>NC_137679.1:26477147-27097523 GCF_963989245.1 Nansenia antarctica | reverse complement strand
CTTGTTGTTGAATAATCCTATAATGTAACTCTAAATGACAATCAGAGCAACTTGAATTGCGTGTGTGCAGCCTTTTGCTCAAAAGTGATCAACGTTTCGTTTTCAGAGTCTCTTTTGACAATCTCTTCGAGAGCTGTTTTCAGTCATTAACAGAGCTGTTCTGAAAGTGTCCAAGCGGCCTGTTCTTAGAGTGGACTGTTTTTTGCATTCGTTCTCAAGTTATATCAAACTATCAGTGTTTGTTTTCTGCCTTTCACGAGCACATTTTGACTTGTTGTTGAATAATCCTATAATGTAACTCTAAATGACAATCAGAGCAACTTGAATTGCGTGTGTGCAGCCTTTTGCTCAAAAGTGATCAACGTTTCGTTTTCAGAGTCTCTTTTGACAATCTCTTCGAGAGCTGTTTTCAGTCATTAACAGAGCTGTTCTGAAAGTGTCCAAGCGGCTGTTCTTAGAGTGGACTGTTTTTTGCATTCGTTCTCAAGTTATATCAAACTATCAAGTGTTGTTTTCTGCCTTTCACGAGCACATTTTGACTTGTTGTTGAATAATCCTATAATGTAACTCTAAATGACAATCAGAGCAACTTGAATTGCGTGTGTGCAGCCTTTTGCTCAAAAGTGATCAACGTTTCGTTTTCAGAGTCTCTTTTGACAATCTCTTCGAGAGCTGTTTTCAGTCATTAACAGAGCTGTTCTGAAAGTGTCCAAGCGGCCTGTTCTTAGAGTGGACTGTTTTTTGCATTCGTTCTCAAGTTATATCAAACTATCAAAGTGTTGTTTTCTGCCTTTCACGAGCACATTTTGACTTGTTGTTGAATAATCCTATAATGTAACTCTAAATGACAATCAGGAGCAACTTGAATTGCGTGTGTGCAGCCTTTTGCTCAAAAGTGATCAACGTTTCGTTTTCAGAGTCTCTTTTGACAATCTCTTCGAGAGCTGTTTTCAGTCATTAACAGAGCTGTTCTGAAAGTGTCCAAGCGGCCTGTTCTTAGAGTGGACTGTTTTTTGCATTCGTTCTCAAGTTATATCAAACTATCAAAGTGTTGTTTTCTGCCTTTCACGAGCACATTTTGACTTGTTGTTGAATAATCCTATAATGTAACTCTAAATGACAATCAGAGCAACTTGAATTGCGTGTGTGCAGCCTTTTGCTCAAAAGTGATCAACGTTTCGTTTTCAGAGTCTCTTTTGACAATCTCTTCGAGAGCTGTTTTCAGTCATTAACAGAGCTGTTCTGAAAGTGTCCAAGCGGCCTGTTCTTAGAGTGGACTGTTTTTTGCATTCGTTCTCAAGTTATATCAAACTATCAAAGTGTTGTTTTCTGCCTTTCACGAGCACATTTTGACTTGTTGTTGAATAATCCTATAATGTAACTCTAAATGACAATCAGAGCAACTTGAATTGCGTGTGTGCAGCCTTTTGCTCAAAAGTGATCAACGTTTCGTTTTCAGAGTCTCTTTTGACAATCTCTTCGAGAGCTGTTTTCAGTCATTAACAGAGCTGTTCTGAAAGTGTCCAAGCGGCCTGTTCTTAGAGTGGACTGTTTTTTGCATTCGTTCTCAAGTTATATCAAACTATCAAAGTGTTGTTTTCTGCCTTTCACGAGCACATTTTGACTTGTTGTTGAATAATCCTATAATGTAACTCTAAATGACAATCAGAGCAACTTGAATTGCGTGTGTGCAGCCTTTTGCTCAAAAGTGATCAACGTTTCGTTTTCAGAGTCTCTTTTGACAATCTCTTCGAGAGCTGTTTTCAGTCATTAACAGAGCTGTTCTGAAAGTGTCCAAGCGGCCTGTTCTTAGAGTGGACTGTTTTTTGCATTCGTTCTCAAGTTATATCAAACTATCAAAGTGTTGTTTTCTGCCTTTCACGAGCACATTTTGACTTGTTGTTGAATAATCCTATATTGTAACTCTAAATGACAATCAGAGCAACTTGAATTGCGTGTGTGCAGCCTTTTGCTCAAAAGTGATCAACGTTTCGTTTTCAGAGTCTCTTTTGACAATCTCTTCGAGAGCTGTTTTCAGTCATTAACAGAGCTGTTCTGAAAGTGTCCAAGCGGCCTGTTCTTAGAGTGGACTGTTTTTTGCATTCGTTCTCAAGTTATATCAAACTATCAAAGTGTTGTTTTCTGCCTTTCACGAGCACATTTTGACTTGTTGTTGAATAATCCTATAATGTAACTCTAAATGACAATCAGAGCAACTTGAATTGCGTGTGTGCAGCCTTTTGCTCAAAAGTGATCAACGTTTCGTTTTCAGAGTCTCTTTTGACAATCTCTTCGAGAGCTGTTTTCAGTCATTAACAGAGCTGTTCTGAAAGTGTCCAAGCGGCCTGTTCTTAGAGTGGACTGTTTTTTGCATTCGTTCTCAAGTTATATCAAACTATCAAAGTGTTGTTTTCTGCCTTTCACGAGCACATTTTGACTTGTTGTTGAATAATCCTATATTGTAACTCTAAATGACAATCAGAGCAACTTGAATTGCGTGTGTGCAGCCTTTTGCTCAAAAGTGATCAACGTTTCGTTTTCAGAGTCTCTTTTGACAATCTCTTCGAGAGCTGTTTTCAGTCATTAACAGAGCTGTTCTGAAAGTGTCCAAGCGGCCTGTTCTTAGAGTGGACTGTTTTTTGCATTCGTTCTCAAGTTATATCAAACTATCAAAGTGTTGTTTTCTGCCTTTCACGAGCACATTTTGACTTGTTGTTGAATAATCCTATAATGTAACTCTAAATGACAATCAGAGCAACTTGAATTGCGTGTGTGCAGCCTTTTGCTCAAAAGTGATCAACGTTTCGTTTTCAGAGTCTCTTTTGACAATCTCTTCGAGAGCTGTTTTCAGTCATTAACAGAGCTGTTCTGAAAGTGTCCAAGCGGCCTGTTCTTAGAGTGGACTGTTTTTTGCATTCGTTCTCAAGTTATATCAAACTATCAAAGTGTTGTTTTCTGCCTTTCACGAGCACATTTTGACTTGTTGTTGAATAATCCTATAATGTAACTCTAAATGACAATCAGAGCAACTTGAATTGCGTGTGTGCAGCCTTTTGCTCAAAAGTGATCAACGTTTCGTTTTCAGAGTCTCTTTTGACAATCTCTTCGAGAGCTGTTTTCAGTCATTAACAGAGCTGTTCTGAAAGTGTCCAAGCGGCCTGTTCTTAGAGTGGACTGTTTTTTGCATTCGTTCTCAAGTTATATCAAACTATCAAAGTGTTGTTTTCTGCCTTTCACGAGCACATTTTGACTTGTTGTTGAATAATCCTATAATGTAACTCTAAATGACAATCAGGAGCAACTTGAATTGCGTGTGTGCAGCCTTTTGCTCAAAAGTGATCAACGTTTCGTTTTCAGAGTCTCTTTTGACAATCTCTTCGAGAGCTGTTTTCAGTCATTAACAGAGCTGTTCTGAAAGTGTCAAGCGGCCTGTTCTTAGAGTGGACTGTTTTTTGCATTCGTTCTCAAGTTATATCAAACTATCAAAGTGTTGTTTTCTGCCTTTCACGAGCACATTTTGACTTGTTGTTGAATAATCCTATAATGTAACTCTAAATGACAATCAGAGCAACTTGAATTGCGTGTGTGCAGCCTTTTGCTCAAAAGTGATCAACGTTTCGTTTTCAGAGTCTCTTTTGACAATCTCTTCGAGAGCTGTTTTCAGTCATTAACAGAGCTGTTCTGAAAGTGTCCAAGCGGCCCTGTTCTTAGAGTGGACTGTTTTTTGCATTCGTTCTCAAGTTATATCAAACTATCAAAGTGTTGTTTTCTGCCTTTCACGAGCACATTTTGACTTGTTGTTGAATAATCCTATAATGTAACTCTAAATGACAATCAGAGCAACTTGAATTGCGTGTGTGCAGCCTTTTGCTCAAAAGTGATCAACGTTTCGTTTTCAGAGTCTCTTTTGACAATCTCTTCGAGAGCTGTTTTCAGTCATTAACAGAGCTGTTCTGAAAGTGTCCAAGCGGCCTGTTCTTAGAGTGGACTGTTTTTTGCATTCGTTCTCAAGTTATATCAAACTATCAAAGTGTTGTTTTCTGCCTTTCACGAGCACATTTTGACTTGTTGTTGAATAATCCTATAATGTAACTCTAAATGACAATCAGAGCAACTTGAATTGCGTGTGTGCAGCCTTTTGCTCAAAAGTGATCAACGTTTCGTTTTCAGAGTCTCTTTTGACAATCTCTTCGAGAGCTGTTTTCAGTCATTAACAGAGCTGTTCTGAAAGTGTCCAAGCGGCCTGTTCTTAGAGTGGACTGTTTTTTGCATTCGTTCTCAAGTTATATCAAACTATCAAAGTGTTGTTTTCTGCCTTTCACGAGCACATTTTGACTTGTTGTTGAATAATCCTATATTGTAACTCTAAATGACAATCAGAGCAACTTGAATTGCGTGTGTGCAGCCTTTTGCTCAAAAGTGATCAACGTTTCGTTTTCAGAGTCTCTTTTGACAATCTCTTCGAGAGCTGTTTTCAGTCATTAACAGAGCTGTTCTGAAAGTGTCCAAGCGGCCTGTTCTTAGAGTGGACTGTTTTTTGCATTCGTTCTCAAGTTATATCAAACTATCAAAGTGTTGTTTTCTGCCTTTCACGAGCACATTTTAGACTTGTTGTTGAATAATCCTATAATGTAACTCTAAATGACAATCAGAGCAACTTGAATTGCGTGTGTGCAGCCTTTTGCTCAAAAGTGATCAACGTTTCGTTTTCAGAGTCTCTTTTGACAATCTCTTCGAGAGCTGTTTTCAGTCATTAACAGAGCTGTTCTGAAAGTGTCCAAGCGGCCTGTTCTTAGAGTGGACTGTTTTTTGCATTCGTTCTCAAGTTATATCAAACTATCAAAGTGTTGTTTTCTGCCTTTCACGAGCACATTTTGACTTGTTGTTGAATAATCCTATAATGTAACTCTAAATGACAATCAGAGCAACTTGAATTGCGTGTGTGCAGCCTTTTGCTCAAAAGTGATCAACGTTTCGTTTTCAGAGTCTCTTTTGACAATCTCTTCGAGAGCTGTTTTCAGTCATTAACAGAGCTGTTCTGAAAGTGTCCAAGCGGCCTGTTCTTAGAGTGGACTGTTTTTTGCATTCGTTCTCAAGTTATATCAAACTATCAAAGTGTTGTTTTCTGCCTTTCACGAGCACATTTTGACTTGTTGTTGAATAATCCTATAATGTAACTCTAAATGACAATCAGAGCAACTTGAATTGCGTGTGTGCAGCCTTTTGCTCAAAAGTGATCAACGTTTCGTTTTCAGGAGTCTCTTTTGACAATCTCTTCGAGAGCTGTTTTCAGTCATTAACAGAGCTGTTCTGAAAGTGTCCAAGCGGCCTGTTCTTAGAGTGGACTGTTTTTTTGCATTCGTTCTCAAGTTATATCAAACTATCAAAGTGTTGTTTTCTGCCTTTCACGAGCACATTTTGACTTGTTGTTGAATAATCCTATAATGTAACTCTAAATGACAATCAGAGCAACTTGAATTGCGTGTGTGCAGCCTTTTGCTCAAAAGTGATCAACGTTTCGTTTTCAGAGTCTCTTTTGACAATCTCTTCGAGAGCTGTTTTCAGTCATTAACAGAGCTGTTCTGAAAGTGTCCAAGCGGCCTGTTCTTAGAGTGGACTGTTTTTTGCATTCGTTCTCAAGTTATATCAAACTATCAAAGTGTTGTTTTCTGCCTTTCACGAGCACATTTTGACTTGTTGTTGAATAATCCTATAATGTAACTCTAAATGACAATCAGAGCAACTTGAATTGCGTGTGTGCAGCCTTTTGCTCAAAAGTGATCAACGTTTCGTTTTCAGAGTCTCTTTTGACAATCTCTTCGAGAGCTGTTTTCAGTCATTAACAGAGCTGTTCTGAAAGTGTCCAAGCGGCCTGTTCTTAGAGTGGACTGTTTTTTGCATTCGTTCTCAAGTTATATCAAACTATCAAAGTGTTGTTTTCTGCCTTTCACGAGCACATTTTGACTTGTTGTTGAATAATCCTATAATGTAACTCTAAATGACAATCAGAGCAACTTGAATTGCGTGTGTGCAGCCTTTTGCTCAAAAGTGATCAACGTTTCGTTTTCAGAGTCTCTTTTGACAATCTCTTCGAGAGCTGTTTTCAGTCATTAACAGAGCTGTTCTGAAAGTGTCCAAGCGGCCTGTTCTTAGAGTGGACTGTTTTTTGCATTCGTTCTCAAGTTATATCAAACTATCAAAGTGTTGTTTTCTGCCTTTCACGAGCACATTTTGACTTGTTGTTGAATAATCCTATATTGTAACTCTAAATGACAATCAGAGCAACTTGAATTGCGTGTGTGCAGCCTTTTGCTCAAAAGTGATCAACGTTTCGTTTTCAGAGTCTCTTTTGACAATCTCTTCGAGAGCTGTTTTCAGTCATTAACAGAGCTGTTCTGAAAGTGTCCAAGCGGCCTGTTCTTAGAGTGGACTGTTTTTTGCATTCGTTCTCAAGTTATATCAAACTATCAAAGTGTTGTTTTCTGCCTTTCACGAGCACATTTTGACTTGTTGTTGAATAATCCTATAATGTAACTCTAAATGACAATCAGAGCAACTTGAATTGCGTGTGTGCAGCCTTTTGCTCAAAAGTGATCAACGTTTCGTTTTCAGAGTCTCTTTTGACAATCTCTTCGAGAGCTGTTTTCAGTCATTAACAGAGCTGTTCTGAAAGTGTCCAAGCGGCCTGTTCTTAGAGTGGACTGTTTTTTGCATTCGTTCTCAAGTTATATCAAACTATCAAAGTGTTGTTTTCTGCCTTTCACGAGCACATTTTGACTTGTTGTTGAATAATCCTATAATGTAACTCTAAATGACAATCAGAGCAACTTGAATTGCGTGTGTGCAGCCTTTTGCTCAAAAGTGATCAACGTTTCGTTTTCAGAGTCTCTTTTGACAATCTCTTCGAGAGCTGTTTTCAGTCATTAACAGAGCTGTTCTGAAAGTGTCCAAGCGGCCTGTTCTTAGAGTGGACTGTTTTTTGCATTCGTTCTCAAGTTATATCAAACTATCAAAGTGTTGTTTTCTGCCTTTCACGAGCACATTTTGACTTGTTGTTGAATAATCCTATATTGTAACTCTAAATGACAATCAGAGCAACTTGAATTGCGTGTGTGCAGCCTTTTGCTCAAAAGTGATCAACGTTTCGTTTTCAGAGTCTCTTTTGACAATCTCTTCGAGAGCTGTTTTCAGTCATTAACAGAGCTGTTCTGAAAGTGTCCAAGCGGCCTGTTCTTAGAGTGGACTGTTTTTTGCATTCGTTCTCAAGTTATATCAAACTATCAAAGTGTTGTTTTCTGCCTTTCACGAGCACATTTTAACTTGTTGTTGAATAATCCTATAATGTAACTCTAAATGACAATCAGAGCAACTTGAATTGCGTGTGTGCAGCCTTTTGCTCAAAAGTGATCAACGTTTCGTTTTCAGAGTCTCTTTTGACAATCTCTTCGAGAGCTGTTTTCAGTCATTAACAGAGCTGTTCTGAAAGTGTCCAAGCGGCCTGTTCTTAGAGTGGACTGTTTTTTGCATTCGTTCTCAAGTTATATCAAACTATCAAAGTGTTGTTTTCTGCCTTTCACGAGCACATTTTGACTTGTTGTTGAATAATCCTATAATGTAACTCTAAATGACAATCAGAGCAACTTGAATTGCGTGTGTGCAGCCTTTTGCTCAAAAGTGATCAACGTTTCGTTTTCAGAGTCTCTTTTGACAATCTCTTCGAGAGCTGTTTTCAGTCATTAACAGAGCTGTTCTGAAAGTGTCCAAGCGGCCTGTTCTTAGAGTGGACTGTTTTTTGCATTCGTTCTCAAGTTATATCAAACTATCAAAGTGTTGTTTTCTGCCTTTCACGAGCACATTTTGACTTGTTGTTGAATAATCCTATAATGTAACTCTAAATGACAATCAGGAGCAACTTGAATTGCGTGTGTGCAGCCTTTTGCTCAAAAGTGATCAACGTTTCGTTTTCGGAGTCTCTTTTGACAATCTCTTCGAGAGCTGTTTTCAGTCATTAACAGAGCTGTTCTGAAAGTGTTCAAGCGGCCTGTTCTTAGAGTGGACTGTTTTTTGCATTCGTTCTCAAGTTATATCAAACTATCAAAGTGTTGTTTTCTGCCTTTCACGAGCACATTTTGACTTGTTGTTGAATAATCCTATAATGTAACTCTAAATGACAATCAGAGCAACTTGAATTGCGTGTGTGCAGCCTTTTGCTCAAAAGTGATCAACGTTTCGTTTTCAGAGTCTCTTTTGACAATCTCTTCGAGAGCTGTTTTCAGTCATTAACAGAGCTGTTCTGAAAGTGTCCAAGCGGCCCGTTCTGAGAGTGGACTGTTTTTTGCATTCGTTCTCAAGTTATATCAAACTATCAAAGTGTTGTTTTCTGCCTTTCACGAGCACATTTTGACTTGTTGTTGAATAATCCTATAATGTAACTCTAAATGACAATCAGAGCAACTTGAATTGCGTGTGTGCAGCCTTTTGCTCAAAAGTGATCAACGTTTCGTTTTCAGAGTCTCTTTTGACAATCTCTTCGAGAGCTGTTTTCAGTCATTAACTGAGCTGTTCTGAAAGTGTCCAAGCGGCCTGTTCTTAGAGTGGACTGTTTTTTGCATTCGTTCTCAAGTTATATCAAACTATCAAAGTGTTGTTTTCTGCCTTTCACGAGCACATTTTGACTTGTTGTTGAATAATCCTATATTGTAACTCTAAATGACAATCAGAGCAACTTGAATTGCGTGTGTGCAGCCTTTTGCTCAAAAGTGATCAACGTTTCGTTTTCAGAGTCTCTTTTGACAATCTCTTCGAGAGCTGTTTTCAGTCATTAACAGAGCTGTTCTGAAAGTGTCCAAGCGGCCTGTTCTTAGAGTGGACTGTTTTTTGCATTCGTTCTCAAGTTATATCAAACTATCAAAGTGTTGTTTTCTGCCTTTCACGAGCACATTTTGACTTGTTGTTGAATAATCCTATAATGTAACTCTAAATGACAATCAGAGCAACTTGAATTGCGTGTGTGCAGCCTTTTGCTCAAAAGTGATCAACGTTTCGTTTTCGGAGTCTCTTTTGACAATCTCTTCGAGAGCTGTTTTCAGTCATTAACAGAGCTGTTCTGAAAGTGTCCAAGCGGCCTGTTCTTAGAGTGGACTGTGTTTTTTGCATTCGTTCTCAAGTTATATCAAACTATCAAAGTGTTGTTTTCTGCCTTTCACGAGCACATTTTGACTTGTTGTTGAATAATCCTATAATGTAACTCTAAATGACAATCAGGAGCAACTTGAATTGCGTGTGTGCAGCCTTTTGCTCAAAAGTGATCAACGTTTCTTTTTCGGAGTCTCTTTTGACAATCTCTTCGAGAGCTGTTTTCAGTCATTAACAGAGCTGTTCTGAAAGTGTCCAAGCGGCCTGTTCTTAGAGTGGACTGTTTTTTGCATTCGTTCTCAAGTTATATCAAACTATCAAAGTGTTGTTTTCTGCCTTTCACGAGCACATTTTGACTTGTTGTTGAATAATCCTATAATGTAACTCTAAATGACAATCAGAGCAACTTGAATTGCGTGTGTGCAGCCTTTTGCTCAAAAGTGATCAACGTTTCGTTTTCAGAGTCTCTTTTGACAATCTCTTCGAGAGCTGTTTTCAGTCATTAACAGAGCTGTTCTGAAAGTGTCCAAGCGGCCTGTTCTTAGAGTGGACTGTTTTTTGCATTCGTTCTCAAGTTATATCAAACTATCAAAGTGTTGTTTTCTGCCTTTCACGAGCACATTTTGACTTGTTGTTGAATAATCCTATAATGTAACTCTAAATGACAATCAGAGCAACTTGAATTGCGTGTGTGCAGCCTTTTGCTCAAAAGTGATCAACGTTTCGTTTTCAGAGTCTCTTTTGACAATCTCTTCGAGAGCTGTTTTCAGTCATTAACAGAGCTGTTCTGAAAGTGTCCAAGCGGCCTGTTCTTAGAGTGGACTGTTTTTTGCATTCGTTCTCAAGTTATATCAAACTATCAAAGTGTTGTTTTCTGCCTTTCACGAGCACATTTTGACTTGTTGTTGAATAATCCTATAATGTAACTCTAAATGACAATCAGGAGCAACTTGAATTGCGTGTGTGCAGCCTTTTGCTCAAAAGTGATCAACGTTTCGTTTTCAGAGTCTCTTTTGACAATCTCTTCGAGAGCTGTTTTCAGTCATTAACAGAGCTGTTCTGAAAGTGTCCAAGCGGCCTGTTCTTAGAGTGGACTGTTTTTTGCATTCGTTTTCAAGTTATATCAAACTATCAAAGTGTTGTTTTCTGCCTTTCACGAGCACATTTTGACTTGTTGTTGAATAATCCTATAATGTAACTCTAAATGACAATCAGAGCAACTTGAATTGCGTGTGTGCAGCCTTTTGCTCAAAAGTGATCAACGTTTCGTTTTCGGAGTCTCTTTTGACAATCTCTTCGAGAGCTGTTTTCAGTCATTAACAGAGCTGTTCTGAAAGTGTCCAAGCGGCCTGTTCTTAGAGTGGACTGTTTTTTGCATTCGTTCTCAAGTTATATCAAACTATCAAATTGTTGTTTTCTGCCTTTCACGAGCACATTTTGACTTGTTGTTGAATAATCCTATAATGTAACTCTAAATGACAATCAGAGCAACTTGAATTGCGTGTGTGCAGCCTTTTGCTCAAAAGTGATCAACGTTTCGTTTTCAGAGTCTCTTTTGACAATCTCTTCGAGAGCTGTTTTCAGTCATTAACAGAGCTGTTCTGAAAGTGTCCAAGCGGCCTGTTCTTAGAGTGGACTGTTTTTTGCATTCGTTCTCAAGTTATATCAAACTATCAAAGTGTTGTTTTCTGCCTTTCACGAGCACATTTTGACTTGTTGTTGAATAATCCTATAATGTAACTCTAAATGACAATCAGGAGCAACTTGAATTGCGTGTGTGCAGCCTTTTGCTCAAAAGTGATCAACGTTTCGTTTTCGGAGTCTCTTTTGACAATCTCTTCGAGAGCTGTTTTCAGTCATTAACAGAGCTGTTCTGAAAGTGTTCAAGCGGCCTGTTCTTAGAGTGGACTGTTTTTTGCATTCGTTCTCAAGTTATATCAAACTATCAAAGTGTTGTTTTCTGCCTTTCACGAGCACATTTTGACTTGTTGTTGAATAATCCTATAATGTAACTCTAAATGACAATCAGAGCAACTTGAATTGCGTGTGTGCAGCCTTTTGCTCAAAAGTGATCAACGTTTCGTTTTCAGAGTCTCTTTTGACAATCTCTTCGAGAGCTGTTTTCAGTCATTAACAGAGCTGTTCTGAAAGTGTCCAAGCGGCCTGTTCTTAGAGTGGACTGTTTTTGCATTCGTTCTCAAGTTATATCAAACTATCAAAGTGTTGTTTTCTGCCTTTCACGAGCACATTTTGACTTGTTGTTGAATAATCCTATAATGTAACTCTAAATGACAATCAGAGCAACTTGAATTGCGTGTGTGCAGCCTTTTGCTCAAAAGTGATCAACGTTTCGTTTTCGGAGTCTCTTTTGACAATCTCTTCGAGAGCTGTTTTCAGTCATTAACTGAGCTGTTCTGAAAGTGTCCAAGCGGCCTGTTCTTAGAGTGGACTGTTTTTTGCATTCGTTCTCAAGTTATATCAAACTATCAAAGTGTTGTTTTCTGCCTTTCACGAGCACATTTTGACTTGTTGTTGAATAATCCGATAATGTAACTCTAAATGACAATCAGAGCAACTTGAATTGCGTGTGTGCAGCCTTTTGCTCAAAAGTGATCAACGTTTCGTTTTCAGAGTCTCTTTTGACAATCTCTTCGAGAGCTGTTTTCAGTCATTAACAGAGCTGTTCTGAAAGTGTCCAAGCGGCCTGTTCTTAGAGTGGACTGTTTTTTGCATTCGTTCTCAAGTTATATCAAACTATCAAAGTGTTGTTTTCTGCCTTTCACGAGCACATTTTGACTTGTTGTTGAATAATCCTATAATGTAACTCTAAATGACAATCAGAGCAACTTGAATTGCGTGTGTGCAGCCTTTTGCTCAAAAGTGATCAACGTTTCGTTTTCAGAGTCTCTTTTGACAATCTCTTCGAGAGCTGTTTTCAGTCATTAACAGAGCTGTTCTGAAAGTGTCCAAGCGGCCTGTTCTTAGAGTGGACTGTTTTTTGCATTCGTTCTCAAGTTATATCAAACTATCAAAGTGTTGTTTTCTGCCTTTCACGAGCACATTTTGACTTGTTGTTGAATAATCCGATAATGTAACTCTAAATGACAATCAGAGCAACTTGAATTGCGTGTGTGCAGCCTTTTGCTCAAAAGTGATCAACGTTTCGTTTTCAGAGTCTCTTTTGACAATCTCTTCGAGAGCTGTTTTCAGTCATTAACAGAGCTGTTCTGAAAGTGTCCAAGCGGCCTGTTCTTAGAGTGGACTGTTTTTTGCATTCGTTCTCAAGTTATATCAAACTATCAAAGTGTTGTTTTCTGCCTTTCACGAGCACATTTTGACTTGTTGTTGAATAATCCTATAATGTAACTCTAAATGACAATCAGAGCAACTTGAATTGCGTGTGTGCAGCCTTTTGCTCAAAAGTGATCAACGTTTCGTTTTCAGAGTCTCTTTTGACAATCTCTTCGAGAGCTGTTTTCAGTCATTAACAGAGCTGTTCTGAAAGTGTCCAAGCGGCCTGTTCTTAGAGTGGACTGTTTTTTGCATTCGTTCTCAAGTTATATCAAACTATCAAAGTGTTGTTTTCTGCCTTTCACGAGCACATTTTGACTTGTTGTTGAATAATCCTATAATGTAACTCTAAATGACAATCAGAGCAACTTGAATTGCGTGTGTGCAGCCTTTTGCTCAAAAGTGATCAACGTTTCGTTTTCGGAGTCTCTTTTGACAATCTCTTCGAGAGCTGTTTTCAGTCATTAACTGAGCTGTTCTGAAAGTGTCCAAGCGGCCTGTTCTTAGAGTGGACTGTTTTTTGCATTCGTTCTCAAGTCATATCAAACTATCAAAGTGTTGTTTTCTGCCTTTCACGAGCACATTTTGACTTGTTGTTGAATAATCCTATAATGTAACTCTAAATGACAATCAGAGCAACTTGAATTGCGTGTGTGCAGCCTTTTGCTCAAAAGTGATCAACGTTTCGTTTTCAGAGTCTCTTTTGACAATCTCTTCGAGAGCTGTTTTCAGTCATTAACAGAGCTGTTCTGAAAGTGTCCAAGCGGCCTGTTCTTAGAGTGGACTGTTTTTTGCATTCGTTCTCAAGTTATATCAAACTATCAAAGTGTTGTTTTCTGCCTTTCACGAGCACATGTTGACTTGTTGTTGAATAATCCTATAATGTAACTATAAATGACAATCAGAGCAACTTGAATTGCGTGTGTGCAGCCTTTTGCTCAAAAGTGATCAACGTTTCGTTTTCAGAGTCTCTTTTGACAATCTCTTCGAGAGCTGTTTTCAGTCATTAACAGAGCTGTTCTGAAAGTGTCCAAGCGGCCTGTTCTTAGAGTGGACTGTTTTTTGCATTCGTTCTCAAGTTATATCAAACTATCAAAGTGTTGTTTTCTGCCTTTCACGAGCACATTTTGACTTGTTGTTGAATAATCCTATAATGTAACTCTAAATGACAATCAGAGCAACTTGAATTGCGTGTGTGCAGCTTTTTGCTCAAAAGTGATCAACGTTTCGTTTTCAGAGTCTCTTTTGACAATCTCTTCGGGAGCTGTTTTCAGTCATTAACAGAGCTGTTCTGAAAGTGTCCAAGCGGCCTGTTCTTAGAGTGGACTGTTTTTTGCATTCGTTCTCAAGTTATATCAAACTATCAAAGTGTTGTTTTCTGCCTTTCACGAGCACATTTTGACTTGTTGTTGAATAATCCTATAATGTAACTCTAAATGACAATCAGAGCAACTTGAATTGCGTGTGTGCAGCCTTTTGCTCAAAAGTGATCAACGTTTCGTTTTCAGAGTCTCTTTTGACAATCTCTTCGAGAGCTGTTTTCAGTCATTAACAGAGCTGTTCTGAAAGTGTCCAAGCGGCCTGTTCTTAGAGTGGACTGTTTTTTGCATTCGTTCTCAAGTTATATCAAACTATCAAAGTGTTGTTTTCTGCCTTTCACGAGCACATTTTGACTTGTTGTTGAATAATCCTATAATGTAACTCTAAATGACAATCAGAGCAACTTGAATTGCGTGTGTGCAGCCTTTTGCTCAAAAGTGATCAACGTTTCGTTTTCGGAGTCTCTTTTGACAATCTCTTCGAGAGCTGTTTTCAGTCATTAACAGAGCTGTTCTGAAAGTGTCCAAGCGGCCTGTTCTTAGAGTGGACTGTTTTTTGCATTCGTTCTCAAGTTCTATCAGTGTTGTTTTCTGCTTTTCTGGAGCACATTTTGACTTGTTGCTGAATGCTCCTATAATGTAACTCTAAATGACAATCAGAGCAACTTGAATTGCGTGTGTGCAGCCTTTTGCTGAAAAGTGATCAACGTTTCGTTTTCGGAGTCTCTTTTGACAATCTCTTCGAGAGCTGTTTTCAGTCATTAACTGAGCTGTTCTGAAAGTGTCCAAGCGGCCTGTTCTTAGAGTGGACTGTTTTTTGCATTCGTTCTCAAGTTATATCAAACTATCAAAGTGTTGTTTTCTGCCTTTCACGAGCACATTTTGACTTGTTGTTGAATAATCCTATATTGTAACTCTAAATGACAATCAGAGCAACTTGAATTGCGTGTGTGCAGCCTTTTGCTCAAAAGTGATCAACGTTTCGTTTTCAGAGTCTCTTTTGACAATCTCTTCGAGAGCTGTTTTCAGTCATTAACTGAGCTGTTCTGAAAGTGTCCAAGCGGCCTGTTCTTAGAGTGGACTGTTTTTTGCATTCGTTCTCAAGTTATATCAAACTATCAAAGTGTTGTTTTCTGCCTTTCACGAGCACATTTTGACTTGTTGTTGAATAATCCTATATTGTAACTCTAAATGACAATCAGAGCAACTTGAATTGCGTGTGTGCAGCCTTTTGCTCAAAAGTGATCAACGTTTCGTTTTCAGAGTCTCTTTTGACAATCTCTTCGAGAGCTGTTTTCAGTCATTAACAGAGCTGTTCTGAAAGTGTCCAAGCGGCCTGTTCTTAGAGTGGACTGTTTTTTGCATTCGTTCTCAAGTTATATCAAACTATCAAAGTCTTGTTTTCTGCCTTTCACGAGCACATTTTGACTTGTTGTTGAATAATCCGATAATGTAACTCTAAATGACAATCAGAGCAACTTGAATTGCGTGTGTGCAGCCTTTTGCTCAAAAGTGATCAACGTTTCGTTTTCAGAGTCTCTTTTGACAATCTCTTCGAGAGCTGTTTTCAGTCATTAACAGAGCTGTTCTGAAAGTGTCCAAGCGGCCTGTTCTTAGAGTGGACTGTTTTTTGCATTCGTTCTCAAGTTATATCAAACTATCAAAGTGTTGTTTTCTGCCTTTCACGAGCACATTTTGACTTGTTGTTGAATAATCCTATAATGTAACTCTTAATGACAATCAGAGCAACTTGAATTGCGTGTGTGCAGCCTTTTGCTCAAAAGTGATCAACGTTTCGTTTTCGGAGTCTCTTTTGACAATCTCTTCGAGAGCTGTTTTCAGTCATTAACTGAGCTGTTCTGAAAGTGTCCAAGCGGCCTGTTCTTAGAGTGGACTGTTTTTTGCATTCGTTCTCAAGTTATATCACACTATCAAAGTGTTGTTTTCTGCCTTTCACGAGCACATTTTGACTTGTTGTTGAATAATCCTATAATGTAACTCTAAATGACAATCAGGAGCAACTTGAATTGCGTGTGTGCAGCCTTTTGCTCAAAAGTGATCAACGTTTCGTTTTCGGAGTCTCTTTTGACAATCTCTTCGAGAGCTGTTTTCAGTCATTAACAGAGCTGTTCTGAAAGTGTTCAAGCGGCCTGTTCTTAGAGTGGACTGTTTTTTGCATTCGTTCTCAAGTTATATCAAACTATCAAAGTGTTGTTTTCTGCCTTTCACGAGCACATTTTGACTTGTTGTTGAATAATCCTATAATGTAACTCTAAATGACAATCAGAGCAACTTGAATTGCGTGTGTGCAGCCTTTTGCTCAAAAGTGATCAACGTTTCGTTTTCAGAGTCTCTTTTGACAATCTCTTCGAGAGCTGTTTTCAGTCATTAACAGAGCTGTTCTGAAAGTGTCCAAGCGGCCTGTTCTTAGAGTGGACTGTTTTTTGCATTCGTTCTCAAGTTATATCAAACTATCAAAGTGTTGTTTTCTGCCTTTCACGAGCACATTTTGACTTGTTGTTGAATAATCCTATAATGTAACTCTAAATGACAATCAGAGCAACTTGAATTGCGTGTGTGCAGCCTTTTGCTCAAAAGTGATCAACGTTTCGTTTTCGGAGTCTCTTTTGACAATCTCTTCGAGAGCTGTTTTCAGTCATTAACAGAGCTGTTCTGAAAGTGTCCAAGCGGCCTGTTCTTAGAGTGGACTGTGTTTTTTGCATTCGTTCTCAAGTTATATCAAACTATCAAAGTGTTGTTTTCTGCCTTTCACGAGCACATTTTGACTTGTTGTTGAATAATCCTATAATGTAACTCTAAATGACAATCAGGAGCAACTTGAATTGCGTGTGTGCAGCCTTTTGCTCAAAAGTGATCAACGTTTCTTTTTCGGAGTCTCTTTTGACAATCTCTTCGAGAGCTGTTTTCAGTCATTAACAGAGCTGTTCTGAAAGTGTCCAAGCGGCCTGTTCTTAGAGTGGACTGTTTTTTGCATTCGTTTTCAAGTTATATCAAACTATCAAAGTGTTGTTTTCTGCCTTTCACGAGCACATTTTGACTTGTTGTTGAATAATCCTATAATGTAACTCTAAATGACAATCAGAGCAACTTGAATTGCGTGTGTGCAGCCTTTTGCTCAAAAGTGATCAACGTTTCGTTTTCGGAGTCTCTTTTGACAATCTCTTCGAGAGCTGTTTTCAGTCATTAACAGAGCTGTTCTGAAAGTGTCCAAGCGGCCTGTTCTTAGAGTGGACTGTTTTTTGCATTCGTTCTCAAGTTATATCAAACTATCAAATTGTTGTTTTCTGCCTTTCACGAGCACATTTTGACTTGTTGTTGAATAATCCTATAATGTAACTCTAAATGACAATCAGGAGCAACTTGAATTGCGTGTGTGCAGCCTTTTGCTCAAAAGTGATCAACGTTTCGTTTTCAGAGTCTCTTTTGACAATCTCTTCGAGAGCTGTTTTCAGTCATTAACAGAGCTGTTCTGAAAGTGTCCAAGCGGCCTGTTCTTAGAGTGGACTGTTTTTTGCATTCGTTCTCAAGTTATATCAAACTATCAAAGTGTTGTTTTCTGCCTTTCACGAGCACATTTTGACTTGTTGTTGAATAATCCTATAATGTAACTCTAAATGACAATCAGGAGCAACTTGAATTGCGTGTGTGCAGCCTTTTGCTCAAAAGTGATCAACGTTTCGTTTTCGGAGTCTCTTTTGACAATCTCTTCGAGAGCTGTTTTCAGTCATTAACAGAGCTGTTCTGAAAGTGTTCAAGCGGCCTGTTCTTAGAGTGGACTGTTTTTTGCATTCGTTCTCAAGTTATATCAAACTATCAAAGTGTTGTTTTCTGCCTTTCACGAGCACATTTTGACTTGTTGTTGAATAATCCTATAATGTAACTATAAATGACAATCAGAGCAACTTGAATTGCGTGTGTGCAGCCTTTTGCTCAAAAGTGATCAACGTTTCGTTTTCAGAGTCTCTTTTGACAATCTCTTCGAGAGCTGTTTTCAGTCATTAACAGAGCTGTTCTGAAAGTGTCCAAGCGGCCCGTTCTGAGAGTGGACTGTTTTTTGCATTCGTTCTCAAGTTATATCAAACTATCAAAGTGTTGTTTTCTGCCTTTCACGAGCACATTTTGACTTGTTGTTGAATAATCCTATAATGTAACTCTAAATGACAATCAGAGCAACTTGAATTGCGTGTGTGCAGCCTTTTGCTCAAAAGTGATCAACGTTTCGTTTTCGGAGTCTCTTTTGACAATCTCTTCGAGAGCTGTTTTCAGTCATTAACTGAGCTGTTCTGAAAGTGTCCAAGCGGCCTGTTCTTAGAGTGGACTGTTTTTTGCATTCGTTCTCAAGTTATATCAAACTATCAAATTGTTGTTTTCTGCCTTTCACGAGCACATTTTGACTTGTTGTTGAATAATCCTATAATGTAACTCTAAATGACAATCAGAGCAACTTGAATTGCGTGTGTGCAGCCTTTTGCTCAAAAGTTATCAACGTTTCGTTTTCAGAGTCTCTTTTGACAATCTCTTCGAGAGCTGTTTTCAGTCATTAACTGAGCTGTTCTGAAAGTGTCCAAGCGGCCTGTTCTTAGAGTGGACTGTTTTTTGCATTCGTTCTCAAGTTATATCAAACTATCAAAGTGTTGTTTTCTGCCTTTCACGAGCACATTTTGACTTGTTGTTGAATAATCCTATATTGTAACTCTAAATGACAATCAGAGCAACTTGAATTGCGTGTGTGCAGCCTTTTGCTCAAAAGTGATCAACGTTTCGTTTTCAGAGTCTCTTTTGACAATCTCTTCGAGAGCTGTTTTCAGTCATTAACAGAGCTGTTCTGAAAGTGTCCAAGCGGCCTGTTCTTAGAGTGGACTGTTTTTTGCATTCGTTCTCAAGTTATATCAAACTATCAAAGTGTTGTTTTCTGCCTTTCACGAGCACATTTTAACTTGTTGTTGAATAATCCTATAATGTAACTCTAAATGACAATCAGAGCAACTTGAATTGCGTGTGTGCAGCCTTTTGCTCAAAAGTGATCAACGTTTCGTTTTCAGAGTCTCTTTTGACAATCTCTTCGAGAGCTGTTTTCAGTCATTAACAGAGCTGTTCTGAAAGTGTCCAAGCGGCCTGTTCTTAGAGTGGACTGTTTTTTGCATTCGTTCTCAAGTTATATCAAACTATCAAAGTGTTGTTTTCTGCCTTTCACGAGCACATTTTGACTTGTTGTTGAATAATCCTATAATGTAACTCTAAATGACAATCAGAGCAACTTGAATTGCGTGTGTGCAGCCTTTTGCTCAAAAGTGATCAACGTTTCGTTTTCAGAGTCTCTTTTGACAATCTCTTCGAGAGCTGTTTTCAGTCATTAACAGAGCTGTTCTGAAAGTGTCCAAGCGGCCTGTTCTTAGAGTGGACTGTTTTTGCATTCGTTCTCAAGTTATATCAAACTATCAAAGTGTTGTTTTCTGCCTTTCACGAGCACATTTTGACTTGTTGTTGAATAATCCTATAATGTAACTCTAAATGACAATCAGAGCAACTTGAATTGCGTGTGTGCAGCCTTTTGCTCAAAAGTGATCAACGTTTCGTTTTCGGAGTCTCTTTTGACAATCTCTTCGAGAGCTGTTTTCAGTCATTAACTGAGCTGTTCTGAAAGTGTCCAAGCGGCCTGTTCTTAGAGTGGACTGTTTTTTGCATTCGTTCTCAAGTTATATCAAACTATCAAAGTGTTGTTTTCTGCCTTTCACAAGCACATTTTGACTTGTTGTTGAATAATCCTATATTGTAACTCTAAATGACAATCAGAGCAACTTGAATTGCGTGTGTGCAGCCTTTTGCTCAAAAGTGATCAACGTTTCGTTTTCAGAGTCTCTTTTGACAATCTCTTCGAGAGCTGTTTTCAGTCATTAACAGAGCTGTTCTGAAAGTGTCCAAGCGGCCTGTTCTTAGAGTGGACTGTTTTTTGCATTCGTTCTCAAGTTATATCAAACTATCAAAGTGTTGTTTTCTGCCTTTCACGAGCACATTTTGACTTGTTGTTGAATAATCCGATAATGTAACTCTAAATGACAATCAGAGCAACTTGAATTGCGTGTGTGCAGCCTTTTGCTCAAAAGTGATCAACGTTTCGTTTTCAGAGTCTCTTTTGACAATCTCTTCGAGAGCTGTTTTCAGTCATTAACAGAGCTGTTCTGAAAGTGTCCAAGCGGCCTGTTCTTAGAGTGGACTGTTTTTTGCATTCGTTCTCAAGTTATATCAAACTATCAAAGTGTTGTTTTCTGCCTTTCACGAGCACATTTTGACTTGTTGTTGAATAATCCTATAATGTAACTCTAAATGACAATCAGAGCAACTTGAATTGCGTGTGTGCAGCCTTTTGCTCAAAAGTGATCAACGTTTCGTTTTCAGAGTCTCTTTTGACAATCTCTTCGAGAGCTGTTTTCAGTCATTAACAGAGCTGTTCTGAAAGTGTCCAAGCGGCCTGTTCTAAGAGTGGACTGTTTTTTGCATTCGTTCTCAAGTTATATCAAACTATCAAAGTGTTGTTTTCTGCCTTTCACGAGCACATTTTGACTTGTTGTTGAATAATCCGATAATGTAACTCTAAATGACAATCAGAGCAACTTGAATTGCGTGTGTGCAGCCTTTTGCTCAAAAGTGATCAACGTTTCGTTTTCAGAGTCTCTTTTGACAATCTCTTCGAGAGCTGTTTTCAGTCATTAACAGAGCTGTTCTGAAAGTGTCCAAGCGGCCTGTTCTTAGAGTGGACTGTTTTTTGCATTCGTTCTCAAGTTATATCAAACTATCAAAGTGTTGTTTTCTGCCTTTCACGAGCACATTTTGACTTGTTGTTGAATAATCCTATAATGTAACTCTAAATGACAATCAGAGCAACTTGAATTGCGTGTGTGCAGCCTTTTGCTCAAAAGTGATCAACGTTTCGTTTTCAGAGTCTCTTTTGACAATCTCTTCGAGAGCTGTTTTCAGTCATTAACAGAGCTGTTCTGAAAGTGTCCAAGCGGCCTGTTCTTAGAGTGGACTGTTTTTTGCATTCGTTCTCAAGTTATATCAAACTATCAAAGTGTTGTTTTCTGCCTTTCACGAGCACATTTTGACTTGTTGTTGAATAATCCTATAATGTAACTCTAAATGACAATCAGAGCAACTTGAATTGCGTGTGTGCAGCCTTTTGCTCAAAAGTGATCAACGTTTCGTTTTCGGAGTCTCTTTTGACAATCTCTTCGAGAGCTGTTTTCAGTCATTAACTGAGCTGTTCTGAAAGTGTCCAAGCGGCCTGTTCTTAGAGTGGACTGTTTTTTGCATTCGTTCTCAAGTTATATCAAACTATCAAAGTGTTGTTTTCTGCCTTTCACGAGCACATTTTGACTTGTTGTTGAATAATCCTATAATGTAACTCTAAATGACAATCAGAGCAACTTGAATTGCGTGTGTGCAGCCTTTTGCTCAAAAGTGATCAACGTTTCGTTTTCAGAGTCTCTTTTGACAATCTCTTCGAGAGCTGTTTTCAGTCATTAACAGAGCTGTTCTGAAAGTGTCCAAGCGGCCTGTTCTTAGAGTGGACTGTTTTTTGCATTCGTTCTCAAGTTATATCAAACTATCAAAGTGTTGTTTTCTGCCTTTCACGAGCACATGTTGACTTGTTGTTGAATAATCCTATAATGTAACTATAAATGACAATCAGAGCAACTTGAATTGCGTGTGTGCAGCCTTTTGCTCAAAAGTGATCAACGTTTCGTTTTCAGAGTCTCTTTTGACAATCTCTTCGAGAGCTGTTTTCAGTCATTAACAGAGCTGTTCTGAAAGTGTCCAAGCGGCCTGTTCTTAGAGTGGACTGTTTTTTGCATTCGTTCTCAAGTTATATCAAACTATCAAAGTGTTGTTTTCTGCCTTTCACGAGCACATTTTGACTTGTTGTTGAATAATCCTATAATGTAACTCTAAATGACAATCAGAGCAACTTGAATTGCGTGTGTGCAGCTTTTTGCTCAAAAGTGATCAACGTTTCGTTTTCAGAGTCTCTTTTGACAATCTCTTCGGGAGCTGTTTTCAGTCATTAACAGAGCTGTTCTGAAAGTGTCCAAGCGGCCTGTTCTTAGAGTGGACTGTTTTTTGCATTCGTTCTCAAGTTATATCAAACTATCAAAGTGTTCTTTTCTGCCTTTCACGAGCACATTTTGACTTGTTGTTGAATAATCCTATAATGTAACTCTAAATGACAATCAGAGCAACTTGAATTGCGTGTGTGCAGCCTTTTGCTCAAAAGTGATCAACGTTTCGTTTTCAGAGTCTCTTTTGACAATCTCTTCGAGAGCTGTTTTCAGTCATTAACAGAGCTGTTCTGAAAGTGTCCAAGCGGCCTGTTCTTAGAGTGGACTGTTTTTTGCATTCGTTCTCAAGTTATATCAAACTATCAAAGTGTTGTTTTCTGCCTTTCACGAGCACATTTTGACTTGTTGTTGAATAATCCTATAATGTAACTCTAAATGACAATCAGAGCAACTTGAATTGCGTGTGTGCAGCCTTTTGCTCAAAAGTGATCAACGTTTCGTTTTCAGAGTCTCTTTTGACAATCTCTTCGAGAGCTGTTTTCAGTCATTAACAGAGCTGTTCTGAAAGTGTCCAAGCGGCCTGTTCTTAGAGTGGACTGTTTTTTGCATTCGTTCTCAAGTTATATCAAACTATCAAAGTGTTGTTTTCTGCCTTTCACGAGCACATTTTGACTTGTTGTTGAATAATCCTATAATGTAACTCTAAATGACAATCAGAGCAACTTGAATTGCGTGTGTGCAGCCTTTTGCTCAAAAGTGATCAACGTTTCGTTTTCGGAGTCTCTTTTGACAATCTCTTCGAGAGCTGTTTTCAGTCATTAACTGAGCTGTTCTGAAAGTGTCCAAGCGGCCTGTTCTTAGAGTGGACTGTTTTTTGCATTCGTTCTCAAGTTATATCAAACTATCAAAGTGTTGTTTTCTGCCTTTCACGAGCACATTTTGACTTGTTGTTGAATAATCCTATAATGTAACTCTAAATGACAATCAGAGCAACTTGAATTGCGTGTGTGCAGCCTTTTGCTCAAAAGTGATCAACGTTTCGTTTTCAGAGTCTCTTTTGACAATCTCTTCGAGAGCTGTTTTCAGTCATTAACAGAGCTGTTCTGAAAGTGTCCAAGCGGCCTGTTCTTAGAGTGGACTGTTTTTTGCATTCGTTCTCAAGTCATATCAAACTATCAAAGTGTTGTTTTCTGCCTTTCACGAGCACATTTTGACTTGTTGTTGAATAATCCTATAATGTAACTCTAAATGACAATCAGAGCAACTTGAATTGCGTGTGTGCAGCCTTTTGCTCAAAAGTGATCAACGTTTCGTTTTCAGAGTCTCTTTTGACAATCTCTTCGAGAGCTGTTTTCAGTCATTAACAGAGCTGTTCTGAAAGTGTCCAAGCGGCCTGTTCTTAGAGTGGACTGTTTTTTGCATTCGTTCTCAAGTTATATCAAACTATCAAAGTGTTGTTTTCTGCCTTTCACGAGCACATGTTGACTTGTTGTTGAATAATCCTATAATGTAACTATAAATGACAATCAGAGCAACTTGAATTGCGTGTGTGCAGCCTTTTGCTCAAAAGTGATCAACGTTTCGTTTTCAGAGTCTCTTTTGACAATCTCTTCGAGAGCTGTTTTCAGTCATTAACAGAGCTGTTCTGAAAGTGTCCAAGCGGCCTGTTCTTAGAGTGGACTGTTTTTTGCATTCGTTCTCAAGTTATATCAAACTATCAAAGTGTTGTTTTCTGCCTTTCACGAGCACATTTTGACTTGTTGTTGAATAATCCTATAATGTAACTCTAAATGACAATCAGAGCAACTTGAATTGCGTGTGTGCAGCTTTTTGCTCAAAAGTGATCAACGTTTCGTTTTCAGAGTCTCTTTTGACAATCTCTTCGAGAGCTGTTTTCAGTCATTAACAGAGCTGTTCTGAAAGTGTCCAAGCGGCCTGTTCTTAGAGTGGACTGTTTTTTGCATTCGTTCTCAAGTTATATCAAACTATCAAAGTGTTGTTTTCTGCCTTTCACGAGCACATTTTGACTTGTTGTTGAATAATCCTATAATGTAACTCTAAATGACAATCAGAGCAACTTGAATTGCGTGTGTGCAGCCTTTTGCTCAAAAGTGATCAACGTTTCGTTTTCAGAGTCTCTTTTGACAATCTCTTCGAGAGCTGTTTTCAGTCATTAACAGAGCTGTTCTGAAAGTGTCCAAGCGGCCTGTTCTTAGAGTGGACTGTTTTTTGCATTCGTTCTCAAGTTATGAGTCATTCTATAATTAGGGGTACATTTCAAGTCCATGGGTAGTATTTATACATTTGACCAAATAGTCACTTCAAGCAATTATCAATTTCATATTGGGGCACATTTCCCTTTCATTTAATGCAAAAGGTCAACAACTTCCATAATTTATTTAGCAGAAAATGCATATGTTATACTGGAATTTGCTGTTTTTGTGCTGTCCGATTTGCTGAGTGTCAAGTTTTGCTCTTCCAAATAACACTAGGATACATGTATTTGTATATTATTTTCATCATTATTTGTTCAAAATAATAATTAAAACATGACAAAGATGTTTTAAAAACAATTTCACTCATTAATATACATGAAATTATTCATTTGTGTCCGAGAAATCTCTGTCCGAGAAATCTCTGTCAACTGTGTTACCCATTGACAAAACCCCTGTAAATCAGCAATGGTTTGCTCCAAAGTCACATATCCAACACCACATGATGTCACTTCCTTTTTGGAGGGAATCTTGAATACAGTGAGGTATGTTTCTACTCCTCCTCTTCAATGTTTCATAACATATTATTGCTTGCACGTAGAGTGGGTTAATTGCATGTCAACCGTGTTATCAACATGTTCTTGTGTACTTGCTTTAAATTATATATTTACAAAAATGTAGAGAAAGTGTATAAAAACATGAGTTGAGCAAGGCCTTGTGGTGACATGCTAGTAGCTAGCAGTTAGCACAAGGGCCTAAACTGAAAGAAATGTCAACTGTGTAACCTGTCAACTGTGTTATCCATGAAGTGTAACACAGTTGACAGGGTTTAACACGGTTGACAATGTTGGAAGGGTTTGTTATAGTTGTGCTTAACTATTGTTATTATACTTATTTTATTATTATATATATATTATTATTATGTTATTAGTGATTTCAGGTGTACCCCTCCTAAATTTCGTTGTTTGGTACCTGTACTGTAGCAATGACAATAAAGTCCATTCATTCATTCATTCATTCATTCATTCATTCATTCATTCATTCATAGCAACTTTCAAATACTCATGTCGTCTTCAATTTGTTTCCGATTTCAATGTATGATGCATCATTTGAAAGCTTACAATCTGTAGTTTAAGCACATGTAAAAAACAGAAAAATGATTTTGCCTACAGGTAGCCCTTTTCATTGGGAGTTGTCACATATGTCCTGCTGCTGAAAAGTCGCTCGCTATCTACACTTGTGCAAGGTGCACCTAAAACTCACGCGCTAATAGTTGTTGCTATGGGCCAAGTGACTTCCTGCTCGCGGGGTCACATGACGTCGCTGCACACTACCTACACTACGCTCGTGAAGTCGTGCTGGAACTCTGACCAGCACTCGTGGAACGCCTCTCGTCCAATCAAAGCACTCGGTCCCTTTATGACGTCGAGCCCAGTGTGCGCTTCGGCGCTCTCTGAGCGAATCGACGAACGCAGCAAATGCCGTATGATATACGCCATTTTGTAAACTGATCGGTCGTGTTTGATCGGCCGTTTTGAGAACATCGATAAATGTAATATCGATATAATATAGTTATTAAACAGAGTGATTTGTGTTTTAGGGAGATGAGGTTATCTGCTGCTGAGAAGCAGCGCCGGTACAGGGCTCGGCGTAACGCTGATACTGAGAGAAGGGCTGAATATTTACAAAAACACAGAGAGACATGGCATGAGAACAAAAAGCAAGGGAAGGTGAAGGCACAGAAGGATTTAAGTGAGAGGGAAAAGAGAAGGAAACGAGCATATTGGAGATCAGCCCAGCGCCAGACCAGAGAGAGAAAGCAAGTGGTAGAGAACCAGGTTACTCCACCCCAGAGTCCTGAAGTTGATCCACAGCCTCAGTCAAGGTAAGAAAGGTTGAACAATAGATTATGGAATGATGGTAATACTAGAGTAATGACTTGTCCTTATTCTGTTCAGTCAGCATTTAAACAAAGGACACAATCAATAATGTATCAATGCTTTGTGTATAATTTCAGACAGAGAAGTGCTGGAAGGAAGAAGGTCAAGAGAAGGGAGTCCAAGTTATACAGGGAGATTCAGACTTTGAAGGAATCACTTTTACTACAGAAAAGAAACACAGACAAATACAGAAAAAGACTTGCCAGACTACAGCAACATTCAGAGTCACCCAGATCAAAAACTAAGCGCATGTTAGGAAGGTTTCCTGTGCCTAGAGAAGTGCAGAAAACATTAGTTTTCCACCATGCCCTAGTGGACAACATCCGCAAAAAGTATGCCTCTACCAAACACAAAAAAACTAGGCAGGTAATCGCAGGTCTAGTGTCAGGAAGGATCTTGAAGAAATACAAGTGCAAAAAAAGAATTCAGGAGACTCTAGCAATTTCAAGAAAACAACAGAACCACAGTGATATATCCATCATCTCCAACAAGTTAAAGTACAGATCCCTATGCTATAAACTGCGGAACAAAGTTTTGTCCTTCTTGACACAGGATGAGAACAGTCGCCTAACAGCTGGGAAATCGCAAACAATAACAAGAGGGAAGATAAAGAAACAGAAAAGGTTCCTAAACGACACCATGAGAAACCTGCATAGGAAATTCCTCCTTGAGAGTTCCAACTGCAGCATCTCATACTCTTTGTTCTGCCGTATGCGACCCTTCTGGGTGGTCCAGCCATCCATTGCAGACAGAGAGACCTGCTTATGCAAGGTACATGAGAATCTCTGTTTTCTTGTAGAGAAGCTACATTCTCTCCGACTCATTGGGAGCAAAGACTTGGAGAAAATGGCAGAGTCAATATGCTGTGACTCAAATCTGAAGGACTGCATGTATAGTGAATGTCCCAACTGCAAAGAGAAAGACTTTCCAGTTGCAACTGAGGGGGATTTGCAAGCAAGTGTTTTTCTCACACAGTGGACAACAGAGTCTGTTCTCAGAGAGAAAAAGAACAAGGCAGGTGAAAAGGAGAAAATGTCTGTCAAAATCACAGTGAAAAAGAGGACGGAGACAACTTTAGAGAACCTGCTAGAGCTCTTCCAATGCCAACTTAAAAACTTCCGAAGACACCTCTTCAACATAAAACGCCAATTCGCTTATCACCGGGAACTAAAGAGGAGTATGAAAGATCATGAATGCCTAATTCATGTTGATTTCTCTGAAAACTATGCTTGCAAGTACTCCACTGAAATCCAAGCCGTACACTTTGCATCGAACCAGCAGCAGGCAACGCTCCACACTGGAGTTCTACATGTTGGTGGAGGGGAGGAACATGTGTGCTTTGGCACAATAAGCTCATCGGAAGAGAAGGGCCCCGCAGCCATTTGGACCCATCTATCCCCAATACTCAACCTGGTCAAGGCTTCCTATCCCAATGTGACTGTGGTGCATTTTTTCAGCGATGGGCCGTGCACACAATACAGGCAGAAAGGCAATTTCTATCTGTTTTGCACTATGCTGCACCAGTATGGCTTCCAATCAGGCACCTGGAACTTTTTTGAGGCAAGTCATGGCAAGGGTGCTCCAGATGGCGTAGGAGCCGCTGACAGGCTTGTCAGCCACGGGAAAGATATACCGAACGCTGAGCTCTTCTTCAATGCACTGGTGGATGCACAGACCTCAGTAAAACTGTTCTACATTACTGAGGATAATGTAGTTGAAGCCACAAAGAAGATGCCAGAACGTCTCCCAGTGGTGCCATCAACCATGCGCATTCACCAAGTCGCAACAGTTACCTTGGGAGAAATTAGTTACCGTGATGTGAGCTGCCTTTGCTCAACAAGACAGATCCTGGAGTGTCAGTGTTATAGCACCAAAACCTTTACCTTTGAGGTTCAGGCAACAGCACCCACACAGAAGGATAACAATCAGAAGCAGTCTGAAATTCCTTGGCAAAACTCAGACATCATCGGCCAGTGGTGTTCTCTGAAATATGATAATTTAATTTATCCTGGAATTATTCAAGAGGTGACCGAAACTCATGTTGAAGTCAAATGTATGCACCGGATTGGAGTCAACCGCTTTTTCTGGCCAAGTCGGGATGATGTCCTATGGTATTTGCACAATGATATCATCAGAATGATTCCTTCTCCAACACCTGTAACGTCACGTCATGTGGAGATCGACAGAGACATATGGTCCAAGATCTCAGAAGAAGGAGAGGAATGACAAAAGGAAGCTGAAAGGAAAGAAGAAGAGGAAGGAAAGAAGGAAGGAAGGACAGAAAGGAGGAAGGAAGGAAACAAGAAAATGATGAAAAGAACACATGGGAGGGGAGAGGGGAGATTTAAAAAGATGTGTTATTAAGTGTCAATGCAGTTAAGTTGATGAGTTCAATTGAATCGATTTTTAAAATATTGTACAACATTAACACTTTGCTCACTTTGTTTATGGAAGCTCAAACATAGTAAACATAGCAACATTGAGCAATTTTTATCCATAATGTCTTTTGGTATCAGAATAACAAGAAAATGCTTTACATTTGTGGCATCAAAATTAAATGTTTTTATCTTAAATAAAGGTTTCTCTTTTTTCCCTAATGTGTCCTGTCAATTGTGTTACTCCTCTCAACTGTGTTACTTTGACTGTCAACTGTGTTACAGGTGAATTTTGTGTCATAAATCTTTTAAATGTTGGCTAAAACTGTAATAACAATGATGGGGGACATTTCTAGAGAGGGAAGTCTTACATAAGGATGTTGAACAACTCTACATTTAGTGTAATGTGGATTTATGTTGAAAAAAGCTTTATCCTTGATGATAGCATCCCACTGAATACCCATTATCCAGCTCAAAATTCATATTTTCAAATCAGTTAGACAGACAACCTCAAAAACCCAAAGTGAATAGATTTAAGACCTTTCAAACAAATGTTTTATCAAATGTGTAGTACTTAATTCTCGTCTTCTATGACACAACTTTTGTCTGTAACACAGTTGACAAAATAATGATTTGCATGTCTATTTTCATTTAAATATTTAAAAAGTAATTAGAGCTTAAGCTTGGCAATTAATGAATTTAGCACATTGGGGGGGTATATTATGGAAACAACTTGATTATTTAGTAAAAAAGCACACTAATTTCTTACATTTTTGGTTGATATGAAATGTACCCCTAATTATAGAATGACTCTTATATCAAACTATCAAAGTGTTGTTTTCTGCCTTTCACGAGCACATTTTGACTTGTTGTTGAATAATCCTATAATGTAACTCTAAATGACAATCAGAGCAACTTGAATTGCGTGTGTGCAGCCTTTTGCTCAAAAGTGATCAACGTTTCGTTTTCGGAGTCTCTTTTGACAATCTCTTCGAGAGCTGTTTTCAGTCATTAACAGAGCTGTTCTGAAAGTGTCCAAGCGGCCTGTTCTTAGAGTGGACTGTTTTTTGCATTCGTTCTCAAGTTCTATCAGTGTTGTTTTCTGCTTTTCTGGAGCACATTTTGACTTGTTGCTGAATGCTCCTATAATGTAACTCTAAATGACAATCAGAGCAACTTGAATTGCGTGTGTGCAGCCTTTTGCTCAAAAGTGATCAACGTTTCGTTTTCGGAGTCTCTTTTGACAATCTCTTCGAGAGCTGTTTTCAGTCATTAACTGAGCTGTTCTGAAAGTGTCCAAGCGGCCTGTTCTTAGAGTGGACTGTTTTTTGCATTCGTTCTCAAGTTATATCAAACTATCAAAGTGTTGTTTTCTGCCTTTCACGAGCACATTTTGACTTGTTGTTGAATAATCCTATATTGTAACTCTAAATGACAATCAGAGCAACTTGAATTGCGTGTGTGCAGCCTTTTGCTCAAAAGTGATCAACGTTTCGTTTTCAGAGTCTCTTTTGACAATCTCTTCGAGAGCTGTTTTCAGTCATTAACAGAGCTGTTCTGAAAGTGTCCAAGCGGCCTGTTCTTAGAGAGGACTGTTTTTTGCATTCGTTCTCAAGTTCTATCAAACTATCAAAGTGTTGTTTTCTGCCTTTCACGAGCACATTTTGACTTGTTGTTGAATAATCCTATAATGTAACTCTAAATGACAATCAGAGCAACTTGAATTGCGTGTGTGCAGCCTTTTGCTCAAAAGTGATCAACGTTTCGTTTTCAGAGTCTCTTTTGACAATCTCTTCGAGAGCTGTTTCCAGTCATTAACTGAGCTGTTCTGAAAGTGTCCAAGCGGCCTGTTCTTAGAGTGGACTGTTTTTTGCATTCGTTCTCAAGTTATATCAAACTATCAAAGTGTTGTTTTCTGCCTTTCACGAGCACATTTTGACTTGTTGTTGAATAATCCTATATTGTAACTCTAAATGACAATCAGAGCAACTTGAATTGCGTGTGTGCAGCCTTTTGCTCAAAAGTGATCAACGTTTCGTTTTCAGAGTCTCTTTTGACAATCTCTTCGAGAGCTGTTTTCAGTCATTAACAGAGCTGTTCTGAAAGTGTCCAAGCGGCCTGTTCTTAGAGTGGACTGTTTTTTGCATTCGTTCTCAAGTTATATCAAACTATCAAAGTCTTGTTTTCTGCCTTTCACGAGCACATTTTGACTTGTTGTTGAATAATCCTATAATGTAACTCTAAATGACAATCAGAGCAACTTGAATTGCGTGTGTGCAGCCTTTTGCTCAAAAGTGATCAACGTTTCGTTTTCAGAGTCTCTTTTGACAATCTCTTCGAGAGCTGTTTTCAGTCATTAACAGAGCTGTTCTGAAAGTGTCCAAGCGGCCTGTTCTTAGAGTGGACTGTTTTTTGCATTCGTTCTCAAGTTATATCAAACTATCAAAGTGTTGTTTTCTGCCTTTCACGAGCACATTTTGACTTGTTGTTGAATAATCCTATAATGTAACTCTAAATGACAATCAGAGCAACTTGAATTGCGTGTGTGCAGCCTTTTGCTCAAAAGTGATCAACGTTTCGTTTTCGGAGTCTCTTTTGACAATCTCTTCGAGAGCTGTTTTCAGTCATTAACAGAGCTGTTCTGAAAGTGTCCAAGCGGCCTGTTCTTAGAGTGGACTGTTTTTTGCATTCGTTCTCAAGTTCTATCAGTGTTGTTTTCTGCTTTTCTGGAGCACATTTTGACTTGTTGCTGAATGCTCCTATAATGTAACTCTAAATGACAATCAGAGCAACTTGAATTGCGTGTGTGCAGCCTTTTGCTCAAAAGTGATCAACGTTTCGTTTTCGGAGTCTCTTTTGACAATCTCTTCGAGAGCTGTTTTCAGTCATTAACTGAGCTGTTCTGAAAGTGTCCAAGCGGCCTGTTCTTAGAGTGGACTGTTTTTTGCATTCGTTCTCAAGTTATATCAAACTATCAAAGTGTTGTTTTCTGCCTTTCACGAGCACATTTTGACTTGTTGTTGAATAATCCTATATTGTAACTCTAAATGACAATCAGAGCAACTTGAATTGCGTGTGTGCAGCCTTTTGCTCAAAAGTGATCAACGTTTCGTTTTCAGAGTCTCTTTTGACAATCTCTTCGAGAGCTGTTTTCAGTCATTAACAGAGCTGTTCTGAAAGTGTCCAAGCGGCCTGTTCTTAGAGAGGACTGTTTTTTGCATTCGTTCTCAAGTTCTATCAAACTATCAAAGTGTTGTTTTCTGCCTTTCACGAGCACATTTTGACTTGTTGTTGAATAATCCTATAATGTAACTCTAAATGACAATCAGAGCAACTTGAATTGCGTGTGTGCAGCCTTTTGCTCAAAAGTGATCAACGTTTCGTTTTCAGAGTCTCTTTTGACAATCTCTTCGAGAGCTGTTTTCAGTCATTAACTGAGCTGTTCTGAAAGTGTCCAAGCGGCCTGTTCTTAGAGTGGACTGTTTTTTGCATTCGTTCTCAAGTTATATCAAACTATCAAAGTGTTGTTTTCTGCCTTTCACGAGCACATTTTGACTTGTTGTTGAATAATCCTATATTGTAACTCTAAATGACAATCAGAGCAACTTGAATTGCGTGTGTGCAGCCTTTTGCTCAAAAGTGATCAACGTTTCGTTTTCAGAGTCTCTTTTGACAATCTCTTCGAGAGCTGTTTTCAGTCATTAACAGAGCTGTTCTGAAAGTGTCCAAGCGGCCTGTTCTTAGAGTGGACTGTTTTTTGCATTCGTTCTCAAGTTATATCAAACTATCAAAGTGTTGTTTTCTGCCTTTCACGAGCACATTTTGACTTGTTGTTGAATAATCCTATAATGTAACTCTAAATGACAATCAGAGCAACTTGAATTGCGTGTGTGCAGCCTTTTGCTCAAAAGTGATCAACGTTTCGTTTTCGGAGTCTCTTTTGACAATCTCTTCGAGAGCTGTTTTCAGTCATTAACAGAGCTGTTCTGAAAGTGTCCAAGCGGCCTGTTCTTAGAGTGGACTGTTTTTTGCATTCGTTCTCAAGTTCTATCAGTGTTGTTTTCTGCTTTTCTGGAGCACATTTTGACTTGTTGCTGAATGCTCCTATAATGTAACTCTAAATGACAATCAGAGCAACTTGAATTGCGTGTGTGCAGCCTTTTGCTCAAAAGTGATCAACGTTTCGTTTTCGGAGTCTCTTTTGACAATCTCTTCGAGAGCTGTTTTCAGTCATTAACTGAGCTGTTCTGAAAGTGTCCAAGCGGCCTGTTCTTAGAGTGGACTGTTTTTTGCATTCGTTCTCAAGTTATATCAAACTATCAAAGTGTTGTTTTCTGCCTTTCACGAGCACATTTTGACTTGTTGTTGAATAATCCTATATTGTAACTCTAAATGACAATCAGAGCAACTTGAATTGCGTGTGTGCAGCCTTTTGCTCAAAAGTGATCAACGTTTCGTTTTCAGAGTCTCTTTTGACAATCTCTTCGAGAGCTGTTTTCAGTCATTAACAGAGCTGTTCTGAAAGTGTCCAAGCGGCCTGTTCTTAGAGAGGACTGTTTTTTGCATTCGTTCTCAAGTTCTATCAAACTATCAAAGTGTTGTTTTCTGCCTTTCACGAGCACATTTTGACTTGTTGTTGAATAATCCTATAATGTAACTCTAAATGACAATCAGAGCAACTTGAATTGCGTGTGTGCAGCCTTTTGCTCAAAAGTGATCAACGTTTCGTTTTCAGAGTCTCTTTTGACAATCTCTTCGAGAGCTGTTTTCAGTCATTAACTGAGCTGTTCTGAAAGTGTCCAAGCGGCCTGTTCTTAGAGTGGACTGTTTTTTGCATTCGTTCTCAAGTTATATCAAACTATCAAAGTGTTGTTTTCTGCCTTTCACGAGCACATTTTGACTTGTTGTTGAATAATCCTATATTGTAACTCTAAATGACAATCAGAGCAACTTGAATTGCGTGTGTGCAGCCTTTTGCTCAAAAGTGATCAACGTTTCGTTTTCAGAGTCTCTTTTGACAATCTCTTCGAGAGCTGTTTTCAGTCATTAACAGAGCTGTTCTGAAAGTGTCCAAGCGGCCTGTTCTTAGAGTGGACTGTTTTTTGCATTCGTTCTCAAGTTATATCAAACTATCAAAGTCTTGTTTTCTGCCTTTCACGAGCACATTTTGACTTGTTGTTGAATAATCCGATAATGTAACTCTAAATGACAATCAGAGCAACTTGAATTGCGTGTGTGCAGCCTTTTGCTCAAAAGTGATCAACGTTTCGTTTTCAGAGTCTCTTTTGACAATCTCTTCGAGAGCTGTTTTCAGTCATTAACAGAGCTGTTCTGAAAGTGTCCAAGCGGCCTGTTCTTAGAGTGGACTGTTTTTTGCATTCGTTCTCAAGTTATATCAAACTATCAAAGTGTTGTTTTCTGCCTTTCACGAGCACATTTTGACTTGTTGTTGAATAATCCTATAATGTAACTCTAAATGACAATCAGAGCAACTTGAATTGCGTGTGTGCAGCTTTTTGCTCAAAAGTGATCAACGTTTCGTTTTCAGAGTCTCTTTTGACAATCTCTTCGAGAGCTGTTTTCAGTCATTAACAGAGCTGTTCTGAAAGTGTCCAAGCGGCCTGTTCTTAGAGTGGACTGTTTTTTGCATTCGTTCTCAAGTTATATCAAACTATCAAAGTGTTGTTTTCTGCCTTTCACGAGCACATTTTGACTTGTTGTTGAATAATCCTATAATGTAACTCTAAATGACAATCAGAGCAACTTGAATTGCGTGTGTGCAGCCTTTTGCTCAAAAGTGATCAACGTTTCGTTTTCAGAGTCTCTTTTGACAATCTCTTCGAGAGCTGTTTTCAGTCATTAACAGAGCTGTTCTGAAAGTGTCCAAGCGGCCTGTTCTTAGAGTGGACTGTTTTTTGCATTCGTTCTCAAGTTATATCAAACTATCAAAGTGTTGTTTTCTGCCTTTCACGAGCACATTTTGACTTGTTGTTGAATAATCCTATAATGTAACTCTAAATGACAATCAGAGCAACTTGAATTGCGTGTGTGCAGCCTTTTGCTCAAAAGTGATCAACGTTTCGTTTTCGGAGTCTCTTTTGACAATCTCTTCGAGAGCTGTTTTCAGTCATTAACAGAGCTGTTCTGAAAGTGTCCAAGCGGCCTGTTCTTAGAGTGGACTGTTTTTTGCATTCGTTCTCAAGTTCTATCAGTGTTGTTTTCTGCTTTTCTGGAGCACATTTTGACTTGTTGCTGAATGCTCCTATAATGTAACTCTAAATGACAATCAGAGCAACTTGAATTGCGTGTGTGCAGCCTTTTGCTCAAAAGTGATCAACGTTTCGTTTTCGGAGTCTCTTTTGACAATCTCTTCGAGAGCTGTTTTCAGTCATTAACTGAGCTGTTCTGAAAGTGTCCAAGCGGCCTGTTCTTAGAGTGGACTGTTTTTTGCATTCGTTCTCAAGTTATATCAAACTATCAAAGTGTTGTTTTCTGCCTTTCACGAGCACATTTTGACTTGTTGTTGAATAATCCTATATTGTAACTCTAAATGACAATCAGAGCAACTTGAATTGCGTGTGTGCAGCCTTTTGCTCAAAAGTGATCAACGTTTCGTTTTCAGAGTCTCTTTTGACAATCTCTTCGAGAGCTGTTTTCAGTCATTAACAGAGCTGTTCTGAAAGTGTCCAAGCGGCCTGTTCTTAGAGAGGACTGTTTTTTGCATTCGTTCTCAAGTTCTATCAAACTATCAAAGTGTTGTTTTCTGCCTTTCACGAGCACATTTTGACTTGTTGTTGAATAATCCTATAATGTAACTCTAAATGACAATCAGAGCAACTTGAATTGCGTGTGTGCAGCCTTTTGCTCAAAAGTGATCAACGTTTCGTTTTCAGAGTCTCTTTTGACAATCTCTTCGAGAGCTGTTTTCAGTCATTAACTGAGCTGTTCTGAAAGTGTCCAAGCGGCCTGTTCTTAGAGTGGACTGTTTTTTGCATTCGTTCTCAAGTTATATCAAACTATCAAAGTGTTGTTTTCTGCCTTTCACGAGCACATTTTGACTTGTTGTTGAATAATCCTATATTGTAACTCTAAATGACAATCAGAGCAACTTGAATTGCGTGTGTGCAGCCTTTTGCTCAAAAGTGATCAACGTTTCGTTTTCAGAGTCTCTTTTGACAATCTCTTCGAGAGCTGTTTTCAGTCATTAACAGAGCTGTTCTGAAAGTGTCCAAGCGGCCTGTTCTTAGAGTGGACTGTTTTTTGCATTCGTTCTCAAGTTATATCAAACTATCAAAGTCTTGTTTTCTGCCTTTCACGAGCACATTTTGACTTGTTGTTGAATAATCCTATAATGTAACTCTAAATGACAATCAGAGCAACTTGAATTGCGTGTGTGCAGCCTTTTGCTCAAAAGTGATCAACGTTTTGTTTTCAGAGTCTCTTTTGACAATCTCTTCGAGAGCTGTTTTCAGTCATTAACAGAGCTGTTCTGAAAGTGTCCAAGCGGCCTGTTCTTAGAGTGGACTGTTTTTTGCATTCGTTCTCAAGTTATATCAAACTATCAAAGTGTTGTTTTCTGCCTTTCACGAGCACATTTTGACTTGTTGTTGAATAATCCTATAATGTAACTCTAAATGACAATCAGAGCAACTTGAATTGCGTGTGTGCAGCCTTTTGCTCAAAAGTGATCAACGTTTCGTTTTCGGAGTCTCTTTTGACAATCTCTTCGAGAGCTGTTTTCAGTCATTAACAGAGCTGTTCTGAAAGTGTCCAAGCGGCCTGTTCTTAGAGTGGACTGTTTTTTGCATTCGTTCTCAAGTTCTATCAGTGTTGTTTTCTGCTTTTCTGGAGCACATTTTGACTTGTTGCTGAATGCTCCTATAATGTAACTCTAAATGACAATCAGAGCAACTTGAATTGCGTGTGTGCAGCCTTTTGCTCAAAAGTGATCAACGTTTCGTTTTCGGAGTCTCTTTTGACAATCTCTTCGAGAGCTGTTTTCAGTCATTAACTGAGCTGTTCTGAAAGTGTCCAAGCGGCCTGTTCTTAGAGTGGACTGTTTTTTGCATTCGTTCTCAAGTTATATCAAACTATCAAAGTGTTGTTTTCTGCCTTTCACGAGCACATTTTGACTTGTTGTTGAATAATCCTATATTGTAACTCTAAATGACAATCAGAGCAACTTGAATTGCGTGTGTGCAGCCTTTTGCTCAAAAGTGATCAACGTTTCGTTTTCAGAGTCTCTTTTGACAATCTCTTCGAGAGCTGTTTTCAGTCATTAACAGAGCTGTTCTGAAAGTGTCCAAGCGGCCTGTTCTTAGAGAGGACTGTTTTTTGCATTCGTTCTCAAGTTCTATCAAACTATCAAAGTGTTGTTTTCTGCCTTTCACGAGCACATTTTGACTTGTTGTTGAATAATCCTATAATGTAACTCTAAATGACAATCAGAGCAACTTGAATTGCGTGTGTGCAGCCTTTTGCTCAAAAGTGATCAACGTTTCGTTTTCAGAGTCTCTTTTGACAATCTCTTCGAGAGCTGTTTTCAGTCATTAACTGAGCTGTTCTGAAAGTGTCCAAGCGGCCTGTTCTTAGAGTGGACTGTTTTTTGCATTCGTTCTCAAGTTATATCAAACTATCAAAGTGTTGTTTTCTGCCTTTCACGAGCACATTTTGACTTGTTGTTGAATAATCCTATATTGTAACTCTAAATGACAATCAGAGCAACTTGAATTGCGTGTGTGCAGCCTTTTGCTCAAAAGTGATCAACGTTTCGTTTTCAGAGTCTCTTTTGACAATCTCTTCGAGAGCTGTTTTCAGTCATTAACAGAGCTGTTCTGAAAGTGTCCAAGCGGCCTGTTCTTAGAGTGGACTGTTTTTTGCATTCGTTCTCAAGTTATATCAAACTATCAAAGTCTTGTTTTCTGCCTTTCACGAGCACATTTTGACTTGTTGTTGAATAATCCGATAATGTAACTCTAAATGACAATCAGAGCAACTTGAATTGCGTGTGTGCAGCCTTTTGCTCAAAAGTGATCAACGTTTCGTTTTCAGAGTCTCTTTTGACAATCTCTTCGAGAGCTGTTTTCAGTCATTAACAGAGCTGTTCTGAAAGTGTCCAAGCGGCCTGTTCTTAGAGTGGACTGTTTTTTGCATTCGTTCTCAAGTTATATCAAACTATCAAAGTGTTGTTTTCTGCCTTTCACGAGCACATTTTGACTTGTTGTTGAATAATCCTATAATGTAACTCTAAATGACAATCAGAGCAACTTGAATTGCGTGTGTGCAGCCTTTTGCTCAAAAGTGATCAACGTTTCGTTTTCAGAGTATCTTTTGACAATCTCTTCGAGAGCTGTTTTCAGTCATTAACAGAGCTGTTCTGAAAGTGTCCAAGCGGCCTGTTCTTAGAGTGGACTGTTTTTTGCATTCGTTCTCAAGTTATATCAAACTATCAAAGTGTTGTTTTCTGCCTTTCACGAGCACATTTTGACTTGTTGTTGAATAATCCTATATTGTAACTCTAAATGACAATCAGAGCAACTTGAATTGCGTGTGTGCAGCCTTTTGCTCAAAAGTGATCAACGTTTCGTTTTCAGAGTCTCTTTTGACAATCTCTTCGAGAGCTGTTTTCAGTCATTAACAGAGCTGTTCTGAAAGTGTCCAAGCGGCCTGTTCTTAGAGTGGACTGTTTTTTGCATTCGTTCTCAAGTTATGTCAAACTATCAAAGTGTTGTTTTCTGCCTTTCACGAGCACATTTTGACTTGTTGTTGAATAATCCGATAATGTAACTCTAAATGACAATCAGAGCAACTTGAATTGCGTGTGTGCAGCCTTTTGCTCAAAAGTGATCAACGTTTCGTTTTCAGAGTCTCTTTTGACAATCTCTTCGAGAGCTGTTTTCAGTCATTAACAGAGCTGTTCTGAAAGTGTCCAAGCGGCCTGTTCTTAGAGTGGACTGTTTTTTGCATTCGTTCTCAAGTTATATCAAACTATCAAAGTGTTGTTTTCTGCCTTTCACGAGCACATTTTGACTTGTTGTTGAATAATCCTATAATGTAACTCTAAATGACAATCAGAGCAACTTGAATTGCGTGTGTGCAGCCTTTTGCTCAAAAGTGATCAACGTTTCGTTTTCAGAGTCTCTTTTGACAATCTCTTCGAGAGCTGTTTTCAGTCATTAACAGAGCTGTTCTGAAAGTGTCCAAGCGGCCTGTTCTTAGAGTGGACTGTTTTTTGCATTCGTTCTCAAGTTATATCAAACTATCAAAGTGTTGTTTTCTGCCTTTCACGAGCACATTTTGACTTGTTGTTGAATAATCCTATAATGTAACTCTAAATGACAATCAGAGCAACTTGAATTGCGTGTGTGCAGCCTTTTGCTCAAAAGTGATCAACGTTTCGTTTTCGGAGTCTCTTTTGACAATCTCTTCGAGAGCTGTTTTCAGTCATTAACAGAGCTGTTCTGAAAGTGTCCAAGCGGCCTGTTCTTAGAGTGGACTGTTTTTTGCATTCGTTCTCAAGTTATATCAAACTATCAAAGTCTTGTTTTCTGCCTTTCACGAGCACATTTTGACTTGTTGTTGAATAATCCGATAATGTAACTCTAAATGACAATCAGAGCAACTTGAATTGCGTGTGTGCAGCCTTTTGCTCAAAAGTGATCAACGTTTCGTTTTCAGAGTCTCTTTTGACAATCTCTTCGAGAGCTGTTTTCAGTCATTAACAGAGCTGTTCTGAAAGTGTCCAAGCGGCCTGTTCTTAGAGTGGACTGTTTTTTGCATTCGTTCTCAAGTTATATCAAACTATCAAAGTGTTGTTTTCTGCCTTTCACGAGCACATTTTGACTTGTTGTTGAATAATCCTATAATGTAACTCTAAATGACAATCAGAGCAACTTGAATTGCGTGTGTGCAGCCTTTTGCTCAAAAGTGATCAACGTTTCGTTTTCAGAGTATCTTTTGACAATCTCTTCGAGAGCTGTTTTCAGTCATTAACAGAGCTGTTCTGAAAGTGTCCAAGCGGCCTGTTCTTAGAGTGGACTGTTTTTTGCATTCGTTCTCAAGTTATATCAAACTATCAAAGTGTTGTTTTCTGCCTTTCACGAGCACATTTTGACTTGTTGTTGAATAATCCTATATTGTAACTCTAAATGACAATCAGAGCAACTTGAATTGCGTGTGTGCAGCCTTTTGCTCAAAAGTGATCAACGTTTCGTTTTCAGAGTCTCTTTTGACAATCTCTTCGAGAGCTGTTTTCAGTCATTAACAGAGCTGTTCTGAAAGTGTCCAAGCGGCCTGTTCTTAGAGTGGACTGTTTTTTGCATTCGTTCTCAAGTTATGTCAAACTATCAAAGTGTTGTTTTCTGCCTTTCACGAGCACATTTTGACTTGTTGTTGAATAATCCGATAATGTAACTCTAAATGACAATCAGAGCAACTTGAATTGCGTGTGTGCAGCCTTTTGCTCAAAAGTGATCAACGTTTCGTTTTCAGAGTCTCTTTTGACAATCTCTTCGAGAGCTGTTTTCAGTCATTAACAGAGCTGTTCTGAAAGTGTCCAAGCGGCCTGTTCTTAGAGTGGACTGTTTTTTGCATTCGTTCTCAAGTTATATCAAACTATCAAAGTGTTGTTTTCTGCCTTTCACGAGCACATTTTGACTTGTTGTTGAATAATCCTATAATGTAACTCTAAATGACAATCAGAGCAACTTGAATTGCGTGTGTGCAGCCTTTTGCTCAAAAGTGATCAACGTTTCGTTTTCAGAGTCTCTTTTGACAATCTCTTCGAGAGCTGTTTTCAGTCATTAACAGAGCTGTTCTGAAAGTGTCCAAGCGGCCTGTTCTTAGAGTGGACTGTTTTTTGCATTCGTTCTCAAGTTATATCAAACTATCAAAGTGTTGTTTTCTGCCTTTCACGAGCACATTTTGACTTGTTGTTGAATAATCCTATAATGTAACTCTAAATGACAATCAGAGCAACTTGAATTGCGTGTGTGCAGCCTTTTGCTCAAAAGTGATCAACGTTTCGTTTTCGGAGTCTCTTTTGACAATCTCTTCGAGAGCTGTTTTCAGTCATTAACAGAGCTGTTCTGAAAGTGTCCAAGCGGCCTGTTCTTAGAGTGGACTGTTTTTTGCATTCGTTCTCAAGTTCTATCAGTGTTGTTTTCTGCTTTTCTGGAGCACATTTTGACTTGTTGCTGAATGCTCCTATAATGTAACTCTAAATGACAATCAGAGCAACTTGAATTGCGTGTGTGCAGCCTTTTGCTCAAAAGTGATCAACGTTTCGTTTTCGGAGTCTCTTTTGACAATCTCTTCGAGAGCTGTTTTCAGTCATTAACTGAGCTGTTCTGAAAGTGTCCAAGCGGCCTGTTCTTAGAGTGGACTGTTTTTTGCATTCGTTCTCAAGTTATATCAAACTATCAAAGTGTTGTTTTCTGCCTTTCACGAGCACATTTTGACTTGTTGTTGAATAATCCTATATTGTAACTCTAAATGACAATCAGAGCAACTTGAATTGCGTGTGTGCAGCCTTTTGCTCAAAAGTGATCAACGTTTCGTTTTCAGAGTCTCTTTTGACAATCTCTTCGAGAGCTGTTTTCAGTCATTAACAGAGCTGTTCTGAAAGTGTCCAAGCGGCCTGTTCTTAGAGAGGACTGTTTTTTGCATTCGTTCTCAAGTTCTATCAAACTATCAAAGTGTTGTTTTCTGCCTTTCACGAGCACATTTTGACTTGTTGTTGAATAATCCTATAATGTAACTCTAAATGACAATCAGAGCAACTTGAATTGCGTGTGTGCAGCCTTTTGCTCAAAAGTGATCAACGTTTCGTTTTCAGAGTCTCTTTTGACAATCTCTTCGAGAGCTGTTTTCAGTCATTAACTGAGCTGTTCTGAAAGTGTCCAAGCGGCCTGTTCTTAGAGTGGACTGTTTTTTGCATTCGTTCTCAAGTTATATCAAACTATCAAAGTGTTGTTTTCTGCCTTTCACGAGCACATTTTGACTTGTTGTTGAATAATCCTATATTGTAACTCTAAATGACAATCAGAGCAACTTGAATTGCGTGTGTGCAGCCTTTTGCTCAAAAGTGATCAACGTTTCGTTTTCAGAGTCTCTTTTGACAATCTCTTCGAGAGCTGTTTTCAGTCATTAACAGAGCTGTTCTGAAAGTGTCCAAGCGGCCTGTTCTTAGAGTGGACTGTTTTTTGCATTCGTTCTCAAGTTATATCAAACTATCAAAGTCTTGTTTTCTGCCTTTCACGAGCACATTTTGACTTGTTGTTGAATAATCCTATAATGTAACTCTAAATGACAATCAGAGCAACTTGAATTGCGTGTGTGCAGCCTTTTGCTCAAAAGTGATCAACGTTTTGTTTTCAGAGTCTCTTTTGACAATCTCTTCGAGAGCTGTTTTCAGTCATTAACAGAGCTGTTCTGAAAGTGTCCAAGCGGCCTGTTCTTAGAGTGGACTGTTTTTTGCATTCGTTCTCAAGTTATATCAAACTATCAAAGTGTTGTTTTCTGCCTTTCACGAGCACATTTTGACTTGTTGTTGAATAATCCTATAATGTAACTCTAAATGACAATCAGAGCAACTTGAATTGCGTGTGTGCAGCCTTTTGCTCAAAAGTGATCAACGTTTCGTTTTCGGAGTCTCTTTTGACAATCTCTTCGAGAGCTGTTTTCAGTCATTAACAGAGCTGTTCTGAAAGTGTCCAAGCGGCCTGTTCTTAGAGTGGACTGTTTTTTGCATTCGTTCTCAAGTTCTATCAGTGTTGTTTTCTGCTTTTCTGGAGCACATTTTGACTTGTTGCTGAATGCTCCTATAATGTAACTCTAAATGACAATCAGAGCAACTTGAATTGCGTGTGTGCAGCCTTTTGCTCAAAAGTGATCAACGTTTCGTTTTCGGAGTCTCTTTTGACAATCTCTTCGAGAGCTGTTTTCAGTCATTAACTGAGCTGTTCTGAAAGTGTCCAAGCGGCCTGTTCTTAGAGTGGACTGTTTTTTGCATTCGTTCTCAAGTTATATCAAACTATCAAAGTGTTGTTTTCTGCCTTTCACGAGCACATTTTGACTTGTTGTTGAATAATCCTATATTGTAACTCTAAATGACAATCAGAGCAACTTGAATTGCGTGTGTGCAGCCTTTTGCTCAAAAGTGATCAACGTTTCGTTTTCAGAGTCTCTTTTGACAATCTCTTCGAGAGCTGTTTTCAGTCATTAACAGAGCTGTTCTGAAAGTGTCCAAGCGGCCTGTTCTTAGAGTGGACTGTTTTTTGCATTCGTTCTCAAGTTATATCAAACTATCAAAGTGTTGTTTTCTGCCTTTCACGAGCACATTTTGACTTGTTGTTGAATAATCCTATAATGTAACTCTAAATGACAATCAGAGCAACTTGAATTGCGTGTGTGCAGCCTTTTGCTCAAAAGTGATCAACGTTTCGTTTTCAGAGTCTCTTTTGACAATCTCTTCGAGAGCTGTTTTCAGTCATTAACAGAGCTGTTCTGAAAGTGTCCAAGCGGCCTGTTCTTAGAGTGGACTGTTTTTTGCATTCGTTCTCAAGTTATATCAAACTATCAAAGTGTTGTTTTCTGCCTTTCACGAGCACATTTTGACTTGTTGTTGAATAATCCTATAATGTAACTCTAAATGACAATCAGAGCAACTTGAATTGCGTGTGTGCAGCCTTTTGCTCAAAAGTGATCAACGTTTCGTTTTCAGAGTCTCTTTTGACAATCTCTTCGAGAGCTGTTTTCAGTCATTAACAGAGCTGTTCTGAAAGTGTCCAAGCGGCCTGTTCTTAGAGTGGACTGTTTTTTGCATTCGTTCTCAAGTTATATCAAACTATCAAAGTGTTGTTTTCTGCCTTTCACGAGCACATTTTGACTTGTTGTTGAATAATCCTATAATGTAACTCTAAATGACAATCAGAGCAACTTGAATTGCGTGTGTGCAGCCTTTTGCTCAAAAGTGATCAACGTTTCGTTTTCGGAGTCTCTTTTGACAATCTCTTCGAGAGCTGTTTTCAGTCATTAACTGAGCTGTTCTGAAAGTGTCCAAGCGGCCTGTTCTTAGAGTGGACTGTTTTTTGCATTCGTTCTCAAGTCATATCAAACTATCAAAGTGTTGTTTTCTGCCTTTCACGAGCACATTTTGACTTGTTGTTGAATAATCCTATAATGTAACTCTAAATGACAATCAGAGCAACTTGAATTGCGTGTGTGCAGCCTTTTGCTCAAAAGTGATCAACGTTTCGTTTTCAGAGTCTCTTTTGACAATCTCTTCGAGAGCTGTTTTCAGTCATTAACAGAGCTGTTCTGAAAGTGTCCAAGCGGCCTGTTCTTAGAGTGGACTGTTTTTTGCATTCGTTCTCAAGTTATATCAAACTATCAAAGTGTTGTTTTCTGCCTTTCACGAGCACATGTTGACTTGTTGTTGAATAATCCTATAATGTAACTATAAATGACAATCAGAGCAACTTGAATTGCGTGTGTGCAGCCTTTTGCTCAAAAGTGATCAACGTTTCGTTTTCAGAGTCTCTTTTGACAATCTCTTCGAGAGCTGTTTTCAGTCATTAACAGAGCTGTTCTGAAAGTGTCCAAGCGGCCTGTTCTTAGAGTGGACTGTTTTTTGCATTCGTTCTCAAGTTATATCAAACTATCAAAGTGTTGTTTTCTGCCTTTCACGAGCACATTTTGACTTGTTGTTGAATAATCCTATAATGTAACTCTAAATGACAATCAGAGCAACTTGAATTGCGTGTGTGCAGCTTTTTGCTCAAAAGTGATCAACGTTTCGTTTTCAGAGTCTCTTTTGACAATCTCTTCGAGAGCTGTTTTCAGTCATTAACAGAGCTGTTCTGAAAGTGTCCAAGCGGCCTGTTCTTAGAGTGGACTGTTTTTTGCATTCGTTCTCAAGTTATATCAAACTATCAAAGTGTTGTTTTCTGCCTTTCACGAGCACATTTTGACTTGTTGTTGAATAATCCTATAATGTAACTCTAAATGACAATCAGAGCAACTTGAATTGCGTGTGTGCAGCCTTTTGCTCAAAAGTGATCAACGTTTCGTTTTCAGAGTCTCTTTTGACAATCTCTTCGAGAGCTGTTTTCAGTCATTAACAGAGCTGTTCTGAAAGTGTCCAAGCGGCCTGTTCTTAGAGTGGACTGTTTTTTGCATTCGTTCTCAAGTTATATCAAACTATCAAAGTGTTGTTTTCTGCCTTTCACGAGCACATTTTGACTTGTTGTTGAATAATCCTATAATGTAACTCTAAATGACAATCAGAGCAACTTGAATTGCGTGTGTGCAGCCTTTTGCTCAAAAGTGATCAACGTTTCGTTTTCAGAGTCTCTTTTGACAATCTCTTCGAGAGCTGTTTTCAGTCATTAACAGAGCTGTTCTGAAAGTGTCCAAGCGGCCTGTTCTTAGAGTGGACTGTTTTTTGCATTCGTTCTCAAGTTATATCAAACTATCAAAGTGTTGTTTTCTGCCTTTCACGAGCACATTTTGACTTGTTGTTGAATAATCCGATAATGTAACTCTAAATGACAATCAGAGCAACTTGAATTGCGTGTGTGCAGCCTTTTGCTCAAAAGTGATCAACGTTTCGTTTTCAGAGTCTCTTTTGACAATCTCTTCGAGAGCTGTTTTCAGTCATTAACAGAGCTGTTCTGAAAGTGTCCAAGCGGCCTGTTCTTAGAGTGGACTGTTTTTTGCATTCGTTCTCAAGTTATATCAAACTATCAAAGTGTTGTTTTCTGCCTTTCACGAGCACATTTTGACTTGTTGTTGAATAATCCTATAATGTAACTCTAAATGACAATCAGAGCAACTTGAATTGCGTGTGTGCAGCCTTTTGCTCAAAAGTGATCAACGTTTCGTTTTCAGAGTCTCTTTTGACAATCTCTTCGAGAGCTGTTTTCAGTCATTAACAGAGCTGTTCTGAAAGTGTCCAAGCGGCCTGTTCTTAGAGTGGACTGTTTTTTGCATTCGTTCTCAAGTTATATCAAACTATCAAAGTGTTGTTTTCTGCCTTTCACGAGCACATTTTGACTTGTTGTTGAATAATCCTATAATGTAACTCTAAATGACAATCAGAGCAACTTGAATTGCGTGTGTGCAGCCTTTTGCTCAAAAGTGATCAACGTTTCGTTTTCGGAGTCTCTTTTGACAATCTCTTCGAGAGCTGTTTTCAGTCATTAACTGAGCTGTTCTGAAAGTGTCCAAGCGGCCTGTTCTTAGAGTGGACTGTTTTTTGCATTCGTTCTCAAGTCATATCAAACTATCAAAGTGTTGTTTTCTGCCTTTCACGAGCACATTTTGACTTGTTGTTGAATAATCCTATAATGTAACTCTAAATGACAATCAGAGCAACTTGAATTGCGTGTGTGCAGCCTTTTGCTCAAAAGTGATCAACGTTTCGTTTTCAGAGTCTCTTTTGACAATCTCTTCGAGAGCTGTTTTCAGTCATTAACAGAGCTGTTCTGAAAGTGTCCAAGCGGCCTGTTCTTAGAGTGGACTGTTTTTTGCATTCGTTCTCAAGTTATATCAAACTATCAAAGTGTTGTTTTCTGCCTTTCACGAGCACATGTTGACTTGTTGTTGAATAATCCTATAATGTAACTATAAATGACAATCAGAGCAACTTGAATTGCGTGTGTGCAGCCTTTTGCTCAAAAGTGATCAACGTTTCGTTTTCAGAGTCTCTTTTGACAATCTCTTCGAGAGCTGTTTTCAGTCATTAACAGAGCTGTTCTGAAAGTGTCCAAGCGGCCTGTTCTTAGAGTGGACTGTTTTTTGCATTCGTTCTCAAGTTATATCAAACTATCAAAGTGTTGTTTTCTGCCTTTCACGAGCACATTTTGACTTGTTGTTGAATAATCCTATAATGTAACTCTAAATGACAATCAGAGCAACTTGAATTGCGTGTGTGCAGCTTTTTGCTCAAAAGTGATCAACGTTTCGTTTTCAGAGTCTCTTTTGACAATCTCTTCGAGAGCTGTTTTCAGTCATTAACAGAGCTGTTCTGAAAGTGTCCAAGCGGCCTGTTCTTAGAGTGGACTGTTTTTTGCATTCGTTCTCAAGTTATATCAAACTATCAAAGTGTTGTTTTCTGCCTTTCACGAGCACATTTTGACTTGTTGTTGAATAATCCTATAATGTAACTCTAAATGACAATCAGAGCAACTTGAATTGCGTGTGTGCAGCCTTTTGCTCAAAAGTGATCAACGTTTCGTTTTCAGAGTCTCTTTTGACAATCTCTTCGAGAGCTGTTTTCAGTCATTAACAGAGCTGTTCTGAAAGTGTCCAAGCGGCCTGTTCTTAGAGTGGACTGTTTTTTGCATTCGTTCTCAAGTTATATCAAACTATCAAAGTGTTGTTTTCTGCCTTTCACGAGCACATTTTGACTTGTTGTTGAATAATCCTATAATGTAACTCTAAATGACAATCAGAGCAACTTGAATTGCGTGTGTGCAGCCTTTTGCTCAAAAGTGATCAACGTTTCGTTTTCAGAGTCTCTTTTGACAATCTCTTCGAGAGCTGTTTTCAGTCATTAACAGAGCTGTTCTGAAAGTGTCCAAGCGGCCTGTTCTTAGAGTGGACTGTTTTTTGCATTCGTTCTCAAGTTATATCAAACTATCAAAGTGTTGTTTTCTGCCTTTCACGAGCACATTTTGACTTGTTGTTGAATAATCCTATAATGTAACTCTAAATGACAATCAGAGCAACTTGAATTGCGTGTGTGCAGCCTTTTGCTCAAAAGTGATCAACGTTTCGTTTTCGGAGTCTCTTTTGACAATCTCTTCGAGAGCTGTTTTCAGTCATTAACTGAGCTGTTCTGAAAGTGTCCAAGCGGCCTGTTCTTAGAGTGGACTGTTTTTTGCATTCGTTCTCAAGTCATATCAAACTATCAAAGTGTTGTTTTCTGCCTTTCACGAGCACATTTTGACTTGTTGTTGAATAATCCTATAATGTAACTCTAAATGACAATCAGAGCAACTTGAATTGCGTGTGTGCAGCCTTTTGCTCAAAAGTGATCAACGTTTCGTTTTCAGAGTCTCTTTTGACAATCTCTTCGAGAGCTGTTTTCAGTCATTAACAGAGCTGTTCTGAAAGTGTCCAAGCGGCCTGTTCTTAGAGTGGACTGTTTTTTGCATTCGTTCTCAAGTTATATCAAACTATCAAAGTGTTGTTTTCTGCCTTTCACGAGCACATGTTGACTTGTTGTTGAATAATCCTATAATGTAACTATAAATGACAATCAGAGCAACTTGAATTGCGTGTGTGCAGCCTTTTGCTCAAAAGTGATCAACGTTTCGTTTTCAGAGTCTCTTTTGACAATCTCTTCGAGAGCTGTTTTCAGTCATTAACAGAGCTGTTCTGAAAGTGTCCAAGCGGCCTGTTCTTAGAGTGGACTGTTTTTTGCATTCGTTCTCAAGTTATATCAAACTATCAAAGTGTTGTTTTCTGCCTTTCACGAGCACATTTTGACTTGTTGTTGAATAATCCTATAATGTAACTCTAAATGACAATCAGAGCAACTTGAATTGCGTGTGTGCAGCTTTTTGCTCAAAAGTGATCAACGTTTCGTTTTCAGAGTCTCTTTTGACAATCTCTTCGAGAGCTGTTTTCAGTCATTAACAGAGCTGTTCTGAAAGTGTCCAAGCGGCCTGTTCTTAGAGTGGACTGTTTTTTGCATTCGTTCTCAAGTTATATCAAACTATCAAAGTGTTGTTTTCTGCCTTTCACGAGCACATTTTGACTTGTTGTTGAATAATCCTATAATGTAACTCTAAATGACAATCAGAGCAACTTGAATTGCGTGTGTGCAGCCTTTTGCTCAAAAGTGATCAACGTTTCGTTTTCAGAGTCTCTTTTGACAATCTCTTCGAGAGCTGTTTTCAGTCATTAACAGAGCTGTTCTGAAAGTGTCCAAGCGGCCTGTTCTTAGAGTGGACTGTTTTTTGCATTCGTTCTCAAGTTATATCAAACTATCAAAGTGTTGTTTTCTGCCTTTCACGAGCACATTTTGACTTGTTGTTGAATAATCCTATAATGTAACTCTAAATGACAATCAGAGCAACTTGAATTGCGTGTGTGCAGCCTTTTGCTCAAAAGTGATCAACGTTTCGTTTTCGGAGTCTCTTTTGACAATCTCTTCGAGAGCTGTTTTCAGTCATTAACAGAGCTGTTCTGAAAGTGTCCAAGCGGCCTGTTCTTAGAGTGGACTGTTTTTTGCATTCGTTCTCAAGTTCTATCAGTGTTGTTTTCTGCTTTTCTGGAGCACATTTTGACTTGTTGCTGAATGCTCCTATAATGTAACTCTAAATGACAATCAGAGCAACTTGAATTGCGTGTGTGCAGCCTTTTGCTCAAAAGTGATCAACGTTTCGTTTTCAGAGTCTCTTTTGACAATCTCTTCGAGAGCTGTTTTCAGTCATTAACAGAGCTGTTCTGAAAGTGTCCAAGCGGCCTGTTCTTAGAGTGGACTGTTTTTTGCATTCGTTCTCAAGTTATATCAAACTATCAAAGTGTTGTTTTCTGCCTTTCACGAGCACATTTTGACTTGTTGTTGAATAATCCTATAATGTAACTCTAAATGACAATCAGAGCAACTTGAATTGCGTGTGTGCAGCCTTTTGCTCAAAAGTGATCAACGTTTCGTTTTCGGAGTCTCTTTTGACAATCTCTTCGAGAGCTGTTTTCAGTCATTAACTGAGCTGTTCTGAAAGTGTCCAAGCGGCCTGTTCTTAGAGTGGACTGTTTTTTGCATTCGTTCTCAAGTTATATCAAACTATCAAAGTGTTGTTTTCTGCCTTTCACGAGCACATTTTGACTTGTTGTTGAATAATCCTATAATGTAACTCTAAATGACAATCAGAGCAACTTGAATTGCGTGTGTGCAGCCTTTTGCTCAAAAGTGATCAACGTTTCGTTTTCAGAGTCTCTTTTGACAATCTCTTCGAGAGCTGTTTTCAGTCATTAACAGAGCTGTTCTGAAAGTGTCCAAGCGGCCTGTTCTTAGAGTGGACTGTTTTTTGCATTCGTTCTCAAGTTATATCAAACTATCAGTGTTGTTTTCTGCCTTTCACGAGCACATTTTGACTTGTTGTTGAATAATCCTATAATGTAACTCTAAATGACAATCAGAGCAACTTGAATTGCGTGTGTGCAGCCTTTTGCTCAAAAGTGATCAACGTTTCGTTTTCAGAGTCTCTTTTGACAATCTCTTCGAGAGCTGTTTTCAGTCATTAACAGAGCTGTTCTGAAAGTGTCCAAGCGGCCTGTTCTTAGAGTGGACTGTTTTTTGCATTCGTTCTCAAGTTATATCAAACTATCAAAGTGTTGTTTTCTGCCTTTCACGAGCACATTTTGACTTGTTGTTGAATAATCCTATAATGTAACTCTAAATGACAATCAGAGCAACTTGAATTGCGTGTGTGCAGCCTTTTGCTCAAAAGTGATCAACGTTTCGTTTTCAGAGTCTCTTTTGACAATCTCTTCGAGAGCTGTTTTCAGTCATTAACAGAGCTGTTTTCAGTCATTAACAGAGCTATTCTGAAAGTGTCCAAGCGGCCTGTTCTTAGAGTGGACTGTTTTTTGCATTCGTTCTCAAGTTATATCAAACTATCAAAGTGTTGTTTTCTGCCTTTCACGAGCACATTTTGACTTGTTGTATAATAATCCTATAATGTAACTCTAAATGACAATCAGAGCAACTTGAATTGCGTGTGTGCAGCCTTTTGTTCAAAAGTGATCAACGTTTCGTTTTCGGAGTTTTTTTTGACAATCTCTTCGAGAGCTGTTTTCAGTCATTAACAGAGCTGTTCTGAAAGTGTCCAAGCGGCCTGTTCTTAGAGTGGACTGTTTTTTGCATTCGTTCTCAAGTTATATCAAACTATCAAAGTGTTGTTTTCTGCCTTTCACGAGCACATTTCGACTTGTTGTTGAATAATCCTATAATGTAACTCTAAATGACAATCAGAGCAACTTGAATTGCGTGTGTGCAGCCTTTTGCTCAAAAGTGATCAACGTTTCGTTTTCAGAGTCTCTTTTGACAATCTCTTCGAGAGCTGTTTTCAGTCATTAACAGAGCTGTTTTCAGTCATTAACAGAGCTATTCTGAAAGTGTCCAAGCGGCCTGTTCTTAGAGTGGACTGTTTTTTGCATTCGTTCTCAAGTTATATCAAACTATCAAAGTGTTGTTTTCTGCCTTTCACGAGCACATGTTGACTTGTTGTTGAATAATCCTATAATGTAACTATAAATGACAATCAGAGCAACTTGAATTGCGTGTGTGCAGCCTTTTGCTCAAAAGTGATCAACGTTTCGTTTTCAGAGTCTCTTTTGACAATCTCTTCGAGAGCTGTTTTCAGTCATTAACAGAGCTGTTCTGAAAGTGTCCAAGCGGCCTGTTCTTAGAGTGGACTGTTTTTTGCATTCGTTCTCAAGTTATATCAAACTATCAAAGTGTTGTTTTCTGCCTTTCACGAGCACATTTTGACTTGTTGTTGAATAATCCTATAATGTAACTCTAAATGACAATCAGAGCAACTTGAATTGCGTGTGTGCAGCTTTTTGCTCAAAAGTGATCAACGTTTCGTTTTCAGAGTCTCTTTTGACAATCTCTTCGAGAGCTGTTTTCAGTCATTAACAGAGCTGTTCTGAAAGTGTCCAAGCGGCCTGTTCTTAGAGTGGACTGTTTTTTGCATTCGTTCTCAAGTTATATCAAACTATCAAAGTGTTGTTTTCTGCCTTTCACGAGCACATTTTGACTTGTTGTTGAATAATCCTATAATGTAACTCTAAATGACAATCAGAGCAACTTGAATTGCGTGTGTGCAGCCTTTTGCTCAAAAGTGATCAACGTTTCGTTTTCAGAGTCTCTTTTGACAATCTCTTCGAGAGCTGTTTTCAGTCATTAACAGAGCTGTTCTGAAAGTGTCCAAGCGGCCTGTTCTTAGAGTGGACTGTTTTTTGCATTCGTTCTCAAGTTATATCAAACTATCAAAGTGTTGTTTTCTGCCTTTCACGAGCACATTTTGACTTGTTGTTGAATAATCCTATAATGTAACTCTAAATGACAATCAGAGCAACTTGAATTGCGTGTGTGCAGCCTTTTGCTCAAAAGTGATCAACGTTTCGTTTTCGGAGTCTCTTTTGACAATCTCTTCGAGAGCTGTTTTCAGTCATTAACAGAGCTGTTCTGAAAGTGTCCAAGCGGCCTGTTCTTAGAGTGGACTGTTTTTTGCATTCGTTCTCAAGTTCTATCAGTGTTGTTTTCTGCTTTTCTGGAGCACATTTTGACTTGTTGCTGAATGCTCCTATAATGTAACTCTAAATGACAATCAGAGCAACTTGAATTGCGTGTGTGCAGCCTTTTGCTCAAAAGTGATCAACGTTTCGTTTTCAGAGTCTCTTTTGACAATCTCTTCGAGAGCTGTTTTCAGTCATTAACAGAGCTGTTCTGAAAGTGTCCAAGCGGCCTGTTCTTAGAGTGGACTGTTTTTTGCATTCGTTCTCAAGTTATATCAAACTATCAAAGTGTTGTTTTCTGCCTTTCACGAGCACATTTTGACTTGTTGTTGAATAATCCTATAATGTAACTCTAAATGACAATCAGAGCAACTTGAATTGCGTGTGTGCAGCCTTTTGCTCAAAAGTGATCAACGTTTCGTTTTCGGAGTCTCTTTTGACAATCTCTTCGAGAGCTGTTTTCAGTCATTAACTGAGCTGTTCTGAAAGTGTCCAAGCGGCCTGTTCTTAGAGTGGACTGTTTTTTGCATTCGTTCTCAAGTTATATCAAACTATCAAAGTGTTGTTTTCTGCCTTTCACGAGCACATTTTGACTTGTTGTTGAATAATCCTATAATGTAACTCTAAATGACAATCAGAGCAACTTGAATTGCGTGTGTGCAGCCTTTTGCTCAAAAGTGATCAACGTTTCGTTTTCAGAGTCTCTTTTGACAATCTCTTCGAGAGCTGTTTTCAGTCATTAACAGAGCTGTTCTGAAAGTGTCCAAGCGGCCTGTTCTTAGAGTGGACTGTTTTTTGCATTCGTTCTCAAGTTATATCAAACTATCAGTGTTGTTTTCTGCCTTTCACGAGCACATTTTGACTTGTTGTTGAATAATCCTATAATGTAACTCTAAATGACAATCAGAGCAACTTGAATTGCGTGTGTGCAGCCTTTTGCTCAAAAGTGATCAACGTTTCGTTTTCAGAGTCTCTTTTGACAATCTCTTCGAGAGCTGTTTTCAGTCATTAACAGAGCTGTTCTGAAAGTGTCCAAGCGGCCTGTTCTTAGAGTGGACTGTTTTTTGCATTCGTTCTCAAGTTATATCAAACTATCAAAGTGTTGTTTTCTGCCTTTCACGAGCACATTTTGACTTGTTGTTGAATAATCCTATAATGTAACTCTAAATGACAATCAGAGCAACTTGAATTGCGTGTGTGCAGCCTTTTGCTCAAAAGTGATCAACGTTTCGTTTTCAGAGTCTCTTTTGACAATCTCTTCGAGAGCTGTTTTCAGTCATTAACAGAGCTGTTTTCAGTCATTAACAGAGCTATTCTGAAAGTGTCCAAGCGGCCTGTTCTTAGAGTGGACTGTTTTTTGCATTCGTTCTCAAGTTATATCAAACTATCAAAGTGTTGTTTTCTGCCTTTCACGAGCACATTTTGACTTGTTGTATAATAATCCTATAATGTAACTCTAAATGACAATCAGAGCAACTTGAATTGCGTGTGTGCAGCCTTTTGTTCAAAAGTGATCAACGTTTCGTTTTCGGAGTTTTTTTTGACAATCTCTTCGAGAGCTGTTTTCAGTCATTAACAGAGCTGTTCTGAAAGTGTCCAAGCGGCCTGTTCTTAGAGTGGACTGTTTTTTGCATTCGTTCTCAAGTTATATCAAACTATCAAAGTGTTGTTTTCTGCCTTTCACGAGCACATTTCGACTTGTTGTTGAATAATCCTATAATGTAACTCTAAATGACAATCAGAGCAACTTGAATTGCGTGTGTGCAGCCTTTTGCTCAAAAGTGATCAACGTTTCGTTTTCAGAGTCTCTTTTGACAATCTCTTCGAGAGCTGTTTTCAGTCATTAACAGAGCTGTTTTCAGTCATTAACAGAGCTATTCTGAAAGTGTCCAAGCGGCCTGTTCTTAGAGTGGACTGTTTTTTGCATTCGTTCTCAAGTTATATCAAACTATCAAAGTGTTGTTTTCTGCCTTTCACGAGCACATTTTGACTTGTTGTATAATAATCCTATAATGTAACTCTAAATGACAATCAGAGCAACTTGAATTGCGTGTGTGCAGCCTTTTGTTCAAAAGTGATCAACGTTTCGTTTTCGGAGTTTTTTTTGACAATCTCTTCGAGAGCTGTTTTCAGTCATTAACAGAGCTGTTCTGAAAGTGTCCAAGCGGCCTGTTCTTAGAGTGGACTGTTTTTTGCATTCGTTCTCAAGTTATATCAAACTATCAAAGTGTTGTTTTCTGCCTTTCACGAGCACATTTCGACTTGTTGTTGAATAATCCTATAATGTAACTCTAAATGACAATCAGAGCAACTTGAATTGCGTGTGTGCAGCCTTTTGCTCAAAAGTGATCAACGTTTCGTTTTCGGAGTCTCTTTTGACAATCTCTTCGAGAGCTGTTTTCAGTCATTAACTGAGCTGTTCTGAAAGTGTCCAAGCGGCCTGTTCTTAGAGTGGACTGTTTTTTGCATTCGTTCTCAAGTTATATCAAACTATCAAAGTGTTGTTTTCTGCCTTTCACGAGCACATTTTGACTTGTTGTTGAATAATCCTATATTGTAACTCTAAATGACAATCAGAGCAACTTGAATTGCGTGTGTGCAGCCTTTTGCTCAAAAGTGATCAACGTTTCGTTTTCAGAGTCTCTTTTGACAATCTCTTCGAGAGCTGTTTTCAGTCATTAACAGAGCTGTTCTGAAAGTGTCCAAGCGGCCTGTTCTTAGAGTGGACTGTTTTTTGCATTCGTTCTCAAGTTCTATCAGTGTTGTTTTCTGCTTTTCTGGAGCACATTTTGACTTGTTGCTGAATGCTCCTATAATGTAACTCTAAATGACAATCAGAGCAACTTGAATTGCGTGTGTGCAGCCTTTTGCTCAAAAGTGATCAACGTTTCGTTTTCGGAGTCTCTTTTGACAATCTCTTCGAGAGCTGTTTTCAGTCATTAACAGAGCTGTTCTGAAAGTGTCCAAGCGGCCTGTTCTTAGAGTGGACTGTTTTTTGCATTCGTTCTCAAGTTATATCAAACTATCAAAGTGTTGTTTTCTGCCTTTCACGAGCACATTTTGACTTGTTGTTGAATAATCCTATAATGTAACTCTAAATGACAATCAGAGCAACTTGAATTGCGTGTGTGCAGCCTTTTGCTCAAAAGTGATCAACGTTTCGTTTTCGGAGTCTCTTTTGACAATCTCTTCGAGAGCTGTTTTCAGTCATTAACTGAGCTGTTCTGAAAGTGTCCAAGCGGCCTGTTCTTAGAGTGGACTGTTTTTTGCATTCGTTCTCAAGTTATATCAAACTATCAAAGTGTTGTTTTCTGCCTTTCACGAGCACATTTTGACTTGTTGTTGAATAATCCTATAATGTAACTCTAAATGACAATCAGAGCAACTTGAATTGCGTGTGTGCAGCCTTTTGCTCAAAAGTGATCAACGTTTCGTTTTCGGAGTCTCTTTTGACAATCTCTTCGAGAGCTGTTTTCAGTCATTAACAGAGCTGTTCTGAAAGTGTCCAAGCGGCCTGTTCTTAGAGTGGACTGTTTTTTGCATTCGTTCTCAAGTTCTATCAGTGTTGTTTTCTGCTTTTCTGGAGCACATTTTGACTTGTTGCTGAATGCTCCTATAATGTAACTCTAAATGACAATCAGAGCAACTTGAATTGCGTGTGTGCAGCCTTTTGCTCAAAAGTGATCAACGTTTCGTTTTCGGAGTCTCTTTTGACAATCTCTTCGAGAGCTGTTTTCAGTCATTAACAGAGCTGTTCTGAAAGTGTCCAAGCGGCCTGTTCTTAGAGTGGACTGTTTTTTGCATTCGTTCTCAAGTTATATCAAACTATCAAAGTGTTGTTTTCTGCCTTTCACGAGCACATTTTGACTTGTTGTTGAATAATCCTATAATGTAACTCTAAATGACAATCAGAGCAACTTGAATTGCGTGTGTGCAGCCTTTTGCTCAAAAGTGATCAACGTTTCGTTTTCAGAGTCTCTTTTGACAATCTCTTCGAGAGCTGTTTTCAGTCATTAACAGAGCTGTTCTGAAAGTGTCCAAGCGGCCTGTTCTTAGAGTGGACTGTTTTTTGCATTCGTTCTCAAGTTATATCAAACTATCAGTGTTGTTTTCTGCCTTTCACGAGCACATTTTGACTTGTTGTTGAATAATGCTATAATGTAACTCTAAATGACAATCAGAGCAACTTGAATTGCGTGTGTGCAGCCTTTTGCTCAAAAGTGATCAACGTTTCGTTTTCAGAGTCTCTTTTGACAATCTCTTCGAGAGCTGTTTTCAGTCATTAACAGAGCTGTTCTGAAAGTGTCCAAGCGGTCTGTTCTTAGAGTGGACTGTTTTTGCATTCGTTCTCAAGTTATATCAAACTATCAAAGTGTTGTTTTCTGCCTTTCACGAGCACATTTTGACTTGTTGTTGAATAATCCTATAATGTAACTCTAAATGACAATCAGAGCAACTTGAATTGCGTGTGTGCAGCCTTTTGCTCAAAAGTGATCAACGTTTCGTTTTCAGAGTCACTTTTGACAATCTCTTCGAGAGCTGTTTTCAGTCATTAACAGAGCTGTTCTGAAAGTGTCCAAGCGGCCTGTTCTTAGAGTGGACTGTTTTTTGCATTCGTTCTCAAGTTATATCAAACTATCAGTGTTGTTTTCTGCCTTTCACGAGCACATTTTGACTTGTTGTTGAATAATCCTATAATGTAACTCTAAATGACAATCAGAGCAACTTGAATTGCGTGTGTGCAGCCTTTTGCTCAAAAGTGATCAACGTTTCGTTTTCAGAGTCTCTTTTGACAATCTCTTCGAGAGCTGTTTTCAGTCATTAACAGAGCTGTTCTGAAAGTGTCCAAGCGGCCTGTTCTTAGAGTGGACTGTTTTTTGCATTCGTTCTCAAGTTATATCAAACTATCAAAGTGTTGTTTTCTGCCTTTCACGAGCACATTTTGACTTGTTGTTGAATAATCCTATAATGTAACTCTACATGACAATCAGAGCAACTTGAATTGCGTGTGTGCAGCCTTTTGCTCAAAAGTGATCAACGTTTCGTTTTCAGAGTCTCTTTTGACAATCTCTTCGAGAGCTGTTTTCAGTCATTAACAGAGCTGTTCTGAAAGTGTCCAAGCGGCCTGTTCTTAGAGTGGACTGTTTTTTGCATTCGTTCTCAAGTTATATCAAACTATCAAAGTGTTGTTTTCTGCCTTTCACGAGCACATTTCGACTTGTTGTTGAATAATCCTATAATGTAACTCTAAATGACAATCAGAGCAACTTGAATTGCGTGTGTGCAGCCTTTTGCTCAAAAGTGATCAACGTTTCGTTTTCGGAGTCTCTTTTGACAATCTCTTCGAGAGCTGTTTTCAGTCATTAACTGAGCTGTTCTGAAAGTGTCCAAGCGGCCTGTTCTTAGAGTGGACTGTTTTTTGCATTCGTTCTCAAGTTATATCAAACTATCAAAGTGTTGTTTTCTGCCTTTCACGAGCACATTTTGACTTGTTGTTGAATAATCCTATATTGTAACTCTAAATGACAATCAGAGCAACTTGAATTGCGTGTGTGCAGCCTTTTGCTCAAAAGTGATCAACGTTTCGTTTTCAGAGTCTCTTTTGACAATCTCTTCGAGAGCTGTTTTCAGTCATTAACAGAGCTGTTCTGAAAGTGTCCAAGCGGCCTGTTCTTAGAGTGGACTGTTTTTTGCATTCGTTCTCAAGTTCTATCAGTGTTGTTTTCTGCTTTTCTGGAGCACATTTTGACTTGTTGCTGAATGCTCCTATAATGTAACTCTAAATGACAATCAGAGCAACTTGAATTGCGTGTGTGCAGCCTTTTGCTCAAAAGTGATCAACGTTTCGTTTTCGGAGTCTCTTTTGACAATCTCTTCGAGAGCTGTTTTCAGTCATTAACAGAGCTGTTCTGAAAGTGTCCAAGCGGCCTGTTCTTAGAGTGGACTGTTTTTTGCATTCGTTCTCAAGTTATATCAAACTATCAAAGTGTTGTTTTCTGCCTTTCACGAGCACATTTTGACTTGTTGTTGAATAATCCTATAATGTAACTCTAAATGACAATCAGAGCAACTTGAATTGCGTGTGTGCAGCCTTTTGCTCAAAAGTGATCAACGTTTCGTTTTCAGAGTCTCTTTTGACAATCTCTTCGAGAGCTGTTTTCAGTCATTAACAGAGCTGTTCTGAAAGTGTCCAAGCGGCCTGTTCTTAGAGTGGACTGTTTTTTGCATTCGTTCTCAAGTTATATCAAACTATCAGTGTTGTTTTCTGCCTTTCACGAGCACATTTTGACTTGTTGTTGAATAATGCTATAATGTAACTCTAAATGACAATCAGAGCAACTTGAATTGCGTGTGTGCAGCCTTTTGCTCAAAAGTGATCAACGTTTCGTTTTCAGAGTCTCTTTTGACAATCTCTTCGAGAGCTGTTTTCAGTCATTAACAGAGCTGTTCTGAAAGTGTCCAAGCGGTCTGTTCTTAGAGTGGACTGTTTTTGCATTCGTTCTCAAGTTATATCAAACTATCAAAGTGTTGTTTTCTGCCTTTCACGAGCACATTTTGACTTGTTGTTGAATAATCCTATAATGTAACTCTAAATGACAATCAGAGCAACTTGAATTGCGTGTGTGCAGCCTTTTGCTCAAAAGTGATCAACGTTTCGTTTTCAGAGTCACTTTTGACAATCTCTTCGAGAGCTGTTTTCAGTCATTAACAGAGCTGTTCTGAAAGTGTCCAAGCGGCCTGTTCTTAGAGTGGACTGTTTTTTGCATTCGTTCTCAAGTTATATCAAACTATCAGTGTTGTTTTCTGCCTTTCACGAGCACATTTTGACTTGTTGTTGAATAATCCTATAATGTAACTCTAAATGACAATCAGAGCAACTTGAATTGCGTGTGTGCAGCCTTTTGCTCAAAAGTGATCAACGTTTCGTTTTCAGAGTCTCTTTTGACAATCTCTTCGAGAGCTGTTTTCAGTCATTAACAGAGCTGTTCTGAAAGTGTCCAAGCGGCCTGTTCTTAGAGTGGACTGTTTTTTGCATTCGTTCTCAAGTTATATCAAACTATCAAAGTGTTGTTTTCTGCCTTTCACGAGCACATTTTGACTTGTTGTTGAATAATCCTATAATGTAACTCTACATGACAATCAGAGCAACTTGAATTGCGTGTGTGCAGCCTTTTGCTCAAAAGTGATCAACGTTTCGTTTTCAGAGTCTCTTTTGACAATCTCTTCGAGAGCTGTTTTCAGTCATTAACAGAGCTGTTTTCAGTCATTAACAGAGCTGTTCTGAAAGTGTCCAAGCGGCCTGTTCTTAGAGTGGACTGTTTTTTGCATTCGTTCTCAAGTTATATCAAACTATCAAAGTGTTGTTTTCTGCCTTTCACGAGCACATTTCGACTTGTTGTTGAATAATCCTATAATGTAACTCTAAATGACAATCAGAGCAACTTGAATTGCGTGTGTGCAGCCTTTTGCTCAAAAGTGATCAACGTTTCGTTTTCGGAGTCTCTTTTGACAATCTCTTCGAGAGCTGTTTTCAGTCATTAACTGAGCTGTTCTGAAAGTGTCCAAGCGGCCTGTTCTTAGAGTGGACTGTTTTTTGCATTCGTTCTCAAGTTATATCAAACTATCAAAGTGTTGTTTTCTGCCTTTCACGAGCACATTTTGACTTGTTGTTGAATAATCCTATATTGTAACTCTAAATGACAATCAGAGCAACTTGAATTGCGTGTGTGCAGCCTTTTGCTCAAAAGTGATCAACGTTTCGTTTTCAGAGTCTCTTTTGACAATCTCTTCGAGAGCTGTTTTCAGTCATTAACAGAGCTGTTCTGAAAGTGTCCAAGCGGCCTGTTCTTAGAGTGGACTGTTTTTTGCATTCGTTCTCAAGTTCTATCAGTGTTGTTTTCTGCTTTTCTGGAGCACATTTTGACTTGTTGCTGAATGCTCCTATAATGTAACTCTAAATGACAATCAGAGCAACTTGAATTGCGTGTGTGCAGCCTTTTGCTCAAAAGTGATCAACGTTTCGTTTTCGGAGTCTCTTTTGACAATCTCTTCGAGAGCTGTTTTCAGTCATTAACAGAGCTGTTCTGAAAGTGTCCAAGCGGCCTGTTCTTAGAGTGGACTGTTTTTTGCATTCGTTCTCAAGTTATATCAAACTATCAAAGTGTTGTTTTCTGCCTTTCACGAGCACATTTTGACTTGTTGTTGAATAATCCTATAATGTAACTCTAAATGACAATCAGAGCAACTTGAATTGCGTGTGTGCAGCCTTTTGCTCAAAAGTGATCAACGTTTCGTTTTCAGAGTCTCTTTTGACAATCTCTTCGAGAGCTGTTTTCAGTCATTAACAGAGCTGTTCTGAAAATGTCCAAGCGGCCTGTTCTTAGAGTGGACTGTTTTTTGCATTCGTTCTCAAGTTATATCAAACTATAAGTGTTGTTTTCTGCCTTTCACGAGCACATTTTGACTTGTTGTTGAATAATCCTATAATGTAACTCTAAATGACAATCAGAGCAACTTGAATTGCGTGTGTGCAGCCTTTTGCTCAAAAGTGATCAACGTTTCGTTTTCGGAGTCTCTTTTGACAATCTCTTCGAGAGCTGTTTTCAGTCATTAACTGAGCTGTTCTGAAAGTGTCCAAGCGGCCTGTTCTTAGAGTGGACTGTTTTTTGCATTCGTTCTCAAGTTATATCAAACTATCAAATTGTTGTTTTCTGCCTTTCACGAGCACATTTTGACTTGTTGTTGAATAATCCTATAATGTAACTCTAAATGACAATCAGAGCAACTTGAATTGCGTGTGTGCAGCCTTTTGCTCAAAAGTGATCAACGTTTCGTTTTCAGAGTCTCTTTTGACAATCTCTTCGAGAGCTGTTTTCAGTCATTAACTGAGCTGTTCTGAAAGTGTCCAAGCGGCCTGTTCTTAGAGTGGACTGTTTTTTGCATTCGTTCTCAAGTTATATCAAACTATCAAAGTGTTGTTTTCTGCCTTTCACGAGCACATTTTGACTTGTTGTTGAATAATCCTATAATGTAACTCTAAATGACAATCAGAGCAACTTGAATTGCGTGTGTGCAGCCTTTTGCTCAAAAGTGATCAACGTTTCGTTTTCGGAGTCTCTTTTGACAATCTCTTCGAGAGCTGTTTTCAGTCATTAACAGAGCTGTTCTGAAAGTGTCCAAGCGGCCTGTTCTTAGAGAGGACTGTTTTTTGCATTCGTTCTCAAGTTATATCAAACTATCAAATTGTTGTTTTCTGCCTTTCACGAGCACATTTTGACTTGTTGTTGAATAATCCTATAATGTAACTCTAAATGACAATCAGAGCAACTTGAATTGCGTGTGTGCAGCCTTTTGCTCAAAAGTGATCAACGTTTCGTTTTCAGAGTCTCTTTTGACAATCTCTTCGAGAGCTGTTTTCAGTCATTAACAGAGCTGTTCTGAAAGTGTCCAAGCGGCCTGTTCTTAGAGTGGACTGTTTTTTGCATTCGTTCTCAAGTTATATCAAACTATCAGTGTTGTTTTCTGCCTTTCACGAGCACATTTTGACTTGTTGTTGAATAATCCTATAATGTAACTCTAAATGACAATCAGAGCAACTTGAATTGCGTGTGTGCAGCCTTTTGCTCAAAAGTGATCAACGTTTCGTTTTCAGAGTCACTTTTGACAATCTCTTCGAGAGCTGTTTTCAGTCATTAACAGAGCTGTTCTGAAAGTGTCCAAGCGGCCTGTTCTTAGAGTGGACTGTTTTTTGCATTCGTTCTCAAGTTATATCAAACTATCAGTGTTGTTTTCTGCCTTTCACGAGCACATTTTGACTTGTTGTTGAATAATCCTATAATGTAACTCTAAATGACAATCAGAGCAACTTGAATTGCGTGTGTGCAGCCTTTTGCTCAAAAGTGATCAACGTTTCGTTTTCAGAGTCTCTTTTGACAATCTCTTCGAGAGCTGTTTTCAGTCATTAACAGAGCTGTTCTGAAAGTGTCCAAGCGGCCTGTTCTTAGAGTGGACTGTTTTTTGCATTCGTTCTCAAGTTATATCAAACTATCAAAGTGTTGTTTTCTGCCTTTCACGAGCACATTTTGACTTGTTGTTGAATAATCCTATAATGTAACTCTAAATGACAATCAGAGCAACTTGAATTGCGTGTGTGCAGCCTTTTGCTCAAAAGTGATCAACGTTTCGTTTTCAGAGTCTCTTTTGACAATCTCTTCGAGAGCTGTTTTCAGTCATTAACAGAGCTGTTCTGAAAGTGTCCAAGCGGCCTGTTCTTAGAGTGGACTGTTTTTTGCATTCGTTCTCAAGTTCTATCAGTGTTGTTTTCTGCTTTTCTGGAGCACATTTTGACTTGTTGCTGAATGCTCCTATAATGTAACTCTAAATGACAATCAGAGCAACTTGAATTGCGTGTGTGCAGCCTTTTGCTCAAAAGTGATCAACGTTTCGTTTTCGGAGTCTCTTTTGACAATCTCTTCGAGAGCTGTTTTCAGTCATTAACAGAGCTGTTCTGAAAGTGTCCAAGCGGCCTGTTCTTAGAGTGGACTGTTTTTTGCATTCGTTCTCAAGTTATATCAAACTATCAAAGTGTTGTTTTCTGCCTTTCACGAGCACATTTTGACTTGTTGTTGAATAATCCTATAATGTAACTCTAAATGACAATCAGAGCAACTTGAATTGCGTGTGTGCAGCCTTTTGCTCAAAAGTGATCAACGTTTCGTTTTCAGAGTCTCTTTTGACAATCTCTTCGAGAGCTGTTTTCAGTCATTAACTGAGCTGTTCTGAAAGTGTCCAAGCGGCCTGTTCTTAGAGTGGACTGTTTTTTGCATTCGTTCTCAAGTTATATCAAACTATCAAAGTGTTGTTTTCTGCCTTTCACGAGCACATTTTGACTTGTTGTTGAATAATCCTATAATGTAACTCTAAATGACAATCAGAGCAACTTGAATTGCGTGTGTGCAGCCTTTTGCTCAAAAGTGATCAACGTTTCGTTTTCGGAGTCTCTTTTGACAATCTCTTCGAGAGCTGTTTTCAGTCATTAACTGAGCTGTTCTGAAAGTGTCCAAGCGGCCTGTTCTTAGAGTGGACTGTTTTTTGCATTCGTTCTCAAGTTATATCAAACTATCAAATTGTTGTTTTCTGCCTTTCACGAGCACATTTTGACTTGTTGTTGAATAATCCTATAATGTAACTCTAAATGACAATCAGAGCAACTTGAATTGCGTGTGTGCAGCCTTTTGCTCAAAAGTGATCAACGTTTCGTTTTCAGAGTCTCTTTTGACAATCTCTTCGAGAGCTGTTTTCAGTCATTAACTGAGCTGTTCTGAAAGTGTCCAAGCGGCCTGTTCTTAGAGTGGACTGTTTTTTGCATTCGTTCTCAAGTTATATCAAACTATCAAAGTGTTGTTTTCTGCCTTTCACGAGCACATTTTGACTTGTTGTTGAATAATCCTATAATGTAACTCTAAATGACAATCAGAGCAACGTGAATTGCGTGTGTGCAGCCTTTTGCTCAAAAGTGATCAACGTTTCGTTTTCAGAGTCTCTTTTGACAATCTCTTCGAGAGCTGTTTTCAGTCATTAACAGAGCTGTTCTGAAAGTGTCCAAGCGGTCTGTTCTTAGAGTGGACTGTTTTTGCATTCGTTCTCAAGTTATATCAAACTATCAAAGTGTTGTTTTCTGCCTTTCACGAGCACATTTTGACTTGTTGTTGAATAATCCTATAATGTAACTCTAAATGACAATCAGAGCAACTTGAATTGCGTGTGTGCAGCCTTTTGCTCAAAAGTGATCAACGTTTCGTTTTCAGAGTCACTTTTGACAATCTCTTCGAGAGCTGTTTTCAGTCATTAACAGAGCTGTTCTGAAAGTGTCCAAGCGGCCTGTTCTTAGAGTGGACTGTTTTTTGCATTCGTTCTCAAGTTATATCAAACTATCAGTGTTGTTTTCTGCCTTTCACGAGCACATTTTGACTTGTTGTTGAATAATCCTATAATGTAACTCTAAATGACAATCAGAGCAACTTGAATTGCGTGTGTGCAGCCTTTTGCTCAAAAGTGATCAACGTTTCGTTTTCAGAGTCTCTTTTGACAATCTCTTCGAGAGCTGTTTTCAGTCATTAACAGAGCTGTTCTGAAAGTGTCCAAGCGGCCTGTTCTTAGAGTGGACTGTTTTTTGCATTCGTTCTCAAGTTATATCAAACTATCAAAGTGTTGTTTTCTGCCTTTCACGAGCACATTTTGACTTGTTGTTGAATAATCCTATAATGTAACTCTAAATGACAATCAGAGCAACTTGAATTGCGTGTGTGCAGCCTTTTGCTCAAAAGTGATCAACGTTTCGTTTTCAGAGTCTCTTTTGACAATCTCTTCGAGAGCTGTTTTCAGTCATTAACAGAGCTGTTCTGAAAGTGTCCAAGCGGCCTGTTCTTAGAGTGGACTGTTTTTTGCATTCGTTCTCAAGTTCTATCAGTGTTGTTTTCTGCTTTTCTGGAGCACATTTTGACTTGTTGCTGAATGCTCCTATAATGTAACTCTAAATGACAATCAGAGCAACTTGAATTGCGTGTGTGCAGCCTTTTGCTCAAAAGTGATCAACGTTTCGTTTTCGGAGTCTCTTTTGACAATCTCTTCGAGAGCTGTTTTCAGTCATTAACAGAGCTGTTCTGAAAGTGTCCAAGCGGCCTGTTCTTAGAGTGGACTGTTTTTTGCATTCGTTCTCAAGTTATATCAAACTATCAAAGTGTTGTTTTCTGCCTTTCACGAGCACATTTTGACTTGTTGTTGAATAATCCTATAATGTAACTCTAAATGACAATCAGAGCAACTTGAATTGCGTGTGTGCAGCCTTTTGCTCAAAAGTGATCAACGTTTCGTTTTCAGAGTCTCTTTTGACAATCTCTTCGAGAGCTGTTTTCAGTCATTAACTGAGCTGTTCTGAAAGTGTCCAAGCGGCCTGTTCTTAGAGTGGACTGTTTTTTGCATTCGTTCTCAAGTTATATCAAACTATCAAAGTGTTGTTTTCTGCCTTTCACGAGCACATTTTGACTTGTTGTTGAATAATCCTATAATGTAACTCTAAATGACAATCAGAGCAACTTGAATTGCGTGTGTGCAGCCTTTTGCTCAAAAGTGATCAACGTTTCGTTTTCGGAGTCTCTTTTGACAATCTCTTCGAGAGCTGTTTTCAGTCATTAACTGAGCTGTTCTGAAAGTGTCCAAGCGGCCTGTTCTTAGAGTGGACTGTTTTTTGCATTCGTTCTCAAGTTATATCAAACTATCAAATTGTTGTTTTCTGCCTTTCACGAGCACATTTTGACTTGTTGTTGAATAATCCTATAATGTAACTCTAAATGACAATCAGAGCAACTTGAATTGCGTGTGTGCAGCCTTTTGCTCAAAAGTGATCAACGTTTCGTTTTCAGAGTCTCTTTTGACAATCTCTTCGAGAGCTGTTTTCAGTCATTAACTGAGCTGTTCTGAAAGTGTCCAAGCGGCCTGTTCTTAGAGTGGACTGTTTTTTGCATTCGTTCTCAAGTTATATCAAACTATCAAAGTGTTGTTTTCTGCCTTTCACGAGCACATTTTGACTTGTTGTTGAATAATCCTATAATGTAACTCTAAATGACAATCAGAGCAACTTGAATTGCGTGTGTGCAGCCTTTTGCTCAAAAGTGATCAACGTTTCGTTTTCAGAGTCTCTTTTGACAATCTCTTCGAGAGCTGTTTTCAGTCATTAACAGAGCTGTTCTGAAAGTGTCCAAGCGGCCTGTTCTTAGAGTGGACTGTTTTTTGCATTCGTTCTCAAGTTATATCAAACTATCAAAGTGTTGTTTTCTGCCTTTCACGAGCACATTTTGACTTGTTGTTGAATAATCCTATAATGTAACTCTAAATGACAATCAGAGCAACTTGAATTGCGTGTGTGCAGCCTTTTGCTCAAAAGTGATCAACGTTTCGTTTTCAGAGTCTCTTTTGACAATCTCTTCGAGAGCTGTTTTCAGTCATTAACTGAGCTGTTCTGAAAGTGTCCAAGCGGCCTGTTCTTAGAGTGGACTGTTTTTTGCATTCGTTCTCAAGTTATATCAAACTATCAAAGTGTTGTTTTCTGCCTTTCACGAGCACATTTTGACTTGTTGTTGAATAATCCTATAATGTAACTCTAAATGACAATCAGAGCAACTTGAATTGCGTGTGTGCAGCCTTTTGCTCAAAAGTGATCAACGTTTCGTTTTCGGAGTCTCTTTTGACAATCTCTTCGAGAGCTGTTTTCAGTCATTAACAGAGCTGTTCTGAAAGTGTCCAAGCGGCCTGTTCTTAGAGAGGACTGTTTTTTTTATTCGTTCTCAAGTTATATCAAACTATCAAATTGTTGTTTTCTGCCTTTCACGAGCACATTTTGACTTGTTGTTGAATAATCATATAATGTAACTCTAAATGACAATCAGAGCAACTTGAATTGCGTGTGTGCAGCCTTTTGCTCAAAAGTGATCAACGTTTCGTTTTCAGAGTCTCTTTTGACAATCTCTTCGAGAGCTGTTTTCAGTCATTAACAGAGCTGTTCTGAAAGTGTCCAAGCGGCCTGTTCTTAGAGTGGACTGTTTTTTGCATTCGTTCTCAAGTTCTATCAGTGTTGTTTTCTGCTTTTCTGGAGCACATTTTGACTTGTTGCTGAATGCTCCTATAATGTAACTCTAAATGACAATCAGAGCAACTTGAATTGCGTGTGTGCAGCCTTTTGCTCAAAAGTGATCAACGTTTCGTTTTCGGAGTCTCTTTTGACAATCTCTTCGAGAGCTGTTTTCAGTCATTAACAGAGCTGTTCTGAAAGTGTCCAAGCGGCCTGTTCTTAGAGTGGACTGTTTTTTGCATTCGTTCTCAAGTTATATCAAACTATCAAAGTGTTGTTTTCTGCCTTTCACGAGCACATTTTGACTTGTTGTTGAATAATCCTATAATGTAACTCTAAATGACAATCAGAGCAACTTGAATTGCGTGTGTGCAGCCTTTTGCTCAAAAGTGATCAACGTTTCGTTTTCAGAGTCTCTTTTGACAATCTCTTCGAGAGCTGTTTTCAGTCATTAACTGAGCTGTTCTGAAAGTGTCCAAGCGGCCTGTTCTTAGAGTGGACTGTTTTTTGCATTCGTTCTCAAGTTATATCAAACTATCAAAGTGTTGTTTTCTGCCTTTCACGAGCACATTTTGACTTGTTGTTGAATAATCCTATAATGTAACTCTAAATGACAATCAGAGCAACTTGAATTGCGTGTGTGCAGCCTTTTGCTCAAAAGTGATCAACGTTTCGTTTTCGGAGTCTCTTTTGACAATCTCTTCGAGAGCTGTTTTCAGTCATTAACAGAGCTGTTCTGAAAGTGTCCAAGCGGCCTGTTCTTAGAGAGGACTGTTTTTTGCATTCGTTCTCAAGTTATATCAAACTATCAAATTGTTGTTTTCTGCCTTTCACGAGCACATTTTGACTTGTTGTTGAATAATCCTATAATGTAACTCTAAATGACAATCAGAGCAACTTGAATTGCGTGTGTGCAGCCTTTTGCTCAAAAGTGATCAACGTTTCGTTTTCAGAGTCTCTTTTGACAATCTCTTCGAGAGCTGTTTTCAGTCATTAACAGAGCTGTTCTGAAAGTGTCCAAGCGGCCTGTTCTTAGAGTGGACTGTTTTTTGCATTCGTTCTCAAGTTATATCAAACTATCAAAGTGTTGTTTTCTGCCTTTCACGAGCACATTTTGACTTGTTGTTGAATAATCCTATAATGTAACTCTAAATGACAATCAGAGCAACTTGAATTGCGTGTGTGCAGCCTTTTGCTCAAAAGTGATCAACGTTTCGTTTTCGGAGTCTCTTTTGACAATCTCTTCGAGAGCTGTTTTCAGTCATTAACAGAGCTGTTCTGAAAGTGTCCAAGCGGCCTGTTCTTAGAGTGGACTGTTTTTTGCATTCGTTCTCAAGTTATATCAAACTATCAAAGTGTTGTTTTCTGCCTTTCACGAGCACATTTTGACTTGTTGTTGAATAATCCTATAATGTAACTCTAAATGACAATCAGAGCAACTTGAATTGCGTGTGTGCAGCCTTTTGCTCAAAAGTGATCAACGTTTCGTTTTCAGAGTCTCTTTTGACAATCTCTTCGAGAGCTGTTTTCAGTCATTAACAGAGCTGTTCTGAAAGTGTCCAAGCGGCCTGTTCTTAGAGTGGACTGTTTTTTGCATTCGTTCTCAAGTTATATCAAACTATCAGTGTTGTTTTCTGCCTTTCACGAGCACATTTTGACTTGTTGTTGAATAATCCTATAATGTAACTCTAAATGACAATCAGAGCAACGTGAATTGCGTGTGTGCAGCCTTTTGCTCAAAAGTGATCAACGTTTCGTTTTCAGAGTCTCTTTTGACAATCTCTTCGAGAGCTGTTTTCAGTCATTAACAGAGCTGTTCTGAAAGTGTCCAAGCGGTCTGTTCTTAGAGTGGACTGTTTTTGCATTCGTTCTCAAGTTATATCAAACTATCAAAGTGTTGTTTTCTGCCTTTCACGAGCACATTTTGACTTGTTGTTGAATAATCCTATAATGTAACTCTAAATGACAATCAGAGCAACTTGAATTGCGTGTGTGCAGCCTTTTGCTCAAAAGTGATCAACGTTTCGTTTTCAGAGTCACTTTTGACAATCTCTTCGAGAGCTGTTTTCAGTCATTAACAGAGCTGTTCTGAAAGTGTCCAAGCGGCCTGTTCTTAGAGTGGACTGTTTTTTGCATTCGTTCTCAAGTTATATCAAACTATCATTGTTGTTTTCTGCCTTTCACGAGCACATTTTGACTTGTTGTTGAATAATCCTATAATGTAACTCTAAATGACAATCAGAGCAACTTGAATTGCGTGTGTGCAGCCTTTTGCTCAAAAGTGATCAACGTTTCGTTTTCAGAGTCTCTTTTGACAATCTCTTCGAGAGCTGTTTTCAGTCATTAACAGAGCTGTTCTGAAAGTGTCCAAGCGGCCTGTTCTTAGAGTGGACTGTTTTTTGCATTCGTTCTCAAGTTATATCAAACTATCAAAGTGTTGTTTTCTGCCTTTCACGAGCACATTTTGACTTGTTGTTGAATAATCCTATAATGTAACTCTAAATGACAATCAGAGCAACTTGAATTGCGTGTGTGCAGCCTTTTGCTCAAAAGTGATCAACGTTTCGTTTTCAGAGTCTCTTTTGACAATCTCTTCGAGAGCTGTTTTCAGTCATTAACAGAGCTGTTCTGAAAGTGTCCAAGCGGCCTGTTCTTAGAGTGGACTGTTTTTTGCATTCGTTCTCAAGTTCTATCAGTGTTGTTTTCTGCTTTTCTGGAGCACATTTTGACTTGTTGCTGAATGCTCCTATAATGTAACTCTAAATGACAATCAGAGCAACTTGAATTGCGTGTGTGCAGCCTTTTGCTCAAAAGTGATCAACGTTTCGTTTTCGGAGTCTCTTTTGACAATCTCTTCGAGAGCTGTTTTCAGTCATTAACAGAGCTGTTCTGAAAGTGTCCAAGCGGCCTGTTCTTAGAGTGGACTGTTTTTTGCATTCGTTCTCAAGTTATATCAAACTATCAAAGTGTTGTTTTCTGCCTTTCACGAGCACATTTTGACTTGTTGTTGAATAATCCTATAATGTAACTCTAAATGACAATCAGAGCAACTTGAATTGCGTGTGTGCAGCCTTTTGCTCAAAAGTGATCAACGTTTCGTTTTCGGAGTCTCTTTTGACAATCTCTTCGAGAGCTGTTTTCAGTCATTAACTGAGCTGTTCTGAAAGTGTCCAAGCGGCCTGTTCTTAGAGTGGACTGTTTTTTGCATTCGTTCTCAAGTTATATCAAACTATCAAATTGTTGTTTTCTGCCTTTCACGAGCACATTTTGACTTGTTGTTGAATAATCCTATAATGTAACTCTAAATGACAATCAGAGCAACTTGAATTGCGTGTGTGCAGCCTTTTGCTCAAAAGTGATCAACGTTTCGTTTTCAGAGTCTCTTTTGACAATCTCTTCGAGAGCTGTTTTCAGTCATTAACTGAGCTGTTCTGAAAGTGTCCAAGCGGCCTGTTCTTAGAGTGGACTGTTTTTTGCATTCGTTCTCAAGTTATATCAAACTATCAAAGTGTTGTTTTCTGCCTTTCACGAGCACATTTTGACTTGTTGTTGAATAATCCTATAATGTAACTCTAAATGACAATCAGAGCAACTTGAATTGCGTGTGTGCAGCCTTTTGCTCAAAAGTGATCAACGTTTCGTTTTCGGAGTCTCTTTTGACAATCTCTTCGAGAGCTGTTTTCAGTCATTAACAGAGCTGTTCTGAAAGTGTCCAAGCGGCCTGTTCTTAGAGAGGACTGTTTTTTGCATTCGTTCTCAAGTTATATCAAACTATCAAATTGTTGTTTTCTGCCTTTCACGAGCACATTTTGACTTGTTGTTGAATAATCCTATAATGTAACTCTAAATGACAATCAGAGCAACTTGAATTGCGTGTGTGCAGCCTTTTGCTCAAAAGTGATCAACGTTTCGTTTTCAGAGTCTCTTTTGACAATCTCTTCGAGAGCTGTTTTCAGTCATTAACAGAGCTGTTCTGAAAGTGTCCAAGCGGCCTGTTCTTAGAGTGGACTGTTTTTTGCATTCGTTCTCAAGTTATATCAAACTATCAAAGTGTTGTTTTCTGCCTTTCACGAGCACATTTTGACTTGTTGTTGAATAATCCTATAATGTAACTCTAAATGACAATCAGAGCAACTTGAATTGCGTGTGTGCAGCCTTTTGCTCAAAAGTGATCAACGTTTCGTTTTCGGAGTCTCTTTTGACAATCTCTTCGAGAGCTGTTTTCAGTCATTAACAGAGCTGTTCTGAAAGTGTCCAAGCGGCCTGTTCTTAGAGTGGACTGTTTTTTGCATTCGTTCTCAAGTTATATCAAACTATCAAAGTGTTGTTTTCTGCCTTTCACGAGCACATTTTGACTTGTTGTTGAATAATCCTATAATGTAACTCTAAATGACAATCAGAGCAACTTGAATTGCGTGTGTGCAGCCTTTTGCTCAAAAGTGATCAACGTTTCGTTTTCAGAGTCTCTTTTGACAATCTCTTCGAGAGCTGTTTTCAGTCATTAACAGAGCTGTTCTGAAAGTGTCCAAGCGGCCTGTTCTTAGAGTGGACTGTTTTTTGCATTCGTTCTCAAGTTATATCAAACTATCAGTGTTGTTTTCTGCCTTTCACGAGCACATTTTGACTTGTTGTTGAATAATCCTATAATGTAACTCTAAATGACAATCAGAGCAACGTGAATTGCGTGTGTGCAGCCTTTTGCTCAAAAGTGATCAACGTTTCGTTTTCAGAGTCTCTTTTGACAATCTCTTCGAGAGCTGTTTTCAGTCATTAACAGAGCTGTTCTGAAAGTGTCCAAGCGGTCTGTTCTTAGAGTGGACTGTTTTTGCATTCGTTCTCAAGTTATATCAAACTATCAAAGTGTTGTTTTCTGCCTTTCACGAGCACATTTTGACTTGTTGTTGAATAATCCTATAATGTAACTCTAAATGACAATCAGAGCAACTTGAATTGCGTGTGTGCAGCCTTTTGCTCAAAAGTGATCAACGTTTCGTTTTCAGAGTCACTTTTGACAATCTCTTCGAGAGCTGTTTTCAGTCATTAACAGAGCTGTTCTGAAAGTGTCCAAGCGGCCTGTTCTTAGAGTGGACTGTTTTTTGCATTCGTTCTCAAGTTATATCAAACTATCAGTGTTGTTTTCTGCCTTTCACGAGCACATTTTGACTTGTTGTTGAATAATCCTATAATGTAACTCTAAATGACAATCAGAGCAACTTGAATTGCGTGTGTGCAGCCTTTTGCTCAAAAGTGATCAACGTTTCGTTTTCAGAGTCTCTTTTGACAATCTCTTCGAGAGCTGTTTTCAGTCATTAACAGAGCTGTTCTGAAAGTGTCCAAGCGGCCTGTTCTTAGAGTGGACTGTTTTTTGCATTCGTTCTCAAGTTATATCAAACTATCAAAGTGTTGTTTTCTGCCTTTCACGAGCACATTTTGACTTGTTGTTGAATAATCCTATAATGTAACTCTAAATGACAATCAGAGCAACTTGAATTGCGTGTGTGCAGCCTTTTGCTCAAAAGTGATCAACGTTTCGTTTTCAGAGTCTCTTTTGACAATCTCTTCGAGAGCTGTTTTCAGTCATTAACAGAGCTGTTCTGAAAGTGTCCAAGCGGTCTTGTTCTTAGAGTGGACTGTTTTTGCATTCGTTCTCAAGTTATATCAAACTATCAAAGTGTTGTTTTCTGCCTTTCACGAGCACATTTTGACTTGTTGTTGAATAATCCTATAATGTAACTCTAAATGACAATCAGAGCAACTTGAATTGCGTGTGTGCAGCCTTTTGCTCAAAAGTGATCAACGTTTCGTTTTCAGAGTCTCTTTTGACAATCTCTTCGAGAGCTGTTTTCAGTCATTAACAGAGCTGTTCTGAAAGTGTCCAAGCGGCCTGTTCTTAGAGTGGACTGTTTTTGCATTCGTTCTCAAGTTATATCAAACTATCAAAGTGTTGTTTTCTGCCTTTCACGAGCACATTTTGACTTGTTGTTGAATAATCCTATAATGTAACTCTAAATGACAATCAGAGCAACTTGAATTGCGTGTGTGCAGCCTTTTGCTCAAAAGTGATCAACGTTTCGTTTTCAGAGTCTCTTTTGACAATCTCTTCGAGAGCTGTTTTCAGTCATTAACAGAGCTGTTCTGAAAGTGTCCAAGCGGCCTGTTCTTAGAGTGGACTGTTTTTGCATTCGTTCTCAAGTTATACCAAACTATCAAAGTGTTGTTTTCTGCCTTTCACGAGCACATTTTGACTTGTTGTTGAATAATCCTATAATGTAACTCTAAATGACAATCAGAGCAACTTGAATTGCGTGTGTGCAGCCTTTTGCTCAAAAGTGATCAACGTTTCGTTTTCGGAGTCTCTTTTGACAATCTCTTCGAGAGCTGTTTTCAGTCATTAACTGAGCTGTTCTGAAAGTGTCCAAGCGGCCTGTTCTTAGAGTGGACTGTTTTTTGCATTCGTTCTCAAGTTATATCAAACTATCAAAGTGTTGTTTTCTGCCTTTCACGAGCACATTTTGACTTGTTGTTGAATAATCCTATATTGTAACTCTAAATGACAATCAGAGCAACTTGAATTGCGTGTGTGCAGCCTTTTGCTCAAAAGTGATCAACGTTTCGTTTTCAGAGTCTCTTTTGACAATCTCTTCGAGAGCTGTTTTCAGTCATTAACAGAGCTGTTCTGAAAGTGTCCAAGCGGCCTGTTCTTAGAGTGGACTGTTTTTTGCATTCGTTCTCAAGTTATATCAAACTATCAAAGTGTTGTTTTCTGCCTTTCACGAGCACATTTTGACTTGTTGTTGAATAATCCTATAATGTAACTCTAAATGACAATCAGAGCAACTTGAATTGCGTGTGTGCAGCCTTTTGCTCAAAAGTGATCAACGTTTCGTTTTCGGAGTCTCTTTTGACAATCTCTTCTAGAGCTGTTTTCAGTCATTAACTGAGCTGTTCTGAAAGTGTCCAAGCGGCCTGTTCTTAGAGTGGACTGTTTTTTGCATTCTTTCTCAAGTCATATCAAACTATCAAAGTGTTGTTTTCTGCCTTTCACGAGCACATTTTGACTTGTTGTTGAATAATCCTATAATGTAACTCTAAATGACAATCAGAGCAACTTGAATTGCGTGTGTGCAGCCTTTTGCTCAAAAGTGATCAACGTTTCGTTTTCAGAGTCTCTTTTGACAATCTCTTCGAGAGCTGTTTTCAGTCATTAACAGAGCTGTTCTGAAAGTGTCCAAGCGGTCTTGTTCTTAGAGTGGACTGTTTTTGCATTCGTTCTCAAGTTATATCAAACTATCAAAGTGTTGTTTTCTGCCTTTCACGAGCACATTTTGACTTGTTGTTGAATAATCCTATAATGTAACTCTAAATGACAATCAGAGCAACTTGAATTGCGTGTGTGCAGCCTTTTGCTCAAAAGTGATCAACGTTTCGTTTTCAGAGTCTCTTTTGACAATCTCTTTGAGAGCTGTTTTCAGTCATTAACAGAGCTGTTCTGAAAGTGTCCAAGCGGCCTGTTCTTAGAGTGGACTGTTTTTTGCATTCGTTCTCAAGTTCTATCAGTGTTGTTTTCTGCTTTTCTGGAGCACATTTTGACTTGTTGTTGAATAATCCTATAATGTAACTCTAAATGACAATCAGAGCAACTTGAATTGCGTGTGTGCAGCCTTTTGCTCAAAAGTGATCAACGTTTCGTTTTCGGAGTCTCTTTTGACAATCTCTTCGAGAGCTGTTTTCAGTCATTAACTGAGCTGTTCTGAAAGTGTCCAAGCGGCCTGTTCTTAGAGTGGACTGTTTTTTGCATTCGTTCTCAAGTTATATCAAACTATCAAATTGTTGTTTTCTGCCTTTCACGAGCACATTTTGACTTGTTGTTGAATAATCCTATAATGTAACTCTAAATGACAATCAGAGCAACTTGAATTGCGTGTGTGCAGCCTTTTGCTCAAAAGTGATCAACGTTTCGTTTTCAGAGTCTCTTTTGACAATCTCTTCGAGAGCTGTTTTCAGTCATTAACTGAGCTGTTCTGAAAGTGTCCAAGCGGCCTGTTCTTAGAGTGGACTGTTTTTTGCATTCGTTCTCAAGTTATATCAAACTATCAAAGTGTTGTTTTCTGCCTTTCACGAGCACATTTTGACTTGTTGTTGAATAATCCTATAATGTAACTCTAAATGACAATCAGAGCAACTTGAATTGCTTGTGTGCAGCCTTTTGCTCAAAAGTGATCAACGTTTCGTTTTCGGAGTCTCTTTTGACAATCTCTTCGAGAGCTGTTTTCAGTCATTAACTGAGCTGTTCTGAAAGTGTCCAAGCGGCCTGTTCTTAGAGTGGACTGTTTTTTGCATTCGTTCTCAAGTTATATCAAACTATCAAATTGTTGTTTTCTGCCTTTCACGAGCACATTTTGACTTGTTGTTGAATAATCCTATAATGTAACTCTAAATGACAATCAGAGCAACTTGAATTGCGTGTGTGCAGCCTTTTGCTCAAAAGTGATCAACGTTTCGTTTTCAGAGTCTCTTTTGACAATCTCTTCGAGAGCTGTTTTCAGTCATTAACTGAGCTGTTCTGAAAGTGTCCAAGCGGCCTGTTCTTAGAGTGGACTGTTTTTTGCATTCGTTCTCAAGTTATATCAAACTATCAAAGTGTTGTTTTCTGCCTTTCACGAGCACATTTTGACTTGTTGTTGAATAATCCTATATTGTAACTCTAAATGACAATCAGAGCAACTTGAATTGCGTGTGTGCAGCCTTTTGCTCAAAAGTGATCAACGTTTCGTTTTCAGAGTCTCTTTTGACAATCTCTTCGAGAGCTGTTTTCAGTCATTAACAGAGCTGTTCTGAAAGTGTCCAAGCGGCCTGTTCTTAGAGTGGACTGTTTTTGCATTCGTTCTCAAGTTATATCAAACTATCAAAGTGTTGTTTTCTGCCTTTCACGAGCACATTTTGACTTGTTGTTGAATAATCCTATAATGTAACTCTAAATGACAATCAGAGCAACTTGAATTGCGTGTGTGCAGCCTTTTGCTCAAAAGTGATCAACGTTTCGTTTTCGGAGTCTCTTTTGACAATCTCTTCGAGAGCTGTTTTCAGTCATTAACTGAGCTGTTCTGAAAGTGTCCAAGCGGCCTGTTCTTAGAGTGGACTGTTTTTTGCATTCGTTCTCAAGTTATATCAAACTATCAAAGTGTTGTTTTCTGCCTTTCACGAGCACATTTTGACTTGTTCTTGAATAATCCTATATTGTAACTCTAAATGACAATCAGAGCAACTTGAATTGCGTGTGTGCAGTCTTTTGCTCAAAAGTGATCAACGTTTCGTTTTCAGAGTCTCTTTTGACAATCTCTTCGAGAGCTGTTTTCAGTCATTAACTGAGCTGTTCTGAAAGTGTCCAAGCGGCCTGTTCTTAGAGTGGACTGTTTTTTGCATTCGTTCTCAAGTTATATCAAACTATCAAAGTGTTGTTTTCTGCCTTTCACGAGCACATTTTGACTTGTTGTTGAATAATCCTATATTGTAACTCTAAATGACAATCAGAGCAACTTGAATTGCGTGTGTGCAGCCTTTTGCTCAAAAGTGATCAACGTTTCGTTTTCGGAGTCTCTTTTGACAATCTCTTCGAGAGCTGTTTTCAGTCATTAACAGAGCTGTTCTGAAAGTGTCCAAGCGGCCTGTTCTTAGAGTGGGCTGTTTTTTGCATTCGTTCTCAAGTTATATCAAACTATCAAAGTGTTGTTTTCTGCCTTTCACGAGCACATTTTGACTTGTTGTTGAATAATCCTATAATGTAACTCTAAATGACAATCAGAGCAACTTGAATTGCGTGTGTGCAGCCTTTTGCTCAAAAGTGATCAACGTTTCGTTTTCAGAGTCTCTTTTGACAATCTCTTCGAGAGCTGTTTTCAGTCATTAAACAGAGCTGTTCTGAAAGTGTCCAAGCGGTCTGTTCTTAGAGTGGACTGTTTTTGCATTCGTTCTCAAGTTATATCAAACTATCAAAGTGTTGTTTTCTGCCTTTCACGAGCACATTTTGACTTGTTGTTGAATAATCCTATAATGTAACTCTAAATGACAATCAGAGCAACTTGAATTGCGTGTGTGCAGCCTTTTGCTCAAAAGTGATCAACGTTTCGTTTTCGGAGTCTCTTTTGACAATCTCTTCGAGAGCTGTTTTCAGTCATTAACTGAGCTGTTCTGAAAGTGTCCAAGCGGCCTGTTCTTAGAGTGGACTGTTTTTTGCATTCGTTCTCAAGTTATATCAAACTATCAAATTGTTGTTTTCTGCCTTTCACGAGCACATTTTGACTTGTTGTTGAATAATCCTATAATGTAACTCTAAATGACAATCAGAGCAACTTGAATTGCGTGTGTGCAGCCTTTTGCTCAAAAGTGATCAACGTTTCGTTTTCAGAGTCTCTTTTGACAATCTCTTCGAGAGCTGTTTTCAGTCATTAACTGAGCTGTTCTGAAAGTGTCCAAGCGGCCTGTTCTTAGAGTGGACTGTTTTTTGCATTCGTTCTCAAGTTATATCAAACTATCAAAGTGTTGTTTTCTGCCTTTCACGAGCACATTTTGACTTGTTGTTGAATAATCCTATATTGTAACTCTAAATGACAATCAGAGCAACTTGAATTGCGTGTGTGCAGCCTTTTGCTCAAAAGTGATCAACGTTTCGTTTTCAGAGTCTCTTTTGACAATCTCTTCGAGAGCTGTTTTCAGTCATTAAACAGAGCTGTTCTGAAAGTGTCCAAGCGGTCTGTTCTTAGAGTGGACTGTTTTTGCATTCGTTCTCAAGTTATATCAAACTATCAAAGTGTTGTTTTCTGCCTTTCACGAGCACATTTTGACTTGTTGTTGAATAATCCTATAATGTAACTCTAAATGACAATCAGAGCAACTTGAATTGCGTGTGTGCAGCCTTTTGCTCAAAAGTGATCAACGTTTCGTTTTCGGAGTCTCTTTTGACAATCTCTTCGAGAGCTGTTTTCAGTCATTAACTGAGCTGTTCTGAAAGTGTCCAAGCGGCCTGTTCTTAGAGTGGACTGTTTTTTGCATTCGTTCTCAAGTTATATCAAACTATCAAATTGTTGTTTTCTGCCTTTCACGAGCACATTTTGACTTGTTGTTGAATAATCCTATAATGTAACTCTAAATGACAATCAGAGCAACTTGAATTGCGTGTGTGCAGCCTTTTGCTCAAAAGTGATCAACGTTTCGTTTTCAGAGTCTCTTTTGACAATCTCTTCGAGAGCTGTTTTCAGTCATTAACAGAGCTGTTCTGAAAGTGTCCAAGCGGCCTGTTCTTAGAGTGGACTGTTTTTTGCATTCGTTCTCAAGTTATATCAAACTATCAAAGTGTTGTTTTCTGCCTTTCACGAGCACATTTTGACTTGTTGTTGAATAATCCTATAATGTAACTCTAAATGACAATCAGAGCAACTTGAATTGCGTGTGTGCAGCCTTTTGCTCAAAAGTGATCAACGTTTCGTTTTCAGAGTCTCTTTTGACAATCTCTTCGAGAGCTGTTTTCAGTCATTAACAGAGCTGTTCTGAAAGTGTCCAAGCGGCCTGTTCTTAGAGTGGACTGTTTTTGCATTCGTTCTCAAGTTATATCAAACTATCAAAGTGTTGTTTTCTGCCTTTCACAAGCACATTTTGACTTGTTGTTGAATAATCCTATAATGTAACTCTAAATGACAATCAGAGCAACTTGAATTGCGTGTGTGCAGCCTTTTGCTCAAAAGTGATCAACGTTTCGTTTTCGGAGTCTCTTTTGACAATCTCTTCGAGAGCTGTTTTCAGTCATTAACTGAGCTGTTCTGAAAGTGTCCAAGCGGCCTGTTCTTAGAGTGGACTGTTTTTTGCATTCGTTCTCAAGTTATATCAAACTATCAAAGTGTTGTTTTCTGCCTTTCACGAGCACATTTTGACTTGTTGAATAATCCTATATTGTAACTCTAAATGACAATCAGAGCAACTTGAATTGCGTGTGTGCAGCCTTTTGCTCAAAAGTGATCAACGTTTCGTTTTCAGAGTCTCTTTTGACAATCTCTTCGAGAGCTGTTTTCAGTCATTAACAGAGCTGTTCTGAAAGTGTCCAAGCGGCCTGTTCTTAGAGTGGACTGTTTTTTGCATTCGTTCTCAAGTTATATCAAACTATCAAAGTGTTGTTTTCTGCCTTTCACGAGCACATTTTGACTTGTTGTTGAATAATCCTATAATGTAACTTTAAATGACAATCAGAGCAACTTGAATTGCGTGTGTCCAGCCTTTTGCTCAAAAGTGATCAACGTTTCGTTTTCAGAGTCTCTTTTGACAATCTCTTCGAGAGCTGTTTTCAGTCATTAACAGAGCTGTTCTGAAAGTGTCCAAGCGGCCTGTTCTTAGAGTGGACTGTTTTTTGCATTCGTTCTCAAGTTATATCAAACTATCAAAGTGTTGTTTTCTGCCTTTCACGAGCACATTTTGACTTGTTGTTGAATAATCCTATATTGTAACTCTAAATGACAATCAGAGCAACTTGAATTGCGTGTGTGCAGCCTTTTGCTCAAAAGTGATCAACGTTTCGTTTTCAGAGTCTCTTTTGACAATCTCTTCGAGAGCTGTTTTCAGTCATTAACAGAGCTGTTCTGAAAGTGTCCAAGCGGCCTGTTCTTAGAGTGGACTGTTTTTTGCATTCGTTCTCAAGTTATATCAAACTATCAAAGTGTTGTTTTCTGCCTTTCACGAGCACATTTTGACTTGTTGTTGAATAATCCTATAATGTAACTCTAAATGACAATCAGAGCAACTTGAATTGCGTGTGTGCAGCCTTTTGCTCAAAAGTGATCAACGTTTCGTTTTCAGAGTCTCTTTTGACAATCTCTTCGAGAGCTGTTTTCAGTCATTAACAGAGCTGTCCTGAAAGTGTCCAAGCGGCCTGTTCTTAGAGTGGACTGTTTTTTGCATTCGTTCTCAAGTTATATCAAACTATCAAAGTGTTGTTTTCTGCCTTTCACGAGCACATTTTGACTTGTTGTTGAATAATCCTATAATGTAACTCTAAATGACAATCAGAGCAACTTGAATTGCGTGTGTGCAGCCTTTTGCTCAAAAGTGATCAACGTTTCGTTTTCAGAGTCTCTTTTGACAATCTCTTCGAGAGCTGTTTTCAGTCATTAACAGAGCTGTTCTGAAAGTGTCCAAGCGGCCTGTTCTTAGAGTGGACTGTTTTTTGCATTCGTTCTCAAGTTATATCAAACTATCAAAGTGTTGTTTTCTGCCTTTCACGAGCACATTTTGACTTGTTGTTGAATAATCCTATAATGTAACTTTAAATGACAATCAGAGCAACTTGAATTGCGTGTGTCCAGCCTTTTGCTCAAAAGTGATCAACGTTTCGTTTTCAGAGTCTCTTTTGACAATCTCTTCGAGAGCTGTTTTCAGTCATTAACAGAGCTGTTCTGAAAGTGTCCAAGCGGCCTGTTCTTAGAGTGGACTGTTTTTGCATTCGTTCTCAAGTTATATCAAACTATCAAAGTGTTGTTTTCTGCCTTTCACGAGCACATTTTGACTTGTTGTTGAATAATCCTATAATGTAACTCTAAATGACAATCAGAGCAACTTGAATTGCGTGTGTGCAGCCTTTTGCTCAAAAGTGATCAACGTTTCGTTTTCGGAGTCTCTTTTGACAATCTCTTCGAGAGCTGTTTTCAGTCATTTACTGAGCTGTTCTGAAAGTGTCCAAGCGGCCTGTTCTTAGAGTGGACTGTTTTTTGCATTCGTTCTCAAGTTATATCAAACTATCAAAGTGTTGTTTTCTGCCTTTCACGAGCACATTTTGACTTGTTGTTGAATAATCCTATAATGTAACTCTAAATGACAATCAGAGCAACTTGAATTGCGTGTGTGCAGCCTTTTGCTCAAAAGTGATCAACGTTTCGTTTTCAGAGTCTCTTTTGACAATCTCTTCGAGAGCTGTTTTCAGTCATTAACAGAGCTGTTCTGAAAGTGTCCAAGCGGCCTGTTCTTAGAGTGGACTGTTTTTTGCATTCGTTCTCAAGTTATATCAAACTATCAAATTGTTGTTTTCTGCCTTTCACGAGCACATTTTGACTTGTTGTTGAATAATCCTATAATGTAACTCTAAATGACAATCAGAGCAACTTGAATTGCGTGTGTGCAGCCTTTTGCTCAAAAGTGATCAACGTTTCGTTTTCAGAGTCTCTTTTGACAATCTCTTCGAGAGCTGTTTTCAGTCATTAACTGAGCTGTTCTGAAAGTGTCCAAGCGGCCTGTTCTTAGAGTGGACTGTTTTTTGCATTCGTTCTCAAGTTATATCAAACTATCAAAGTGTTGTTTTCTGCCTTTCACGAGCACATTTTGACTTGTTGTTGAATAATCCTATATTGTAACTCTAAATGACAATCAGAGCAACTTGAATTGCGTGTGTGCAGCCTTTTGCTCAAAAGTGATCAACGTTTCGTTTTCAGAGTCTCTTTTGACAATCTCTTCGAGAGCTGTTTTCAGTCATTAACAGAGCTGTTCTGAAAGTGTCCAAGCGGCCTGTTCTTAGAGTGGACTGTTTTTTGCATTCGTTCTCAAGTTATATCAAACTATCAAATTGTTGTTTTCTGCCTTTCACGAGCACATTTTGACTTGTTGTTGAATAATCCTATAATGTAACTCTAAATGACAATCAGAGCAACTTGAATTGCGTGTGTGCAGCCTTTTGCTCAAAAGTGATCAACGTTTCGTTTTCAGAGTCTCTTTTGACAATCTCTTCGAGAGCTGTTTTCAGTCATTAACTGAGCTGTTCTGAAAGTGTCCAAGCGGCCTGTTCTTAGAGTGGACTGTTTTTTGCATTCGTTCTCAAGTTATATCAAACTATCAAAGTGTTGTTTTCTGCCTTTCACGAGCACATTTTGACTTGTTGTTGAATAATCCTATATTGTAACTCTAAATGACAATCAGAGCAACTTGAATTGCGTGTGTGCAGCCTTTTGCTCAAAAGTGATCAACGTTTCGTTTTCAGAGTCTCTTTTGACAATCTCTTCGAGAGCTGTTTTCAGTCATTAACAGAGCTGTTCTGAAAGTGTCCAAGCGGCCTGTTCTTAGAGTGGACTGTTTTTTGCATTCGTTCTCAAGTTATATCAAACTATCAAAGTGTTGTTTTCTGCCTTTCACGAGCACATTTTGACTTGTTGTTGAATAATCCTATAATGTAACTTTAAATGACAATCAGAGCAACTTGAATTGCGTGTGTGCAGCCTTTTGCTCAAAAGTGATCAACGTTTCGTTTTCAGAGTCTCTTTTGACAATCTCTTCGAGAGCTGTTTTCAGTCATTAACAGAGCTGTTCTGAAAGTGTCCAAGCGGCCTGTTCTTAGAGTGGACTGTTTTTGCATTCGTTCTCAAGTTATATCAAACTATCAAAGTGTTGTTTTCTGCCTTTCACGAGCACATTTTGACTTGTTGTTGAATAATCCTATAATGTAACTCTAAATGACAATCAGAGCAACTTGAATTGCGTGTGTGCAGCCTTTTGCTCAAAAGTGATCAACGTTTCGTTTTCGGAGTCTCTTTTGACAATCTCTTCGAGAGCTGTTTTCAGTCATTAACTGAGCTGTTCTGAAAGTGTCCAAGCGGCCTGTTCTTAGAGTGGACTGTTTTTTGCATTCGTTCTCAAGTTATATCAAACTATCAAAGTGTTGTTTTCTGCCTTTCACGAGCACATTTTGACTTGTTGTTGAATAATCCTATAATGTAACTCTAAATGACAATCAGAGCAACTTGAATTGCGTGTGTGCAGCCTTTTGCTCAAAAGTGATCAACGTTTCGTTTTCGGAGTCTCTTTTGACAATCTCTTCGAGAGCTGTTTTCAGTCATTAACAGAGCTGTTCTGAAAGTGTCCAAGCGGCCTGTTCTTAGAGTGGACTGTTTTTTGCATTCGTTCTCAAGTTATATCAAACTATCAAATTGTTGTTTTCTGCCTTTCACGAGCACATTTTGACTTGTTGTTGAATAATCCTATAATGTAACTCTAAATGACAATCAGAGCAACTTGAATTGCGTGTGTGCAGCCTTTTGCTCAAAAGTGATCAACGTTTCGTTTTCAGAGTCTCTTTTGACAATCTCTTCGAGAGCTGTTTTCAGTCATTAACAGAGCTGTTCTGAAAGTGTCCAAGCGGTCTGTTCTTAGAGTGGACTGTTTTTGCATTCGTTCTCAAGTTATATCAAACTATCAAAGTGTTGTTTTCTGCCTTTCACGAGCACATTTTGACTTGTTGTTGAATAATCCTATAATGTAACTCTAAATGACAATCAGAGCAACTTGAATTGCGTGTGTGCAGCCTTTTGCTCAAAAGTGATCAACGTTTCGTTTTCGGAGTCTCTTTTGACAATCTCTTCGAGAGCTGTTTTCAGTCATTAACTGAGCTGTTCTGAAAGTGTCCAAGCGGCCTGTTCTTAGAGTGGACTGTTTTTTGCATTCGTTCTCAAGTTATATCAAACTATCAAATTGTTGTTTTCTGCCTTTCACGAGCACATTTTGACTTGTTGTTGAATAATCCTATAATGTAACTCTAAATGACAATCAGAGCAACTTGAATTGCGTGTGTGCAGCCTTTTGCTCAAAAGTGATCAACGTTTCGTTTTCAGAGTCTCTTTTGACAATCTCTTCGAGAGCTGTTTTCAGTCATTAACTGAGCTGTTCTGAAAGTGTCCAAGCGGCCTGTTCTTAGAGTGGACTGTTTTTTGCATTCGTTCTCAAGTTATATCAAACTATCAAAGTGTTGTTTTCTGCCTTTCACGAGCACATTTTGACTCGTTGTTGAATAATCCTATATTGTAACTCTAAATGACAATCAGAGCAACTTGAATTGCGTGTGTGCAGCCTTTTGCTCAAAAGTGATCAACGTTTCGTTTTCAGAGTCTCTTTTGACAATCTCTTCGAGAGCTGTTTTCAGTCATTAACAGAGCTGTTCTGAAAGTGTCCAAGCGGCCTGTTCTTAGAGTGGACTGTTTTTTGCATTCGTTCTCAAGTTATATCAAACTATCAAAGTGTTGTTTTCTGCCTTTCACGAGCACATTTTGACTTGTTGTTGAATAATCCTATAATGTAACTCTAAATGACAATCAGAGCAACTTGAATTGCGTGTGTGCAGCCTTTTGCTCCAAAGTGATCAACGTTTCGTTTTCAGAGTCTCTTTTGACAATCTCTTCGAGAGCTGTTTTCAGTCATTAACTGAGCTGTTCTGAAAGTGTCCAAGCGGCCTGTTCTTAGAGTGGACTGTTTTTTGCATTCGTTCTCAAGTTATATCAAACTATCAAAGTGTTGTTTTCTGCCTTTCACGAGCACATTTTGACTTGTTGTTGAATAATCCTATATTGTAACTCTAAATGACAATCAGAGCAACTTGAATTGCGTGTGTGCAGCCTTTTGCTCAAAAGTGATCAACGTTTCGTTTTCAGAGTCTCTTTTGACAATCTCTTCGAGAGCTGTTTTCAGTCATTAACAGAGCTGTTCTGAAAGTGTCCAAGCGGCCTGTTCTTAGAGTGGACTGTTTTTTGCATTCGTTCTCAAGTTATATCAAACTATCAAAGTGTTGTTTTCTGCCTTTCACGAGCACATTTTGACTTGTTGTTGAATAATCCTATAATGTAACTTTAAATGACAATCAGAGCAACTTGAATTGCGTGTGTGCAGCCTTTTGCTCAAAAGTGATCAACGTTTCGTTTTCAGAGTCTCTTTTGACAATCTCTTCGAGAGCTGTTTTCAGTCATTAACAGAGCTGTTCTGAAAGTGTCCAAGCGGCCTGTTCTTAGAGTGGACTGTTTTTGCATTCGTTCTCAAGTTATATCAAACTATCAAAGTGTTGTTTTCTGCCTTTCACGAGCACATTTTGACTTGTTGTTGAATAATCCTATAATGTAACTCTAAATGACAATCAGAGCAACTTGAATTGCGTGTGTGCAGCCTTTTGCTCAAAAGTGATCAACGTTTCGTTTTCGGAGTCTCTTTTGACAATCTCTTCGAGAGCTGTTTTCAGTCATTAACAGAGCTGTTCTGAAAGTGTCCAAGCGGCCTGTTCTTAGAGTGGACTGTTTTTTGCATTCGTTCTCAAGTTATATCAAACTATCAAAGTGTTGTTTTCTGCCTTTCACGAGCACATTTTGACTTGTTGTTGAATAATCCTATAATGTAACTCTAAATGACAATCAGAGCAACTTGAATTGCGTTGTGTGCAGCCTTTTGCTCAAAAGTGATCAACGTTTCGTTTTCAGAGTCTCTTTTGACAATCTCTTCGAGAGCTGTTTTCAGTCATTAACAGAGCTGTTCTGAAAGTGTCCAAGCGGCCTGTTCTTAGAGTGGACTGTTTTTGCATTCGTTCTCAAGTTATATCAAACTATCAAAGTGTTGTTTTCTGCCTTTCACGAGCACATTTTGACTTGTTGTTGAATAATCCTATAATGTAACTCTAAATGACAATCAGAGCAACTTGAATTGCGTGTGTGCAGCCTTTTGCTCAAAAGTGATCAACGTTTCGTTTTCGGAGTCTCTTTTGACAATCTCTTCGAGAGCTGTTTTCAGTCATTAACTGAGCTGTTCTGAAAGTGTCCAAGCGGCCTGTTCTTAGAGTGGACTGTTTTTTGCATTCGTTCTCAAGTTATATCAAACTATCAAAGTGTTGTTTTCTGCCTTTCACGAGCACATTTTGACTTGTTGTTGAATAATCCTATAATGTAACTCTAAATGACAATCAGAGCAACTTGAATTGCGTGTGTGCAGCCTTTTGCTCAAAAGTGATCAACGTTTCGTTTTCGGAGTCTCTTTTGACAATCTCTTCGAGAGCTGTTTTCAGTCATTAACAGAGCTGTTCTGAAAGTGTCCAAGCGGCCTGTTCTTAGAGTGGACTGTTTTTTGCATTCGTTCTCAAGTTATATCAAACTATCAAATTGTTGTTTTCTGCCTTTCACGAGCACATTTTGACTTGTTGTTGAATAATCCTATAATGTAACTCTAAATGACAATCAGAGCAACTTGAATTGCGTGTGTGCAGCCTTTTGCTCAAAAGTGATCAACGTTTCGTTTTCAGAGTCTCTTTTGACAATCTCTTCGAGAGCTGTTTTCAGTCATTAACAGAGCTGTTCTGAAAGTGTCCAAGCGGTCTGTTCTTAGAGTGGACTGTTTTTGCATTCGTTCTCAAGTTATATCAAACTATCAAAGTGTTGTTTTCTGCCTTTCACGAGCACATTTTGACTTGTTGTTGAATAATCCTATAATGTAACTCTAAATGACAATCAGAGCAACTTGAATTGCGTGTGTGCAGCCTTTTGCTCAAAAGTGATCAACGTTTCGTTTTCGGAGTCTCTTTTGACAATCTCTTCGAGAGCTGTTTTCAGTCATTAACTGAGCTGTTCTGAAAGTGTCCAAGCGGCCTGTTCTTAGAGTGGACTGTTTTTTGCATTCGTTCTCAAGTTATATCAAACTATCAAATTGTTGTTTTCTGCCTTTCACGAGCACATTTTGACTTGTTGTTGAATAATCCTATAATGTAACTCTAAATGACAATCAGAGCAACTTGAATTGCGTGTGTGCAGCCTTTTGCTCAAAAGTGATCAACGTTTCGTTTTCAGAGTCTCTTTTGACAATCTCTTCGAGAGCTGTTTTCAGTCATTAACTGAGCTGTTCTGAAAGTGTCCAAGCGGCCTGTTCTTAGAGTGGACTGTTTTTTGCATTCGTTCTCAAGTTATATCAAACTATCAAAGTGTTGTTTTCTGCCTTTCACGAGCACATTTTGACTCGTTGTTGAATAATCCTATATTGTAACTCTAAATGACAATCAGAGCAACTTGAATTGCGTGTGTGCAGCCTTTTGCTCAAAAGTGATCAACGTTTCGTTTTCAGAGTCTCTTTTGACAATCTCTTCGAGAGCTGTTTTCAGTCATTAACAGAGCTGTTCTGAAAGTGTCCAAGCGGCCTGTTCTTAGAGTGGACTGTTTTTTGCATTCGTTCTCAAGTTATATCAAACTATCAAAGTGTTGTTTTCTGCCTTTCACGAGCACATTTTGACTTGTTGTTGAATAATCCTATAATGTAACTCTAAATGACAATCAGAGCAACTTGAATTGCGTGTGTGCAGCCTTTTGCTCCAAAGTGATCAACGTTTCGTTTTCGGAGTCTCTTTTGACAATCTCTTCGAGAGCTGTTTTCAGTCATTAACTGAGCTGTTCTGAAAGTGTCCAAGCGGCCTGTTCTTAGAGTGGACTGTTTTTTGCATTCGTTCTCAAGTTATATCAAACTATCAAAGTGTTGTTTTCTGCCTTTCACGAGCACATTTTGACTTGTTGTTGAATAATCCTATATTGTAACTCTAAATGACAATCAGAGCAACTTGAATTGCGTGTGTGCAGCCTTTTGCTCAAAAGTGATCAACGTTTCGTTTTCAGAGTCTCTTTTGACAATCTCTTCGAGAGCTGTTTTCAGTCATTAACAGAGCTGTTCTGAAAGTGTCCAAGCGGCCTGTTCTTAGAGTGGACTGTTTTTTGCATTCGTTCTCAAGTTATATCAAACTATCAAAGTGTTGTTTTCTGCCTTTCACGAGCACATTTTGACTTGTTGTTGAATAATCCTATAATGTAACTCTAAATGACAATCAGAGCAACTTGAATTGCGTGTGTGCAGCCTTTTGCTCAAAATTGATCAACGTTTCGTTTTCAGAGTCTCTTTTGACAATCTCTTCGAGAGCTGTTTTCAGTCATTAACAGAGCTGTTCTGAAAGTGTCCAAGCGGCCTGTTCTTAGAGTGGACTGTTTTTGCATTCGTTCTCAAGTTATATCAAACTATCAAAGTGTTGTTTTCTGCCTTTCACGAGCACATTTTGACTTGTTGTTGAATAATCCTATAATGTAACTCTAAATGACAATCAGAGCAACTTGAATTGCGTGTGTGCAGCCTTTTGCTCAAAAGTGATCAACGTTTCGTTTTCGGAGTCTCTTTTGACAATCTCTTCGAGAGCTGTTTTCAGTCATTAACTGAGCTGTTCTGAAAGTGTCCAAGCGGCCTGTTCTTAGAGTGGACTGTTTTTTGCATTCGTTCTCAAGTTATATCAAACTATCAAAGTGTTGTTTTCTGCCTTTCACGAGCACATTTTGACTTGTTGTTGAATAATCCTATAATGTAACTCTAAATGACAATCAGAGCAACTTGAATTGCGTGTGTGCAGCCTTTTGCTCAAAAGTGATCAACGTTTCGTTTTCAGAGTCTCTTTTGACAATCTCTTCGAGAGCTGTTTTCAGTCATTAACAGAGCTGTTCTGAAAGTGTCCAAGCGGCCTGTTCTTAGAGTGGACTGTTTTTGCATTCGTTCTCAAGTTATATCAAACTATCAAAGTGTTGTTTTCTGCCTTTCACGAGCACATTTTGACTTGTTGTTGAATAATCCTATAATGTAACTCTAAATGACAATCAGAGCAACTTGAATTGCGTGTGTGCAGCCTTTTGCTCAAAAGTGATCAACGTTTCGTTTTCGGAGTCTCTTTTGACAATCTCTTCGAGAGCTGTTTTCAGTCATTAACTGAGCTGTTCTGAAAGTGTCCAAGCGGCCTGTTCTTAGAGTGGACTGTTTTTTGCATTCGTTCTCAAGTTATATCAAACTATCAAAGTGTTGTTTTCTGCCTTTCACGAGCACATTTTGACTTGTTGTTGAATAATCCTATATTGTAACTCTAAATGACAATCAGAGCAACTTGAATTGCGTGTGTGCAGCCTTTTGCTCAAAAGTGATCAACGTTTCGTTTTCAGAGTCTCTTTTGACAATCTCTTCGAGAGCTGTTTTCAGTCATTAACTGAGCTGTTCTGAAAGTGTCCAAGCGGCCTGTTCTTAGAGTGGACAGTTTTTTGCATTCGTTCTCAAGTTATATCAAACTATCAAAGTGTTGTTTTCTGCCTTTCACGAGCACATTTTGACTTGTTGTTCAATAATCCTATATTGTAACTCTAAATGACAATCAGAGCAACTTGAATTGCGTGTGTGCAGCCTTTTGCTCAAAAGTGATCAACGTTTCGTTTTCGGAGTCTCTTTTGACAATCTCTTCGAGAGCTGTTTTCAGTCATTAACAGAGCTGTTCTGAAAGTGTCCAAGCGGCCTGTTCTTAGAGTGGACTGTTTTTTGCATTCGTTCTCAAGTTCTATCAGTGTTGTTTTCTGCTTTTCTGGAGCACATTTTGACTTGTTGCTGAATGCTCCTATAATGTAACTCTAAATGACAATCAGAGCAACTTAAATTGCGTGTGTGCAGCCTTTTGCTCAAAAGTGATCAACGTTTCGTTTTCGGAGTCTCTTTTGACAATCTCTTCGAGAGCTGTTTTCAGTCATTAACAGAGCTGTTCTGAAAGTGTCCAAGCGGCCTGTTCTTAGAGTGGACTGTTTTTTGCATTCGTTCTCAAGTTATATCAAACTATCAAAGTGTTGTTTTCTGCCTTTCACGAGCACATTTTGACTTGTTGTTGAATAATCCTATAATGTAACTCTAAATGACAATCAGAGCAACTTGAATTGCGTGTGTGCAGCCTTTTGCTCAAAAGTGATCAACGTTTAGTTTTCAGAGTCTCTTTTGACAATCTCTTCGAGAGCTGTTTTCAGTCATTAACAGAGCTGTTTTCAGTCATTAACAGAGCTGTTCTGAAAGTGTCCAAGCGGCCTGTTCTTAGAGTGGACTGTTTTTTGCATTCGTTCTCAAGTTATATCAAACTATCAAAGTGTTGTTTTCTGCCTTTCACGAGCACATTTTGACTTGTTGTTGAATAATCCTATAATGTAACTCTAAATGACAATCAGAGCAACTTGAATTGCGTGTGTGCAGCCTTTTGCTCAAAAGTGATCAACGTTTCGTTTTCGGAGTTTTTTTTGACAATCTCTTCGAGAGCTGTTTTCAGTCATTAACAGAGCTGTTCTGAAAGTGTCCAAGCGGCCTGTTCTTAGAGTGGACTGTTTTTTGCATTCGTTCTCAAGTTATATCAAACTATCAAAGTGTTGTTTTCTGCCTTTCACGAGCACATTTCGACTTGTTGTTGAATAATCCTATAATGTAACTCTAAATGACAATCAGAGCAACTTGAATTGCGTGTGTGCAGCCTTTTGCTCAAAAGTGATCAACGTTTCGTTTTCGGAGTCTCTTTTGACAATCTCTTCGAGAGCTGTTTTCAGTCATTAACTGAGCTGTTCTGAAAGTGTCCAAGCGGCCTGTTCTTAGAGTGGACTGTTTTTTGCATTCGTTCTCAAGTTATATCAAACTATCAAAGTGTTGTTTTCTGCCTTTCACGAGCACATTTTGACTTGTTGTTCAATAATCCTATATTGTAACTCTAAATGACAATCAGAGCAACTTGAATTGCGTGTGTGCAGCCTTTTGCTCAAAAGTGATCAACGTTTCGTTTTCAGAGTCTCTTTTGACAATCTCTTCGAGAGCTGTTTTCAGTCATTAACAGAGCTGTTCTGAAAGTGTCCAAGCGGCCTGTTCTTAGAGTGGACTGTTTTTGCATTCGTTCTCAAGTTATATCAAACTATCAAAGTGTTGTTTTCTGCCTTTCACGAGCACATTTTGACTTGTTGAATAATCCTATAATGTAACTCTAAATGACAATCAGAGCAACTTGAATTGCGTGTGTGCAGCCTTTTGCTCAAAAGTGATCAACGTTTCGTTTTCGGAGTCTCTTTTGACAATCTCTTCGAGAGCTGTTTTCAGTCATTAACTGAGCTGTTCTGAAAGTGTCCAAGCGGCCTGTTCTTAGAGTGGACTGTTTTTTGCATTCGTTCTCAAGTTATATCAAACTATCAAAGTGTTGTTTTCTGCCTTTCACGAGCACATTTTGACTTGTTGTTGAATAATCCTATATTGTAACTCTAAATGACAATCAGAGCAACTTGAATTGCGTGTGTGCAGCCTTTTGCTCAAAAGTGATCAACGTTTCGTTTTCAGAGTCTCTTTTGACAATCTCTTCGAGAGCTGTTTTCAGTCATTAACAGAGCTGTCCTGAAAGTGTCCAAGCGGCCTGTTCTTAGAGTGGACTGTTTTTTGCATTCGTTCTCAAGTTATATCAAACTATCAAAGTGTTGTTTTCTGCCTTTCACGAGCACATTTTGACTTGTTGAATAATCCTATAATGTAACTCTAAATGACAATCAGAGCAACTTGAATTGCGTGTGTGCAGCCTTTTGCTCAAAAGTGATCAACGTTTCGTTTTCAGAGTCTCTTTTGACAATCTCTTCGAGAGCTGTTTTCAGTCATTAACAGAGCTGTCCTGAAAGTGTCCAAGCGGCCTGTTCTTAGAGTGGACTGTTTTTTGCATTCGTTCTCAAGTTATATCAAACTATCAAAGTGTTGTTTTCTGCCTTTCACGAGCACATTTTGACTTGTTGTTGAATAATCCTATAATGTAACTCTAAATGACAATCAGAGCAACTTGAATTGCGTGTGTGCAGCCTTTTGCTCAAAAGTGATCAACGTTTCGTTTTCAGAGTCTCTTTTGACAATCTCTTCGAGAGCTGTTTTCAGTCATTAACAGAGCTGTTCTGAAAGTGTCCAAGCGGCCTGTTCTTAGAGTGGACTGTTTTTTGCATTCGTTCTCAAGTTATATCAAACTATCAAAGTGTTGTTTTCTGCCTTTCACGAGCACATTTTGACTTGTTGTTGAATAATCCTATAATGTAACTCTAAATGACAATCAGAGCAACTTGAATTGCGTGTGTGCAGCCTTTTGCTCAAAAGTGATCAACGTTTCGTTTTCGGAGTTTTTTTTGACAATCTCTTCGAGAGCTGTTTTCAGTCATTAACAGAGCTGTTCTGAAAGTGTCCAAGCGGCCTGTTCTTAGAGTGGACTGTTTTTTGCATTCGTTCTCAAGTTATATCAAACTATCAAAGTGTTGTTTTCTGCCTTTCACGAGCACATTTCGACTTGTTGTTGAATAATCCTATAATGTAACTCTAAATGACAATCAGAGCAACTTGAATTGCGTGTGTGCAGCCTTTTGCTCAAAAGTGATCAACGTTTCGTTTTCGGAGTCTCTTTTGACAATCTCTTCGAGAGCTGTTTTCAGTCATTAACTGAGCTGTTCTGAAAGTGTCCAAGCGGCCTGTTCTTAGAGTGGACTGTTTTTTGCATTCGTTCTCAAGTTATATCAAACTATCAAAGTGTTGTTTTCTGCCTTTCACGAGCACATTTTGACTTGTTGTTCAATAATCCTATATTGTAACTCTAAATGACAATCAGAGCAACTTGAATTGCGTGTGTGCAGCCTTTTGCTCAAAAGTGATCAACGTTTCGTTTTCAGAGTCTCTTTTGACAATCTCTTCGAGAGCTGTTTTCAGTCATTAACAGAGCTGTTCTGAAAGTGTCCAAGCGGCCTGTTCTTAGAGTGGACTGTTTTTGCATTCGTTCTCAAGTTATATCAAACTATCAAAGTGTTGTTTTCTGCCTTTCACGAGCACATTTTGACTTGTTGAATAATCCTATAATGTAACTCTAAATGACAATCAGAGCAACTTGAATTGCGTGTGTGCAGCCTTTTGCTCAAAAGTGATCAACGTTTCGTTTTCGGAGTCTCTTTTGACAATCTCTTCGAGAGCTGTTTTCAGTCATTAACTGAGCTGTTCTGAAAGTGTCCAAGCGGCCTGTTCTTAGAGTGGACTGTTTTTTGCATTCGTTCTCAAGTTATATCAAACTATCAAAGTGTTGTTTTCTGCCTTTCACGAGCACATTTTGACTTGTTGTTGAATAATCCTATATTGTAACTCTAAATGACAATCAGAGCAACTTGAATTGCGTGTGTGCAGCCTTTTGCTCAAAAGTGATCAACGTTTCGTTTTCAGAGTCTCTTTTGACAATCTCTTCGAGAGCTGTTTTCAGTCATTAACAGAGCTGTCCTGAAAGTGTCCAAGCGGCCTGTTCTTAGAGTGGACTGTTTTTTGCATTCGTTCTCAAGTTATATCAAACTATCAAAGTGTTGTTTTCTGCCTTTCACGAGCACATTTTGACTTGTTGAATAATCCTATAATGTAACTCTAAATGACAATCAGAGCAACTTGAATTGCGTGTGTGCAGCCTTTTGCTCAAAAGTGATCAACGTTTCGTTTTCAGAGTCTCTTTTGACAATCTCTTCGAGAGCTGTTTTCAGTCATTAACAGAGCTGTCCTGAAAGTGTCCAAGCGGCCTGTTCTTAGAGTGGACTGTTTTTTGCATTCGTTCTCAAGTTATATCAAACTATCAAAGTGTTGTTTTCTGCCTTTCACGAGCACATTTTGACTTGTTGTTGAATAATCCTATAATGTAACTCTAAATGACAATCAGAGCAACTTGAATTGCGTGTGTGCAGCCTTTTGCTCAAAAGTGATCAACGTTTCGTTTTCAGAGTCTCTTTTGACAATCTCTTCGAGAGCTGTTTTCAGTCATTAACAGAGCTGTTCTGAAAGTGTCCAAGCGGCCTGTTCTTAGAGTGGACTGTTTTTTGCATTCGTTCTCAAGTTATATCAAACTATCAAAGTGTTGTTTTCTGCCTTTCACGAGCACATTTTGACTTGTTGTTGAATAATCCTATAATGTAACTTTAAATGACAATCAGAGCAACTTGAATTGCGTGTGTCCAGCCTTTTGCTCAAAAGTGATCAACGTTTCGTTTTCAGAGTCTCTTTTGACAATCTCTTCGAGAGCTGTTTTCAGTCATTAACAGAGCTGTTCTGAAAGTGTCCAAGCGGCCTGTTCTTAGAGTGGACTGTTTTTGCATTCGTTCTCAAGTTATATCAAACTATCAAAGTGTTGTTTTCTGCCTTTCACGAGCACATTTTGACTTGTTGAATAATCCTATAATGTAACTCTAAATGACAATCAGAGCAACTTGAATTGCGTGTGTGCAGCCTTTTGCTCAAAAGTGATCAACGTTTCGTTTTCGGAGTCTCTTTTGACAATCTCTTCGAGAGCTGTTTTCAGTCATTAACTGAGCTGTTCTGAAAGTGTCCAAGCGGCCTGTTCTTAGAGTGGACTGTTTTTTGCATTCGTTCTCAAGTTATATCAAACTATCAAAGTGTTGTTTTCTGCCTTTCACGAGCACATTTTGACTTGTTGTTGAATAATCCTATATTGTAACTCTAAATGACAATCAGAGCAACTTGAATTGCGTGTGTGCAGCCTTTTGCTCAAAAGTGATCAACGTTTCGTTTTCAGAGTCTCTTTTGACAATCTCTTCGAGAGCTGTTTTCAGTCATTAACAGAGCTGTCCTGAAAGTGTCCAAGCGGCCTGTTCTTAGAGTGGACTGTTTTTTGCATTCGTTCTCAAGTTATATCAAACTATCAAAGTGTTGTTTTCTGCCTTTCACGAGCACATTTTGACTTGTTGAATAATCCTATAATGTAACTCTAAATGACAATCAGAGCAACTTGAATTGCGTGTGTGCAGCCTTTTGCTCAAAAGTGATCAACGTTTCGTTTTCAGAGTCTCTTTTGACAATCTCTTCGAGAGCTGTTTTCAGTCATTAACAGAGCTGTCCTGAAAGTGTCCAAGCGGCCTGTTCTTAGAGTGGACTGTTTTTTGCATTCGTTCTCAAGTTATATCAAACTATCAAAGTGTTGTTTTCTGCCTTTCACGAGCACATTTTGACTTGTTGTTGAATAATCCTATAATGTAACTCTAAATGACAATCAGAGCAACTTGAATTGCGTGTGTGCAGCCTTTTGCTCAAAAGTGATCAACGTTTCGTTTTCAGAGTCTCTTTTGACAATCTCTTCGAGAGCTGTTTTCAGTCATTAACAGAGCTGTTCTGAAAGTGTCCAAGCGGCCTGTTCTTAGAGTGGACTGTTTTTTGCATTCGTTCTCAAGTTATATCAAACTATCAAAGTGTTGTTTTCTGCCTTTCACGAGCACATTTTGACTTGTTGTTGAATAATCCTATAATGTAACTTTAAATGACAATCAGAGCAACTTGAATTGCGTGTGTCCAGCCTTTTGCTCAAAAGTGATCAACGTTTCGTTTTCAGAGTCTCTTTTGACAATCTCTTCGAGAGCTGTTTTCAGTCATTAACAGAGCTGTTCTGAAAGTGTCCAAGCGGCCTGTTCTTAGAGTGGACTGTTTTTGCATTCGTTCTCAAGTTATATCAAACTATCAAAGTGTTGTTTTCTGCCTTTCACGAGCACATTTTGACTTGTTGTTGAATAATACTATAATGTAACTCTAAATGACAATCAGAGCAACTTGAATTGCGTGTGTGCAGCCTTTTGCTCAAAAGTGATCAACGTTTCGTTTTCGGAGTCTCTTTTGACAATCTCTTCGAGAGCTGTTTTCAGTCATTAACTGAGCTGTTCTGAAAGTGTCCAAGCGGCCTGTTCTTAGAGTGGACAGTTTTTTGCATTCGTTCTCAAGTTATATCAAACTATCAAAGTGTTGTTTTCTGCCTTTCACGAGCACATTTTGACTTGTTGTTCAATAATCCTATATTGTAACTCCAAATGACAATCAGAGCAACTTGAATTGCGTGTGTGCAGCCTTTTGCTCAAAAGTGATCAACGTTTCGTTTTCGGAGTCTCTTTTGACAATCTCTTCGAGAGCTGTTTTCAGTCATTAACAGAGCTGTTCTGAAAGTGTCCAAGCGGCCTGTTCTTAGAGTGGACTGTTTTTTGCATTCGTTCTCAAGTTCTATCAGTGTTGTTTTCTGCTTTTCTGGAGCACATTTTGACTTGTTGCTGAATGCTCCTATAATGTAACTCTAAATGACAATCAGAGCAACTTAAATTGCGTGTGTGCAGCCTTTTGCTCAAAAGTGATCAACGTTTCGTTTTCGGAGTCTCTTTTGACAATCTCTTCGAGAGCTGTTTTCAGTCATTAACAGAGCTGTTCTGAAAGTGTCCAAGCGGCCTGTTCTTAGAGTGGACTGTTTTTTGCATTCGTTCTCAAGTTATATCAAACTATCAAAGTGTTGTTTTCTGCCTTTCACGAGCACATTTTGACTTGTTGTTGAATAATCCTATAATGTAACTCTAAATGACAATCAGAGCAACTTGAATTGCGTGTGTGCAGCCTTTTGCTCAAAAGTGATCAACGTTTAGTTTTCAGAGTCTCTTTTGACAATCTCTTCGAGAGCTGTTTTCAGTCATTAACAGAGCTGTTTTCAGTCATTAACAGAGCTGTTCTGAAAGTGTCCAAGCGGCCTGTTCTTAGAGTGGACTGTTTTTTGCATTCGTTCTCAAGTTATATCAAACTATCAAGGTGTTGTTTTCTGCCTTTCACGAGCACATTTTGACTTGTTGTTGAATAATCCTATAATGTAACTCTAAATGACAATCAGAGCAACTTGAATTGCGTGTGTGCAGCCTTTTGCTCAAAAGTGATCAACGTTTCGTTTTCGGAGTTTTTTTTGACAATCTCTTCGAGAGCTGTTTTCAGTCATTAACAGAGCTGTTCTGAAAGTGTCCAAGCGGCCTGTTCTTAGAGTGGACTGTTTTTTGCATTCGTTCTCAAGTTATATCAAACTATCAAAGTGTTGTTTTCTGCCTTTCACGAGCACATTTCGACTTGTTGTTGAATAATCCTATAATGTAACTCTAAATGACAATCAGAGCAACTTGAATTGCGTGTGTGCAGCCTTTTGCTCAAAAGTGATCAACGTTTCGTTTTCGGAGTCTCTTTTGACAATCTCTTCGAGAGCTGTTTTCAGTCATTAACTGAGCTGTTCTGAAAGTGTCCAAGCGGCCTGTTCTTAGAGTGGACTGTTTTTTGCATTCGTTCTCAAGTTATATCAAACTATCAAAGTGTTGTTTTCTGCCTTTCACGAGCACATTTTGACTTGTTGTTCAATAATCCTATATTGTAACTCTAAATGACAATCAGAGCAACTTGAATTGCGTGTGTGCAGCCTTTTGCTCAAAAGTGATCAACGTTTCGTTTTCAGAGTCTCTTTTGACAATCTCTTCGAGAGCTGTTTTCAGTCATTAACAGAGCTGTTCTGAAAGTGTCCAAGCGGCCTGTTCTTAGAGTGGACTGTTTTTGCATTCGTTCTCAAGTTATATCAAACTATCAAAGTGTTGTTTTCTGCCTTTCACGAGCACATTTTGACTTGTTGAATAATCCTATAATGTAACTCTAAATGACAATCAGAGCAACTTGAATTGCGTGTGTGCAGCCTTTTGCTCAAAAGTGATCAACGTTTCGTTTTCGGAGTCTCTTTTGACAATCTCTTCGAGAGCTGTTTTCAGTCATTAACTGAGCTGTTCTGAAAGTGTCCAAGCGGCCTGTTCTTAGAGTGGACTGTTTTTTGCATTCGTTCTCAAGTTATATCAAACTATCAAAGTGTTGTTTTCTGCCTTTCACGAGCACATTTTGACTTGTTGTTGAATAATCCTATATTGTAACTCTAAATGACAATCAGAGCAACTTGAATTGCGTGTGTGCAGCCTTTTGCTCAAAAGTGATCAACGTTTCGTTTTCAGAGTCTCTTTTGACAATCTCTTCGAGAGCTGTTTTCAGTCATTAACAGAGCTGTCCTGAAAGTGTCCAAGCGGCCTGTTCTTAGAGTGGACTGTTTTTTGCATTCGTTCTCAAGTTATATCAAACTATCAAAGTGTTGTTTTCTGCCTTTCACGAGCACATTTTGACTTGTTGTTGAATAATCCTATAATGTAACTCTAAATGACAATCAGAGCAACTTGAATTGCGTGTGTGCAGCCTTTTGCTCAAAAGTGATCAACGTTTCGTTTTCAGAGTCTCTTTTGACAATCTCTTCGAGAGCTGTTTTCAGTCATTAACAGAGCTGTCCTGAAAGTGTCCAAGCGGCCTGTTCTTAGAGTGGACTGTTTTTTGCATTCGTTCTCAAGTTATATCAAACTATCAAAGTGTTGTTTTCTGCCTTTCACGAGCACATTTTGACTTGTTGTTGAATAATCCTATAATGTAACTCTAAATGACAATCAGAGCAACTTGAATTGCGTGTGTGCAGCCTTTTGCTCAAAAGTGATCAACGTTTCGTTTTCAGAGTCTCTTTTGACAATCTCTTCGAGAGCTGTTTTCAGTCATTAACAGAGCTGTTCTGAAAGTGTCCAAGCGGCCTGTTCTTAGAGTGGACTGTTTTTTGCATTCGTTCTCAAGTTATATCAAACTATCAAAGTGTTGTTTTCTGCCTTTCACGAGCACATTTTGACTTGTTGTTGAATAATCCTATAATGTAACTTTAAATGACAATCAGAGCAACTTGAATTGCGTGTGTCCAGCCTTTTGCTCAAAAGTGATCAACGTTTCGTTTTCAGAGTCTCTTTTGACAATCTCTTCGAGAGCTGTTTTCAGTCATTAACAGAGCTGTTCTGAAAGTGTCCAAGCGGCCTGTTCTTAGAGTGGACTGTTTTTGCATTCGTTCTCAAGTTATATCAAACTATCAAAGTGTTGTTTTCTGCCTTTCACGAGCACATTTTGACTTGTTGTTGAATAATACTATAATGTAACTCTAAATGACAATCAGAGCAACTTGAATTGCGTGTGTGCAGCCTTTTGCTCAAAAGTGATCAACGTTTCGTTTTCGGAGTCTCTTTTGACAATCTCTTCGAGAGCTGTTTTCAGTCATTAACTGAGCTGTTCTGAAAGTGTCCAAGCGGCCTGTTCTTAGAGTGGACAGTTTTTTGCATTCGTTCTCAAGTTATATCAAACTATCAAAGTGTTGTTTTCTGCCTTTCACGAGCACATTTTGACTTGTTGTTCAATAATCCTATATTGTAACTCTAAATGACAATCAGAGCAACTTGAATTGCGTGTGTGCAGCCTTTTGCTCAAAAGTGATCAACGTTTCGTTTTCGGAGTCTCTTTTGACAATCTCTTCGAGAGCTGTTTTCAGTCATTAACAGAGCTGTTCTGAAAGTGTCCAAGCGGCCTGTTCTTAGAGTGGACTGTTTTTTGCATTCGTTCTCAAGTTATATCAAACTATCAAAGTGTTGTTTTCTGCCTTTCACGAGCACATTTTGACTTGTTGTTGAATAATCCTATAATGTAACTCTAAATGACAATCAGAGCAACTTGAATTGCGTGTGTGCAGCCTTTTGCTCAAAAGTGATCAACGGTTCGTTTTCAGAGTCTCTTTTGACAATCTCTTCGAGAGCTGTTTTCAGTCATTAACAGAGCTGTCCTGAAAGTGTCCAAGCGGCCTGTTCTTAGAGTGGACTGTTTTTTGCATTCGTTCTCAAGTTATATCAAACTATCAAAGTGTTGTTTTCTGCCTTTCACGAGCACATTTTGACTTGTTGTTGAATAATCCTATAATGTAACTCTAAATGACAATCAGAGCAACTTGAATTGCGTGTGTGCAGCCTTTTGCTCAAAAGTGATCAACGTTTCGTTTTCGGAGTCTCTTTTGACAATCTCTTCGAGAGCTGTTTTCAGTCATTAACAGAGCTGTTCTGAAAGTGTCCAAGCGGCCTGTTCTTAGAGTGGACTGTTTTTTGCATTCGTTCTCAAGTTCTATCAGTGTTGTTTTCTGCTTTTCTGGAGCACATTTTGACTTGTTGCTGAATGCTCCTATAATGTAACTCTAAATGACAATCAGAGCAACTTGAATTGCGTGTGTGCAGCCTTTTGCTCAAAAGTGATCAACGTTTCGTTTTCAGAGTCTCTTTTGACAATCTCTTCGAGAGCTGTTTTCAGTCATTAACAGAGCTGTTCTGAAAGTGTCCAAGCGGCCTGTTCTTAGAGTGGACTGTTTTTTTGCATTCGTTCTCAAGTTATATCAAACTATCAAAGTGTTGTTTTCTGCCTTTCACGAGCACATTTTGACTTGTTGTTGAATAATCCTATAATGTAACTCTAAATGACAATCAGAGCAACTTGAATTGCGTGTGTGCAGCCTTTTGCTCAAAAGTGATCAACGTTTCGTTTTCAGAGTCTCTTTTGACAATCTCTTCGAGAGCTGTTTTCAGTCATTAACAGAGCTGTTCTGAAAGTGTCCAAGCGGCCTGTTCTTAGAGTGGACTGTTTTTGCATTCGTTCTCAAGTTATATCAAACTATCAAAGTGTTGTTTTCTGCCTTTCACGAGCACATTTTGACTTGTTGTTGAATAATCCTATAATGTAACTCTAAATGACAATCAGAGCAACTTGAATTGCGTGTGTGCAGCCTTTTGCTCAAAAGTGATCAACGTTTCGTTTTCGGAGTCTCTTTTGACAATCTCTTCGAGAGCTGTTTTCAGTCATTAACTGAGCTGTTCTGAAAGTGTCCAAGCGGCCTGTTCTTAGAGTGGACTGTTTTTTGCATTCGTTCTCAAGTTATATCAAACTATCAAAGTGTTGTTTTCTGCCTTTCACGAGCACATTTTGACTTGTTGTTGAATAATCCTATATTGTAACTCTAAATGACAATCAGAGCAACTTGAATTGCGTGTGTGCAGCCTTTTGCTCAAAAGTGATCAACGTTTCGTTTTCAGAGTCTCTTTTGACAATCTCTTCGAGAGCTGTTTTCAGTCATTAACAGAGCTGTTCTGAAAGTGTCCAAGCGGCCTGTTCTTAGAGTGGACTGTTTTTTGCATTCGTTCTCAAGTTATATCAAACTATCAAAGTGTTGTTTTCTGCCTTTCACGAGCACATTTTGACTTGTTGTTGAATAATCCTATAATGTAACTCTAAATGACAATCAGAGCAACTTGAATTGCGTGTGTGCAGCCTTTTGCTCCAAAGTGATCAACGTTTCGTTTTCGGAGTCTCTTTTGACAATCTCTTCGAGAGCTGTTTACAGTCATTAACAGAGCTGTTCTGAAAGTGTCCAAGCGGCCTGTTCTTAGAGTGGACTGTTTTCTTGCATTCGTTCTCAAGTTATATTAAACTATCAAAGTGTTGTTTTCTGCCTTTCACGAGCACATTTTGACTTGTTGTTGAATAATCCTATAATGTAACTCTAAATGACAATCAGAGCAACTTGAATTGCGTGTGTGCAGCCTTTTGCTCAAAAGTGATCAACGTTTCGTTTTCGGAGTCTCTTTTGACAATCTCTTCGAGAGCTGTTTTCAGTCATTAACAGAGCTGTTCTGAAAGTGTCCAAGCGGCCTGTTCTTAGAGTGGACTGTTTTTTGCATTCGTTCTCAAGTTCTATCAGTGTTGTTTTTTGCTTTTCTGGAGCACATTTTGACTTGTTGCTGAATGCTCCTATAATGTAACTCTAAATGACAATCAGAGCAACTTGAATTGCGTGTGTGCAGCCTTTTGCTCAAAAGTGATCAACGTTTCGTTTTCAGAGTCTCTTTTGACAATCTCTTCGAGAGCTGTTTTCAGTCATTAACAGAGCTGTTCTGAAAGTGTCCAAGCGGCCTGTTCTTAGAGTGGACTGTTTTTTGCATTCGTTCTCAAGTTATATCAAACTATCAAAGTGTTGTTTTCTGCCTTTCACGAGCACATTTTGACTTGTTGTTGAATAATCCTATAATGTAACTCTAAATGACAATCAGAGCAACTTGAATTGCGTGTGTGCAGCCTTTTGCTCAAAAGTGATCAACGTTTCGTTTTCAGAGTCTCTTTTGACAATCTCTTCGAGAGCTGTTTTCAGTCATTAACAGAGCTGTTCTGAAAGTGTCCAAGCGGCCTGTTCTTAGAGTGGACTGTTTTTGCATTCGTTCTCAAGTTATATCAAACTATCAAAGTGTTGTTTTCTGCCTTTCACGAGCACATTTTGACTTGTTGTTGAATAATCCTATAATGTAACTCTAAATGACAATCAGAGCAACTTGAATTGCGTGTGTGCAGCCTTTTGCTCAAAAGTGATCAACGTTTCGTTTTCGGAGTCTCTTTTGACAATCTCTTCGAGAGCTGTTTTCAGTCATTAACTGAGCTGTTCTGAAAGTGTCCAAGCGGCCTGTTCTTAGAGTGGACTGTTTTTTGCATTCGTTCTCAAGTTATATCAAACTATCAAAGTGTTGTTTTCTGCCTTTCACGAGCACATTTTGACTTGTTGTTGAATAATCCTATATTGTAACTCTAAATGACAATCAGAGCAACTTGAATTGCGTGTGTGCAGCCTTTTGCTCAAAAGTGATCAACGTTTCGTTTTCAGAGTCTCTTTTGACAATCTCTTCGAGAGCTGTTTTCAGTCATTAACAGAGCTGTTCTGAAAGTGTCCAAGCGGCCTGTTCTTAGAGTGGACTGTTTTTTGCATTCGTTCTCAAGTTATATCAAACTATCAAAGTGTTGTTTTCTGCCTTTCACGAGCACATTTTGACTTGTTGTTGAATAATCCTATAATGTAACTCTAAATGACAATCAGAGCAACTTGAATTGCGTGTGTGCAGCCTTTTGCTCAAAAGTGATCAACGTTTCGTTTTCAGAGTCTCTTTTGACAATCTCTTCGAGAGCTGTTTTCAGTCATTAACAGAGCTGTTCTGAAAGTGTCCAAGCGGCCTGTTCTTAGAGTGGACTGTTTTTTGCATTCGTTCTCAAGTTATATCAAACTATCAAAGTGTTGTTTTCTGCCTTTCACGAGCACATTTTGACTTGTTGTTGAATAATCCTATAATGTAACTTTAAATGACAATCAGAGCAACTTGAATTGCGTGTGTCCAGCCTTTTGCTCAAAAGTGATCAACGTTTCGTTTTCAGAGTCTCTTTTGACAATCTCTTCGAGAGCTGTTTTCAGTCATTAACAGAGCTGTTCTGAAAGTGTCCAAGCGGCCTGTTCTTAGAGTGGACTGTTTTTGCATTCGTTCTCAAGTTATATCAAACTATCAAAGTGTTGTTTTCTGCCTTTCACGAGCACATTTTGACTTGTTGTTGAATAATCCTATAATGTAACTCTAAATGACAATCAGAGCAACTTGAATTGCGTGTGTGCAGCCTTTTGCTCAAAAGTGATCAACGTTTCGTTTTCGGAGTCTCTTTTGACAATCTCTTCGAGAGCTGTTTTCAGTCATTTACTGAGCTGTTCTGAAAGTGTCCAAGCGGCCTGTTCTTAGAGTGGACTGTTTTTTGCATTCGTTCTCAAGTTATATCAAACTATCAAAGTGTTGTTTTCTGCCTTTCACGAGCACATTTTGACTTGTTGTTGAATAATCCTATATTGTAACTCTAAATGACAATCAGAGCAACTTGAATTGCGTGTGTGCAGCCTTTTGCTCAAAAGTGATCAACGTTTCGTTTTCAGAGTCTCTTTTGACAATCTCTTCGAGAGCTGTTTTCAGTCATTAACAGAGCTGTTCTGAAAGTGTCCAAGCGGCCTGTTCTTAGAGTGGACTGTTTTTTGCATTCGTTCTCAAGTTATATCAAACTATCAAAGTGTTGTTTTCTGCCTTTCACGAGCACATTTTGACTTGTTGTTGAATAATCCTATAATGTAACTCTAAATGACAATCAGAGCAACTTGAATTGCGTGTGTGCAGCCTTTTGCTCAAAAGTGATCAACGGTTCGTTTTCAGAGTCTCTTTTGACAATCTCTTCGAGAGCTGTTTTCAGTCATTAACAGAGCTGTCCTGAAAGTGTCCAAGCGGCCTGTTCTTAGAGTGGACTGTTTTTTGCATTCGTTCTCAAGTTATATCAAACTATCAAAGTGTTGTTTTCTGCCTTTCACGAGCACATTTTGACTTGTTGTTGAATAATCCTATAATGTAACTCTAAATGACAATCAGAGCAACTTGAATTGCGTGTGTGCAGCCTTTTGCTCAAAAGTGATCAACGTTTCGTTTTCGGAGTCTCTTTTGACAATCTCTTCGAGAGCTGTTTTCAGTCATTAACAGAGCTGTTCTGAAAGTGTCCAAGCGGCCTGTTCTTAGAGTGGACTGTTTTTTGCATTCGTTCTCAAGTTCTATCAGTGTTGTTTTCTGCTTTTCTGGAGCACATTTTGACTTGTTGCTGAATGCTCCTATAATGTAACTCTAAATGACAATCAGAGCAACTTGAATTGCGTGTGTGCAGCCTTTTGCTCAAAAGTGATCAACGTTTCGTTTTCAGAGTCTCTTTTGACAATCTCTTCGAGAGCTGTTTTCAGTCATTAACAGAGCTGTTCTGAAAGTGTCCAAGCGGCCTGTTCTTAGAGTGGACTGTTTTTTGCATTCGTTCTCAAGTTATATCAAACTATCAAAGTGTTGTTTTCTGCCTTTCACGAGCACATTTTGACTTGTTGTTGAATAATCCTATAATGTAACTCTAAATGACAATCAGAGCAACTTGAATTGCGTGTGTGCAGCCTTTTGCTCAAAAGTGATCAACGTTTCGTTTTCAGAGTCTCTTTTGACAATCTCTTCGAGAGCTGTTTTCAGTCATTAACAGAGCTGTTCTGAAAGTGTCCAAGCGGCCTGTTCTTAGAGTGGACTGTTTTTGCATTCGTTCTCAAGTTATATCAAACTATCAAAGTGTTGTTTTCTGCCTTTCACGAGCACATTTTGACTTGTTGTTGAATAATCCTATAATGTAACTCTAAATGACAATCAGAGCAACTTGAATTGCGTGTGTGCAGCCTTTTGCTCAAAAGTGATCAACGTTTCGTTTTCGGAGTCTCTTTTGACAATCTCTTCGAGAGCTGTTTTCAGTCATTAACTGAGCTGTTCTGAAAGTGTCCAAGCGGCCTGTTCTTAGAGTGGACTGTTTTTTGCATTCGTTCTCAAGTTATATCAAACTATCAAAGTGTTGTTTTCTGCCTTTCACGAGCACATTTTGACTTGCTGTTGAATAATCCTATATTGTAACTCTAAATGACAATCAGAGCAACTTGAATTGCGTGTGTGCAGCCTTTTGCTCAAAAGTGATCAACGTTTCGTTTTCAGAGTCTCTTTTGACAATCTCTTCGAGAGCTGTTTTCAGTCATTAACAGAGCTGTTCTGAAAGTGTCCAAGCGGCCTGTTCTTAGAGTGGACTGTTTTTTGCATTCGTTCTCAAGTTATATCAAACTATCAAAGTGTTGTTTTCTGCCTTTCACGAGCACATTTTGACTTGTTGTTGAATAATCCTATAATGTAACTCTAAATGACAATCAGAGCAACTTGAATTGCGTGTGTGCAGCCTTTTGCTCCAAAGTGATCAACGTTTCGTTTTCGGAGTCTCTTTTGACAATCTCTTCGAGAGCTGTTTACAGTCATTAACAGAGCTGTTCTGAAAGTGTCCAAGCGGCCTGTTCTTAGAGTGGACTGTTTTCTTGCATTCGTTCTCAAGTTATATTAAACTATCAAAGTGTTGTTTTCTGCCTTTCACGAGCACATTTTGACTTGTTGTTGAATAATCCTATAATGTAACTCTAAATGACAATCAGAGCAACTTGAATTGCGTGTGTGCAGCCTTTTGCTCAAAAGTGATCAACGTTTCGTTTTCGGAGTCTCTTTTGACAATCTCTTCGAGAGCTGTTTTCAGTCATTAACAGAGCTGTTCTGAAAGTGTCCAAGCGGCCTGTTCTTAGAGTGGACTGTTTTTTGCATTCGTTCTCAAGTTCTATCAGTGTTGTTTTTTGCTTTTCTGGAGCACATTTTGACTTGTTGCTGAATGCTCCTATAATGTAACTCTAAATGACAATCAGAGCAACTTGAATTGCGTGTGTGCAGCCTTTTGCTCAAAAGTGATCAACGTTTCGTTTTCAGAGTCTCTTTTGACAATCTCTTCGAGAGCTGTTTTCAGTCATTAACAGAGCTGTTCTGAAAGTGTCCAAGCGGCCTGTTCTTAGAGTGGACTGTTTTTTGCATTCGTTCTCAAGTTATATCAAACTATCAAAGTGTTGTTTTCTGCCTTTCACGAGCACATTTTGACTTGTTGTTGAATAATCCTATAATGTAACTCTAAATGACAATCAGAGCAACTTGAATTGCGTGTGTGCAGCCTTTTGCTCAAAAGTGATCAACGTTTCGTTTTCAGAGTCTCTTTTGACAATCTCTTCGAGAGCTGTTTTCAGTCATTAACAGAGCTGTTCTGAAAGTGTCCAAGCGGCCTGTTCTTAGAGTGGACTGTTTTTGCATTCGTTCTCAAGTTATATCAAACTATCAAAGTGTTGTTTTCTGCCTTTCACGAGCACATTTTGACTTGTTGTTGAATAATCCTATAATGTAACTCTAAATGACAATCAGAGCAACTTGAATTGCGTGTGTGCAGCCTTTTGCTCAAAAGTGATCAACGTTTCGTTTTCGGAGTCTCTTTTGACAATCTCTTCGAGAGCTGTTTTCAGTCATTAACTGAGCTGTTCTGAAAGTGTCCAAGCGGCCTGTTCTTAGAGTGGACTGTTTTTTGCATTCGTTCTCAAGTTATATCAAACTATCAAAGTGTTGTTTTCTGCCTTTCACGAGCACATTTTGACTTGTTGTTGAATAATCCTATATTGTAACTCTAAATGACAATCAGAGCAACTTGAATTGCGTGTGTGCAGCCTTTTGCTCAAAAGTGATCAACGTTTCGTTTTCAGAGTCTCTTTTGACAATCTCTTCGAGAGCTGTTTTCAGTCATTAACAGAGCTGTTCTGAAAGTGTCCAAGCGGCCTGTTCTTAGAGTGGACTGTTTTTGCATTCGTTCTCAAGTTATATCAAACTATCAAAGTGTTGTTTTCTGCCTTTCACGAGCACATTTTGACTTGTTGTTGAATAATCCTATAATGTAACTCTAAATGACAATCAGAGCAACTTGAATTGCGTGTGTGCAGCCTTTTGCTCAAAAGTGATCAACGTTTCGTTTTCGGAGTCTCTTTTGACAATCTCTTCGAGAGCTGTTTTCAGTCATTAACAGAGCTGTTCTGAAAGTGTCCAAGCGGCCTGTTCTTAGAGTGGACTGTTTTTGCATTCGTTCTCAAGTTATATCAAACTATCAAAGTGTTGTTTTCTGCCTTTCACGAGCACATTTTGACTTGTTGTTGAATAATCCTATAATGTAACTCTAAATGACAATCAGAGCAACTTGAATTGCGTGTGTGCAGCCTTTTGCTCAAAGTGATCAACGTTTCGTTTTCGGAGTCTCTTTTGACAATCTCTTCGAGAGCTGTTTTCAGTCATTAACTGAGCTGTTCTGAAAGTGTCCAAGCGGCCTGTTCTTAGAGTGGACTGTTTTTTGCATTCGTTCTCAAGTTATATCAAACTATCAAAGTGTTGTTTTCTGCCTTTCACGAGCACATTTTGACTTGTTGTTGAATAATCCTATATTGTAACTCTAAATGACAATCAGAGCAACTTGAATTGCGTGTGTGCAGCCTTTTGCTCAAAAGTGATCAACGTTTCGTTTTCAGAGTCTCTTTTGACAATCTCTTCGAGAGCTGTTTTCAGTCATTAACTGAGCTGTTCTGAAAGTGTCCAAGCGGCCTGTTCTTAGAGTGGACAGTTTTTTGCATTCGTTCTCAAGTTATATCAAACTATCAAAGTGTTGTTTTCTGCCTTTCACGAGCACATTTTGACTTGTTGTTCAATAATCCTATATTGTAACTCTAAATGACAATCAGAGCAACTTGAATTGCGTGTGTGCAGCCTTTTGCTCAAAAGTGATCAACGTTTCGTTTTCGGAGTCTCTTTTGACAATCTCTTCGAGAGCTGTTTTCAGTCATTAACAGAGCTGTTCTGAAAGTGTCCAAGCGGCCTGTTCTTAGAGTGGACTGTTTTTTGCATTCGTTCTCAAGTTCTATCAGTGTTGTTTTCTGCTTTTCTGGAGCACATTTTGACTTGTTGCTGAATGCTCCTATAATGTAACTCTAAATGACAATCAGAGCAACTTAAATTGCGTGTGTGCAGCCTTTTGCTCAAAAGTGATCAACGTTTCGTTTTCGGAGTCTCTTTTGACAATCTCTTCGAGAGCTGTTTTCAGTCATTAACAGAGCTGTTCTGAAAGTGTCCAAGCGGCCTGTTCTTAGAGTGGACTGTTTTTTGCATTCGTTCTCAAGTTATATCAAACTATCAAAGTGTTGTTTTCTGCCTTTCACGAGCACATTTTGACTTGTTGTTGAATAATCCTATAATGTAACTCTAAATGACAATCAGAGCAACTTGAATTGCGTGTGTGCAGCCTTTTGCTCAAAAGTGATCAACGTTTAGTTTTCAGAGTCTCTTTTGACAATCTCTTCGAGAGCTGTTTTCAGTCATTAACAGAGCTGTTTTCAGTCATTAACAGAGCTGTTCTGAAAGTGTCCAAGCGGCCTGTTCTTAGAGTGGACTGTTTTTTGCATTCGTTCTCAAGTTATATCAAACTATCAAAGTGTTGTTTTCTGCCTTTCACGAGCACATTTTGACTTGTTGTTGAATAATCCTATAATGTAACTCTAAATGACAATCAGAGCAACTTGAATTGCGTGTGTGCAGCCTTTTGCTCAAAAGTGATCAACGTTTCGTTTTCGGAGTTTTTTTTGACAATCTCTTCGAGAGCTGTTTTCAGTCATTAACAGAGCTGTTCTGAAAGTGTCCAAGCGGCCTGTTCTTAGAGTGGACTGTTTTTTGCATTCGTTCTCAAGTTATATCAAACTATCAAAGTGTTGTTTTCTGCCTTTCACGAGCACATTTCGACTTGTTGTTGAATAATCCTATAATGTAACTCTAAATGACAATCAGAGCAACTTGAATTGCGTGTGTGCAGCCTTTTGCTCAAAAGTGATCAACGTTTCGTTTTCGGAGTCTCTTTTGACAATCTCTTCGAGAGCTGTTTTCAGTCATTAACTGAGCTGTTCTGAAAGTGTCCAAGCGGCCTGTTCTTAGAGTGGACTGTTTTTTGCATTCGTTCTCAAGTTATATCAAACTATCAAAGTGTTGTTTTCTGCCTTTCACGAGCACATTTTGACTTGTTGTTCAATAATCCTATATTGTAACTCTAAATGACAATCAGAGCAACTTGAATTGCGTGTGTGCAGCCTTTTGCTCAAAAGTGATCAACGTTTCGTTTTCAGAGTCTCTTTTGACAATCTCTTCGAGAGCTGTTTTCAGTCATTAACTGAGCTGTTCTGAAAGTGTCCAAGCGGCCTGTTCTTAGAGTGGACTGTTTTTTGCATTCGTTCTCAAGTCATATCAAACTATCAAAGTGTTGTTTTCTGCCTTTCACGAGCACATTTTGACTTGTTGTTGAATAATCCTATAATGTAACTCTAAATGACAATCAGAGCAACTTGAATTGCGTGTGTGCAGCCTTTTGCTCAAAAGTGATCAACGTTTCGTTTTCAGAGTCTCTTTTGACAATCTCTTCGAGAGCTGTTTTCAGTCATTAACAGAGCTGTTCTGAAAGTGTCCAAGCGGCCTGTTCTTAGAGTGGACTGTTTTTTGCATTCGTTCTCAAGTTATATCAAACTATCAAAGTGTTGTTTTCTGCCTTTCACGAGCACATGTTGACTTGTTGTTGAATAATCCTATAATGTAACTCTAAATTACAATCAGAGCAACTTGAATTGCGTGTGTGCAGCCTTTTGCTCAAAAGTGATCAACGTTTCGTTTTCAGAGTCTCTTTTGACAATCTCTTCGAGAGCTGTTTTCAGTCATTAACAGGCTGTTCTGAAAGTGTCCAAGCGGCCTGTTCTTAGAGTGGACTGTTTTTTGCATTCGTTCTCAAGTTATATCAAACTATCAAAGTGTTGTTTTCTGCCTTTCACGAGCACATTTTGACTTGTTGTTGAATAATCCTATATTGTAACTCTAAATGACAATCAGAGCAACTTGAATTGCGTGTGTGCAGCCTTTTGCTCAAAAGTGATCAACGTTTCGTTTTCAGAGTCTCTTTTGACAATCTCTTCGAGAGCTGTTTTCAGTCATTAACAGAGCTGTTCTGAAAGTGTCCAAGCGGCCTGTTCTTAGAGTGGACTGTTTTTTGCATTCGTTCTCAAGTTATATCAAACTATCAAAGTGTTGTTTTCTGCCTTTCACGAGCACATTTTGACTTGTTGTTGAATAATCCTATAATGTAACTCTAAATGACAATCAGAGCAACTTGAATTGCGTGTGTGCAGCCTTTTGCTCAAAAGTGATCAACGTTTCGTTTTCAGAGTCTCTTTTGACAATCTCTTCGAGAGCTGTTTTCAGTCATTAACTGAGCTGTTCTGAAAGTGTCCAAGCGGCCTGTTCTTAGAGTGGACTGTTTTTTGCATTCGTTCTCAAGTTATATCAAACTATCAAAGTGTTGTTTTCTGCCTTTCACGAGCACATTTTGACTTGTTGTTGAATAATCCTATATTGTAACTCTAAATGACAATCAGAGCAACTTGAATTGCGTGTGTGCAGCCTTTTGCTCAAAAGTGATCAACGTTTCGTTTTCAGAGTCTCTTTTGACAATCTCTTCGAGAGCTGTTTTCAGTCATTAACAGAGCTGTTCTGAAAGTGTCCAAGCGGCCTGTTCTTAGAGTGGACTGTTTTTTGCATTCGTTCTCAAGTTATATCAAACTATCAAAGTGTTGTTTTCTGCCTTTCACGAGCACATTTTGACTTGTTGTTGAATAATCCTATAATGTAACTCTAAATGACAATCAGAGCAACTTGAATTGCGTGTGTGCAGCCTTTTGCTCAAAAGTGATCAACGTTTCGTTTTCAGAGTCTCTTTTGACAATCTCTTCGAGAGCTGTTTTCAGTCATTAACTGAGCTGTTCTGAAAGTGTCCAAGCGGCCTGTTCTTAGAGTGGACTGTTTTTTGCATTCGTTCTCAAGTTATATCAAACTATCAAAGTGTTGTTTTCTGCCTTTCACGAGCACATTTTGACTTGTTGTTGAATAATCCTATATTGTAACTCTAAATGACAATCAGAGCAACTTGAATTGCGTGTGTGCAGCCTTTTGCTCAAAAGTGATCAACGTTTCGTTTTCAGAGTCTCTTTTGACAATCTCTTCGAGAGCTGTTTTCAGTCATTAACAGAGCTGTTTTCAGTCATTAACAGAGCTGTTCTGAAAGTGTCCAAGCGGCCTGTTCTTAGAGTGGACTGTTTTTTGCATTCGTTCTCAAGTTATATCAAACTATCAAAGTGTTGTTTTCTGCCTTTCACGAGCACATTTTGACTTGTTGTTGAATAATCCTATAATGTAACTCTAAATGACAATCAGAGCAACTTGAATTGCGTGTGTGCAGCCTTTTGCTCAAAAGTGATCAACGTTTCGTTTTCGGAGTTTTTTTTGACAATCTCTTCGAGAGCTGTTTTCAGTCATTAACAGAGCTGTTCTGAAAGTGTCCAAGCGGCCTGTTCTTAGAGTGGACTGTTTTTTGCATTCGTTCTCAAGTTATATCAAACTATCAAAGTGTTGTTTTCTGCCTTTCACGAGCACATTTCGACTTGTTGTTGAATAATCCTATAATGTAACTCTAAATGACAATCAGAGCAACTTGAATTGCGTGTGTGCAGCCTTTTGCTCAAAAGTGATCAACGTTTCGTTTTCGGAGTCTCTTTTGACAATCTCTTCGAGAGCTGTTTTCAGTCATTAACTGAGCTGTTCTGAAAGTGTCCAAGCGGCCTGTTCTTAGAGTGGACTGTTTTTTGCATTCGTTCTCAAGTTATATCAAACTATCAAAGTGTTGTTTTCTGCCTTTCACGAGCACATTTTGACTTGTTGTTCAATAATCCTATATTGTAACTCTAAATGACAATCAGAGCAACTTGAATTGCGTGTGTGCAGCCTTTTGCTCAAAAGTGATCAACGTTTCGTTTTCAGAGTCTCTTTTGACAATCTCTTCGAGAGCTGTTTTCAGTCATTAACTGAGCTGTTCTGAAAGTGTCCAAGCGGCCTGTTCTTAGAGTGGACTGTTTTTTGCATTCGTTCTCAAGTCATATCAAACTATCAAAGTGTTGTTTTCTGCCTTTCACGAGCACATTTTGACTTGTTGTTGAATAATCCTATAATGTAACTCTAAATGACAATCAGAGCAACTTGAATTGCGTGTGTGCAGCCTTTTGCTCAAAAGTGATCAACGTTTCGTTTTCAGAGTCTCTTTTGACAATCTCTTCGAGAGCTGTTTTCAGTCATTAACAGAGCTGTTCTGAAAGTGTCCAAGCGGCCTGTTCTTAGAGTGGACTGTTTTTTGCATTCGTTCTCAAGTTATATCAAACTATCAAAGTGTTGTTTTCTGCCTTTCACGAGCACATGTTGACTTGTTGTTGAATAATCCTATAATGTAACTCTAAATTACAATCAGAGCAACTTGAATTGCGTGTGTGCAGCCTTTTGCTCAAAAGTGATCAACGTTTCGTTTTCAGAGTCTCTTTTGACAATCTCTTCGAGAGCTGTTTTCAGTCATTAACAGGCTGTTCTGAAAGTGTCCAAGCGGCCTGTTCTTAGAGTGGACTGTTTTTTGCATTCGTTCTCAAGTTATATCAAACTATCAAAGTGTTGTTTTCTGCCTTTCACGAGCACATTTTGACTTGTTGTTGAATAATCCTATATTGTAACTCTAAATGACAATCAGAGCAACTTGAATTGCGTGTGTGCAGCCTTTTGCTCAAAAGTGATCAACGTTTCGTTTTCAGAGTCTCTTTTGACAATCTCTTCGAGAGCTGTTTTCAGTCATTAACAGAGCTGTTCTGAAAGTGTCCAAGCGGCCTGTTCTTAGAGTGGACTGTTTTTTGCATTCGTTCTCAAGTTATATCAAACTATCAAAGTGTTGTTTTCTGCCTTTCACGAGCACATTTTGACTTGTTGTTGAATAATCCTATAATGTAACTCTAAATGACAATCAGAGCAACTTGAATTGCGTGTGTGCAGCCTTTTGCTCAAAAGTGATCAACGTTTCGTTTTCAGAGTCTCTTTTGACAATCTCTTCGAGAGCTGTTTTCAGTCATTAACTGAGCTGTTCTGAAAGTGTCCAAGCGGCCTGTTCTTAGAGTGGACTGTTTTTTGCATTCGTTCTCAAGTTATATCAAACTATCAAAGTGTTGTTTTCTGCCTTTCACGAGCACATTTTGACTTGTTGTTGAATAATCCTATATTGTAACTCTAAATGACAATCAGAGCAACTTGAATTGCGTGTGTGCAGCCTTTTGCTCAAAAGTGATCAACGTTTCGTTTTCAGAGTCTCTTTTGACAATCTCTTCGAGAGCTGTTTTCAGTCATTAACAGAGCTGTTCTGAAAGTGTCCAAGCGGCCTGTTCTTAGAGTGGACTGTTTTTTGCATTCGTTCTCAAGTTATATCAAACTATCAAAGTGTTGTTTTCTGCCTTTCACGAGCACATTTTGACTTGTTGTTGAATAATCCTATAATGTAACTCTAAATGACAATCAGAGCAACTTGAATTGCGTGTGTGCAGCCTTTTGCTCAAAAGTGATCAACGTTTCGTTTTCAGAGTCTCTTTTGACAATCTCTTCGAGAGCTGTTTTCAGTCATTAACTGAGCTGTTCTGAAAGTGTCCAAGCGGCCTGTTCTTAGAGTGGACTGTTTTTTGCATTCGTTCTCAAGTTATATCAAACTATCAAAGTGTTGTTTTCTGCCTTTCACGAGCACATTTTGACTTGTTGTTGAATAATCCTATATTGTAACTCTAAATGACAATCAGAGCAACTTGAATTGCGTGTGTGCAGCCTTTTGCTCAAAAGTGATCAACGTTTCGTTTTCAGAGTCTCTTTTGACAATCTCTTCGAGAGCTGTTTTCAGTCATTAACAGAGCTGTTCTGAAAGTGTCCAAGCGGCCTGTTCTTAGAGTGGACTGTTTTTTGCATTCGTTCTCAAGTTATATCAAACTATCAAAGTGTTGTTTTCTGCCTTTCACGAGCACATTTTGACTTGTTGTTGAATAATCCTATAATGTAACTCTAAATGACAATCAGAGCAACTTGAATTGCGTGTGTGCAGCCTTTTGCTCAAAAGTGATCAACGTTTCGTTTTCAGAGTCTCTTTTGACAATCTCTTCGAGAGCTGTTTTCAGTCATTAACTGAGCTGTTCTGAAAGTGTCCAAGCGGCCTGTTCTTAGAGTGGACTGTTTTTTGCATTCGTTCTCAAGTTATATCAAACTATCAAAGTGTTGTTTTCTGCCTTTCACGAGCACATTTTGACTTGTTGTTGAATAATCCTATATTGTAACTCTAAATGACAATCAGAGCAACTTGAATTGCGTGTGTGCAGCCTTTTGCTCAAAAGTGATCAACGTTTCGTTTTCAGAGTCTCTTTTGACAATCTCTTCGAGAGCTGTTTTCAGTCATTAACAGAGCTGTTTTCAGTCATTAACAGAGCTGTTCTGAAAGTGTCCAAGCGGCCTGTTCTTAGAGTGGACTGTTTTTTGCATTCGTTCTCAAGTTATATCAAACTATCAAAGTGTTGTTTTCTGCCTTTCACGAGCACATTTTGACTTGTTGTTGAATAATCCTATAATGTAACTCTAAATGACAATCAGAGCAACTTGAATTGCGTGTGTGCAGCCTTTTGCTCAAAAGTGATCAACGTTTCGTTTTCGGAGTTTTTTTTGACAATCTCTTCGAGAGCTGTTTTCAGTCATTAACAGAGCTGTTCTGAAAGTGTCCAAGCGGCCTGTTCTTAGAGTGGACTGTTTTTTGCATTCGTTCTCAAGTTATATCAAACTATCAAAGTGTTGTTTTCTGCCTTTCACGAGCACATTTCGACTTGTTGTTGAATAATCCTATAATGTAACTCTAAATGACAATCAGAGCAACTTGAATTGCGTGTGTGCAGCCTTTTGCTCAAAAGTGATCAACGTTTCGTTTTCGGAGTCTCTTTTGACAATCTCTTCGAGAGCTGTTTTCAGTCATTAACTGAGCTGTTCTGAAAGTGTCCAAGCGGCCTGTTCTTAGAGTGGACTGTTTTTTGCATTCGTTCTCAAGTTATATCAAACTATCAAAGTGTTGTTTTCTGCCTTTCACGAGCACATTTTGACTTGTTGTTCAATAATCCTATATTGTAACTCTAAATGACAATCAGAGCAACTTGAATTGCGTGTGTGCAGCCTTTTGCTCAAAAGTGATCAACGTTTCGTTTTCAGAGTCTCTTTTGACAATCTCTTCGAGAGCTGTTTTCAGTCATTAACTGAGCTGTTCTGAAAGTGTCCAAGCGGCCTGTTCTTAGAGTGGACTGTTTTTTGCATTCGTTCTCAAGTCATATCAAACTATCAAAGTGTTGTTTTCTGCCTTTCACGAGCACATTTTGACTTGTTGTTGAATAATCCTATAATGTAACTCTAAATGACAATCAGAGCAACTTGAATTGCGTGTGTGCAGCCTTTTGCTCAAAAGTGATCAACGTTTCGTTTTCAGAGTCTCTTTTGACAATCTCTTCGAGAGCTGTTTTCAGTCATTAACAGAGCTGTTCTGAAAGTGTCCAAGCGGCCTGTTCTTAGAGTGGACTGTTTTTTGCATTCGTTCTCAAGTTATATCAAACTATCAAAGTGTTGTTTTCTGCCTTTCACGAGCACATGTTGACTTGTTGTTGAATAATCCTATAATGTAACTCTAAATTACAATCAGAGCAACTTGAATTGCGTGTGTGCAGCCTTTTGCTCAAAAGTGATCAACGTTTCGTTTTCAGAGTCTCTTTTGACAATCTCTTCGAGAGCTGTTTTCAGTCATTAACAGGCTGTTCTGAAAGTGTCCAAGCGGCCTGTTCTTAGAGTGGACTGTTTTTTGCATTCGTTCTCAAGTTATATCAAACTATCAAAGTGTTGTTTTCTGCCTTTCACGAGCACATTTTGACTTGTTGTTGAATAATCCTATATTGTAACTCTAAATGACAATCAGAGCAACTTGAATTGCGTGTGTGCAGCCTTTTGCTCAAAAGTGATCAACGTTTCGTTTTCAGAGTCTCTTTTGACAATCTCTTCGAGAGCTGTTTTCAGTCATTAACAGAGCTGTTCTGAAAGTGTCCAAGCGGCCTGTTCTTAGAGTGGACTGTTTTTTGCATTCGTTCTCAAGTTATATCAAACTATCAAAGTGTTGTTTTCTGCCTTTCACGAGCACATTTTGACTTGTTGAATAATCCTATAATGTAACTCTAAATGACAATCAGAGCAACTTGAATTGCGTGTGTGCAGCCTTTTGCTCAAAAGTGATCAACGTTTCGTTTTCAGAGTCTCTTTTGACAATCTCTTCGAGAGCTGTTTTCAGTCATTAACTGAGCTGTTCTGAAAGTGTCCAAGCGGCCTGTTCTTAGAGTGGACTGTTTTTTGCATTCGTTCTCAAGTTATATCAAACTATCAAAGTGTTGTTTTCTGCCTTTCACGAGCACATTTTGACTTGTTGTTGAATAATCCTATATTGTAACTCTAAATGACAATCAGAGCAACTTGAATTGCGTGTGTGCAGCCTTTTGCTCAAAAGTGATCAACGTTTCGTTTTCAGAGTCTCTTTTGACAATCTCTTCGAGAGCTGTTTTCAGTCATTAACAGAGCTGTTCTGAAAGTGTCCAAGCGGCCTGTTCTTAGAGTGGACTGTTTTTTGCATTCGTTCTCAAGTTATATCAAACTATCAAAGTGTTGTTTTCTGCCTTTCACGAGCACATTTTGACTTGTTGTTGAATAATCCTATAATGTAACTCTAAATGACAATCAGAGCAACTTGAATTGCGTGTGTGCAGCCTTTTGCTCAAAAGTGATCAACGTTTCGTTTTCAGAGTCTCTTTTGACAATCTCTTCGAGAGCTGTTTTCAGTCATTAACTGAGCTGTTCTGAAAGTGTCCAAGCGGCCTGTTCTTAGAGTGGACTGTTTTTTGCATTCGTTCTCAAGTTATATCAAACTATCAAAGTGTTGTTTTCTGCCTTTCACGAGCACATTTTGACTTGTTGTTGAATAATCCTATATTGTAACTCTAAATGACAATCAGAGCAACTTGAATTGCGTGTGTGCAGCCTTTTGCTCAAAAGTGATCAACGTTTCGTTTTCAGAGTCTCTTTTGACAATCTCTTCGAGAGCTGTTTTCAGTCATTAACAGAGCTGTTCTGAAAGTGTCCAAGCGGCCTGTTCTTAGAGTGGACTGTTTTTTGCATTCGTTCTCAAGTTATATCAAACTATCAAAGTGTTGTTTTCTGCCTTTCACGAGCACATTTTGACTTGTTGTTGAATAATCCTATAATGTAACTCTAAATGACAATCAGAGCAACTTGAATTGCGTGTGTGCAGCCTTTTGCTCAAAAGTGATCAACGTTTCGTTTTCAGAGTCTCTTTTGACAATCTCTTCGAGAGCTGTTTTCAGTCATTAACAGAGCTGTTCTGAAAGTGTCCAAGCGGCCTGTTCTTAGAGTGGACTGTTTTTTGCATTCGTTCTCAAGTTATATCAAACTATCAAAGTGTTGTTTTCTGCCTTTCACGAGCACATTTTGACTTGTTGTTGAATAATCCTATAATGTAACTCTAAATGACAATCAGAGCAACTTGAATTGCGTGTGTGCAGCCTTTTGCTCAAAAGTGATCAACGTTTCGTTTTCGGAGTCTCTTTTGACAATCTCTTCGAGAGCTGTTTTCAGTCATTAACTGAGCTGTTCTGAAAGTGTCCAAGCGGCCTGTTCTTAGAGTGGACTGTTTTTTGCATTCGTTCTCAAGTTATATCAAACTATCAAAGTGTTGTTTTCTGCCTTTCACGAGCACATTTTGACTTGTTGTTCAATAATCCTATATTGTAACTCTAAATGACAATCAGAGCAACTTGAATTGCGTGTGTGCAGCCTTTTGCTCAAAAGTGATCAACGTTTCGTTTTCGGAGTCTCTTTTGACAATCTCTTCGAGAGCTGTTTTCAGTCATTAACAGAGCTGTTCTGAAAGTGTCCAAGCGGCCTGTTCTTAGAGTGGACTGTTTTTTGCATTCGTTCTCAAGTTATATCAAACTATCAAAGTGTTGTTTTCTGCCTTTCACGAGCACATTTTGACTTGTTGTTGAATAATCCTATAATGTAACTCTAAATGACAATCAGAGCAACTTGAATTGCGTGTGTGCAGCCTTTTGCTCAAAAGTGATCAACGTTTCGTTTTCGGAGTCTCTTTTGACAATCTCTTCGAGAGCTGTTTTCAGTCATTAACTGAGCTGTTCTGAAAGTGTCCAAGCGGCCTGTTCTTAGAGTGGACTGTTTTTTGCATTCGTTCTCAAGTTATATCAAACTATCAAAGTGTTGTTTTCTGCCTTTCACGAGCACATTTTGACTTGTTGTTCAATAATCCTATATTGTAACTCTAAATGACAATCAGAGCAACTTGAATTGCGTGTGTGCAGCCTTTTGCTCAAAAGTGATCAACGTTTCGTTTTCGGAGTCTCTTTTGACAATCTCTTCGAGAGCTGTTTTCAGTCATTAACAGAGCTGTTCTGAAAGTGTCCAAGCGGCCTGTTCTTAGAGTGGACTGTTTTTTGCATTCGTTCTCAAGTTCTATCAGTGTTGTTTTCTGCTTTTCTGGAGCACATTTTGACTTGTTGCTGAATGCTCCTATAATGTAACTCTAAATGACAATCAGAGCAACTTGAATTGCGTGTGTGCAGCCTTTTGCTCAAAAGTGATCAACGTTTCGTTTTCGGAGTCTCTTTTGACAATCTCTTCGAGAGCTGTTTTCAGTCATTAACAGAGCTGTTCTGAAAGTGTCCAAGCGGCCTGTTCTTAGAGTGGACTGTTTTTTGCATTCGTTCTCAAGTTATATCAAACTATCAAAGTGTTGTTTTCTGCCTTTCACGAGCACATTTTGACTTGTTGTTGAATAATCCTATAATGTAACTCTAAATGACAATCAGAGCAACTTGAATTGCGTGTGTGCAGCCTTTTGCTCAAAAGTGATCAACGTTTCGTTTTCAGAGTCTCTTTTGACAATCTCTTCGAGAGCTGTTTTCAGTCATTAACTGAGCTGTTCTGAAAGTGTCCAAGCGGCCTGTTCTTAGAGTGGACTGTTTTTTGCATTCGTTCTCAAGTTATATCAAACTATCAAAGTGTTGTTTTCTGCCTTTCACGAGCACATTTTGACTTGTTGTTGAATAATCCTATATTGTAACTCTAAATGACAATCAGAGCAACTTGAATTGCGTGTGTGCAGCCTTTTGCTCAAAAGTGATCAACGTTTCGTTTTCAGAGTCTCTTTTGACAATCTCTTCGAGAGCTGTTTTCAGTCATTAACAGAGCTGTTCTGAAAGTGTCCAAGCGGCCTGTTCTTAGAGTGGACTGTTTTTTGCATTCGTTCTCAAGTTATATCAAACTATCAAAGTGTTGTTTTCTGCCTTTCACGAGCACATTTTGACTTGTTGTTGAATAATCCTATAATGTAACTCTAAATGACAATCAGAGCAACTTGAATTGCGTGTGTGCAGCCTTTTGCTCAAAAGTGATCAACGTTTCGTTTTCAGAGTCTCTTTTGACAATCTCTTCGAGAGCTGTTTTCAGTCATTAACAGAGCTGTTTTCAGTCATTAACAGAGCTGTTCTGAAAGTGTCCAAGCGGCCTGTTCTTAGAGTGGACTGTTTTTTGCATTCGTTCTCAAGTTATATCAAACTATCAAAGTGTTGTTTTCTGCCTTTCACGAGCACATTTTGACTTGTTGTTGAATAATCCTATAATGTAACTCTAAATGACAATCAGAGCAACTTGAATTGCGTGTGTGCAGCCTTTTGCTCAAAAGTGATCAACGTTTCGTTTTCGGAGTTTTTTTTGACAATCTCTTCGAGAGCTGTTTTCAGTCATTAACAGAGCTGTTCTGAAAGTGGCCAAGCGGCCTGTTCTTAGAGTGGACTGTTTTTTGCATTCGTTCTCAAGTTATATCAAACTATCAAAGTGTTGTTTTCTGCCTTTCACGAGCACATTTCGACTTGTTGTTGAATAATCCTATAATGTAACTCTAAATGACAATCAGAGCAACTTGAATTGCGTGTGTGCAGCCTTTTGCTCAAAAGTGATCAACGTTTCGTTTTCGGAGTCTCTTTTGACAATCTCTTCGAGAGCTGTTTTCAGTCATTAACTGAGCTGTTCTGAAAGTGTCCAAGCGGCCTGTTCTTAGAGTGGACTGTTTTTTGCATTCGTTCTCAAGTTATATCAAACTATCAAAGTGTTGTTTTCTGCCTTTCACGAGCACATTTTGACTTGTTGTTCAATAATCCTATATTGTAACTCTAAATGACAATCAGAGCAACTTGAATTGCGTGTGTGCAGCCTTTTGCTCAAAAGTGATCAACGTTTCGTTTTCGGAGTCTCTTTTGACAATCTCTTCGAGAGCTGTTTTCAGTCATTAACAGAGCTGTTCTGAAAGTGTCCAAGCGGCCTGTTCTTAGAGTGGACTGTTTTTTGCATTCGTTCTCAAGTTCTATCAGTGTTGTTTTCTGCTTTTCTGGAGCACATTTTGACTTGTTGCTGAATGCTCCTATAATGTAACTCTAAATGACAATCAGAGCAACTTGAATTGCGTGTGTGCAGCCTTTTGCTCAAAAGTGATCAACGTTTCGTTTTCGGAGTCTCTTTTGACAATCTCTTCGAGAGCTGTTTTCAGTCATTAACAGAGCTGTTCTGAAAGTGTCCAAGCGGCCTGTTCTTAGAGTGGACTGTTTTTTGCATTCGTTCTCAAGTTATATCAAACTATCAAAGTGTTGTTTTCTGCCTTTCACGAGCACATTTTGACTTGTTGTTGAATAATCCTATAATGTAACTCTAAATGACAATCAGAGCAACTTGAATTGCGTGTGTGCAGCCTTTTGCTCAAAAGTGATCAACGTTTCGTTTTCGGAGTTTTTTTTGACAATCTCTTCGAGAGCTGTTTTCAGTCATTAACAGAGCTGTTCTGAAAGTGTCCAAGCGGCCTGTTCTTAGAGTGGACTGTTTTTTGCATTCGTTCTCAAGTTATATCAAACTATCAAAGTGTTGTTTTCTGCCTTTCACGAGCACATTTCGACTTGTTGTTGAATAATCCTATAATGTAACTCTAAATGACAATCAGAGCAACTTGAATTGCGTGTGTGCAGCCTTTTGCTCAAAAGTGATCAACGTTTCGTTTTCGGAGTCTCTTTTGACAATCTCTTCGAGAGCTGTTTTCAGTCATTAACTGAGCTGTTCTGAAAGTGTCCAAGCGGCCTGTTCTTAGAGTGGACTGTTTTTTGCATTCGTTCTCAAGTTATATCAAACTATCAAAGTGTTGTTTTCTGCCTTTCACGAGCACATTTTGACTTGTTGTTCAATAATCCTATATTGTAACTCTAAATGACAATCAGAGCAACTTGAATTGCGTGTGTGCAGCCTTTTGCTCAAAAGTGATCAACGTTTCGTTTTCAGAGTCTCTTTTGACAATCTCTTCGAGAGCTGTTTTCAGTCATTAACAGAGCTGTTCTGAAAGTGTCCAAGCGGCCTGTTCTTAGAGTGGACTGTTTTTGCATTCGTTCTCAAGTTATATCAAACTATCAAAGTGTTGTTTTCTGCCTTTCACGAGCACATTTTGACTTGTTGAATAATCCTATAATGTAACTCTAAATGACAATCAGAGCAACTTGAATTGCGTGTGTGCAGCCTTTTGCTCAAAAGTGATCAACGTTTCGTTTTCGGAGTCTCTTTTGACAATCTCTTCGAGAGCTGTTTTCAGTCATTAACTGAGCTGTTCTGAAAGTGTCCAAGCGGCCTGTTCTTAGAGTGGACTGTTTTTTTGCATTCGTTCTCAAGTCATATCAAACTATCAAAGTGTTGTTTTCTGCCTTTCACGAGCACATTTTGACTTGTTGTTGAATAATCCTATAATGTAACTCTAAATGACAATCAGAGCAACTTGAATTGCGTGTGTGCAGCCTTTTGCTCAAAAGTGATCAACGTTTCGTTTTCAGAGTCTCTTTTGACAATCTCTTCGAGAGCTGTTTTCAGTCATTAACAGGCTGTTCTGAAAGTGTCCAAGCGGCCTGTTCTTAGAGTGGACTGTTTTTTGCATTCGTTCTCAAGTTATATCAAACTATCAAAGTGTTGTTTTCTGCCTTTCACGAGCACATTTTGACTTGTTGTTGAATAATCCTATAATGTAACTCTAAATGACAATCAGAGCAACTTGAATTGCGTGTGTGCAGCCTTTTGCTCAAAAGTGATCAACGTTTCGTTTTCAGAGTCTCTTTTGACAATCTCTTCGAGAGCTGTTTTCAGTCATTAACAGAGCTGTTCTGAAAGTGTCCAAGCGGCCTGTTCTTAGAGTGGACTGTTTTTTGCATTCGTTCTCAAGTTATATCAAACTATCAAAGTGTTGTTTTCTGCCTTTCACGAGCACATCTTGACTTGTTGTTGAATAATCCTATAATGTAACTCTAAATGACAATCAGAGCAACTTGAATTGCGTGTGTGCAGCCTTTTGCTCAAAAGTGATCAACGTTTCGTTTTCAGAGTCTCTTTTGACAATCTCTTCGAGAGCTGTTTTCAGTCATTAACAGAGCTGTTCTGAAAGTGTCCAAGCGGCCTGTTCTTAGAGTGGACTGTTTTTTGCATTCGTTCTCAAGTTATATCAAACTATCAAAGTGTTGTTTTCTGCCTTTCACGAGCACATTTTGACTTGTTGTTGAATAATCCTATAATGTAACTCTAAATGACAATCAGAGCAACTTGAATTGCGTGTGTGCAGCCTTTTGCTCAAAGGTGATCAACGTTTCGTTTTCGGAGTCTCTTTTGACAATCTCTTCGAGAGCTGTTTTCAGTCATTAACTGAGCTGTTCTGAAAGTGTCCAAGCGGCCTGTTCTTAGAGTGGACTGTTTTTTGCATTCGTTCTCAAGTCATATCAAACTATCAAAGTGTTGTTTTCTGCCTTTCACGAGCACATTTTGACTTGTTGTTGAATAATCCTATAATGTAACTCTAAATGACAATCAGAGCAACTTGAATTGCGTGTGTGCAGCCTTTTGCTCAAAAGTGATCAACGTTTCGTTTTCGGAGTCTCTTTTGACAATCTCTTCGAGAGCTGTTTTCAGTCATTAACAGAGCTGTTCTGAAAGTGTCCAAGCGGCCTGTTCTTAGAGTGGACTGTTTTTTGCATTCGTTCTCAAGTTCTATCAGTGTTGTTTTCTGCTTTTCTGGAGCACATTTTGACTTGTTGCTGAATGCTCCTATAATGTAACTCTAAATGACAATCAGAGCAACTTGAATTGCGTGTGTGCAGCCTTTTGCTCAAAAGTGATCAACGTTTCGTTTTCGGAGTCTCTTTTGACAATCTCTTCGAGAGCTGTTTTCAGTCATTAACAGAGCTGTTCTGAAAGTGTCCAAGCGGCCTGTTCTTAGAGTGGACTGTTTTTTGCATTCGTTCTCAAGTTATATCAAACTATCAAAGTGTTGTTTTCTGCCTTTCACGAGCACATTTTGACTTGTTGTTGAATAATCCTATAATGTAACTCTAAATGACAATCAGAGCAACTTGAATTGCGTGTGTGCAGCCTTTTGCTCAAAAGTGATCAACGTTTCGTTTTCAGAGTCTCTTTTGACAATCTCTTCGAGAGCTGTTTTCAGTCATTAACAGAGCTGTTTTCAGTCATTAACAGAGCTGTTCTGAAAGTGTCCAAGCGGCCTGTTCTTAGAGTGGACTGTTTTTTGCATTCGTTCTCAAGTTATATCAAACTATCAAAGTGTTGTTTTCTGCCTTTCACGAGCACATTTTGACTTGTTGTTGAATAATCCTATAATGTAACTCTAAATGACAATCAGAGCAACTTGAATTGCGTGTGTGCAGCCTTTTGCTCAAAAGTGATCAACGTTTCGTTTTCTGAGTTTTTTTTGACAATCTCTTCGAGAGCTGTTTTCAGTCATTAACAGAGCTGTTCTGAAAGTGTCCAAGCGGCCTGTTCTTAGAGTGGACTGTTTTTTGCATTCGTTCTCAAGTTATATCAAACTATCAAAGTGTTGTTTTCTGCCTTTCACGAGCACATTTTGACTTGTTGTTGAATAATCCTATAATGTAACTCTAAATGACAATCTGAGCAACTTGAATTGCGTGTGTGCAGCCTTTTGCTCAAAAGTGATCAACGTTTCGTTTTCGGAGTCTCTTTTGACAATCTCTTCGAGAGCTGTTTTCAGTCATTAACTGAGCTGTTCTGAAAGTGTCCAAGCGGCCTGTTCTTAGAGTGGACTGTTTTTTGCATTCGTTCTCAAGTTATATCAAACTATCAAAGTGTTGTTTTCTGCCTTTCACGAGCACATTTTGACTTGTTGTTCAATAATCCTATATTGTAACTCTAAATGACAATCAGAGCAACTTGAATTGCGTGTGTGCAGCCTTTTGCTCAAAAGTGATCAACGTTTCGTTTTCGGAGTCTCTTTTGACAATCTCTTCGAGAGCTGTTTTCAGTCATTAACAGAGCTGTTCTGAAAGTGTCCAAGCGGCCTGTTCTTAGAGTGGACTGTTTTTTGCATTCGTTCTCAAGTTCTATCAGTGTTGTTTTCTGCTTTTCTGGAGCACATTTTGACTTGTTGCTGAATGCTCCTATAATGTAACTCTAAATGACAATCAGAGCAACTTGAATTGCGTGTGTGCAGCCTTTTGCTCAAAAGTGATCAACGTTTCGTTTTCGGAGTCTCTTTTGACAATCTCTTCGAGAGCTGTTTTCAGTCATTAACAGAGCTGTTCTGAAAGTGTCCAAGCGGCCTGTTCTTAGAGTGGACTGTTTTTTGCATTCGTTCTCAAGTTATATCAAACTATCAAAGTGTTGTTTTCTGCCTTTCACGAGCACATTTTGACTTGTTGTTGAATAATCCTATAATGTAACTCTAAATGACAATCAGAGCAACTTGAATTGCGTGTGTGCAGCCTTTTGCTCAAAAGTGATCAACGTTTCGTTTTCAGAGTCTCTTTTGACAATCTCTTCGAGAGCTGTTTTCAGTCATTAACTGAGCTGTTCTGAAAGTGTCCAAGCGGCCTGTTCTTAGAGTGGACTGTTTTTTGCATTCGTTCTCAAGTTATATCAAACTATCAAAGTGTTGTTTTCTGCCTTTCACGAGCACATTTTGACTTGTTGTTGAATAATCCTATATTGTAACTCTAAATGACAATCAGAGCAACTTGAATTGCGTGTGTGCAGCCTTTTGCTCAAAAGTGATCAACGTTTCGTTTTCAGAGTCTCTTTTGACAATCTCTTCGAGAGCTGTTTTCAGTCATTAACAGAGCTGTTCTGAAAGTGTCCAAGCGGCCTGTTCTTAGAGTGGACTGTTTTTTGCATTCGTTCTCAAGTTATATCAAACTATCAAAGTGTTGTTTTCTGCCTTTCACGAGCACATTTTGACTTGTTGTTGAATAATCCTATAATGTAACTCTAAATGACAATCAGAGCAACTTGAATTGCGTGTGTGCAGCCTTTTGCTCAAAAGTGATCAACGTTTCGTTTTCAGAGTCTCTTTTGACAATCTCTTCGAGAGCTGTTTTCAGTCATTAACAGAGCTGTTCTGAAAGTGTCCAAGCGGCCTGTTCTTAGAGTGGACTGTTTTTTGCATTCGTTCTCAAGTTATATCAAACTATCAAAGTGTTGTTTTCTGCCTTTCACGAGCACATTTTGACTTGTTGTTGAATAATCCTATAATGTAACTCTAAATGACAATCAGAGCAACTTGAATTGCGTGTGTGCAGCCTTTTGCTCAAAAGTGATCAACGTTTCGTTTTCAGAGTCTCTTTTGACAATCTCTTCGAGAGCTGTTTTCAGTCATTAACAGAGCTGTTTTCAGTCATTAACAGAGCTGTTCTGAAAGTGTCCAAGCGGCCTGTTCTTAGAGTGGACTGTTTTTTGCATTCGTTCTCAAGTTATATCAAACTATCAAAGTGTTGTTTTCTGCCTTTCACGAGCACATTTTGACTTGTTGTTGAATAATCCTATAATGTAACTCTAAATGACAATCAGAGCAACTTGAATTGCGTGTGTGCAGCCTTTTGCTCAAAAGTGATCAACGTTTCGTTTTCGGAGTTTTTTTTGACAATCTCTTCGAGAGCTGTTTTCAGTCATTAACAGAGCTGTTCTGAAAGTGGCCAAGCGGCCTGTTCTTAGAGTGGACTGTTTTTTGCATTCGTTCTCAAGTTATATCAAACTATCAAAGTGTTGTTTTCTGCCTTTCACGAGCACATTTCGACTTGTTGTTGAATAATCCTATAATGTAACTCTAAATGACAATCAGAGCAACTTGAATTGCGTGTGTGCAGCCTTTTGCTCAAAAGTGATCAACGTTTCGTTTTCGGAGTCTCTTTTGACAATCTCTTCGAGAGCTGTTTTCAGTCATTAACTGAGCTGTTCTGAAAGTGTCCAAGCGGCCTGTTCTTAGAGTGGACTGTTTTTTGCATTCGTTCTCAAGTTATATCAAACTATCAAAGTGTTGTTTTCTGCCTTTCACGAGCACATTTTGACTTGTTGTTCAATAATCCTATATTGTAACTCTAAATGACAATCAGAGCAACTTGAATTGCGTGTGTGCAGCCTTTTGCTCAAAAGTGATCAACGTTTCGTTTTCGGAGTCTCTTTTGACAATCTCTTCGAGAGCTGTTTTCAGTCATTAACAGAGCTGTTCTGAAAGTGTCCAAGCGGCCTGTTCTTAGAGTGGACTGTTTTTTGCATTCGTTCTCAAGTTCTATCAGTGTTGTTTTCTGCTTTTCTGGAGCACATTTTGACTTGTTGCTGAATGCTCCTATAATGTAACTCTAAATGACAATCAGAGCAACTTGAATTGCGTGTGTGCAGCCTTTTGCTCAAAAGTGATCAACGTTTCGTTTTCGGAGTCTCTTTTGACAATCTCTTCGAGAGCTGTTTTCAGTCATTAACAGAGCTGTTCTGAAAGTGTCCAAGCGGCCTGTTCTTAGAGTGGACTGTTTTTTGCATTCGTTCTCAAGTTATATCAAACTATCAAAGTGTTGTTTTCTGCCTTTCACGAGCACATTTTGACTTGTTGTTGAATAATCCTATAATGTAACTCTAAATGACAATCAGAGCAACTTGAATTGCGTGTGTGCAGCCTTTTGCTCAAAAGTGATCAACGTTTCGTTTTCGGAGTTTTTTTTGACAATCTCTTCGAGAGCTGTTTTCAGTCATTAACAGAGCTGTTCTGAAAGTGTCCAAGCGGCCTGTTCTTAGAGTGGACTGTTTTTTGCATTCGTTCTCAAGTTATATCAAACTATCAAAGTGTTGTTTTCTGCCTTTCACGAGCACATTTCGACTTGTTGTTGAATAATCCTATAATGTAACTCTAAATGACAATCAGAGCAACTTGAATTGCGTGTGTGCAGCCTTTTGCTCAAAAGTGATCAACGTTTCGTTTTCGGAGTCTCTTTTGACAATCTCTTCGAGAGCTGTTTTCAGTCATTAACTGAGCTGTTCTGAAAGTGTCCAAGCGGCCTGTTCTTAGAGTGGACTGTTTTTTGCATTCGTTCTCAAGTTATATCAAACTATCAAAGTGTTGTTTTCTGCCTTTCACGAGCACATTTTGACTTGTTGTTCAATAATCCTATATTGTAACTCTAAATGACAATCAGAGCAACTTGAATTGCGTGTGTGCAGCCTTTTGCTCAAAAGTGATCAACGTTTCGTTTTCAGAGTCTCTTTTGACAATCTCTTCGAGAGCTGTTTTCAGTCATTAACAGAGCTGTTCTGAAAGTGTCCAAGCGGCCTGTTCTTAGAGTGGACTGTTTTTGCATTCGTTCTCAAGTTATATCAAACTATCAAAGTGTTGTTTTCTGCCTTTCACGAGCACATTTTGACTTGTTGAATAATCCTATAATGTAACTCTAAATGACAATCAGAGCAACTTGAATTGCGTGTGTGCAGCCTTTTGCTCAAAAGTGATCAACGTTTCGTTTTCGGAGTCTCTTTTGACAATCTCTTCGAGAGCTGTTTTCAGTCATTAACTGAGCTGTTCTGAAAGTGTCCAAGCGGCCTGTTCTTAGAGTGGACTGTTTTTTTGCATTCGTTCTCAAGTCATATCAAACTATCAAAGTGTTGTTTTCTGCCTTTCACGAGCACATTTTGACTTGTTGTTGAATAATCCTATAATGTAACTCTAAATGACAATCAGAGCAACTTGAATTGCGTGTGTGCAGCCTTTTGCTCAAAAGTGATCAACGTTTCGTTTTCGGAGTCTCTTTTGACAATCTCTTCGAGAGCTGTTTTCAGTCATTAACTGAGCTGTTCTGAAAGTGTCCAAGCGGCCTGTTCTTAGAGTGGACTGTTTTTTTGCATTCGTTCTCAAGTCATATCAAACTATCAAAGTGTTGTTTTCTGCCTTTCACGAGCACATTTTGACTTGTTGTTGAATAATCCTATAATGTAACTCTAAATGACAATCAGAGCAACTTGAATTGCGTGTGTGCAGCCTTTTGCTCAAAAGTGATCAACGTTTCGTTTTCAGAGTCTCTTTTGACAATCTCTTCGAGAGCTGTTTTCAGTCATTAACAGAGCTGTTCTGAAAGTGTCCAAGCGGCCTGTTCTTAGAGTGGACTGTTTTTTGCATTCGTTCTCAAGTTATATCAAACTATCAAAGTGTTGTTTTCTGCCTTTCACGAGCACATTTTGACTTGTTGTTGAATAATCCTATAATGTAACTCTAAATGACAATCAGAGCAACTTGAATTGCGTGTGTGCAGCCTTTTGCTCAAAGGTGATCAACGTTTCGTTTTCGGAGTCTCTTTTGACAATCTCTTCGAGAGCTGTTTTCAGTCATTAACTGAGCTGTTCTGAAAGTGTCCAAGCGGCCTGTTCTTAGAGTGGACTGTTTTTTGCATTCGTTCTCAAGTCATATCAAACTATCAAAGTGTTGTTTTCTGCCTTTCACGAGCACATTTTGACTTGTTGTTGAATAATCCTATAATGTAACTCTAAATGACAATCAGAGCAACTTGAATTGCGTGTGTGCAGCCTTTTGCTCAAAAGTGATCAACGTTTCGTTTTCAGAGTCTCTTTTGACAATCTCTTCGAGAGCTGTTTTCAGTCATTAACAGAGCTGTTCTGAAAGTGTCCAAGCGGCCTGTTCTTAGAGTGGACTGTTTTTTGCATTCGTTCTCAAGTTATATCAAACTATCAAAGTGTTGTTTTCTGCCTTTCACGAGCACATTTTGACTTGTTGTTGAATAATCCTATAATGTAACTCTAAATGACAATCAGAGCAACTTGAATTGCGTGTGTGCAGCCTTTTGCTCAAAAGTGATCAACGTTTCGTTTTCAGAGTCTCTTTTGACAATCTCTTCGAGAGCTGTTTTCAGTCATTAACAGAGCTGTTTTCAGTCATTAACAGAGCTGTTCTGAAAGTGTCCAAGCGGCCTGTTCTTAGAGTGGACTGTTTTTTGCATTCGTTCTCAAGTTATATCAAACTATCAAAGTGTTGTTTTCTGCCTTTCACGAGCACATTTTGACTTGTTGTTGAATAATCCTATAATGTAACTCTAAATGACAATCAGAGCAACTTGAATTGCGTGTGTGCAGCCTTTTGCTCAAAAGTGATCAACGTTTCGTTTTCGGAGTTTTTTTTGACAATCTCTTCGAGAGCTGTTTTCAGTCATTAACAGAGCTGTTCTGAAAGTGTCCAAGCGGCCTGTTCTTAGAGTGGACTGTTTTTTGCATTCGTTCTCAAGTTATATCAAACTATCAAAGTGTTGTTTTCTGCCTTTCACGAGCACATTTCGACTTGTTGTTGAATAATCCTATAATGTAACTCTAAATGACAATCAGAGCAACTTGAATTGCGTGTGTGCAGCCTTTTGCTCAAAAGTGATCAACGTTTCGTTTTCGGAGTCTCTTTTGACAATCTCTTCGAGAGCTGTTTTCAGTCATTAACTGAGCTGTTCTGAAAGTGTCCAAGCGGCCTGTTCTTAGAGTGGACTGTTTTTTGCATTCGTTCTCAAGTTATATCAAACTATCAAAGTGTTGTTTTCTGCCTTTCACGAGCACATTTTGACTTGTTGTTCAATAATCCTATATTGTAACTCTAAATGACAATCAGAGCAACTTGAATTGCGTGTGTGCAGCCTTTTGCTCAAAAGTGATCAACGTTTCGTTTTCAGAGTCTCTTTTGACAATCTCTTCGAGAGCTGTTTTCAGTCATTAACAGAGCTGTTCTGAAAGTGTCCAAGCGGCCTGTTCTTAGAGTGGACTGTTTTTGCATTCGTTCTCAAGTTATATCAAACTATCAAAGTGTTGTTTTCTGCCTTTCACGAGCACATTTTGACTTGTTGAATAATCCTATAATGTAACTCTAAATGACAATCAGAGCAACTTGAATTGCGTGTGTGCAGCCTTTTGCTCAAAAGTGATCAACGTTTCGTTTTCGGAGTCTCTTTTGACAATCTCTTCGAGAGCTGTTTTCAGTCATTAACTGAGCTGTTCTGAAAGTGTCCAAGCGGCCTGTTCTTAGAGTGGACTGTTTTTTGCATTCGTTCTCAAGTTATATCAAACTATCAAATTGTTGTTTTCTGCCTTTCACGAGCACATTTTGACTTGTTGTTGAATAATCCTATAATGTAACTCTAAATGACAATCAGAGCAATTTGAATTGCGTGTGTGCAGCCTTTTGCTCAAAAGTGATCAACGTTTCGTTTTCAGAGTCTCTTTTGACAATCTCTTCGAGAGCTGTTTTCAGTCATTAACTGAGCTGTTCTGAAAGTGTCCAAGCGGCCTGTTCTTAGAGTGGACTGTTTTTTGCATTCGTTCTCAAGTTATATCAAACTATCAAAGTGTTGTTTTCTGCCTTTCACGAGCACATTTTGACTTGTTGTTGAATAATCCTATATTGTAACTCTAAATGACAATCAGAGCAACTTGAATTGCGTGTGTGCAGCCTTTTGCTCAAAAGTGATCAACGTTTCGTTTTCAGAGTCTCTTTTGACAATCTCTTCGGGAGCTGTTTTCAGTCATTAAGAGAGCTGTTCTGAAAGTGTCCAAGCGGCCTGTTCTTAGAGTGGACTGTTTTTTGCATTCGTTCTCAAGTTATATCAAACTATCAAAGTGTTGTTTTCTGCCTTTCACGAGCACATTTTGACTTGTTGTTGAATAATCCTATAATGTAACTCTAAATGACAATCAGAGCAACTTGAATTGCGTGTGTGCAGCCTTTTGCTCAAAAGTGATCAACGTTTCGTTTTCGGAGTCTCTTTTGACAATCTCTTCGAGAGCTGTTTTCAGTCATTAACAGAGCTGTTCTGAAAGTGTCCAAGCGGCCTGTTCTTAGAGTGGACTGTTTTTTGCATTCGTTCTCAAGTTCTATCAGTGTTGTTTTCTGCTTTTCTGGAGCACATTTTGACTTGTTGCTGAATGCTCCTATAATGTAACTCTAAATGACAATCAGAGCAACTTGAATTGCGTGTGTGCAGCCTTTTGCTCAAAAGTGATCAACGTTTCGTTTTCGGAGTCTCTTTTGACAATCTCTTCGAGAGCTGTTTTCAGTCATTAACAGAGCTGTTCTGAAAGTGTCCAAGCGGCCTGTTCTTAGAGTGGACTGTTTTTTGCATTCGTTCTCAAGTCATATCAAACTATCAAAGTGTTGTTTTCTGCCTTTCACGAGCACATTTTGACTTGTTGTTGAATAATCCTATAATGTAACTCTAAATGACAATCAGAGCAACTTGAATTGCGTGTGTGCAGCCTTTTGCTCAAAAGTGATCAACGTTTCGTTTTCAGAGTCTCTTTTGACAATCTCTTCGAGAGCTGTTTTCAGTCATTAACAGAGCTGTTCTGAAAGTGTCCAAGCGGCCTGTTCTTAGAGTGGACTGTTTTTTGCATTCGTTCTCAAGTTATATCAAACTATCAAAGTGTTGTTTTCTGCCTTTCACGAGCACATGTTGACTTGTTGTTGAATAATCCTATAATGTAACTCTAAATGACAATCAGAGCAACTTGAATTGCGTGTGTGCAGCTTTTTGCTCAAAAGTGATCAACGTTTCGTTTTCAGAGTCTCTTTTGACAATCTCTTCGAGAGCTGTTTTCAGTCATTAACAGAGCTGTTCTGAAAGTGTCCAAGCGGCCTGTTCTTAGAGTGGACTGTTTTTGCATTCGTTCTCAAGTTATATCAAACTATCAAAGTGTTGTTTTCTGCCTTTCACGAGCACATTTTGACTTGTTGTTGAATAATCCTATAATGTAACTCTAAATGACAATCAGAGCAACGCTAATTGCGTGTGTGCAGCCTTTTGCTCAAAAGTGATCAACGTTTCGTTTTCAGAGTCTCTTTTGACAATCTCTTCGAGAGCTGTTTTCAGTCATTAACAGAGCTGTTCTGAAAGTGTCCAAGCGGCCTGTTCTTAGAGTGGACTGTTTTTTGCATTCGTTCTCAAGTTATATCAAACTATCAAAGTGTTGTTTTCTGCCTTTCACGAGCACATTTTGACTTGTTGTTGAATAATCCTATAATGTAACTCTAAATGACAATCAGAGCAACTTGAATTGCGTGTGTGCAGCCTTTTGCTCAAAAGTGATCAACGTTTCGTTTTCGGAGTCTCTTTTGACAATCTCTTCGAGAGCTGTTTACAGTCATTAACAGAGCTGTTCTGAAAGTGTCCAAGCGGCCTGTTCTTAGAGTGGACTGTTTTCTTGCATTCGTTCTCAAGTTATATTAAACTATCAAAGTGTTGTTTTCTGCCTTTTTACGAGCACATTTTGACTTGTTGTTGAATAATCCTATAATGTAACTCTAAATGACAATCAGAGCAACTTAAATTGCGTGTGTGCAGCCTTTTGCTCAAAAGTGATCAACGTTTCGTTTTCGGAGTCTCTTTTGACAATCTCTTCGAGAGCTGTTTTCAGTCATTAACAGAGCTGTTCTGAAAGTGTCCAAGCGGCCTGTTCTTAGAGTGGACTGTTTTTTGCATTCGTTCTCAAGTTATATCAAACTATCAAAGTGTTGTTTTCTGCCTTTCACGAGCACATTTTGACTTGTTGAATAATCCTATAATGTAAAACTAAATGACAATCAGAGCAACTTGAATTGCGTGTGTGCAGCCTTTTGCTCAAAAGTGATCAACGTTTCGTTTTCAGAGTCTCTTTTGACAATCTCTTCGAGAGCTGTTTTCAGTCATTAACAGAGCTGTTTTCAGTCATTAACAGAGCTGTTCTGAAAGTGTCCAAGCGGCCTGTTCTTAGAGTGGACTGTTTTTTGCATTCGTTCTCAAGTTATATCAAACTATCAAAGTGTTGTTTTCTGCCTTTCACGAGCACATTTTGACTTGTTGTTGAATAATCCTATAATGTAACTCTAAATGACAATCAGAGCAACTTGAATTGCGTGTGTGCAGCCTTTTGCTCAAAAGTGATCAACGTTTCGTTTTCGGAGTTTTTTTTGACAATCTCTTCGAGAGCTGTTTTCAGTCATTAACAGAGCTGTTCTGAAAGTGTCCAAGCGGCCTGTTCTTAGAGTGGACTGTTTTTTGCATTCGTTCTCAAGTTATATCAAACTATCAAAGTGTTGTTTTCTGCCTTTCACGAGCACATTTTGACTTGTTGTTGAATAATCCTATAATGTAACTCTAAATGACAATCAGAGCAACTTGAATTGCGTGTGTGCAGCCTTTTGCTCAAAAGTGATCAACGTTTCGTTTTCGGAGTTTTTTTTGACAATCTCTTCGAGAGCTGTTTTCAGTCATTAACAGAGCTGTTCTGAAAGTGTCCAAGCGGCCTGTTCTTAGAGTGGACTGTTTTTTGCATTCGTTCTCAAGTTATATCAAACTATCAAAGTGTTGTTTTCTGCCTTTCACGAGCACATTTCGACTTGTTGTTGAATAATCCTATAATGTAACTCTAAATGACAATCAGAGCAACTTGAATTGCGTGTGTGCAGCCTTTTGCTCAAAAGTGATCAACGTTTCGTTTTCGGAGTCTCTTTTGACAATCTCTTCGAGAGCTGTTTTCAGTCATTAACTGAGCTGTTCTGAAAGTGTCCAAGCGGCCTGTTCTTAGAGTGGACTGTTTTTTGCATTCGTTCTCAAGTTATATCAAACTATCAAAGTGTTGTTTTCTGCCTTTCACGAGCACATTTTGACTTGTTGTTCAATAATCCTATATTGTAACTCTAAATGACAATCAGAGCAACTTGAATTGCGTGTGTGCAGCCTTTTGCTCAAAAGTGATCAACGTTTCGTTTTCAGAGTCTCTTTTGACAATCTCTTCGAGAGCTGTTTTCAGTCATTAACAGAGCTGTTCTGAAAGTGTCCAAGCGGCCTGTTCTTAGAGTGGACTGTTTTTGCATTCGTTCTCAAGTTATATCAAACTATCAAAGTGTTGTTTTCTGCCTTTCACGAGCACATTTTGACTTGTTGAATAATCCTATAATGTAACTCTAAATGACAATCAGAGCAACTTGAATTGCGTGTGTGCAGCCTTTTGCTCAAAAGTGATCAACGTTTCGTTTTCGGAGTCTCTTTTGACAATCTCTTCGAGAGCTGTTTTCAGTCATTAACTGAGCTGTTCTGAAAGTGTCCAAGCGGCCTGTTCTTAGAGTGGACTGTTTTTTGCATTCGTTCTCAAGTTATATCAAACTATCAAATTGTTGTTTTCTGCCTTTCACGAGCACATTTTGACTTGTTGTTGAATAATCCTATAATGTAACTCTAAATGACAATCAGAGCAATTTGAATTGCGTGTGTGCAGCCTTTTGCTCAAAAGTGATCAACGTTTCGTTTTCAGAGTCTCTTTTGACAATCTCTTCGAGAGCTGTTTTCAGTCATTAACTGAGCTGTTCTGAAAGTGTCCAAGCGGCCTGTTCTTAGAGTGGACTGTTTTTTGCATTCGTTCTCAAGTTATATCAAACTATCAAAGTGTTGTTTTCTGCCTTTCACGAGCACATTTTGACTTGTTGTTGAATAATCCTATATTGTAACTCTAAATGACAATCAGAGCAACTTGAATTGCGTGTGTGCAGCCTTTTGCTCAAAAGTGATCAACGTTTCGTTTTCAGAGTCTCTTTTGACAATCTCTTCGGGAGCTGTTTTCAGTCATTAAGAGAGCTGTTCTGAAAGTGTCCAAGCGGCCTGTTCTTAGAGTGGACTGTTTTTTGCATTCGTTCTCAAGTTATATCAAACTATCAAAGTGTTGTTTTCTGCCTTTCACGAGCACATTTTGACTTGTTGTTGAATAATCCTATAATGTAACTCTAAATGACAATCAGAGCAACTTGAATTGCGTGTGTGCAGCCTTTTGCTCAAAAGTGATCAACGTTTCGTTTTCGGAGTCTCTTTTGACAATCTCTTCGAGAGCTGTTTTCAGTCATTAACAGAGCTGTTCTGAAAGTGTCCAAGCGGCCTGTTCTTAGAGTGGACTGTTTTTTGCATTCGTTCTCAAGTTCTATCAGTGTTGTTTTCTGCCTTTCACGAGCACATTTTGACTTGTTGTTGAATAATCCTATAATGTAACTCTAAATGACAATCAGAGCAACTTGAATTGCGTGTGTGCAGCCTTTTGCTCAAAAGTGATCAACGTTTCGTTTTCGGAGTCTCTTTTGACAATCTCTTCGAGAGCTGTTTACAGTCATTAACAGAGCTGTTCTGAAAGTGTCCAAGCGGCCTGTTCTTAGAGTGGACTGTTTTTTGCATTCGTTCTCAAGTTATATCAAACTATCAAAGTGTTGTTTTCTGCCTTTCACGAGCACATTTTGACTTGTTGAATAATCCTATAATGTAAAACTAAATGACAATCAGAGCAACTTGAATTGCGTGTGTGCAGCCTTTTGCTCAAAAGTGATCAACGTTTCGTTTTCAGAGTCTCTTTTGACAATCTCTTCGAGAGCTGTTTTCAGTCATTAACAGAGCTGTTTTCAGTCATTAACAGAGCTGTTCTGAAAGTGTCCAAGCGGCCTGTTCTTAGAGTGGACTGTTTTTTGCATTCGTTCTCAAGTTATATCAAACTATCAAAGTGTTGTTTTCTGCCTTTCACGAGCACATTTTGACTTGTTGTTGAATAATCCTATAATGTAACTCTAAATGACAATCAGAGCAACTTGAATTGCGTGTGTGCAGCCTTTTGCTCAAAAGTGATCAACGTTTCGTTTTCGGAGTTTTTTTTGACAATCTCTTCGAGAGCTGTTTTCAGTCATTAACAGAGCTGTTCTGAAAGTGTCCAAGCGGCCTGTTCTTAGAGTGGACTGTTTTTTGCATTCGTTCTCAAGTTATATCAAACTATCAAAGTGTTGTTTTCTGCCTTTCACGAGCACATTTCGACTTGTTGTTGAATAATCCTATAATGTAACTCTAAATGACAATCAGAGCAACTTGAATTGCGTGTGTGCAGCCTTTTGCTCAAAAGTGATCAACGTTTCGTTTTCGGAGTCTCTTTTGACAATCTCTTCGAGAGCTGTTTTCAGTCATTAACTGAGCTGTTCTGAAAGTGTCCAAGCGGCCTGTTCTTAGAGTGGACTGTTTTTTGCATTCGTTCTCAATTATATATCAAACTATCAAAGTGTTGTTTTCTGCCTTTCTCGAGCACATTTTGACTTGTTGTTGAATGCTCCTATAATGTAACTCTAAATGACAATCAGAGCAACTTGAATTGCGTGTGTGCAGCCTTTTGCTCAAAAGTGATCAACGTTTCGTTTTCAGAGTCTCTTTTGACAATCTCTTCGAGAGCTGTTTTCAGTCATTAACAGAGCTGTTCTGAAAGTGTCCAAGCGGCCTGTTCTTAGAGTGGACTGTTTTTTGCATTCGTTCTCAAGTTATATCAAACTATCAAAGTGTTGTTTTCTGCCTTTCACGAGCACATTTTGACTTGTTGTTGAATAATCCTATAATGTAACTCTAAATGACAATCAGAGCAACTTGAATTGCGTGTGTGCAGCCTTTTGCTCAAAAGTGATCAACGTTTCGTTTTCGGAGTCTCTTTTGACAATCTCTTCGAGAGCTGTTTTCAGTCATTAACTGAGCTGTTCTGAAAGTGTCCAAGCGGCCTGTTCTTAGAGTGGACTGTTTTTTGCATTCGTTCTCAAGTTATATCAAACTATCAAATTGTTGTTTTCTGCCTTTCACGAGCACATTTTGACTTGTTGTTGAATAATCCTATAATGTAACTCTAAATGACAATCAGAGCAACTTGAATTGCGTGTGTGCAGCCTTTTGCTCAAAAGTGATCAACGTTTCGTTTTCAGAGTCTCTTTTGACAATCTCTTCGAGAGCTGTTTTCAGTCATTAACTGAGCTGTTCTGAAAGTGTCCAAGCGGCCTGTTCTTAGAGTGGACTGTTTTTTGCATTCGTTCTCAAGTTATATCAAACTATCAAAGTGTTGTTTTCTGCCTTTCACGAGCACATTTTGACTTGTTGTTGAATAATCCTATATTGTAACTCTAAATGACAATCAGAGCAACTTGAATTGCGTGTGTGCAGCCTTTTGCTCAAAAGTGATCAACGTTTCGTTTTCAGAGTCTCTTTTGACAATCTCTTCGGGAGCTGTTTTCAGTCATTAAGAGAGCTGTTCTGAAAGTGTCCAAGCGGCCTGTTCTTAGAGTGGACTGTTTTTTGCATTCGTTCTCAAGTTATATCAAACTATCAAAGTGTTGTTTTCTGCATTTCACGAGCACATTTTGACTTGTTGTTGAATAATCCTATAATGTAACTCTAAATGACAATCAGAGCAACTTGAATTGCGTGTGTGCAGCCTTTTGCTCAAAAGTGATCAACGTTTCGTTTTCGGAGTCTCTTTTGACAATCTCTTCGAGAGCTGTTTTCAGTCATTAACAGAGCTGTTCTGAAAGTGTCCAAGCGGCCTGTTCTTAGAGTGGACTGTTTTTTGCATTCGTTCTCAAGTTCTATCAGTGTTGTTTTCTGCTTTTCTGGAGCACATTTTGACTTGTTGCTGAATGCTCCTATAATGTAACTCTAAATGACAATCAGAGCAACTTGAATTGCGTGTGTGCAGCCTTTTGCTCAAAAGTGATCAACGTTTCGTTTTCGGAGTCTCTTTTGACAATCTCTTCGAGAGCTGTTTTCAGTCATTAACAGAGCTGTTCTGAAAGTGTCCAAGCGGCCTGTTCTTAGAGTGGACTGTTTTTTGCATTCGTTCTCAAGTTATATCAAACTATCAAAGTGTTGTTTTCTGCCTTTCACGAGCACATTTTGACTTGTTGTTGATTAATCCTATAATGTAACTCTAAATGACAATCAGAGCAACTTGAATTGCGTGTGTGCAGCCTTTTGCTCAAAAGTGATCAACGTTTCGTTTTCAGAGTCTCTTTTGACAATCTCTTCGAGAGCTGTTTACAGTCATTAACAGAGCTGTTCTGAAAGTGTCCAAGCGGCCTGTTCTTAGAGTGGACTGTTTTTTGCATTCGTTCTCAAGTTATATTAAACTATCAAAGTGTTGTTTTCTGCCTTTTTACGAGCACATTTTGACTTGTTGTTGAATAATCCTATAATGTAACTCTAAATGACAATCAGAGCAACTTGAATTGCGTGTGTGCAGCCTTTTGCTCAAAAGTGATCAACGTTTCGTTTTCGGAGTCTCTTTTGACAATCTCTTCGAGAGCTGTTTTCAGTCATTAACAGAGCTGTTCTGAAAGTGTCCAAGCGGCCTGTTCTTAGAGTGGACTGTTTTTTGCATTCGTTCTCAAGTTATATCAAACTATCAAAGTGTTGTTTTCTGCCTTTCACGAGCACATTTTGACTTGTTGAATAATCCTATAATGTAAAACTAAATGACAATCAGAGCAACTTGAATTGCGTGTGTGCAGCCTTTTGCTCAAAAGTGATCAACGTTTCGTTTTCGGAGTCTCTTTTGACAATCTCTTCGAGAGCTGTTTACAGTCATTAACAGAGCTGTTCTGAAAGTGTCCAAGCGGCCTGTTCTTAGAGTGGACTGTTTTCTTGCATTCGTTCTCAAGTTATATTAAACTATCAAAGTGTTGTTTTCTGCCTTTTTACGAGCACATTTTGACTTGTTGTTGAATAATCCTATAATGTAACTCTAAATGACAATCAGAGCAACTTAAATTGCGTGTGTGCAGCCTTTTGCTCAAAAGTGATCAACGTTTCGTTTTCGGAGTCTCTTTTGACAATCTCTTCGAGAGCTGTTTTCAGTCATTAACAGAGCTGTTCTGAAAGTGTCCAAGCGGCCTGTTCTTAGAGTGGACTGTTTTTTGCATTCGTTCTCAAGTTATATCAAACTATCAAAGTGTTGTTTTCTGCCTTTCACGAGCACATTTTGACTTGTTGAATAATCCTATAATGTAAAACTAAATGACAATCAGAGCAACTTGAATTGCGTGTGTGCAGCCTTTTGCTCAAAAGTGATCAACGTTTCGTTTTCAGAGTCTCTTTTGACAATCTCTTCGAGAGCTGTTTTCAGTCATTAACAGAGCTGTTTTCAGTCATTAACAGAGCTGTTCTGAAAGTGTCCAAGCGGCCTGTTCTTAGAGTGGACTGTTTTTTGCATTCGTTCTCAAGTTATATCAAACTATCAAAGTGTTGTTTTCTGCCTTTCACGAGCACATTTTGACTTGTTGTTGAATAATCCTATAATGTAACTCTAAATGACAATCAGAGCAACTTGAATTGCGTGTGTGCAGCCTTTTGCTCAAAAGTGATCAACGTTTCGTTTTCGGAGTTTTTTTTGACAATCTCTTCGAGAGCTGTTTTCAGTCATTAACAGAGCTGTTCTGAAAGTGTCCAAGCGGCCTGTTCTTAGAGTGGACTGTTTTTTGCATTCGTTCTCAAGTTATATCAAACTATCAAAGTGTTGTTTTCTGCCTTTCACGAGCACATTTCGACTTGTTGTTGAATAATCCTATAATGTAACTCTAAATGACAATCAGAGCAACTTGAATTGCGTGTGTGCAGCCTTTTGCTCAAAAGTGATCAACGTTTCGTTTTCGGAGTCTCTTTTGACAATCTCTTCGAGAGCTGTTTTCAGTCATTAACTGAGCTGTTCTGAAAGTGTCCAAGCGGCCTGTTCTTAGAGTGGACTGTTTTTTGCATTCGTTCTCAATTATATATCAAACTATCAAAGTGTTGTTTTCTGCCTTTCTCGAGCACATTTTGACTTGTTGTTGAATGCTCCTATAATGTAACTCTAAATGACAATCAGAGCAACTTGAATTGCGTGTGTGCAGCCTTTTGCTCAAAAGTGATCAACGTTTCGTTTTCAGAGTCTCTTTTGACAATCTCTTCGAGAGCTGTTTTCAGTCATTAACAGAGCTGTTCTGAAAGTGTCCAAGCGGCCTGTTCTTAGAGTGGACTGTTTTTTGCATTCGTTCTCAAGTTATATCAAACTATCAAAGTGTTGTTTTCTGCCTTTCACGAGCACATTTTGACTTGTTGTTGATTAATCCTATAATGTAACTCTAAATGACAATCAGAGCAACTTGAATTGCGTGTGTGCAGCCTTTTGCTCAAAAGTGATCAACGTTTCGTTTTCAGAGTCTCTTTTGACAATCTCTTCGAGAGCTGTTTACAGTCATTAACAGAGCTGTTCTGAAAGTGTCCAAGCGGCCTGTTCTTAGAGTGGACTGTTTTTTGCATTCGTTCTCAAGTTATATTAAACTATCAAAGTGTTGTTTTCTGCCTTTTTACGAGCACATTTTGACTTGTTGTTGAATAATCCTATAATGTAACTCTAAATGACAATCAGAGCAACTTGAATTGCGTGTGTGCAGCCTTTTGCTCAAAAGTGATCAACGTTTCGTTTTCGGAGTCTCTTTTGACAATCTCTTCGAGAGCTGTTTTCAGTCATTAACAGAGCTGTTCTGAAAGTGTCCAAGCGGCCTGTTCTTAGAGTGGACTGTTTTTTGCATTCGTTCTCAAGTTATATCAAACTATCAAAGTGTTGTTTTCTGCCTTTCACGAGCACATTTTGACTTGTTGAATAATCCTATAATGTAAAACTAAATGACAATCAGAGCAACTTGAATTGCGTGTGTGCAGCCTTTTGCTCAAAAGTGATCAACGTTTCGTTTTCGGAGTCTCTTTTGACAATCTCTTCGAGAGCTGTTTACAGTCATTAACAGAGCTGTTCTGAAAGTGTCCAAGCGGCCTGTTCTTAGAGTGGACTGTTTTCTTGCATTCGTTCTCAAGTTATATTAAACTATCAAAGTGTTGTTTTCTGCCTTTTTACGAGCACATTTTGACTTGTTGTTGAATAATCCTATAATGTAACTCTAAATGACAATCAGAGCAACTTAAATTGCGTGTGTGCAGCCTTTTGCTCAAAAGTGATCAACGTTTCGTTTTCGGAGTCTCTTTTGACAATCTCTTCGAGAGCTGTTTTCAGTCATTAACAGAGCTGTTCTGAAAGTGTCCAAGCGGCCTGTTCTTAGAGTGGACTGTTTTTTGCATTCGTTCTCAAGTTATATCAAACTATCAAAGTGTTGTTTTCTGCCTTTCACGAGCACATTTTGACTTGTTGAATAATCCTATAATGTAAAACTAAATGACAATCAGAGCAACTTGAATTGCGTGTGTGCAGCCTTTTGCTCAAAAGTGATCAACGTTTCGTTTTCAGAGTCTCTTTTGACAATCTCTTCGAGAGCTGTTTTCAGTCATTAACAGAGCTGTTTTCAGTCATTAACAGAGCTGTTCTGAAAGTGTCCAAGCGGCCTGTTCTTAGAGTGGACTGTTTTTTGCATTCGTTCTCAAGTTATATCAAACTATCAAAGTGTTGTTTTCTGCCTTTCACGAGCACATTTTGACTTGTTGTTGAATAATCCTATAATGTAACTCTAAATGACAATCAGAGCAACTTGAATTGCGTGTGTGCAGCCTTTTGCTCAAAAGTGATCAACGTTTCGTTTTCGGAGTTTTTTTTGACAATCTCTTCGAGAGCTGTTTTCAGTCATTAACAGAGCTGTTCTGAAAGTGTCCAAGCGGCCTGTTCTTAGAGTGGACTGTTTTTTGCATTCGTTCTCAAGTTATATCAAACTATCAAAGTGTTGTTTTCTGCCTTTCACGAGCACATTTCGACTTGTTGTTGAATAATCCTATAATGTAACTCTAAATGACAATCAGAGCAACTTGAATTGCGTGTGTGCAGCCTTTTGCTCAAAAGTGATCAACGTTTCGTTTTCGGAGTCTCTTTTGACAATCTCTTCGAGAGCTGTTTTCAGTCATTAACTGAGCTGTTCTGAAAGTGTCCAAGCGGCCTGTTCTTAGAGTGGACTGTTTTTTGCATTCGTTCTCAATTATATATCAAACTATCAAAGTGTTGTTTTCTGCCTTTCTCGAGCACATTTTGACTTGTTGTTGAATGCTCCTATAATGTAACTCTAAATGACAATCAGAGCAACTTGAATTGCGTGTGTGCAGCCTTTTGCTCAAAAGTGATCAACGTTTCGTTTTCAGAGTCTCTTTTGACAATCTCTTCGAGAGCTGTTTTCAGTCATTAACAGAGCTGTTCTGAAAGTGTCCAAGCGGCCTGTTCTTAGAGTGGACTGTTTTTTGCATTCGTTCTCAAGTTATATCAAACTATCAAAGTGTTGTTTTCTGCCTTTCACGAGCACATTTTGACTTGTTGTTGAATAATCCTATAATGTAACTCTAAATGACAATCAGAGCAACTTGAATTGCGTGTGTGCAGCCTTTTGCTCAAAAGTGATCAACGTTTCGTTTTCGGAGTCTCTTTTGACAATCTCTTCGAGAGCTGTTTTCAGTCATTAACTGAGCTGTTCTGAAAGTGTCCAAGCGGCCTGTTCTTAGAGTGGACTGTTTTTTGCATTCGTTCTCAAGTTATATCAAACTATCAAATTGTTGTTTTCTGCCTTTCACGAGCACATTTTGACTTGTTGTTGAATAATCCTATAATGTAACTCTAAATGACAATCAGAGCAACTTGAATTGCGTGTGTGCAGCCTTTTGCTCAAAAGTGATCAACGTTTCGTTTTCAGAGTCTCTTTTGACAATCTCTTCGAGAGCTGTTTTCAGTCATTAACTGAGCTGTTCTGAAAGTGTCCAAGCGGCCTGTTCTTAGAGTGGACTGTTTTTTGCATTCGTTCTCAAGTTATATCAAACTATCAAAGTGTTGTTTTCTGCCTTTCACGAGCACATTTTGACTTGTTGTTGAATAATCCTATATTGTAACTCTAAATGACAATCAGAGCAACTTGAATTGCGTGTGTGCAGCCTTTTGCTCAAAAGTGATCAACGTTTCGTTTTCAGAGTCTCTTTTGACAATCTCTTCGGGAGCTGTTTTCAGTCATTAAGAGAGCTGTTCTGAAAGTGTCCAAGCGGCCTGTTCTTAGAGTGGACTGTTTTTTGCATTCGTTCTCAAGTTATATCAAACTATCAAAGTGTTGTTTTCTGCATTTCACGAGCACATTTTGACTTGTTGTTGAATAATCCTATAATGTAACTCTAAATGACAATCAGAGCAACTTGAATTGCGTGTGTGCAGCCTTTTGCTCAAAAGTGATCAACGTTTCGTTTTCGGAGTCTCTTTTGACAATCTCTTCGAGAGCTGTTTTCAGTCATTAACAGAGCTGTTCTGAAAGTGTCCAAGCGGCCTGTTCTTAGAGTGGACTGTTTTTTGCATTCGTTCTCAAGTTCTATCAGTGTTGTTTTCTGCTTTTCTGGAGCACATTTTGACTTGTTGCTGAATGCTCCTATAATGTAACTCTAAATGACAATCAGAGCAACTTGAATTGCGTGTGTGCAGCCTTTTGCTCAAAAGTGATCAACGTTTCGTTTTCGGAGTCTCTTTTGACAATCTCTTCGAGAGCTGTTTTCAGTCATTAACAGAGCTGTTCTGAAAGTGTCCAAGCGGCCTGTTCTTAGAGTGGACTGTTTTTTGCATTCGTTCTCAAGTTATATCAAACTATCAAAGTGTTGTTTTCTGCCTTTCACGAGCACATTTTGACTTGTTGTTGATTAATCCTATAATGTAACTCTAAATGACAATCAGAGCAACTTGAATTGCGTGTGTGCAGCCTTTTGCTCAAAAGTGATCAACGTTTCGTTTTCAGAGTCTCTTTTGACAATCTCTTCGAGAGCTGTTTACAGTCATTAACAGAGCTGTTCTGAAAGTGTCCAAGCGGCCTGTTCTTAGAGTGGACTGTTTTTTGCATTCGTTCTCAAGTTATATTAAACTATCAAAGTGTTGTTTTCTGCCTTTTTACGAGCACATTTTGACTTGTTGTTGAATAATCCTATAATGTAACTCTAAATGACAATCAGAGCAACTTGAATTGCGTGTGTGCAGCCTTTTGCTCAAAAGTGATCAACGTTTCGTTTTCGGAGTCTCTTTTGACAATCTCTTCGAGAGCTGTTTTCAGTCATTAACAGAGCTGTTCTGAAAGTGTCCAAGCGGCCTGTTCTTAGAGTGGACTGTTTTTTGCATTCGTTCTCAAATTATATCAAACTATCAAAGTGTTGTTTTCTGCCTTTCACGAGCACATTTTGACTTGTTGAATAATCCTATAATGTAAAACTAAATGACAATCAGAGCAACTTGAATTGCGTGTGTGCAGCCTTTTGCTCAAAAGTGATCAACGTTTCGTTTTCGGAGTCTCTTTTGACAATCTCTTCGAGAGCTGTTTACAGTCATTAACAGAGCTGTTCTGAAAGTGTCCAAGCGGCCTGTTCTTAGAGTGGACTGTTTTCTTGCATTCGTTCTCAAGTTATATTAAACTATCAAAGTGTTGTTTTCTGCCTTTTTACGAGCACATTTTGACTTGTTGTTGAATAATCCTATAATGTAACTCTAAATGACAATCAGAGCAACTTAAATTGCGTGTGTGCAGCCTTTTGCTCAAAAGTGATCAACGTTTCGTTTTCGGAGTCTCTTTTGACAATCTCTTCGAGAGCTGTTTTCAGTCATTAACAGAGCTGTTCTGAAAGTGTCCAAGCGGCCTGTTCTTAGAGTGGACTGTTTTTTGCATTCGTTCTCAAGTTATATCAAACTATCAAAGTGTTGTTTTCTGCCTTTCACGAGCACATTTTGACTTGTTGAATAATCCTATAATGTAAAACTAAATGACAATCAGAGCAACTTGAATTGCGTGTGTGCAGCCTTTTGCTCAAAAGTGATCAACGTTTCGTTTTCAGAGTCTCTTTTGACAATCTCTTCGAGAGCTGTTTTCAGTCATTAACAGAGCTGTTTTCAGTCATTAACAGAGCTGTTCTGAAAGTGTCCAAGCGGCCTGTTCTTAGAGTGGACTGTTTTTTGCATTCGTTCTCAAGTTATATCAAACTATCAAAGTGTTGTTTTCTGCCTTTCACGAGCACATTTTGACTTGTTGTTGAATAATCCTATAATGTAACTCTAAATGACAATCAGAGCAACTTGAATTGCGTGTGTGCAGCCTTTTGCTCAAAAGTGATCAACGTTTCGTTTTCGGAGTTTTTTTTTGACAATCTCTTCGAGAGCTGTTTTCAGTCATTAACAGAGCTGTTCTGAAAGTGTCCAAGCGGCCTGTTCTTAGAGTGGACTGTTTTTTGCATTCGTTCTCAAGTTATATCAAACTATCAAAGTGTTGTTTTCTGCCTTTCACGAGCACATTTCGACTTGTTGTTGAATAATCCTATAATGTAACTCTAAATGACAATCAGAGCAACTTGAATTGCGTGTGTGCAGCCTTTTGCTCAAAAGTGATCAACATTTCGTTTTCGGAGTCTCTTTTGACAATCTCTTCGAGAGCTGTTTTCAGTCATTAACTGAGCTGTTCTGAAAGTGTCCAAGCGGCCTGTTCTTAGAGTGGACTGTTTTTTGCATTCGTTCTCAATTATATATCAAACTATCAAAGTGTTGTTTTCTGCCTTTCTCGAGCACATTTTGACTTGTTGTTGAATGCTCCTATAATGTAACTCTAAATGACAATCAGAGCAACTTGAATTGCGTGTGTGCAGCCTTTTGCTCAAAAGTGATCAACGTTTCGTTTTCAGACTCTCTTTTGACAATCTCTTCGAGAGCTGTTTTCAGTCATTAACAGAGCTGTTCTGAAAGTGTCCAAGCGGCCTGTTCTTAGAGTGGACTGTTTTTTGCATTCGTTCTCAAGTTATATCAAACTATCAAAGTGTTGTTTTCTGCCTTTCACGAGCACATTTTGACTTGTTGTTGAATAATCCTATAATGTAACTCTAAATGACAATCAGAGCAACTTGAATTGCGTGTGTGCAGCCTTTTGCTCAAAAGTGATCAACGTTTCGTTTTCAGAGTCTCTTTTGACAATCTCTTCGAGAGCTGTTTTCAGTCATTAACTGAGCTGTTCTGAAAGTGTCCAAGCGGCCTGTTCTTAGAGTGGACTGTTTTTTGCATTCGTTCTCAAGTTATATCAAACTATCAAAGTGTTGTTTTCTGCCTTTCACGAGCACATTTTGACTTGTTGTTGAATAATCCTATATTGTAACTCTAAATGACAATCAGAGCAACTTGAATTGCGTGTGTGCAGCCTTTTGCTCAAAAGTGATCAACGTTTCGTTTTCAGAGTCTCTTTTGACAATCTCTTCGGGAGCTGTTTTCAGTCATTAAGAGAGCTGTTCTGAAAGTGTCCAAGCGGCCTGTTCTTAGAGTGGACTGTTTTTTGCATTCGTTCTCAAGTTATATCAAACTATCAAAGTGTTGTTTTCTGCATTTCACGAGCACATTTTGACTTGTTGTTGAATAATCCTATAATGTAACTCTAAATGACAATCAGAGCAACTTGAATTGCGTGTGTGCAGCCTTTTGCTCAAAAGTGATCAACGTTTCGTTTTCGGAGTCTCTTTTGACAATCTCTTCGAGAGCTGTTTTCAGTCATTAACAGAGCTGTTCTGAAAGTGTCCAAGCGGCCTGTTCTTAGAGTGGACTGTTTTTTGCATTCGTTCTCAAGTTCTATCAGTGTTGTTTTCTGCTTTTCTGGAGCACATTTTGACTTGTTGCTGAATGCTCCTATAATGTAACTCTAAATGACAATCAGAGCAACTTGAATTGCGTGTGTGCAGCCTTTTGCTCAAAAGTGATCAACGTTTCGTTTTCGGAGTCTCTTTTGACAATCTCTTCGAGAGCTGTTTTCAGTCATTAACAGAGCTGTTCTGAAAGTGTCCAAGCGGCCTGTTCTTAGAGTGGACTGTTTTTTGCATTCGTTCTCAAGTTATATCAAACTATCAAAGTGTTGTTTTCTGCCTTTCACGAGCACATTTTGACTTGTTGTTGATTAATCCTATAATGTAACTCTAAATGACAATCAGAGCAACTTGAATTGCGTGTGTGCAGCCTTTTGCTCAAAAGTGATCAACGTTTCGTTTTCAGAGTCTCTTTTGACAACCTCTTCGAGAGCTGTTTACAGTCATTAACAGAGCTGTTCTGAAAGTGTCCAAGCGGCCTGTTCTTAGAGTGGACTGTTTTTTGCATTCGTTCTCAAGTTATATTAAACTATCAAAGTGTTGTTTTCTGCCTTTCACGAGCACATTTTGACTTGTTGTTGAATAATCCTATAATGTAACTCTAAATGACAATCAGAGCAACTTGAATTGCGTGTGTGCAGCCTTTTGCTCAAAAGTGATCAACGTTTCGTTTTCGGAGTCTCTTTTGACAATCTCTTCGAGAGCTGTTTTCAGTCATTAACAGAGCTGTTCTGAAAGTGTCCAAGCGGCCTGTTCTTAGACTGGACTGTTTTTTGCATTCGTTCTCAAGTTATATCAAACTATCAAAGTGTTGTTTTCTGCCTTTCACGAGCACATTTTGACTTGTTGAATAATCCTATAATGTAAAACTAAATGACAATCAGAGCAACTTGAATTGCGTGTGTGCAGCCTTTTGCTCAAAAGTGATCAACGTTTCGTTTTCGGAGTCTCTTTTGACAATCTCTTCGAGAGCCGTTTTCAGTCATTAACTGAGCTGTTCTGAAAGTGTCCAAGCGGCCTGTTCTTAGAGTGGACTGTTTTTTGCATTCGTTCTCAATTATATATCAAACTATCAAAGTGTTGTTTTCTGCCTTTCTCGAGCACATTTTGACTTGTTGCTGAATGCTCCTATAATGTAACTCTAAATGACAATCAGAGCAACTTGAATTGCGTGTGTGCAGCCTTTTGCTCAAAAGTGATCAACGTTTCGTTTTCAGAGTCTCTTTTGACAATCTCTTCGAGAGCTGTTTTCAGTCATTAACAGAGCTGTTCTGAAAGTGTCCAAGCGGCCTGTTCTTAGAGTGGACTGTTTTTTGCATTCGTTCTCAAGTTATATCAAACTATCAAAGTGTTGTTTTCTGCCTTTCACGAGCACATTTTGACTTGTTGTTGAATAATCCTATAATGTAACTCTAAATGACAATCAGAGCAACTTGAATTGCGTGTGTGCAGCCTTTTGCTCAAAAGTGATCAACGTTTCGTTTTCGGAGTCTCTTTTGACAATCTCTTCGAGAGCTGTTTTCAGTCATTAACAGAGCTGTTCTGAAAGTGTCCAAGCGGCCTGTTCTTAGAGTGGACTGTTTTTTGCATTCGTTCTCAAGTTCTATCAGTGTTGTTTTCTGCTTTTCTGGAGCACATTTTGACTTGTTGCTGAATGCTCCTATAATGTAACTCTAAATGACAATCAGAGCAACTTGAATTGCGTGTGTGCAGCCTTTTGCTCAAAAGTGATCAACGTTTCGTTTTCGGAGTCTCTTTTGACAATCTCTTCGAGAGCTGTTTTCAGTCATTAACAGAGCTGTTCTGAAAGTGTCCAAGCGGCCTGTTCTTAGAGTGGACTGTTTTTTGCATTCGTTCTCAAGTTATATCAAACTATCAAAGTGTTGTTTTCTGCCTTTCACGAGCACATTTTGACTTGTTGTTGAATAATCCTATAATGTAACTCTAAATGACAATCAGAGCAACTTGAATTGCGTGTGTGCAGCCTTTTGCTCAAAAGTGATCAACGTTTCGTTTTCGGAGTCTCTTTTGACAATCTCTTCGAGAGCTGTTTTCAGTCATTAACAGAGCTGTTCTGAAAGTGTCCAAGCGGCCTGTTCTTAGAGTGGACTGTTTTTTGCATTCGTTCTCAAGTTATATCAAACTATCAAAGTGTTGTTTTCTGCCTTTCACGAGCACATTTCGACTTGTTGTTGAATAATCCTATAATGTAACTCTAAATGACAATCAGAGCAACTTGAATTGCGTGTGTGCAGCCTTTTGCTCAAAAGTGATCAACGTTTCGTTTTCGGAGTCTCTTTTGACAATCTCTTCGAGAGCCGTTTTCAGTCATTAACTGAGCTGTTCTGAAAGTGTCCAAGCGGCCTGTTCTTAGAGTGGACTGTTTTTTGCATTCGTTCTCAATTATATATCAAACTATCAAAGTGTTGTTTTCTGCCTTTCTCGAGCACATTTTGACTTGTTGTTGAATGCTCCTATAATGTAACTCTAAATGACAATCAGAGCAACTTGAATTGCGTGTGTGCAGCCTTTTGCTCAAAAGTGATCAACGTTTCGTTTTCAGAGTCTCTTTTGACAATCTCTTCGAGAGCTGTTTTCAGTCATTAACAGAGCTGTTCTGAAAGTGTCCAAGCGGCCTGTTCTTAGAGTGGACTGTTTTTTGCATTCGTTCTCAAGTTATATCAAACTATCAAAGTGTTGTTTTCTGCCTTTCACGAGCACATTTTGACTTGTTGTTGAATAATCCTATAATGTAACTCTAAATGACAATCAGAGCAACTTGAATTGCGTGTGTGCAGCCTTTTGCTCAAAAGTGATCAACGTTTCGTTTTCGGAGTCTCTTTTGACAATCTCTTCGAGAGCTGTTTTCAGTCATTAACTGAGCTGTTCTGAAAGTGTCCAAGCGGCCTGTTCTTAGAGTGGACTGTTTTTTGCATTCGTTCTCAAGTTATATCAAACTATCAAATTGTTGTTTTCTGCCTTTCACGAGCACATTTTGACTTGTTGTTGAATAATCCTATAATGTAACTCTAAATGACAATCAGAGCAATTTGAATTGCGTGTGTGCAGCCTTTTGCTCAAAAGTGATCAACGTTTCGTTTTCAGAGTCTCTTTTGACAATCTCTTCGAGAGCTGTTTTCAGTCATTAACTGAGCTGTTCTGAAAGTGTCCAAGCGGCCTGTTCTTAGAGTGGACTGTTTTTTGCATTCGTTCTCAAGTTATATCAAACTATCAAAGTGTTGTTTTCTGCCTTTCACGAGCACATTTTGACTTGTTGTTGAATAATCCTATATTGTAACTCTAAATGACAATCAGAGCAACTTGAATTGCGTGTGTGCAGCCTTTTGCTCAAAAGTGATCAACGTTTCGTTTTCAGAGTCTCTTTTGACAATCTCTTCGGGAGCTGTTTTCAGTCATTAAGAGAGCTGTTCTGAAAGTGTCCAAGCGGCCTGTTCTTAGAGTGGACTGTTTTTTGCATTCGTTCTCAAGTTATATCAAACTATCAAAGTGTTGTTTTCTGCCTTTCACGAGCACATTTTGACTTGTTGTTGAATAATCCTATAATGTAACTCTAAATGACAATCAGAGCAACTTGAATTGCGTGTGTGCAGCCTTTTGCTCAAAAGTGATCAACGTTTCGTTTTCGGAGTCTCTTTTGACAATCTCTTCGAGAGCTGTTTTCAGTCATTAACAGAGCTGTTCTGAAAGTGTCCAAGCGGCCTGTTCTTAGAGTGGACTGTTTTTTGCATTCGTTCTCAAGTTCTATCAGTGTTGTTTTCTGCTTTTCTGGAGCACATTTTGACTTGTTGCTGAATGCTCCTATAATGTAACTCTAAATGACAATCAGAGCAACTTGAATTGCGTGTGTGCAGCCTTTTGCTCAAAAGTGATCAACGTTTCGTTTTCGGAGTCTCTTTTGACAATCTCTTCGAGAGCTGTTTTCAGTCATTAACAGAGCTGTTCTGAAAGTGTCCAAGCGGCCTGTTCTTAGAGTGGACTGTTTTTTGCATTCGTTCTCAAGTTATATCAAACTATCAAAGTGTTGTTTTCTGCCTTTCACGAGCACATTTTGACTTGTTGTTGAATAATCCTGTAATGTAACTCTAAATGACAATCAGAGCAACTTGAATTGCGTGTGTGCAGCCTTTTGCTCAAAAGTGATCAACGTTTCGTTTTCGGAGTCTCTTTTGACAATCTCTTCGAGAGCTGTTTTCAGTCATTAACTGAGCTGTTCTGAAAGTGTCCAAGCGGCCTGTTCTTAGAGTGGACTGTTTTTTGCATTCGTTCTCAAGTCATATCAAACTATCAAAGTGTTGTTTTCTGCCTTTCACGAGCACATTTTGACTTGTTGTTGAATAATCCTATAATGTAACTCTAAATGACAATCAGAGCAACTTGAATTGCGTGTGTGCAGCCTTTTGCTCAAAAGTGATCAACGTTTCGTTTTCAGAGTCTCTTTTGACAATCTCTTCGAGAGCTGTTTTCAGTCATTAACAGAGCTGTTCTGAAAGTGTCCAAGCGGCCTGTTCTTAGAGTGGACTGTTTTTTGCATTCGTTCTCAAGTTATATCAAACTATCAAAGTGTTGTTTTCTGCCTTTCACGAGCACATGTTGACTTGTTGTTGAATAATCCTATAATGTAACTCTAAATGACAATCAGAGCAACTTGAATTGCGTGTGTGCAGCTTTTTGCTCAAAAGTGATCAACGTTTCGTTTTCAGAGTCTCTTTTGACAATCTCTTCGAGAGCTGTTTTCAGTCATTAACAGAGCTGTTCTGAAAGTGTCCAAGCGGCCTGTTCTTAGAGTGGACTGTTTTTGCATTCGTTCTCAAGTTATATCAAACTATCAAAGTGTTGTTTTCTGCCTTTCACGAGCACATTTTGACTTGTTGTTGAATAATCCTATAATGTAACTCTAAATGACAATCAGAGCAACTTGAATTGCGTGTGTGCAGCCTTTTGCTCAAAAGTGATCAACGTTTCGTTTTCGGAGTCTCTTTTGACAATCTCTTCGAGAGCTGTTTTCAGTCATTAACAGAGCTGTTCTGAAAGTGTCCAAGCGGCCTGTTCTTAGAGTGGACTGTTTTTTGCATTCGTTCTCAAGTTATATCAAACTATCAAAGTGTTGTTTTCTGCCTTTCACGAGCACATTTTGACTTGTTGTTGAATAATCCTATAATGTAACTCTAAATGACAATCAGAGCAACTTGAATTGCGTGTGTGCAGCCTTTTGCTCAAAAGTGATCAACGTTTCGTTTTCAGAGTCTCTTTTGACAATCTCTTCGAGAGCTGTTTTCAGTCATTAACAGAGCTGTTCTGAAAGTGTCCAAGCGGCCTGTTCTTAGAGTGGACTGTTTTTTGCATTCGTTCTCAAGTTATATCAAACTATCAAAGTGTTGTTTTCTGCCTTTCACGAGCACATTTTGACTTGTTGTTGAATAATCCTATAATGTAACTCTAAATGACAATCAGAGCAACTTGAATTGCGTGTGTGCAGCCTTTTGCTCAAAAGTGATCAACGTTTCGTTTTCGGAGTCTCTTTTGACAATCTCTTCGAGAGCTGTTTTCAGTCATTAACTGAGCTGTTCTGAAAGTGTCCAAGCGGCCTGTTCTTAGAGTGGACTGTTTTTTGCATTCGTTCTCAAGTTATATAAACTATCAAAGTGTTGTTTTCTTCCTTTCACGAGCACATTTTGACTTGTTGTTGAATAATCCTATAATGTAACTCTAAATGACAATCAGAGCAACTTGAATTGCGTGTGTGCAGCCTTTTGCTCAAAAGTGATCAACGTTTCGTTTTCGGAGTTTTTTTTGACAATCTCTTCGAGAGCTGTTTTCAGTCATTAACAGAGCTGTTCTGAAAGTGTCCAAGCGGCCTGTTCTTAGAGTGGACTGTTTTTTGCATTCGTTCTCAAGTTATATCAAACTATCAAAGTGTTGTTTTCTGCCTTTCACGAGCACATTTTGACTTGTTGTTGAATAATCCTATAATGTAACTCTAAATGACAATCAGAGCAACTTGAATTGCGTGTGTGCAGCCTTTTGCTCAAAAGTGATCAACGTTTCGTTTTCGGAGTCTCTTTTGACAATCTCTTCGAGAGCTGTTTTCAGTCATTAACTGAGCTGTTCTGAAAGTGTCCAAGCGGCCTGTTCTTAGAGTGGACTGTTTTTTGCATTCGTTCTCAAGTTATATCAAACTATCAAAGTGTTGTTTTCTGCCTTTCACGAGCACATTTTGACTTGTTGTTGAATAATCCTGTAATGTAACTCTAAATGACAATCAGAGCAACTTGAATTGCGTGTGTGCAGCCTTTTGCTCAAAAGTGATCAACGTTTCGTTTTCGGAGTCTCTTTTGACAATCTCTTCGAGAGCTGTTTTCAGTCATTAACTGAGCTGTTCTGAAAGTGTCCAAGCGGCCTGTTCTTAGAGTGGACTGTTTTTTGCATTCGTTCTCAAGTCATATCAAACTATCAAAGTGTTGTTTTCTGCCTTTCACGAGCACATTTTGACTTGTTGTTGAATAATCCTATAATGTAACTCTAAATGACAATCAGAGCAACTTGAATTGCGTGTGTGCAGCCTTTTGCTCAAAAGTGATCAACGTTTCGTTTTCAGAGTCTCTTTTGACAATCTCTTCGAGAGCTGTTTTCAGTCATTAACAGAGCTGTTCTGAAAGTGTCCAAGCGGCCTGTTCTTAGAGTGGACTGTTTTTTGCATTCGTTCTCAAGTTATATCAAACTATCAAATTGTTGTTTTCTGCCTTTCACGAGCACATTTTGACTTGTTGTTGAATAATCCTATAATGTAACTCTAAATCAGTGGTCTTCAACCAGGGGTCCGCGACCCCTAGGGGGTTCGCAGAGGTACTGCAGGGGGTCCGCCAATTTGTTTCATAATAATTGACAATTATTCACCAAATTGACAATTGTTCACCAAAATAATTTGTGAGAATTAAAAAATATTTAAAAAATGATATTGAGTAAAGTACAAGCATTAATAGGCAATAATACACTACTTTTGACAAAAACTATTTACAAAATAAATGATTCCCATGATGCAGAGTCTAACATAAAGTTAGCAAAACATTTTTTAACGTTAATCAATAACGGGAAATTATATCTTTTTATCAATCACATATAGGCTAATAACCCAGCATATAAATAATAAGGTGGAATAAAAGGTGAATTAAGTAAATATAAAAGTTATTATAGGCCTTAAAACGTGACACATAAAAAAAAAAAAAATATATATATACATATGGGGGTCCCTGTTCTGTTTGTCTCGCGTCCAAGGGGTCCTTGGGCTGAAAAAGGTTGAAGACCCCTGCTCTAAATGACAATCAGAGCAACTTGAATTGCGTGTGTGCAGCCTTTTGCTCAAAAGTGATCAACGTTTCGTTTTCGGAGTCTCTTTTGACAATCTCTTCGAGAGCTGTTTTCAGTCATTAACAGAGCTGTTCTGAAAGTGTCCAAGCGGCCTGTTCTTAGAGTGGACTGTTTTTTGCATTCGTTCTCAAGTTCTATCAGTGTTGTTTTCTGCTTTTCTGGAGCACATTTTGACTTGTTGCTGAATGCTCCTATAATGTAACTCTAAATGACAATCAGAGCAACTTGAATTGCGTGTGTGCAGCCTTTTGCTCAAAAGTGATCAACATTTCGTTTTCGGAGTCTCTTTTGACAATCTCTTCGAGAGCTGTTTTCAGTCATTAACAGAGCTGTTCTGAAAGTGTCCAAGCGGCCTGTTCTTTGAGTGGACTGTTTTTTGCATTCGTTCTCAAGTTATATCAAACTATCAAAGTGTTGTTTTCTGCCTTTCTCGAGCACATTTTGACTTGTTGTTGAATGCTCCTATAATGTAACTCTAAATGACAATCAGAGCAACTTGAATTGCGTGTGTGCAGCCTTTTGCTCAAAAGTGATCAACGTTTCGTTTTCAGAGTCTCTTTTGACAATCTCTTCGAGAGCTGTTTTCAGTCATTAACAGAGCTGTTCTGAAAGTGTCCAAGCGGCCTGTTCTTAGAGTGGACTGTTTTTTGCATTCGTTCTCAAGTTATATCAAACTATCAAAGTGTTGTTTTCTGCCTTTCACGAGCACATTTTGACTTGTTGTTGAATAATCCTATAATGTAAAAAGTAATGTAATGTATAAAGATTGATTGTCTAAATGACAATCAGAGCAACTTGAATTGCGTGTGTGCAGCCTTTTGTTCAAAAGTGATCAACGTTTCGTTTTCGGAGTCTCTTTTGACAATCTCTTCGAGAGCTGTTTTCAGTCATTAACAGAGCTGTTCTGAAAGTGTCCAAGCGGCCTGTTCTTAGAGTGGACTGTTTTTTGCATTCGTTCTCAAGTTATATCAAACTATCAAAGTGTTGTTTTCTGCCTTTCACGAGCACATGTTGACTTGTTGTTGAATAATCCTATAATGTAACTCTAAATGACAATCAGAGCAACTTGAATTGCGTGTGTGCAGCCTTTTGCTCAAAAGTGATCAACGTTTCGTTTTCAGAGTCTCTTTTGACAATCTCTTCGAGAGCTGTTTTCAGTCATTAACAGAGCTGTTCTGAAAGTGTCCAAGCGGCCTGTTCTTAGAGTGGACTGTTTTTTGCATTCGTTCTCAAGTTATATCAAACTATCAAAGTGTTGTTTTCTGCCTTTCACGAGCACATGTTGACTTGTTGTTGAATAATCCTATAATGTAACTCTAAATGACAATCAGAGCAACTTGAATTGCGTGTGTGCAGCCTTTTGCTCAAAAGTGATCAACGTTTCGTTTTCAGAGTCTCTTTTGACAATCTCTTCGAGAGCTGTTTTCAGTCATTAACAGAGCTGTTCTGAAAGTGTCCAAGCGGCCTGTTCTTAGAGTGGACTGTTTTTTGCATTCGTTCTCAAGTTATATCAAACTATCAAAGTGTTGTTTTCTGCCTTTCACGAGCACATGTTGACTTGTTGTTGAATAATCCTATAATGTAACTCTAAATGACAATCAGAGCAACTTGAATTGCGTGTGTGCAGCCTTTTGCTCAAAAGTGATCAACGTTTCGTTTTCAGAGTCTCTTTTGACAATCTCTTCGAGAGCTGTTTTCAGTCATTAACAGAGCTGTTCTGAAAGTGTCCAAGCGGCCTGTTCTTAGAGTGGACTGTTTTTTGCATTCGTTCTCAAGTTATATCAAACTATCAAAGTGTTGTTTTCTGCCTTTCACGAGCACATGTTGACTTGTTGTTGAATAATCCTATAATGTAACTCTAAATGACAATCAGAGCAACTTGAATTGCGTGTGTGCAGCCTTTTGCTCAAAAGTGATCAACGTTTCGTTTTCAGAGTCTCTTTTGACAATCTCTTCGAGAGCTGTTTTCAGTCATTAACAGAGCTGTTCTGAAAGTGTCCAAGCGGCCTGTTCTTAGAGTGGACTGTTTTTTGCATTCGTTCTCAAGTTATATCAAACTATCAAAGTGTTGTTTTCTGCCTTTCACGAGCACATGTTGACTTGTTGTTGAATAATCCTATAATGTAACTCTAAATTACAATCAGAGCAACTTGAATTGCGTGTGTGCAGCCTTTTGCTCAAAAGTGATCAACGTTTCGTTTTCAGAGTCTCTTTTGACAATCTCTTCGAGAGCTGTTTTCAGTCATTAACAGAGCTGTTCTGAAAGTGTCCAAGCGGCCTGTTCTTAGAGTGGACTGTTTTTTGCATTCGTTCTCAAGTTATATCAAACTATCAAAGTGTTGTTTTCTGCCTTTCACGAGCACATTTTGACTTGTTGTTGAATAATCCTATAATGTAACTCTAAATGACAATCAGAGCAACTTGAATTGCGTGTGTGCAGCCTTTTGCTCAAAAGTGATCAACGTTTCGTTTTCGGAGTCTCTTTTGACAATCTCTTCGAGAGCTGTTTACAGTCATTAACAGAGCTGTTCTGAAAGTGTCCAAGCGGCCTGTTCTTAGAGTGGACTGTTTTCTTGCATTCGTTCTCAAGTTATATTAAACTATCAAAGTGTTGTTTTCTGCCTTTCACGAGCACATTTTGACTTGTTGTTGAATAATCCTATAATGTAACTCTAAATGACAATCAGAGCAACTTGAATTGCGTGTGTGCAGCCTTTTGCTCAAAAGTGATCAACGTTTCGTTTTCGGAGTCTCTTTTGACAATCTCTTCGAGAGCTGTTTTCAGTCATTAACAGAGCTGTTCTGAAAGTGTCCAAGCGGCCTGTTCTTAGAGTGGACTGTTTTTTGCATTCGTTCTCAAGTTCTATCAGTGTTGTTTTCTGCTTTTCTGGAGCACATTTTGACTTGTTGCTGAATGCTCCTATAATGTAACTCTAAATGACAATCAGAGCAACTTGAATTGCGTGTGTGCAGCCTTTTGCTCAAAAGTGATCAACGTTTCGTTTTCGGAGTCTCTTTTGACAATCTCTTCGAGAGCTGTTTTCAGTCATTAACAGAGCTGTTCTGAAAGTGTCCAAGCGGCCTGTTCTTAGAGTGGACTGTTTTTTGCATTCGTTCTCAAGTTATATCAAACTATCAAAGTGTTGTTTTCTGCCTTTCACGAGCACATGTTGACTTGTTGTTGAATAATCCTATAATGTAACTCTAAATTACAATCAGAGCAACTTGAATTGCGTGTGTGCAGCCTTTTGCTCAAAAGTGATCAACGTTTCGTTTTCAGAGTCTCTTTTGACAATCTCTTCGAGAGCTGTTTTCAGTCATTAACAGAGCTGTTCTGAAAGTGTCCAAGCGGCCTGTTCTTAGAGTGGACTGTTTTTTGCATTCGTTCTCAAGTTATATCAAACTATCAAAGTGTTGTTTTCTGCCTTTCACGAGCACATTTTGACTTGTTGTTGAATAATCCTATAATGTAACTCTAAATGACAATCAGAGCAACTTGAATTGCGTGTGTGCAGCCTTTTGCTCAAAAGTGATCAACGTTTCGTTTTCGGAGTCTCTTTTGACAATCTCTTCGAGAGCTGTTTACAGTCATTAACAGAGCTGTTCTGAAAGTGTCCAAGCGGCCTGTTCTTAGAGTGGACTGTTTTCTTGCATTCGTTCTCAAGTTATATTAAACTATCAAAGTGTTGTTTTCTGCCTTTCACGAGCACATTTTGACTTGTTGTTGAATAATCCTATAATGTAACTCTAAATGACAATCAGAGCAACTTGAATTGCGTGTGTGCAGCCTTTTGCTCAAAAGTGATCAACGTTTCGTTTTCGGAGTCTCTTTTGACAATCTCTTCGAGAGCTGTTTTCAGTCATTAACAGAGCTGTTCTGAAAGTGTCCAAGCGGCCTGTTCTTAGAGTGGACTGTTTTTTGCATTCGTTCTCAAGTTCTATCAGTGTTGTTTTCTGCTTTTCTGGAGCACATTTTGACTTGTTGCTGAATGCTCCTATAATGTAACTCTAAATGACAATCAGAGCAACTTGAATTGCGTGTGTGCAGCCTTTTGCTCAAAAGTGATCAACGTTTCGTTTTCGGAGTCTCTTTTGACAATCTCTTCGAGAGCTGTTTTCAGTCATTAACAGAGCTGTTCTGAAAGTGTCCAAGCGGCCTGTTCTTAGAGTGGACTGTTTTTTGCATTCGTTCTCAAGTTATATCAAACTATCAAAGTGTTGTTTTCTGCCTTTCACGAGCACATTTTGACTTGTTGTTGAATAATCCTATAATGTAACTCTAAATGACAATCAGAGCAACTTGAATTGCGTGTGTGCAGCCTTTTGCTCAAAAGTGATCAACGTTTCGTTTTCAGAGTCTCTTTTGACAATCTCTTCGAGAGCTGTTTTCAGTCATTAACAGAGCTGTTCTGAAAGTGTCCAAGCGGCCTGTTCTTAGAGTGGACTGTTTTTGCATTCGTTCTCAAGTTATATCAAACTATCAAAGTGTTGTTTTCTGCCTTTCACGAGCACATTTTGACTTGTTGTTGAATAATCCTATAATGTAACTCTAAATGACAATCAGAGCAACTTGAATTGCGTGTGTGCAGCCTTTTGCTCAAAAGTGATCAACGTTTCGTTTACGGAGTCTCTTTTGACAATCTCTTCGAGAGCTGTTTTCAGTCATTAACTGAGCTGTTCTGAAAGTGTCCAAGCGGCCTGTTCTTAGAGTGGACTGTTTTTTGCATTCGTTCTCAAGTTATATCAAACTATCAAAGTGTTGTTTTCTGCCTTTCACGAGCACATTTTGACTTGTTGTTGAATAATCCTATAATGTAACTCTAAATGACAATCAGAGCAACTTGAATTGCGTGTGTGCAGCCTTTTGCTCAAAAGTGATCAACGTTTCGTTTTCAGAGTCTCTTTTGACAATCTCTTCGAGAGCTGTTTTCAGTCATTAACAGAGCTGTTCTGAAAGTGTCCAAGCGGCCTGTTCTTAGAGTGGACTGTTTTTTGCATTCGTTCTCAAGTTATATCAAACTATCAAAGTGTTGTTTTCTGCCTTTCACGAGCACATTTTGACTTGTTGTTGAATAATCCTATAATGTAACTCTAAATGACAATCAGAGCAACTTGAATTGCGTGTGTGCAGCCTTTTGCTCAAAAGTGATCAACGTTTCGTTTTCGGAGTCTCTTTTGACAATCTCTTCGAGAGCTGTTTACAGTCATTAACAGAGCTGTTCTGAAAGTGTCCAAGCGGCCTGTTCTTAGAGTGGACTGTTTTCTTGCATTCGTTCTCAAGTTATATTAAACTATCAAAGTGTTGTTTTCTGCCTTTCACGAGCACATTTCGACTTGTTGTTGAATAATCCTATAATGTAACTCTAAATGACAATCAGAGCAACTTGAATTGCGTGTGTGCAGCCTTTTGCTCAAAAGTGATCAACGTTTCGTTTTCGGAGTCTCTTTTGACAATCTCTTCGAGAGCTGTTTTCAGTCATTAACTGAGCTGTTCTGAAAGTGTCCAAGCGGCCTGTTCTTAGAGTGGACTGTTTTTTGCATTCGTTCTCAATTATATATCAAACTATCAAAGTGTTGTTTTCTGCCTTTCTCGAGCACATTTTGACTTGTTGTTGAATGCTCCTATAATGTAACTCTAAATGACAATCAGAGCAACTTGAATTGCGTGTGTGCAGCCTTTTGCTCAAAAGTGATCAACGTTTCGTTTTCAGAGTCTCGTTTGACAATCTCTTCGAGAGCTGTTTTCAGTCATTAACAGAGCTGTTCTGAAAGTGTCCAAGCGGCCTGTTCTTAGAGTGGACTGTTTTTTGCATTCGTTCTCAAGTTATATCAAACTATCAAATTGTTGTTTTCTGCCTTTCACGAGTACATTTTGACTTGTTGTTGAATAATCCTATAATGTAACTCTAAATCAGTGGTCTTCAACCAGGGGTCCGCGACCCCTAGGGGGTTCGCAGAGGTACTGCAGGGGGTCCGCCAATGTTTTTCATAATAATTGACAATTATTCACCAAATTGACAATTGTTCACCAAAATAATTTGTGAGAATTAAAAAATATTTAAAAAATGATATTGAGTAAAGTACAAGCATTAATAGGCAATAATACACTACTTTTGACAAAAACTATTTACAAAATAAATGATTCCCATGATGCAGAGTCTAACATAAAGTTAGCAAATTTTTTTTTAACGTTAATCAATAACGGGAAATTATATCTTTTTATCAATCACATATAGGCTAATAACCCAGCATATAAATAATAAGGTGGAATAAAAGGTGAATTAAGTAAATATAAAAGTTATTATAGGCCTTAAAATGTGACACATTAAAAAAAAAAATATATATATATATACATATGGGGGTCCCTGTTCTGTTTGTCTCGCGTCCAAGGGGTCCTTGGGCTGAAAAAGGTTGAAGACCCCTGCTCTAAATGACAATCAGAGCAACTTGAATTGCGTGTGTGCAGCCTTTTGCTCAAAAGTGATCAACGTTTCGTTTTCGGAGTCTCTTTTGACAATCTCTTCGAGAGCTGTTTTCAGTCATTAACAGAGCTGTTCTGAAAGTGTCCAAGCGGCCTGTTCTTAGAGTGGACTGTTTTTTGCATTCGTTCTCAAGTTATATCAAACTATCAAAGTGTTGTTTTCTGCCTTTCACGAGCACATTTTGACTTGTTGTTGAATAATCCTATAATGTAACTCTAAATGACAATCAGAGCAACTTGAATTGCGTGTGTGCAGCCTTTTGCTCAAAAGTGATCAACGTTTCGTTTTCAGAGTCTCTTTTGACAATCTCTTCGAGAGCTGTTTTCAGTCATTAACAGAGCTGTTCTGAAAGTGTCCAAGCGGCCTGTTCTTAGAGTGGACTGTTTTTTGCATTCGTTCTCAAGTTATATCAAACTATCAAAGTGTTGTTTTTTGCCTTTCACGAGCACATTTTCACTTGTTGTTGAATAATCCTATAATGTTACTCTAAATGACAATCAGAGCAACTTGAATTGCGTGTGTGCAGCCTTTTGCTCAAAAGTGATCAACGTTTCGTTTTCAGAGTCTCTTTTGACAATCTCTTCGAGAGCTGTTTTCAGTCATTAACAGAGCTGTTCTGAAAGTGTCCAAGCGGTCTGTTCTTAGAGTGGACTGTTTTTGCATTCGTTCTCAAGTTATATCAAACTATCAAAGTGTTGTTTTCTGCCTTTCACGAGCACATTTTGACTTGTTGTTGAATAATCCTATAATGTAACTCTAAATGACAATCAGAGCAACTTGAATTGCGTGTGTGCAGCCTTTTGCTCAAAAGTGATCAACGTTTCGTTTTCGGAGTCTCTTTTGACAATCTCTTCGAGAGCTGTTTTCAGTCATTAACTGAGCTGTTCTGAAAGTGTCCAAGCGGCCTGTTCTTAGAGTGGACTGTTTTTTGCATTCGTTCTCAAGTTATATCAAACTATCAAATTGTTGTTTTCTGCCTTTCACGAGCACATTTTGACTTGTTGTTGAATAATCCTATAATGTAACTCTAAATGACAATCAGAGCAACTTGAATTGCGTGTGTGCAGCCTTTTGCTCAAAAGTGATCAACGTTTCGTTTTCAGAGTCTCTTTTGACAATCTCTTCGAGAGCTGTTTTCAGTCATTAACTGAGCTGTTCTGAAAGTGTCCAAGCGGCCTGTTCTTAGAGTGGACTGTTTTTTGCATTCGTTCTCAAGTTATATCAAACTATCAAAGTGTTGTTTTCTGCCTTTCACGAGCACATTTTGACTTGTTGTTGAATAATCCTATATTGTAACTCTAAATGACAATCAGAGCAACTTGAATTGCGTGTGTGCAGCCTTTTGCTCAAAAGTGATCAACGTTTCGTTTTCAGAGTCTCTTTTGACAATCTCTTCGGGAGCTGTTTTCAGTCATTAACAGAGCTGTTCTGAAAGTGTCCAAGCGGCCTGTTCTTAGAGTGGACTGTTTTTTGCATTCGTTCTCAAGTTATATCAAACTATCAAAGTGTTGTTTTCTGCCTTTCACGAGCACATTTTGACTTGTTGTTGAATAATCCTATAATGTAACTCTAAATGACAATCAGAGCAACTTGAATTGCGTGTGTGCAGCCTTTTGCTCAAAAGTGATCAACGTTTCGTTTTCAGAGTCTCTTTTGACAATCTCTTCGAGAGCTGTTTTCAGTCATTAAGAGAGCTGTTCTGAAAGTGTCCAAGCGGCCTGTTCTTAGAGTGGACTGTTTTTTGCATTCGTTCTCAAGTTATATCAAACTATCAAAGTGTTGTTTTCTGCCTTTCACGAGCACATTTTGACTTGTTGTTGAATAATCCTATAATGTAACTCTAAATGACAATCAGAGCAACTTGAATTGCGTGTGTGCAGCCTTTTGCTCAAAAGTGATCAACGTTTCGTTTTCGGAGTCTCTTTTGACAATCTCTTCGAGAGCTGTTTTCAGTCATTAACAGAGCTGTTCTGAAAGTGTCCAAGCGGCCTGTTCTTAGAGTGGACTGTTTTTTGCATTCGTTCTCAAGTTCTATCAGTGTTGTTTTCTGCTTTTCTGGAGCACATTTTGACTTGTTGCTGAATAATCCTATAATGTAACTCTAAATGACAATCAGAGCAACTTGAATTGCGTGTGTGCAGCCTTTTGCTCAAAAGTGATCAACGTTTCGTTTTCAGAGTCTCTTTTGACAATCTATTCGAGAGCTGTTTTCAGTCATTAACAGAGCTGTTCTGAAAGTGTCCAAGCGGCCTGTTCTTAGAGTGGACTGTTTTTTGCATTCGTTCTCAAGTTATATCAAACTATCAAAGTGTTGTTTTTTGCCTTTCACGAGCACATTTTCACTTGTTGTTGAATAATCCTATAATGTTACTCTAAATGACAATCAGAGCAACTTGAATTGCGTGTGTGCAGCCTTTTGCTCAAAAGTGATCAACGTTTCGTTTTCAGAGTCTCTTTTGACAATCTCTTCGAGAGCTGTTTTCAGTCATTAACAGAGCTGTTCTGAAAGTGTCCAAGCGGTCTGTTCCTAGAGTGGACTGTTTTTGCATTCGTTCTCAAGTTATATCAAACTATCAAAGTGTTGTTTTCTGCCTTTCACGAGCACATTTTCACTTGTTGTTGAATAATCCTATAATGTTACTCTAAATGACAATCAGAGCAACTTGAATTGCGTGTGTGCAGCATTTTGCTCAAAAGTGATCAACGTTTCGTTTTCGGAGTCTCTTTTGACAATCTCTTCGAGAGCTGTTTTCAGTCATTAACTGAGCTGTTCTGAAAGTGTCCAAGCGGCCTGTTCTTAGAGTGGACTGTTTTTTGCATTCGTTCTCAAGTTATATCAAACTATCAAATTGTTGTTTTCTGCCTTTCACGAGCACATTTTGACTTGTTGTTGAATAATCCTATAATGTAACTCTAAATGACAATCAGAGCAACTTGAATTGCGTGTGTGCAGCCTTTTGCTCAAAAGTGATCAACGTTTCGTTTTCAGAGTCTCTTTTGACAATCTCTTCGAGAGCTGTTTTCAGTCATTAACTGAGCTGTTCTGAAAGTGTCCAAGCGGCCTGTTCTTAGAGTGGACTGTTTTTTGCATTCGTTCTCAAGTTATATCAAACTATCAAAGTGTTGTTTTCTGCCTTTCACGAGCACATTTTGACTTGTTGTTGAATAATCCTATATTGTAACTCTAAATGACAATCAGAGCAACTTGAATTGCGTGTGTGCAGCCTTTTGCTCAAAAGTGATCAACGTTTCGTTTTCAGAGTCTCTTTTGACAATCTCTTCGAGAGCTGTTTTCAGTCATTAACAGAGCTGTTCTGAAAGTGTCCAAGCGGCCTGTTCTTAGAGTGGACTGTTTTTTGCATTCGTTCTCAAGTTATATCAAACTATCAAAGTGTTGTTTTCTGCCTTTCACGAGCACATTTTGACTTGTTGTTGAATAATCCTATAATGTAACTCTAAATGACAATCAGAGCAACTTGAATTGCGTGTGTGCAGCCTTTTGCTCAAAAGTGATCAACGTTTCGTTTTCAGAGTCTCTTTTGACAATCTCTTCGAGAGCTGTTTTCAGTCATTAACAGAGCTGTTCTGAAAGTGTCCAAGCGGCCTGTTCTTAGAGTGGACTGTTTTTGCATTCGTTCTCAAGTTATATCAAACTATCAAAGTGTTGTTTTCTGCCTTTCACGAGCACATTTTGACTTGTTGTTGAATAATCCTATAATGTAACTCTAAATGACAATCAGAGCAACTTGAATTGCGTGTGTGCAGCCTTTTGCTCAAAAGTGATCAACGTTTCGTTTTCAGAGTCTCTTTTGACAATCTCTTCGAGAGCTGTTTTCAGTCATTAACTGAGCTGTTCTGAAAGTGTCCAAGCGGCCTGTTCTTAGAGTGGACTGTTTTTTGCATTCGTTCTCAAGTTATATCAAACTATCAAAGTGTTGTTTTCTGCCTTTCACGAGCACATTTTGACTTGTTGTTGAATAATCCTATATTGTAACTCTAAATGACAATCAGAGCAACTTGAATTGCGTGTGTGCAGCCTTTTGCTCAAAAGTGATCAACGTTTCGTTTTCAGAGTCTCTTTTGACAATCTCTTCGAGAGCTGTTTTCAGTCATTAACAGAGCTGTTCTGAAAGTGTCCAAGCGGCCTGTTCTTAGAGTGGACTGTTTTTTGCATTCGTTCTCAAGTTATATCAAACTATCAAAGTGTTGTTTTCTGCCTTTCACGAGCACATTTTGACTTGTTGTTGAATAATCCTATAATGTAACTCTAAATGACAATCAGAGCAACTTGAATTGCGTGTGTGCAGCCTTTGGCTCAAAAGTGATCAACGTTTCGTTTTCAGAGTCTCTTTTGACAATCTCTTCGAGAGCTGTTTTCAGTCATTAAGAGAGCTGTTCTGAAAGTGTCCAAGCGGCCTGTTCTTAGAGTCGACTGTTTTTTGCATTCGTTCTCAAGTTATATCAAACTATCAGTGTTGTTTTCTGCCTTTCACGAGCACATTTTGACTTGTTGTTGAATAATCCTATAATGTAACTCTAAATGACAATCAGAGCAACTTGAATTGCGTGTGTGCAGCCTTTTGCTCAAAAGTGATCAACGTTTCGTTTTCAGAGTCTCTTTTGACAATCTCTTCGAGAGCTGTTTTCAGTCATTAACAGAGCTGTTCTGAAAGTGTCCAAGCGGCCTGTTCTTAGAGTGGACTGTTTTTTGCATTCGTTCTCAAGTTATATCAAACTATCAAAGTGTTGTTTTTTGCCTTTCACGAGCACATTTTCACTTGTTGTTGAATAATCCTATAATGTTACTCTAAATGACAATCAGAGCAACTTGAATTGCGTGTGTGCAGCCTTTTGCTCAAAAGTGATCAACGTTTCGTTTTCAGAGTCTCTTTTGACAATCTCTTCGAGAGCTGTTTTCAGTCATTAACAGAGCTGTTCTGAAAGTGTCCAAGCGGTCTGTTCTTAGAGTGGACTGTTTTTGCATTCGTTCTCAAGTTATATCAAACTATCAAAGTGTTGTTTTCTGCCTTTCACGAGCACATTTTGACTTGTTGTTGAATAATCCTATAATGTAACTCTAAATGACAATCAGAGCAACTTGAATTGCGTGTGTGCAGCCTTTTGCTCAAAAGTGATCAACGTTTCGTTTTCGGAGTCTCTTTTGACAATCTCTTCGAGAGCTGTTTTCAGTCATTAACTGAGCTGTTCTGAAAGTGTCCAAGCGGCCTGTTCTTAGAGTGGACTGTTTTTTGCATTCGTTCTCAAGTTATATCAAACTATCAAATTGTTGTTTTCTGCCTTTCACGAGCACATTTTGACTTGTTGTTGAATAATCCTATAATGTAACTCTAAATGACAATCAGAGCAACTTGAATTGCGTGTGTGCAGCCTTTTGCTCAAAAGTGATCAACGTTTCGTTTTCGGAGTCTCTTTTGACAATCTCTTCGAGAGCTGTTTTCAGTCATTAACTGAGCTGTTCTGAAAGTGTCCAAGCGGCCTGTTCTTAGAGTGGACTGTTTTTTGCATTCGTTCTCAAGTTATATCAAACTATCAAAGTGTTGTTTTCTGCCTTTCACGAGCACATTTTGACTTGTTGTTGAATAATCCTATATTGTAACTCTAAATGACAATCAGAGCAACTTGAATTGCGTGTGTGCAGCCTTTTGCTCAAAAGTGATCAACGTTTCGTTTTCAGAGTCTCTTTTGACAATCTCTTCGAGAGCTGTTTTCAGTCATTAACAGAGCTGTTCTGAAAGTGTCCAAGCGGCCTGTTCTTAGAGTGGACTGTTTTTTGCATTCGTTCTCAAGTTATATCAAACTATCAAAGTGTTGTTTTCTGCCTTTCACGAGCACATTTTGACTTGTTGTTGAATAATCCTATAATGTAACTCTAAATGACAATCAGAGCAACTTGAATTGCGTGTGTGCAGCCTTTTGCTCAAAAGTGATCAACGTTTCGTTTTCAGAGTCTCTTTTGACAATCTCTTCGAGAGCTGTTTTCAGTTATTAAGAGAGCTGTTCTGAAAGTGTCCAAGCGGCCTGTTCTTAGAGTGGACTGTTTTTTGCATTCGTTCTCAAGTTATATCAAACTATCAGTGTTGTTTTCTGCCTTTCACGAGCACATTTTGACTTGTTGTTGAATAATCCTATAATGTAACTCTAAATGACAATCAGAGCAACTTGAATTGCGTGTGTGCAGCCTTTTGCTCAAAAGTGATCAACGTTTCGTTTTCAGAGTCTCTTTTGACAATCTCTTCGAGAGCTGTTTTCAGTCATTAACAGAGCTGTTCTGAAAGTGTCCAAGCGGCCTGTTCTTAGAGTGGACTGTTTTTTGCATTCGTTCTCAAGTTATATCAAACTATCAAAGTGTTGTTTTTTGCCTTTCACGAGCACATTTTCACTTGTTGTTGAATAATCCTATAATGTTACTCTAAATGACAATCAGAGCAACTTGAATTGCGTGTGTGCAGCCTTTTGCTCAAAAGTGATCAACGTTTCGTTTTCAGAGTCTCTTTTGACAATCTCTTCGAGAGCTGTTTTCAGTCATTAACAGAGCTGTTCTGAAAGTGTCCAAGCGGTCTGTTCTTAGAGTGGACTGTTTTTGCATTCGTTCTCAAGTTATATCAAACTATCAAAGTGTTGTTTTCTGCCTTTCACGAGCACATTTTGACTTGTTGTTGAATAATCCTATAATGTAACTCTAAATGACAATCAGAGCAACTTGAATTGCGTGTGTGCAGCCTTTTGCTCAAAAGTGATCAACGTTTCGTTTTCGGAGTCTCTTTTGACAATCTCTTCGAGAGCTGTTTTCAGTCGTTAACTGAGCTGTTCTGAAAGTGTCCAAGCGGCCTGTTCTTAGAGTGGACTGTTTTTTGCATTCGTTCTCAAGTTATATCAAACTATCAAATTGTTGTTTTCTGCCTTTCACGAGCACATTTTCACTTGTTGTTGAATAATCCTATAATGTAACTCTAAATGACAATCAGAGCAACTTGAATTGCGTGTGTGCAGCCTTTTGCTCAAAAGTGATCAACGTTTCTTTTTCGGAGTCTCTTTTGACAATCTCTTCGAGAGCTGTTTTCAGTCATTAACAGAGCTGTTCTGAAAGTGTCCAAGCGGTCTGTTCTTAGAGTGGACTGTTTTTGCATTCGTTCTCAAGTTATATCAAACTATCAAAGTGTTGTTTTCTGCCTTTCACGAGCACATTTTGACTTGTTGTTGAATAATCCTATAATGTAACTCTAAATGACAATCAGAGCAACTTGAATTGCGTGTGTGCAGCCTTTTGCTCAAAAGTGATCAACGTTTCGTTTTCGGAGTCTCTTTTGACAATCTCTTCGAGAGCTGTTTTCAGTCGTTAACTGAGCTGTTCTGAAAGTGTCCAAGCGGCCTGTTCTTAGAGTGGACTGTTTTTTGCATTCGTTCTCAAGTTATATCAAACTATCAAATTGTTGTTTTCTGCCTTTCACGAGCACATTTTGACTTGTTATTCAATAATCCTATAATGTAACTCTAAATGACAATCAGAGCAACTTGAATTGCGTGTGTGCAGCCTTTTGCTCAAAAGTGATCAACGTTTCTTTTTCGGAGTCTCTTTTGACAATCTCTTCGAGAGCTGTTTTCAGTCATTAACTGAGCTGTTCTGAAAGTGTCCAAGCGGCCTGTTCTTAGAGTGGACTGTTTTTTGCATTCGTTCTCAAGTTATATCAAACTATCAAAGTGTTGTTTTCTGCCTTTCACGAGCACATTTTGACTTGTTGTTGAATAATCCTATATTGTAACTCTAAATGACAATCAGAGCAACTTGAATTGCGTGTGTGCAGCCTTTTGCTCAAAAGTGATCAACGTTTCGTTTTCAGAGTCTCTTTTGACAATCTCTTCGAGAGCTGTTTTCAGTCATTAACAGAGCTGTTCTGAAAGTGTCCAAGCGGCCTGTTCTTAGAGTGGACTGTTTTTTGCATTCGTTCTCAAGTTATATCAAACTATCAAAGTGTTGTTTTCTGCCTTTCACGAGCACATTTTGACTTGTTGTTGAATAATCCTATAATGTAACTCTAAATGACAATCAGAGCAACTTGAATTGCGTGTGTGCAGCCTTTTGCTCAAAAGTGATCAACGTTTCGTTTTCAGAGTCTCTTTTGACAATCTCTTCGAGAGCTGTTTTCAGTCATTAACAGAGCTGTTCTGAAAGTGTCCAAGCGGCCTGTTCTTAGAGTGGACTGTTTTTTGCATTCGTTCTCAAGTTATATTAAACTATCAAAGTGTTGTTTTCTGCCTTTCACGAGCACATTTTGACTTGTTGTTGAATAATCCTATAATGTAACTCTAAATGACAATCAGAGCAACTTGAATTGCGTGTGTGCAGCCTTTTGCTCAAAAGTGATCAACGTTTCGTTTTCGGAGTCTCTTTTGACAATCTCTTCGAGAGCTGTTTTCAGTCATTAACAGAGCTGTTCTGAAAGTGTCCAAGCGGCCTGTTCTTAGAGTGGACTGTTTTTTGCATTCGTTCTCAAGTTCTATCAGTGTTGTTTTCTGCTTTTCTGGAGCACATTTTGACTTGTTGCTGAATGCTCCTATAATGTAACTCTAAATGACAATCAGAGCAACTTGAATTGCGTGTGTGCAGCCTTTTGCTCAAAAGTGATCAACGTTTCGTTTTCGGAGTCTCTTTTGACAATCTCTTCGAGAGCTGTTTTCAGTCATTAACAGAGCTGTTCTGAAAGTGTCCAAGCGGCCTGTTCTTAGAGTGGACTGTTTTTTGCATTCGTTCTCAAGTTATATCAAACTATCAAAGTGTTGTTTTCTGCCTTTCACGAGCACATTTTGACTTGTTGTTGAATAATCCTATAATGTAACTCTAAATGACAATCAGAGCAACTTGAATTGCGTGTGTGCAGCCTTTTGCTCAAAAGTGATCAACGTTTCGTTTTCAGAGTCTCTTTTGACAATCTCTTCGAGAGCTGTTTTCAGTCATTAACAGAGCTGTTCTGAAAGTGTCCAAGCGGCCTGTTCTTAGAGTGGACTGTTTTTTGCATTCGTTCTCAAGTTATATCAAACTATCAAAGTGTTGTTTTCTGCCTTTCACGAGCACATTTTGACTTGTTGTTGAATAATCCTATAATGTAACTCTAAATGACAATCAGAGCAACTTGAATTGCGTGTGTGCAGCCTTTTGCTCAAAAGTGATCAACGTTTCGTTTTCAGAGTCTCTTTTGACAATCTCTTCGAGAGCTGTTTTCAGTCATTAACAGAGCTGTTTTCAGTCATTAACAGAGCTGTTCTGAAAGTGTCCAAGCGGCCTGTTCTTAGAGTGGACTGTTTTTTGCATTCGTTCTCAAGTTATATCAAACTATCAAAGTGTTGTTTTCTGCCTTTCACGAGCACATTTCGACTTGTTGTTGAATAATCCTATAATGTAACTCTAAATGACAATCAGAGCAACTTGAATTGCGTGTGTGCAGCCTTTTGCTCAAAAGTAATCAACGTTTCGTTTTCGGAGTCTCTTTTGACAATCTCTTCGAGAGCTGTTTTCAGTCATTAACTGAGCTGTTCTGAAAGTGTCCAAGCGGCCTGTTCTTAGAGTGGACTGTTTTTTGCATTCGTTCTCAATTATATATCAAACTATCAAAGTGTTGTTTTCTGCCTTTCTCGAGCACATTTTGACTTGTTGTTGAATGCTCCTATAATGTAACTCTAAATGACAATCAGAGCAACTTGAATTGCGTGTGTGCAGCCTTTTGCTCAAAAGTGATCAACGTTTCGTTTTCAGAGTCTCTTTTGACAATCTCTTCGAGAGCTGTTTTCAGTCATTAACAGAGCTGTTCTGAAAGTGTCCAAGCGGCCTGTTCTTAGAGTGGACTGTTTTTTGCATTCGTTCTCAAGTTATATCAAACTATCAAATTGTTGTTTTCTGCCTTTCACGAGCACATTTTGACTTGTTGTTGAATAATCCTATAATGTAACTCTAAATCAGTGGTCTTCAACCAAGGGTCCGCGACCCCTAGGGGGTTCGCAGAGGTACTGCAGGGGGTCCGCCAATTTTTTTCATAATAATTGACAATTATTCACCAAATTGACAATTGTTCACCAAAATAATTTGTGAGAATTAAAAAATATTTAAAAAATGATATTGAGTAAAGTACAAACATTAATAGGCAATAATACACTACTTTTGACAAAAACTATTTACAAAATAAATGATTCCCATGATGCAGAGTCTAACATAAAGTTAGCAATTTTTTTTTTAACGTTAATCAATAACGGGAAATTATATCTTTTTATCAATCACATATAGGCTAATAACCCAGCATATAAATAATAAGGTGGAATAAAAGGTGAATTAAGTAAATATAAAAGTTATTATAGGCCTTAAAATGTGACACATTAAAAAAAAAAAAATATATATACATATGGGGGTCCCTGTTCTGTTTGTCTCGCGTCCAAGGGGTCCTTGGGCTGAAAAAGGTTGAAGACCCCTGCTCTAAATGACAATCAGAGCAACTTGAATTGCGTGTGTGCAGCCTTTTGCTCAAAAGTGATCAACGTTTCGTTTTCGGAGTCTCTTTTGACAATCTCTTCGAGAGCTGTTTTCAGTCATTAACAGAGCTGTTCTGAAAGTGTCCAAGCGGCCTGTTCTTAGAGTGGACTGTTTTTTGCATTCGTTCTCAAGTTATATTAAACTATCAAAGTGTTGTCTTCTGCCTTTCACGAGCACATTTTGACTTGTTGTTGAATAATCCTATAATGTAACTCTAAATGACAATCAGAGCAACTTGAATTGCATGTGTGCAGCCTTTTGCTCAAAAGTGATCAACGTTTCGTTTTCGGAGTCTCTTTTGACAATCTCTTCGAGAGCTGTTTTCAGTCATTAACAGAGCTGTTCTGAAAGTGTCCAAGCGGCCTGTTCTTAGAGTGGACTGTTTTTTGCATTCGTTCTCAAGTTCTATCAGTGTTGTTTTCTGCTTTTCTGGAGCACATTTTGACTTGTTGCTGAATGCTCCTATAATGTAACTCTAAATGACAATCAGAGCAACTTGAATTGCGTGTGTGCAGCCTTTTGCTCAAAAGTGATCAACGTTTCGTTTTCGGAGTCTCTTTTGACAATCTCTTCGAGAGCTGTTTTCAGTCATTAACAGAGCTGTTCTGAAAGTGTCCAAGCGGCCTGTTCTTAGAGTGGACTGTTTTTTGCATTCGTTCTCAAGTTATATTAAACTATCAAAGTGTTGTTTTCTGCCTTTCACGAGCACATTTTGACTTGTTGTTGAATAATCCTATAATGTAACTCTAAATGACAATCAGAGCAACTTGAATTGCGTGTGTGCAGCCTTTTGCTCAAAAGTGATCAACGTTTCGTTTTCGGAGTCTCTTTTGACAATCTCTTCGAGAGCTGTTTTCAGTCATTAACAGAGCTGTTCTGAAAGTGTCCAAGCGGCCTGTTCTTAGAGTGGACTGTTTTTTGCATTCGTTCTCAAGTTCTATCAGTGTTGTTTTCTGCTTTTCTGGAGCACATTTTGACTTGTTGCTGAATGCTCCTATAATGTAACTCTAAATGACAATCAGAGCAACTTGAATTGCGTGTGTGCAGCCTTTTGCTCAAAAGTGATCAACGTTTCGTTTTCGGAGTCTCTTTTGACAATCTCTTCGAGAGCTGTTTTCAGTCATTAACAGAGCTGTTCTGAAAGTGTCCAAGCGGCCTGTTCTTAGAGTGGACTGTTTTTTGCATTCGTTCTCAAGTTATATCAAACTATCAAAGTGTTGTTTTCTGCCTTTCACGAGCACATTTCGACTTGTTGTTGAATAATCCTATAATGTAACTCTAAATGACAATCAGAGCAACTTGAATTGCGTGTGTGCAGCCTTTTGCTCAAAAGTAATCAACGTTTCGTTTTCGGAGTCTCTTTTGACAATCTCTTCGAGAGCTGTTTTCAGTCATTAACTGAGCTGTTCTGAAAGTGTCCAAGCGGCCTGTTCTTAGAGTGGACTGTTTTTTGCATTCGTTCTCAATTATATATCAAACTATCAAAGTGTTGTTTTCTGCCTTTCTCGAGCACATTTTGACTTGTTGTTGAATGCTCCTATAATGTAACTCTAAATGACAATCAGAGCAACTTGAATTGCGTGTGTGCAGCCTTTTGCTCAAAAGTGATCAACGTTTCGTTTTCAGAGTCTCTTTTGACAATCTCTTCGAGAGCTGTTTTCAGTCATTAACAGAGCTGTTCTGAAAGTGTCCAAGCGGCCTGTTCTTAGAGTGGACTGTTTTTTGCATTCGTTCTCAAGTTATATCAAACTATCAAATTGTTGTTTTCTGCCTTTCACGAGCACATTTTGACTTGTTGTTGAATAATCCTATAATGTAACTCTAAATCAGTGGTCTTCAACCAGGGGTCCGCGACCCCTAGGGGGTTCGCAGAGGTACTGCAGGGGGTCCGCCAATTTTTTTCATAATAATTGACAATTATTCACCAAATTGACAATTGTTCACCAAAATAATTTGTGAGAATTAAAAAATATTTAAAAAATGATATTGAGTAAAGTACAAACGTTAATAGGCAATAATACACTACTTTTGACAAAAACTATTTACAAAATAAATGATTCCCATGATGCAGAGTCTAACATAAAGTTAGCAAAATTTTTTTTAACGTTAATCAATAACGGGAAATTATATCTTTTTATCAATCACATATAGGCTAATAACCCAGCATATAAATAATAAGGTGGAATAAAAGGTGAATTAAGTAAATATAAAAGTTATTATAGGCCTTAAAATGTGACACATTAAAAAAAATATATATATATATATACATATGGGGGTCCCTGTTCTGTTTGTCTCGCGTCCAAGGGGTCCTTGGGCTGAAAAAGGTTGAAGACCCCTGCTCTAAATGACAATCAGAGCAACTTGAATTGCGTGTGTGCAGCCTTTTGCTCAAAAGTGATCAACGTTTCGTTTTCGGAGTCTCTTTTGACAATCTCTTCGAGAGCTGTTTTCAGTCATTAACAGAGCTGTTCTGAAAGTGTCCAAGCGGCCTGTTCTTAGAGTGGACTGTTTTTTGCATTCGTTCTCAAGTTCTATCAGTGTTGTTTTCTGCTTTTCTGGAGCACATTTTGACTTGTTGCTGAATGCTCCTATAATGTAACTCTAAATGACAATCAGAGCAACTTGAATTGCGTGTGTGCAGCCTTTTGCTCAAAAGTGATCAACGTTTCGTTTTCGGAGTCTCTTTTGACAATCTCTTCGAGAGCTGTTTTCAGTCATTAACAGAGCTGTTCTGAAAGTGTCCAAGCGGCCTGTTCTTAGAGTGGACTGTTTTTTGCATTCGTTCTCAAGTTATATTAAACTATCAAAGTGTTGTTTTCTGCCTTTCACGAGCACATTTTGACTTGTTGTTGAATAATCCTATAATGTAACTCTAAATGACAATCAGAGCAACTTGAATTGCGTGTGTGCAGCCTTTTGCTCAAAAGTGATCAACGTTTCGTTTTCGGAGTCTCTTTTGACAATCTCTTCGAGAGCTGTTTTCAGTCATTAACAGAGCTGTTCTGAAAGTGTCCAAGCGGCCTATTCTTAGAGTGGACTGTTTTTTGCATTCGTTCTCAAGTTCTATCAGTGTTGTTTTCTGCTTTTCTGGAGCACATTTTGACTTGTTGCTGAATGCTCCTATAATGTAACTCTAAATGACAATCAGAGCAACTTGAATTGCGTGTGTGCAGCCTTTTGCTCAAAAGTGATCAACGTTTCGTTTTCGGAGTCTCTTTTGACAATCTCTTCGAGAGCTGTTTTCAGTCATTAACAGAGCTGTTCTGAAAGTGTCCAAGCGGCCTGTTCTTAGAGTGGACTGTTTTTTGCATTCGTTCTCAAGTTATATCAAACTATCAAAGTGTTGTTTTCTGCCTTTCACGAGCACATTTTGACTTGTTGTTGAATAATCCTATAATGTAACTCTAAATGACAATCAGAGCAACTTGAATTGCGTGTGTGCAGCCTTTTGCTCAAAAGTGATCAACGTTTCGTTTTCAGAGTCTCTTTTGACAATCTCTTCGAGAGCTGTTTTCAGTCATTAACAGAGCTGTTCTGAAAGTGTCCAAGTGGCCTGTTCTTAGAGTGGACTGTTTTTTGCATTCGTTCTCAAGTTATATCAAACTATCAAAGTGTTGTTTTCTGCCTTTCACGAGCACATTTTGACTTGTTGTTGAATAATCCTATAATGTAACTCTAAATGACAATCAGAGCAACTTGAATTGCGTGTGTGCAGCCTTTTGCTCAAAAGTGATCAACGTTTCGTTTTCGGAGTCTCTTTTGACAATCTCTTCGAGAGCTGTTTTCAGTCATTAACAGAGCTGTTCTGAAAGTGTCCAAGCGGCCTGTTCTTAGAGTGGACTGTTTTTTGCATTCGTTCTCAAGTTATATCAAACTATCAAAGTGTTGTTTTCTGCCTTTCACGAGCACATTTCGACTTGTTGTTGAATAATCCTATAATGTAACTCTAAATGACAATCAGAGCAACTTGAATTGCGTGTGTGCAGCCTTTTGCTCAAAAGTAATCAACGTTTCGTTTTCGGAGTCTCTTTTGACAATCTCTTCGAGAGCTGTTTTCAGTCATTAACTGAGCTTTTCTGAAAGTGTCCAAGCGGCCTGTTCTTAGAGTGGACTGTTTTTTGCATTCGTTCTCAATTATATATCAAACTATCAAAGTGTTGTTTTCTGCCTTTCTCGAGCACATTTTGACTTGTTGTTGAATGCTCCTATAATGTAACTCTAAATGACAATCAGAGCAACTTGAATTGCGTGTGTGCAGCCTTTTGCTCAAAAGTGATCAACGTTTCGTTTTCAGTCTCTTTTGACAATCTCTTCGAGAGCTGTTTTCAGTCATTAACAGAGCTGTTTTCAGTCATTAACAGAGCTGTTCTGAAAGTGTCCAAGCGGCCTGTTCTTAGAGTGGACTGTTTTTTGCATTCGTTCTCAAGTTATATCAAACTATCAAAGTGTTGTTTTCTGCCTTTCACGAGCACATTTTGACTTGTTGTTGAATAATCCTATAATGTAACTCTAAATGACAATCAGAGCAACTTGAATTGCGTGTGTGCAGCCTTTTGCTCAAAAGTGATCAACGTTTCGTTTTCGGAGTCTCTTTTGACAATCTCTTCGAGAGCTGTTTTCAGTCATTAACAGAGCTGTTCTGAAAGTGTCCAAGCGGCCTGTTCTTAGAGTGGACTGTTTTTTGCATTCGTTCTCAAGTTATATCAAACTATCAAAGTGTTGTTTTCTGCCTTTCACGAGCACATTTCGACTTGTTGTTGAATAATCCTATAATGTAACTCTAAATGACAATCAGAGCAACTTGAATTGCGTGTGTGCAGCCTTTTGCTCAAAAGTAATCAACGTTTCGTTTTCGGAGTCTCTTTTGACAATCTCTTCGAGAGCTGTTTTCAGTCATTAACTGAGCTTTTCTGAAAGTGTCCAAGCGGCCTGTTCTTAGAGTGGACTGTTTTTTGCATTCGTTCTCAATTATATATCAAACTATCAAAGTGTTGTTTTCTGCCTTTCTCGAGCACATTTTGACTTGTTGTTGAATGCTCCTATAATGTAACTCTAAATGACAATCAGAGCAACTTGAATTGCGTGTGTGCAGCCTTTTGCTCAAAAGTGATCAACGTTTCGTTTTCAGAGTCTCTTTTGACAATCTCTTCGAGAGCTGTTTTCAGTCATTAACAGAGCTGTTCTGAAAGTGTCCAAGTGGCCTGTTCTTAGAGTGGACTGTTTTTTGCATTCGTTCTCAAGTTATATCAAACTATCAAATTGTTGTTTTCTGCCTTTCACGAGCACATTTTGACTTGTTGTTGAATAATCCTATAATGTAACTCTAAATCAGTGGTCTTCAACCAGGGGTCCGCGACCCCTAGGGGGTTCGCAGAGGTACTGCAGGGGGTCCGCCAATTTTTTTCATAATAATTGACAATTATTCACCAAATTGACAATTGTTCACCAAAATAATTTGTGAGAATTAAAAAATATTTAAAAAATGATATTGAGTAAAGTACAAACATTAATAGGCAATAATACACTACTTTTGACAAAAACTATTTACAAAATAAATGATTCCCATGATGCAGAGTCTAACATAAAGTTAGCAAATTTTTTTTTAACGTTAATCAATAACGGGAAATTATATCTTTTTATCAATCACATATAGGCTAATAACCCAGCATATAAATAATAAGGTGGAATAAAAGGTGAATTAAGTAAATATAAAAGTTATTATAGGCCTTAAAATGTGACACATTAAAAAAAAGAAATATATATATATACATATGGGGGTCCCTGTTCTGTTTGTCTCGCGTCCAAGGGGTCCTTGGGCTGAAAAAGGTTGAAGACCCCTGCTCTAAATGACAATCAGAGCAACTTGAATTGCGTGTGTGCAGCCTTTTGCTCAAAAGTGATCAACGTTTCGTTTTCGGAGTCTCTTTTGACAATCTCTTCGAGAGCTGTTTTCAGTCATTAACAGAGCTGTTCTGAAAGTGTCCAAGCGGCCTGTTCTTAGAGTGGACTGTTTTTTGCATTCGTTCTCAAGTTCTATCAGTGTTGTTTTCTGCTTTTCTGGAGCACATTTTGACTTGTTGCTGAATGCTCCTATAATGTAACTCTAAATGACAATCAGAGCAACTTGAATTGCGTGTGTGCAGCCTTTTGCTCAAAAGTGATCAACGTTTCGTTTTCGGAGTCTCTTTTGACAATCTCTTCGAGAGCTGTTTTCAGTCATTAACAGAGCTGTTCTGAAAGTGTCCAAGCGGCCTGTTCTTAGAGTGGACTGTTTTTTGCATTCGTTCTCAAGTTATATTAAACTATCAAAGTGTTGTTTTCTGCCTTTCACGAGCACATTTTGACTTGTTGTTGAATAATCCTATAATGTAACTCTAAATGACAATCAGAGCAACTTGAATTGCGTGTGTGCAGCCTTTTGCTCAAAAGTGATCAACGTTTCGTTTTCGGAGTCTCTTTTGACAATCTCTTCGAGAGCTGTTTTCAGTCATTAACAGAGCTGTTCTGAAAGTGTCCAAGCGGCCTGTTCTTAGAGTGGACTGTTTTTTGCATTCGTTCTCAAGTTCTATCAGTGTTGTTTTCTGCTTTTCTGGAGCACATTTTGACTTGTTGCTGAATGCTCCTATAATGTAACTCTAAATGACAATCAGAGCAACTTGAATTGCGTGTGTGCAGCCTTTTGCTCAAAAGTGATCAACGTTTCGTTTTCGGAGTCTCTTTTGACAATCTCTTCGAGAGCTGTTTTCAGTCATTAACAGAGCTGTTCTGAAAGTGTCCAAGCGGCCTGTTCTTAGAGTGGACTGTTTTTTGCATTCGTTCTCAAGTTATATCAAACTATCAAAGTGTTGTTTTCTGCCTTTCACGAGCACATTTTGACTTGTTGTTGAATAATCCTATAATGTAACTCTAAATGACAATCAGAGCAACTTGAATTGCGTGTGTGCAGCCTTTTGCTCAAAAGTGATCAACGTTTCGTTTTCAGAGTCTCTTTTGACAATCTCTTCGAGAGCTGTTTTCAGTCATTAACAGAGCTGTTCTGAAAGTGTCCAAGCGGCCTGTTCTTAGAGTGGACTGTTTTTTGCATTCGTTCTCAAGTTATATCAAACTATCAAAGTGTTGTTTTCTGCCTTTCACGAGCACATTTTGACTTGTTGTTGAATAATCCTATAATGTAACTCTAAATGACAATCAGAGCAACTTGAATTGCGTGTGTGCAGCCTTTTGCTCAAAAGTGATCAACGTTTTGTTTTCAGAGTCTCTTTTGACAATCTCTTCGAGAGCTGTTTTCAGTCATTAACAGAGCTGTTTTCAGTCATTAACAGAGCTGTTCTGAAAGTGTCCAAGCGGCCTGTTCTTAGAGTGGACTGTTTTTTGCATTCGTTCTCAAGTTATATCAAACTATCAAAGTGTTGTTTTCTGCCTTTCACGAGCAAATTTCGACTTGTTGTTGAATAATCCTATAATGTAACTCTAAATGACAATCAGAGCAACTTGAATTGCGTGTGTGCAGCCTTTTGCTCAAAAGTAATCAACGTTTCGTTTTCGGAGTCTCTTTTGACAATCTCTTCGAGAGCTGTTTTCAGTCATTAACTGAGCTGTTCTGAAAGTGTCCAAGCGGCCTGTTCTTAGAGTGGACTGTTTTTTGCATTCGTTCTCAATTATATATCAAACTATCAAAGTGTTGTTTTCTGCCTTTCTCGAGCACATTTTGACTTGTTGTTGAATGCTCCTATAATGTAACTCTAAATGACAATCAGAGCAACTTGAATTGCGTGTGTGCAGCCTTTTGCTCAAAAGTGATCAACGTTTCGTTTTCAGAGTCTCTTTTGACAATCTCTTCGAGAGCTGTTTTCAGTCATTAACAGAGCTGTTCTGAAAGTGTCCAAGCGGCCTGTTCTTAGAGTGGACTGTTTTTTGCATTCGTTCTCAAGTTATATCAAACTATCAAATTGTTGTTTTCTGCCTTTCACGAGCACATTTTGACTTGTTGTTGAATAATCCTATAATGTAACTCTAAATCAGTGGTCTTCAACCAGGGGTCCGCGACCCCTAGGGGGTTCGCAGAGGTACTGCAGGGGGTCCGCCAATTTTTTTCATAATAATTGACAATTATTCACCAAATTGACAATTGTTCACCAAAATAATTTGTGAGAATTAAAAAATATTTAAAAAATGATATTGAGTAAAGTACAAACATTAATAGGCAATAATACACTACTTTTGACAAAAACTATTTACAAAATAAATGATTCCCATGATGCAGAGTCTAACATAAAGTTAGCAATTTTTTTTTTAACGTTAATCAATAACGGGAAATTATATCTTTTTATCAATCACATATAGGCTAATAACCCAGCATATAAATAATAAGGTGGAATAAAAGGTGAATTAAGTAAATATAAAAGTTATTATAGGCCTTAAAATGTGACACATTAAAAAAAAAAAATATATATATATACATATGGGGGTCCCTGTTCTGTTTGTCTCGCGTCCAAGGGGTCCTTGGGCTGAAAAAGGTTGAAGACCCCTGCTCTAAATGACAATCAGAGCAACTTGAATTGCGTGTGTGCAGCCTTTTGCTCAAAAGTGATCAACGTTTCGTTTTCGGAGTTTTTTTTGACAATCTCTTCGAGAGCTGTTTTCAGTCATTAACAGAGCTGTTCTGAAAGTGTCCAAGCGGCCTGTTCTTAGAGTGGACTGTTTTTTGCATTCGTTCTCAAGTTCTATCAGTGTTGTTTTCTGCTTTTCTGGAGCACATTTTGACTTGTTGCTGAATGCTCCTATAATGTAACTCTAAATGACAATCAGAGCAACTTGAATTGCGTGTGTGCAGCCTTTTGCTCAAAAGTGATCAACGTTTCGTTTTCGGAGTCTCTTTTGACAATCTCTTCGAGAGCTGTTTTCAGTCATTAACAGAGCTGTTCTGAAAGTGTCCAAGCGGCCTGTTCTTAGAGTGGACTGTTTTTTGCATTCGTTCTCAAGTTATATCAAACTATCAAAGTGTTGTTTTCTGCCTTTCACGAGCACATTTTGACTTGTTGTTGAATAATCCTATAATGTAACTCTAAATGACAATCAGAGCAACTTGAATTGCGTGTGTGCAGCCTTTTGCTCAAAAGTGATCAACGTTTCGTTTTCAGAGTCTCTTTTGACAATCTCTTCGAGAGCTGTTTTCAGTCATTAACAGAGCTGTTCTGAAAGTGTCCAAGCGGCCTGTTCTTAGAGTGGACTGTTTTTTGCATTCGTTCTCAAGTTCTATCAGTGTTGTTTTCTGCTTTTCTGGAGCACATTTTGACTTGTTGCTGAATGCTCCTATAATGTAACTCTAAATGACAATCAGAGCAACTTGAATTGCGTGTGTGCAGCCTTTTGCTCAAAAGTGATCAACGTTTCGTTTTCGGAGTCTCTTTTGACAATCTCTTCGAGAGCTGTTTTCAGTCATTAACAGAGCTGTTCTGAAAGTGTCCAAGCGGCCTGTTCTTAGAGTGGACTCTTTTTTGCATTCGTTCTCAAGTTATATCAAACTATCAAAGTGTTGTTTTCTGCCTTTCACGAGCACATTTTGACTTGTTGTTGAATAATCCTATAATGTAACTCTAAATGACAATCAGAGCAACTTGAATTGCGTGTGTGCAGCCTTTTGCTCAAAAGTGATCAACGTTTCGTTTTCAGAGTCTCTTTTGACAATCTCTTCGAGAGCTGTTTTCAGTCATTAACAGAGCTGTTCTGAAAGTGTCCAAGCGGCCTGTTCTTAGAGTGGACTGTTTTTTGCATTCGTTCTCAAGTTATATCAAACTATCAAAGTGTTGTTTTCTACCTTTCACGAGCACATTTTGACTTGTTGTTGAATAATCCTATAATGTAACTCTAAATGACAATCAGAGCAACTTGAATTGCGTGTGTGCAGCCTTTTGCTCAAAAGTGATCAACGTTTCGTTTTCAGAGTCTCTTTTGACAATCTCTTCGAGAGCTGTTTTCAGTCATTAAGAGAGCTGTTCTGAAAGTGTCCAAGCGGCCTGTTCTTAGAGTGGACTGTTTTTTGCATTCGTTCTCAAGTTATATCAAACTATCAAAGTGTTGTTTTCTCCCTTTCACGAGCACATTTTGACTTGTTGTTGAATAATCCTATAATGTAACTCTAAATGACAATCAGAGCAACTTGAATTGCGTGTGTGCAGCCTTTTGCTCAAAAGTGATCAACGTTTCGTTTTCGGAGTCTCTTTTGACAATCTCTTCGAGAGCTGTTTTCAGTCATTAACAGAGCTGTTCTGAAAGTGTCCAAGCGGCCTGTTCTTAGAGTGGACTGTTTTTTGCATTCGTTCTCAAGTTATATCAAACTATCAAAGTGTTGTTTTCTGCCTTTCACGAGCACATTTTGACTTGTTGTTGAATAATCCTATAATGTAACTCTAAATGACAATCAGAGCAACTTGAATTGCGTGTGTGCAGCCTTTTGCTCAAAAGTGATCAACGTTTCGTTTTCGGAGTCTCTTTTGACAATCTCTTCGAGAGCTGTTTTCAGTCATTAACTGAGCTGTTCTGAAAGTGTCCAAGCGGCCTGTTCTTAGAGTGGACTGTTTTTTGCATTCGTTCTCAATTATATATCAAACTATCAAAGTGTTGTTTTCTGCCTTTCTCGAGCACATTTTGACTTGTTGTTGAATGCTCCTATAATGTAACTCTAAATGACAATCAGAGCAACTTGAATTGCGTGTGTGCAGCCTTTTGCTCAAAAGTGATCAACGTTTCGTTTTCAGAGTCTCTTTTGACAATCTCTTCGAGAGCTGTTTTCAGTCATTAACAGAGCTGTTCTGAAAGTGTCCAAGCGGCCTGTTCTTAGAGTGGACTGTTTTTTGCATTCGTTCTCAAGTTCTATCAGTGTTGTTTTCTGCTTTTCTGGAGCACATTTTGACTTGTTGCTGAATGCTCCTATAATGTAACTCTAAATGACAATCAGAGCAACTTGAATTGCGTGTGTGCAGCCTTTTGCTCAAAAGTGATCAACGTTTCGTTTTCGGAGTCTCTTTTGACAATCTCTTCGAGAGCTGTTTTCAGTCATTAACTGAGCTGTTCTGAAAGTGTCCAAGCGGCCTGTTCTTAGAGTGGACTGTTTTTTGCATTCGTTCTCAAGTCATATCAAACTATCAAAGTGTTGTTTTCTGCCTTTCACGAGCACATTTTGACTTGTTGTTGAATAATCCTATAATGTAACTCTAAATGACAATCAGAGCAACTTGAATTGCGTGTGTGCAGCCTTTTGCTCAAAAGTGATCAACGTTTCGTTTTCGGAGTTTTTTTTGACAATCTCTTCGAGAGCTGTTTTCAGTCATTAACAGAGCTGTTCTGAAAGTGTCCAAGCGGCCTGTTCTTAGAGTGGACTGTTTTTTGCATTCGTTCTCAAGTTATATCAAACTATCAAAGTGTTGTTTTCTGCCTTTCACGAGCACATTTTGACTTGTTGTTGAATAATCCTATAATGTAACTCTAAATGACAATCAGAGCAACTTGAATTGCGTGTGTGCAGCCTTTTGCTCAAAAGTGATCAACGTTTCGTTTTCGGAGTCTCTTTTGACAATCTCTTCGAGAGCTGTTTTCAGTCATTAACTGAGCTGTTCTGAAAGTGTCCAAGCGGCCTGTTCTTAGAGTGGACTGTTTTTTGCATTCGTTCTCAAGTCATATCAAACTATCAAAGTGTTGTTTTCTGCCTTTCACGAGCACATTTTGACTTGTTGTTGAATAATCCTATAATGTAACTCTAAATGACAATCAGAGCAACTTGAATTGCGTGTGTGCAGCCTTTTGCTCAAAAGTGATTAACGTTTCGTTTTCAGAGTCTCTTTTGACAATCTCTTCGAGAGCTGTTTTCAGTCATTAACAGAGCTGTTCTGAAAGTGTCCAAGCGGCCTGTTCTTAGAGTGGACTGTTTTTTGCATTCGTTCTCAAGTTCTATCAGTGTTGTTTTCTGCTTTTCTGGAGCACATTTTGACTTGTTGCTGAATGCTCCTATAATGTAACTCTAAATGACAATCAGAGCAACTTGAATTGCGTGTGTGCAGCCTTTTGCTCAAAAGTGATCAACGTTTCGTTTTCGGAGTCTCTTTTGACAATCTCTTCGAGAGCTGTTTTCAGTCATTAACAGAGCTGTTCTGAAAGTGTCCAAGCGGCCTGTTCTTAGAGTGGACTGTTTTTTGCATTCGTTCTCAAGTTATATCAAACTATCAAAGTGTTGTTTTCTGCCTTTCACGAGCACATTTTGACTTGTTGTTGAATAATCCTATAATGTAACTCTAAATGACAATCAGAGCAACTTGAATTGCGTGTGTGCAGCCTTTTGCTCAAAAGTGATCAACGTTTCGTTTTCAGAGTCTCTTTTGACAATCTCTTCGAGAGCTGTTTTCAGTCATTAAGAGAGCTGTTCTGAAAGTGTCCAAGCGGCCTGTTCTTAGAGTGGACTGTTTTTTGCATTCGTTCTCAAGTTATATCAAACTATCAAAGTGTTGTTTTCTCCCTTTCACGAGCACATTTTGACTTGTTGTTGAATAATCCTATAATGTAACTCTAAATGACAATCAGAGCAACTTGAATTGCGTGTGTGCAGCCTTTTGCTCAAAAGTGATCAACGTTTCGTTTTCGGAGTCTCTTTTGACAATCTCTTCGAGAGCTGTTTTCAGTCATTAACAGAGCTGTTCTGAAAGTGTCCAAGCGGGCTGTTCTTAGAGTGGACTGTTTTTTGCATTCGTTCTCAATTATATATCAAACTATCAAAGTGTTGTTTTCTGCCTTTCTCGAGCACATTTTGACTTGTTGTTGAATGCTCCTATAATGTAACTCTAAATGACAATCAGAGCAACTTGAATTGCGTGTGTGCAGCCTTTTGCTCAAAAGTGATCAACGTTTCGTTTTCGGAGTCTCTTTTGACAATCTCTTCGAGAGCTGTTTTCAGTCATTAACTGAGCTGTTCTGAAAGTGTCCAAGCGGCCTGTTCTTAGAGTGGACTGTTTTTTGCATTCGTTCTCAAGTTATATCAAACTATCAAAGTGTTGTTTTCTGCCTTTCACGAGCACATTTTGACTTGTTGTTGAATAATCCTATAATGTAACTCTAAATGACAATCAGAGCAACTTGAATTGCGTGTGTGCAGCCTTTTGCTCAAAAGTGATCAACGTTTCGTTTTCGGAGTCTCTTTTGACAATCTCTTCGAGAGCTGTTTTCAGTCATTAACTGAGCTGTTCTGAAAGTGTCCAAGCGGCCTGTTCTTAGAGTGGACTGTTTTTTTGCATTCGTTCTCAAGTCATATCAAACTATCAAAGTGTTGTTTTCTGCCTTTCACGAGCACATTTTGACTTGTTGTTGAATAATCCTATAATGTAACTCTAAATGACAATCAGAGCAACTTGAATTGCGTGTGTGCAGCCTTTTGCTCAAAAGTGATCAACGTTTCGTTTTCGGAGTTTTTTTTGACAATCTCTTCGAGAGCTGTTTTCAGTCATTAACAGAGCTGTTCTGAAAGTGTCCAAGCGGCCTGTTCTTAGAGTGGACTGTTTTTTGCATTCGTTCTCAAGTTATATCAAACTATCAAAGTGTTGTTTTCTGCCTTTCACGAGCACATTTTGACTTGTTGTTGAATAATCCTATAATGTAACTCTTAAATGACAATCAGAGCAACTTGAATTGCGTGTGTGCAGCCTTTTGCTCAAAAGTGATCAACGTTTCGTTTTCGGAGTCTCTTTTGACAATCTCTTCGAGAGCTGTTTTCAGTCATTAACTGAGCTGTTCTGAAAGTGTCCAAGCGGCCTGTTCTTAGAGTGGACTGTTTTTTGCATTCGTTCTCAAGTCATATCAAACTATCAAAGTGTTGTTTTCTGCCTTTCACGAGCACATTTTGACTTGTTGTTGAATAATCCTATAATGTAACTCTAAATGACAATCAGAGCAACTTGAATTGCGTGTGTGCAGCCTTTTGCTCAAAAGTGATCAACGTTTCGTTTTCAGAGTCTCTTTTGACAATCTCTTCGAGAGCTGTTTTCAGTCATTAACAGAGCTGTTCTGAAAGTGTCCAAGCGGCCTGTTCTTAGAGTGGACTGTTTTTTGCATTCGTTCTCAAGTTCTATCAGTGTTGTTTTCTGCTTTTCTGGAGCACATTTTGACTTGTTGCTGAATGCTCCTATAATGTAACTCTAAATGACAATCAGAGCAACTTGAATTGCGTGTGTGCAGCCTTTTGCTCAAAAGTGATCAACGTTTCGTTTTCAGAGTCTCTTTTGACAATCTCTTCGAGAGCTGTTTTCAGTCATTAACAGAGCTGTTTTCAGTCATTAACAGAGCTGTTCTGAAAGTGTCCAAGCGGCCTGTTCTTAGAGTGGACTGTTTTTTGCATTCGTTCTCAAGTTATATCAAACTATCAAAGTGTTGTTTTCTGCCTTTCACGAGCAAATTTCGACTTGTTGTTGAATAATCCTATAATGTAACTCTAAATGACAATCAGAGCAACTTGAATTGCGTGTGTGCAGCCTTTTGCTCAAAAGTAATCAACGTTTCGTTTTCGGAGTCTCTTTTGACAATCTCTTCGAGAGCTGTTTTCAGTCATTAACTGAGCTGTTCTGAAAGTGTCCAAGCGGCCTGTTCTTAGAGTGGACTGTTTTTTGCATTCGTTCTCAATTATATATCAAACTATCAAAGTGTTGTTTTCTGCCTTTCTCGAGCACATTTTGACTTGTTGTTGAATGCTCCTATAATGTAACTCTAAATGACAATCAGAGCAACTTGAATTGCGTGTGTGCAGCCTTTTGCTCAAAAGTGATCAACGTTTCGTTTTCAGAGTCTCTTTTGACAATCTCTTCGAGAGCTGTTTTCAGTCATTAACAGAGCTGTTCTGAAAGTGTCCAAGCGGCCTGTTCTTAGAGTGGACTGTTTTTTGCATTCGTTCTCAAGTTATATCAAACTATCAAATTGTTGTTTTCTGCCTTTCACGAGCACATTTTGACTTGTTGTTGAATAATCCTATAATGTAACTCTAAATCAGTGGTCTTCAACCAGGGGTCCGCGACCCCTAGGGGGTTCGCAGAGGTACTGCAGGGGGTCCGCCAATTTTTTTCATAATAATTGACAATTATTCACCAAATTGACAATTGTTCACCAAAATAATTTGTGAGAATTAAAAAATATTTAAAAAATGATATTGAGTAAAGTACAAACATTAATAGGCAATAATACACTACTTTTGACAAAAACTATTTACAAAATAAATGATTCCCATGATGCAGAGTCTAACATAAAGTTAGCAATTTTTTTTTTAACGTTAATCAATAACGGGAAATTATATCTTTTTATCAATCACATATAGGCTAATAACCCAGCATATAAATAATAAGGTGGAATAAAAGGTGAATTAAGTAAATATAAAAGTTATTATAGGCCTTAAAATGTGACACATTAAAAAAAAAAAATATATATATATACATATGGGGGTCCCTGTTCTGTTTGTCTCGCGTCCAAGGGGTCCTTGGGCTGAAAAAGGTTGAAGACCCCTGCTCTAAATGACAATCAGAGCAACTTGAATTGCGTGTGTGCAGCCTTTTGCTCAAAAGTGATCAACGTTTCGTTTTCGGAGTTTTTTTTGACAATCTCTTCGAGAGCTGTTTTCAGTCATTAACAGAGCTGTTCTGAAAGTGTCCAAGCGGCCTGTTCTTAGAGTGGACTGTTTTTTGCATTCGTTCTCAAGTTCTATCAGTGTTGTTTTCTGCTTTTCTGGAGCACATTTTGACTTGTTGCTGAATGCTCCTATAATGTAACTCTAAATGACAATCAGAGCAACTTGAATTGCGTGTGTGCAGCCTTTTGCTCAAAAGTGATCAACGTTTCGTTTTCGGAGTCTCTTTTGACAATCTCTTCGAGAGCTGTTTTCAGTCATTAACAGAGCTGTTCTGAAAGTGTCCAAGCGGCCTGTTCTTAGAGTGGACTGTTTTTTGCATTCGTTCTCAAGTTATATCAAACTATCAAAGTGTTGTTTTCTGCCTTTCACGAGCACATTTTGACTTGTTGTTGAATAATCCTATAATGTAACTCTAAATGACAATCAGAGCAACTTGAATTGCGTGTGTGCAGCCTTTTGCTCAAAAGTGATCAACGTTTCGTTTTCAGAGTCTCTTTTGACAATCTCTTCGAGAGCTGTTTTCAGTCATTAACAGAGCTGTTCTGAAAGTGTCCAAGCGGCCTGTTCTTAGAGTGGACTGTTTTTTGCATTCGTTCTCAAGTTCTATCAGTGTTGTTTTCTGCTTTTCTGGAGCACATTTTGACTTGTTGCTGAATGCTCCTATAATGTAACTCTAAATGACAATCAGAGCAACTTGAATTGCGTGTGTGCAGCCTTTTGCTCAAAAGTGATCAACGTTTCGTTTTCGGAGTCTCTTTTGACAATCTCTTCGAGAGCTGTTTTCAGTCATTAACAGAGCTGTTCTGAAAGTGTCCAAGCGGCCTGTTCTTAGAGTGGACTCTTTTTTGCATTCGTTCTCAAGTTATATCAAACTATCAAAGTGTTGTTTTCTGCCTTTCACGAGCACATTTTGACTTGTTGTTGAATAATCCTATAATGTAACTCTAAATGACAATCAGAGCAACTTGAATTGCGTGTGTGCAGCCTTTTGCTCAAAAGTGATCAACGTTTCGTTTTCAGAGTCTCTTTTGACAATCTCTTCGAGAGCTGTTTTCAGTCATTAACAGAGCTGTTCTGAAAGTGTCCAAGCGGCCTGTTCTTAGAGTGGACTGTTTTTTGCATTCGTTCTCAAGTTATATCAAACTATCAAAGTGTTGTTTTCTACCTTTCACGAGCACATTTTGACTTGTTGTTGAATAATCCTATAATGTAACTCTAAATGACAATCAGAGCAACTTGAATTGCGTGTGTGCAGCCTTTTGCTCAAAAGTGATCAACGTTTCGTTTTCAGAGTCTCTTTTGACAATCTCTTCGAGAGCTGTTTTCAGTCATTAAGAGAGCTGTTCTGAAAGTGTCCAAGCGGCCTGTTCTTAGAGTGGACTGTTTTTTGCATTCGTTCTCAAGTTATATCAAACTATCAAAGTGTTGTTTTCTCCCTTTCACGAGCACATTTTGACTTGTTGTTGAATAATCCTATAATGTAACTCTAAATGACAATCAGAGCAACTTGAATTGCGTGTGTGCAGCCTTTTGCTCAAAAGTGATCAACGTTTCGTTTTCGGAGTCTCTTTTGACAATCTCTTCGAGAGCTGTTTTCAGTCATTAACAGAGCTGTTCTGAAAGTGTCCAAGCGGCCTGTTCTTAGAGTGGACTGTTTTTTGCATTCGTTCTCAAGTTATATCAAACTATCAAAGTGTTGTTTTCTGCCTTTCACGAGCACATTTTGACTTGTTGTTGAATAATCCTATAATGTAACTCTAAATGACAATCAGAGCAACTTGAATTGCGTGTGTGCAGCCTTTTGCTCAAAAGTGATCAACGTTTCGTTTTCGGAGTCTCTTTTGACAATCTCTTCGAGAGCTGTTTTCAGTCATTAACTGAGCTGTTCTGAAAGTGTCCAAGCGGCCTGTTCTTAGAGTGGACTGTTTTTTGCATTCGTTCTCAATTATATATCAAACTATCAAAGTGTTGTTTTCTGCCTTTCTCGAGCACATTTTGACTTGTTGTTGAATGCTCCTATAATGTAACTCTAAATGACAATCAGAGCAACTTGAATTGCGTGTGTGCAGCCTTTTGCTCAAAAGTGATCAACGTTTCGTTTTCAGAGTCTCTTTTGACAATCTCTTCGAGAGCTGTTTTCAGTCATTAACAGAGCTGTTCTGAAAGTGTCCAAGCGGCCTGTTCTTAGAGTGGACTGTTTTTTGCATTCGTTCTCAAGTTCTATCAGTGTTGTTTTCTGCTTTTCTGGAGCACATTTTGACTTGTTGCTGAATGCTCCTATAATGTAACTCTAAATGACAATCAGAGCAACTTGAATTGCGTGTGTGCAGCCTTTTGCTCAAAAGTGATCAACGTTTCGTTTTCGGAGTCTCTTTTGACAATCTCTTCGAGAGCTGTTTTCAGTCATTAACTGAGCTGTTCTGAAAGTGTCCAAGCGGCCTGTTCTTAGAGTGGACTGTTTTTTGCATTCGTTCTCAAGTCATATCAAACTATCAAAGTGTTGTTTTCTGCCTTTCACGAGCACATTTTGACTTGTTGTTGAATAATCCTATAATGTAACTCTAAATGACAATCAGAGCAACTTGAATTGCGTGTGTGCAGCCTTTTGCTCAAAAGTGATCAACGTTTCGTTTTCGGAGTTTTTTTTGACAATCTCTTCGAGAGCTGTTTTCAGTCATTAACAGAGCTGTTCTGAAAGTGTCCAAGCGGCCTGTTCTTAGAGTGGACTGTTTTTTGCATTCGTTCTCAAGTTATATCAAACTATCAAAGTGTTGTTTTCTGCCTTTCACGAGCACATTTTGACTTGTTGTTGAATAATCCTATAATGTAACTCTAAATGACAATCAGAGCAACTTGAATTGCGTGTGTGCAGCCTTTTGCTCAAAAGTGATCAACGTTTCGTTTTCGGAGTCTCTTTTGACAATCTCTTCGAGAGCTGTTTTCAGTCATTAACTGAGCTGTTCTGAAAGTGTCCAAGCGGCCTGTTCTTAGAGTGGACTGTTTTTTGCATTCGTTCTCAAGTCATATCAAACTATCAAAGTGTTGTTTTCTGCCTTTCACGAGCACATTTTGACTTGTTGTTGAATAATCCTATAATGTAACTCTAAATGACAATCAGAGCAACTTGAATTGCGTGTGTGCAGCCTTTTGCTCAAAAGTGATTAACGTTTCGTTTTCAGAGTCTCTTTTGACAATCTCTTCGAGAGCTGTTTTCAGTCATTAACAGAGCTGTTCTGAAAGTGTCCAAGCGGCCTGTTCTTAGAGTGGACTGTTTTTTGCATTCGTTCTCAAGTTCTATCAGTGTTGTTTTCTGCTTTTCTGGAGCACATTTTGACTTGTTGCTGAATGCTCCTATAATGTAACTCTAAATGACAATCAGAGCAACTTGAATTGCGTGTGTGCAGCCTTTTGCTCAAAAGTGATCAACGTTTCGTTTTCGGAGTCTCTTTTGACAATCTCTTCGAGAGCTGTTTTCAGTCATTAACAGAGCTGTTCTGAAAGTGTCCAAGCGGCCTGTTCTTAGAGTGGACTGTTTTTTGCATTCGTTCTCAAGTTATATCAAACTATCAAAGTGTTGTTTTCTGCCTTTCACGAGCACATTTTGACTTGTTGTTGAATAATCCTATAATGTAACTCTAAATGACAATCAGAGCAACTTGAATTGCGTGTGTGCAGCCTTTTGCTCAAAAGTGATCAACGTTTCGTTTTCAGAGTCTCTTTTGACAATCTCTTCGAGAGCTGTTTTCAGTCATTAAGAGAGCTGTTCTGAAAGTGTCCAAGCGGCCTGTTCTTAGAGTGGACTGTTTTTTGCATTCGTTCTCAAGTTATATCAAACTATCAAAGTGTTGTTTTCTCCCTTTCACGAGCACATTTTGACTTGTTGTTGAATAATCCTATAATGTAACTCTAAATGACAATCAGAGCAACTTGAATTGCGTGTGTGCAGCCTTTTGCTCAAAAGTGATCAACGTTTCGTTTTCGGAGTCTCTTTTGACAATCTCTTCGAGAGCTGTTTTCAGTCATTAACAGAGCTGTTCTGAAAGTGTCCAAGCGGGCTGTTCTTAGAGTGGACTGTTTTTTGCATTCGTTCTCAATTATATATCAAACTATCAAAGTGTTGTTTTCTGCCTTTCTCGAGCACATTTTGACTTGTTGTTGAATGCTCCTATAATGTAACTCTAAATGACAATCAGAGCAACTTGAATTGCGTGTGTGCAGCCTTTTGCTCAAAAGTGATCAACGTTTCGTTTTCGGAGTCTCTTTTGACAATCTCTTCGAGAGCTGTTTTCAGTCATTAACTGAGCTGTTCTGAAAGTGTCCAAGCGGCCTGTTCTTAGAGTGGACTGTTTTTTGCATTCGTTCTCAAGTTATATCAAACTATCAAAGTGTTGTTTTCTGCCTTTCACGAGCACATTTTGACTTGTTGTTGAATAATCCTATAATGTAACTCTAAATGACAATCAGAGCAACTTGAATTGCGTGTGTGCAGCCTTTTGCTCAAAAGTGATCAACGTTTCGTTTTCGGAGTCTCTTTTGACAATCTCTTCGAGAGCTGTTTTCAGTCATTAACTGAGCTGTTCTGAAAGTGTCCAAGCGGCCTGTTCTTAGAGTGGACTGTTTTTTTGCATTCGTTCTCAAGTCATATCAAACTATCAAAGTGTTGTTTTCTGCCTTTCACGAGCACATTTTGACTTGTTGTTGAATAATCCTATAATGTAACTCTAAATGACAATCAGAGCAACTTGAATTGCGTGTGTGCAGCCTTTTGCTCAAAAGTGATCAACGTTTCGTTTTCAGAGTCTCTTTTGACAATCTCTTCGAGAGCTGTTTTCAGTCATTAACAGAGCTGTTCTGAAAGTGTCCAAGCGGCCTGTTCTTAGAGTGGACTGTTTTTTGCATTCGTTCTCAAGTTCTATCAGTGTTGTTTTCTGCTTTTCTGGAGCACATTTTGACTTGTTGCTGAATGCTCCTATAATGTAACTCTAAATGACAATCAGAGCAACTTGAATTGCGTGTGTGCAGCCTTTTGCTCAAAAGTGATCAACGTTTCGTTTTCGGAGTCTCTTTTGACAATCTCTTCGAGAGCTGTTTTCAGTCATTAACTGAGCTGTTCTGAAAGTGTCCAAGCGGCCTGTTCTTAGAGTGGACTGTTTTTTGCATTCGTTCTCAAGTCATATCAAACTATCAAAGTGTTGTTTTCTGCCTTTCACGAGCACATTTTGACTTGTTGTTGAATAATCCTATAATGTAACTCTAAATGACAATCAGAGCAACTTGAATTGCGTGTGTGCAGCCTTTTGCTCAAAAGTGATCAACGTTTCGTTTTCGGAGTTTTTTTTGACAATCTCTTCGAGAGCTGTTTTCAGTCATTAACAGAGCTGTTCTGAAAGTGTCCAAGCGGCCTGTTCTTAGAGTGGACTGTTTTTTGCATTCGTTCTCAAGTTATATCAAACTATCAAAGTGTTGTTTTCTGCCTTTCACGAGCACATTTTGACTTGTTGTTGAATAATCCTATAATGTAACTCTTAAATGACAATCAGAGCAACTTGAATTGCGTGTGTGCAGCCTTTTGCTCAAAAGTGATCAACGTTTCGTTTTCGGAGTCTCTTTTGACAATCTCTTCGAGAGCTGTTTTCAGTCATTAACTGAGCTGTTCTGAAAGTGTCCAAGCGGCCTGTTCTTAGAGTGGACTGTTTTTTGCATTCGTTCTCAAGTCATATCAAACTATCAAAGTGTTGTTTTCTGCCTTTCACGAGCACATTTTGACTTGTTGTTGAATAATCCTATAATGTAACTCTAAATGACAATCAGAGCAACTTGAATTGCGTGTGTGCAGCCTTTTGCTCAAAAGTGATCAACGTTTCGTTTTCAGAGTCTCTTTTGACAATCTCTTCGAGAGCTGTTTTCAGTCATTAACAGAGCTGTTCTGAAAGTGTCCAAGCGGCCTGTTCTTAGAGTGGACTGTTTTTTGCATTCGTTCTCAAGTTCTATCAGTGTTGTTTTCTGCTTTTCTGGAGCACATTTTGACTTGTTGCTGAATGCTCCTATAATGTAACTCTAAATGACAATCAGAGCAACTTGAATTGCGTGTGTGCAGCCTTTTGCTCAAAAGTGATCAACGTTTCGTTTTCGGAGTCTCTTTTGACAATCTCTTCGAGAGCTGTTTTCAGTCATTAACAGAGCTGTTCTGAAAGTGTCCAAGCGGCCTGTTCTTAGAGTGGACTGTTTTTTGCATTCGTTCTCAAGTTATATCAAACTATCAAAGTGTTGTTTTCTGCCTTTCACGAGCACATTTTGACTTGTTGTTGAATAATCCTATAATGTAACTCTAAATGACAATCAGAGCAACTTGAATTGCGTGTGTGCAGCCTTTTGCTCAAAAGTGATCAACGTTTCGTTTTCAGAGTCTCTTTTGACAATCTCTTCGAGAGCTGTTTTCAGTCATTAACAGAGCTGTTCTGAAAGTGTCCAAGCGGCCTGTTCTTAGAGTGGACTGTTTTTTGCATTCGTTCTCAAGTTATATCAAACTATCAAAGTGTTGTTTTCTACCTTTCACGAGCACATTTTGACTTGTTGTTGAATAATCCTATAATGTAACTCTAAATGACAATCAGAGCAACTTGAATTGCGTGTGTGCAGCCTTTTGCTCAAAAGTGATCAACGTTTCGTTTTCAGAGTCTCTTTTGACAATCTCTTCGAGAGCTGTTTTCAGTCATTAAGAGAGCTGTTCTGAAAGTGTCCAAGCGGCCTGTTCTTAGAGTGGACTGTTTTTTGCATTCGTTCTCAAGTTATATCAAACTATCAAAGTGTTGTTTTCTCCCTTTCACGAGCACATTTTGACTTGTTGTTGAATAATCCTATAATGTAACTCTAAATGACAATCAGAGCAACTTGAATTGCGTGTGTGCAGCCTTTTGCTCAAAAGTGATCAACGTTTCGTTTTCGGAGTCTCTTTTGACAATCTCTTCGAGAGCTGTTTTCAGTCATTAACAGAGCTGTTCTGAAAGTGTCCAAGCGGGCTGTTCTTAGAGTGGACTGTTTTTTGCATTCGTTCTCAATTATATATCAAACTATCAAAGTGTTGTTTTCTGCCTTTCTCGAGCACATTTTGACTTGTTGTTGAATGCTCCTATAATGTAACTCTAAATGACAATCAGAGCAACTTGAATTGCGTGTGTGCAGCCTTTTGCTCAAAAGTGATCAACGTTTCGTTTTCGGAGTCTCTTTTGACAATCTCTTCGAGAGCTGTTTTCAGTCATTAACTGAGCTGTTCTGAAAGTGTCCAAGCGGCCTGTTCTTAGAGTGGACTGTTTTTTGCATTCGTTCTCAATTATATATCAAACTATCAAAGTGTTGTTTTCTGCCTTTCTCGAGCACATTTTGACTTGTTGTTGAATGCTCCTATAATGTAACTCTAAATGACAATCAGAGCAACTTGAATTGCGTGTGTGCAGCCTTTTGCTCAAAAGTGATCAACGTTTCGTTTTCAGAGTCTCTTTTGACAATCTCTTCGAGAGCTGTTTTCAGTCATTAACAGAGCTGTTCTGAAAGTGTCCAAGCGGCCTGTTCTTAGAGTGGACTGTTTTTTGCATTCGTTCTCAAGTTATATCAAACTATCAAAGTGTTGTTTTCTGCCTTTCACGAGCACATTTTGACTTGTTGTTGAATAATCCTATAATGTAACTCTAAATGACAATCAGAGCAACTTGAATTGCGTGTGTGCAGCCTTTTGCTCAAAAGTGATCAACGTTTCGTTTTCGGAGTCTCTTTTGACAATCTCTTCGAGAGCTGTTTTCAGTCATTAACTGAGCTGTTCTGAAAGTGTCCAAGCGGCCTGTTCTTAGAGTGGACTGTTTTTTGCATTCGTTCTCAAGTCATATCAAACTATCAAAGTGTTGTTTTCTGCCTTTCACGAGCACATTTTGACTTGTTGTTGAATAATCCTATAATGTAACTCTAAATGACAATCAGAGCAACTTGAATTGCGTGTGTGCAGCCTTTTGCTCAAAAGTGATCAACGTTTCGTTTTCAGAGTCTCTTTTGACAATCTCTTCGAGAGCTGTTTTCAGTCATTAACAGAGCTGTTCTGAAAGTGTCCAAGCGGCCTGTTCTTAGAGTGGACTGTTTTTTGCATTCGTTCTCAAGTTCTATCAGTGTTGTTTTCTGCTTTTCTGGAGCACATTTTGACTTGTTGCTGAATGCTCCTATAATGTAACTCTAAATGACAATCAGAGCAACTTGAATTGCGTGTGTGCAGCCTTTTGCTCAAAAGTGATCAACGTTTCGTTTTCGGAGTCTCTTTTGACAATCTCTTCGAGAGCTGTTTTCAGTCATTAACAGAGCTGTTCTGAAAGTGTCCAAGCGGCCTGTTCTTAGAGTGGACTGTTTTTTGCATTCGTTCTCAAGTTATATCAAACTATCAAAGTGTTGTTTTCTGCCTTTCACGAGCACATTTTGACTTGTTGTTGAATAATCCTATAATGTAACTCTAAATGACAATCAGAGCAACTTGAATTGCGTGTGTGCAGCCTTTTGCTCAAAAGTGATCAACGTTTCGTTTTCAGAGTCTCTTTTGACAATCTCTTCGAGAGCTGTTTTCAGTCATTAACAGAGCTGTTCTGAAAGTGTCCAAGCGGCCTGTTCTTAGAGTGGACTGTTTTTTGCATTCGTTCTCAAGTTATATCAAACTATCAAAGTGTTGTTTTCTACCTTTCACGAGCACATTTTGACTTGTTGTTGAATAATCCTATAATGTAACTCTAAATGACAATCAGAGCAACTTGAATTGCGTGTGTGCAGCCTTTTGCTCAAAAGTGATCAACGTTTCGTTTTCAGAGTCTCTTTTGACAATCTCTTCGAGAGCTGTTTTCAGTCATTAAGAGAGCTGTTCTGAAAGTGTCCAAGCGGCCTGTTCTTAGAGTGGACTGTTTTTTGCATTCGTTCTCAAGTTATATCAAACTATCAAAGTGTTGTTTTCTGCCTTTCACGAGCACATTTTGACTTGTTGTTGAATAATCCTATAATGTAACTCTAAATGACAATCAGAGCAACTTGAATTGCGTGTGTGCAGCCTTTTGCTCAAAAGTGATCAACGTTTCGTTTTCAGAGTCTCTTTTGACAATCTCTTCGAGAGCTGTTTTCAGTCATTAACAGAGCTGTTCTGAAAGTGTCCAAGCGGCCTGTTCTTAGAGTGGACTGTTTTTTGCATTCGTTCTCAAGTTATATCAAACTATCAAAGTGTTGTTTTCTGCCTTTCACGAGCACATTTTGACTTGTTGTTGAATAATCCTATAATGTAACTCTAAATGACAATCAGAGCAACTTGAATTGCGTGTGTGCAGCCTTTTGCTCAAAAGTGATCAACGTTTCGTTTTCGGAGTTTTTTTTGACAATCTCTTCGAGAGCTGTTTTCAGTCATTAACAGAGCTGTTCTGAAAGTGTCCAAGCGGCCTGTTCTTAGAGTGGACTGTTTTTTGCATTCGTTCTCAAGTTATATCAAACTATCAAAGTGTTGTTTTCTGCCTTTCACGAGCACATTTTGACTTGTTGTTGAATAATCCTATAATGTAACTCTAAATGACAATCAGAGCAACTTGAATTGCGTGTGTGCAGCCTTTTGCTCAAAAGTGATCAACGTTTCGTTTTCGGAGTCTCTTTTGACAATCTCTTCGAGAGCTGTTTTCAGTCATTAACTGAGCTGTTCTGAAAGTGTCCAAGCGGCCTGTTCTTAGAGTGGACTGTTTTTTGCATTCGTTCTCAATTATATATCAAACTATCAAAGTGTTGTTTTCTGCCTTTCTCGAGCACATTTTGACTTGTTGTTGAATGCTCCTATAATGTAACTCTAAATGACAATCAGAGCAACTTGAATTGCGTGTGTGCAGCCTTTTGCTCAAAAGTGATCAACGTTTCGTTTTCAGAGTCTCTTTTGACAATCTCTTCGAGAGCTGTTTTCAGTCATTAACAGAGCTGTTCTGAAAGTGTCCAAGCGGCCTGTTCTTAGAGTGGACTGTTTTTTGCATTCGTTCTCAAGTTATATCAAACTATCAAAGTGTTGTTTTCTGCCTTTCACGAGCACATTTTGACTTGTTGTTGAATAATCCTATAATGTAACTCTAAATGACAATCAGAGCAACTTGAATTGCGTGTGTGCAGCCTTTTGCTCAAAAGTGATCAACGTTTCGTTTTCGGAGTCTCTTTTGACAATCTCTTCGAGAGCTGTTTTCAGTCATTAACTGAGCTGTTCTGAAAGTGTCCAAGCGGCCTGTTCTTAGAGTGGACTGTTTTTTGCATTCGTTCTCAAGTCATATCAAACTATCAAAGTGTTGTTTTCTGCCTTTCACGAGCACATTTTGACTTGTTGTTGAATAATCCTATAATGTAACTCTAAATGACAATCAGAGCAACTTGAATTGCGTGTGTGCAGCCTTTTGCTCAAAAGTGATCAACGTTTCGTTTTCAGAGTCTCTTTTGACAATCTCTTCGAGAGCTGTTTTCAGTCATTAACAGAGCTGTTCTGAAAGTGTCCAAGCGGCCTGTTCTTAGAGTGGACTGTTTTTTGCATTCGTTCTCAAGTTCTATCAGTGTTGTTTTCTGCTTTTCTGGAGCACATTTTGACTTGTTGCTGAATGCTCCTATAATGTAACTCTAAATGACAATCAGAGCAACTTGAATTGCGTGTGTGCAGCCTTTTGCTCAAAAGTGATCAACGTTTCGTTTTCGGAGTCTCTTTTGACAATCTCTTCGAGAGCTGTTTTCAGTCATTAACAGAGCTGTTCTGAAAGTGTCCAAGCGGCCTGTTCTTAGAGTGGACTGTTTTTTGCATTCGTTCTCAAGTTATATCAAACTATCAAAGTGTTGTTTTCTGCCTTTCACGAGCACATTTTGACTTGTTGTTGAATAATCCTATAATGTAACTCTAAATGACAATCAGAGCAACTTGAATTGCGTGTGTGCAGCCTTTTGCTCAAAAGTGATCAACGTTTCGTTTTCAGAGTCTCTTTTGACAATCTCTTCGAGAGCTGTTTTCAGTCATTAACAGAGCTGTTCTGAAAGTGTCCAAGCGGCCTGTTCTTAGAGTGGACTGTTTTTTGCATTCGTTCTCAAGTTATATCAGTGTTGTTTTCTGCTTTTCTGGAGCACATTTTGACTTGTTGCTGAATGCTCCTATAATGTAACTCTAAATGACAATCAGAGCAACTTGAATTGCGTGTGTGCAGCCTTTTGCTCAAAAGTGATCAACGTTTCGTTTTCGGAGTCTCTTTTGACAATCTCTTCGAGAGCTGTTTTCAGTCATTAACAGAGCAGTTCTGAAAGTGTCCAAGCGGCCTGTTCTTAGAGTGGACTGTTTTTTGCATTCGTTCTCAAGTTATATCAAACTATCAAAGTGTTGTTTTCTGCCTTTCACGAGCACATTTTGACTTGTTGTTGAATAATCCTATAATGTAACTCTAAATGACAATCAGAGCAACTTGAATTGCGTGTGTGCAGCCTTTTGCTCAAAAGTGATCAACGTTTCGTTTTCAGAGTCTCTTTTGACAATCTCTTCGAGAGCTGTTTTCAGTCATTAACAGAGCTGTTCTGAAAGTGTCCAAGCGGCCTGTTCTTAGAGTGGACTGTTTTTTGCATTCGTTCTCAAGTTATATCAAACTATCAAAGTGTTGTTTTCTGCCTTTCACGAGCACATTTTGACTTGTTGTTGAATAATCCTATAATGTAACTCTAAATGACAATCAGAGCAACTTGAATTGCGTGTGTGCAGCCTTTTGCTCAAAAGTGATCAACGTTTCGTTTTCGGAGTTTTTTTTGACAATCTCTTCGAGAGCTGTTTTCAGTCATTAACAGAGCTGTTCTGAAAGTGTCCAAGCGGCCTGTTCTTAGAGTGGACTGTTTTTTGCATTCGTTCTCAAGTTATATCAAACTATCAAAGTGTTGTTTTCTGCCTTTCACGAGCACATTTTGACTTGTTGTTGAATAATCCTATAATGTAACTCTAAATGACAATCAGAGCAACTTGAATTGCGTGTGTGCAGCCTTTTGCTCAAAAGTGATCAACGTTTCGTTTTCAGAGTCTCTTTTGACAATCTCTTCGAGAGCTGTTTTCAGTCATTAACAGAGCTGTTCTGAAAGTGTCCAAGCGGCCTGTTCTTAGAGTGGAGTGTTTTTTGCATTCGTTCTCAAGTTATATCAAACTATCAAAGTGTTGTTTTCTACCTTTCACGAGCACATTTTGACTTGTTGTTGAATAATCCTATAATGTAACTCTAAATGACAATCAGAGCAACTTGAATTGCGTGTGTGCAGCCTTTTGCTCAAAAGTGATCAACGTTTCGTTTTCAGAGTCTCTTTTGACAATCTCTTCGAGAGCTGTTTTCAGTCATTAAGAGAGCTGTTCTGAAAGTGTCCAAGCGGCCTGTTCTTAGAGTGGACTGTTTTTTGCATTCGTTCTCAAGTTATATCAAACTATCAAAGTGTTGTTTTCTACCTTTCACGAGCACATTTTGACTTGTTGTTGAATAATCCTATAATGTAACTCTAAATGACAATCAGAGCAACTTGAATTGCGTGTGTGCAGCCTTTTGCTCAAAAGTGATCAACGTTTCGTTTTCAGAGTCTCTTTTGACAATCTCTTCGAGAGCTGTTTTCAGTCATTAAGAGAGCTGTTCTGAAAGTGTCCAAGCGGCCTGTTCTTAGAGTGGACTGTTTTTTGCATTCGTTCTCAAGTTATATCAAACTATCAAAGTGTTGTTTTCTGCCTTTCACGAGCACATTTTGACTTGTTGTTGAATAATCCTATAATGTAACTCTAAATGACAATCAGAGCAACTTGAATTGCGTGTGTGCAGCCTTTTGCTCAAAAGTGATCAACGTTTCGTTTTCAGAGTCTCTTTTGACAATCTCTTCGAGAGCTGTTTTCAGTCATTAACAGAGCTGTTCTGAAAGTGTCCAAGCGGCCTGTTCTTAGAGTGGACTGTTTTTTGCATTCGTTCTCAAGTTATATCAAACTATCAAAGTGTTGTTTTCTGCCTTTCACGAGCACATTTTGACTTGTTGTTGAATAATCCTATAATGTAACTCTAAATGACAATCAGAGCAACTTGAATTGCGTGTGTGCAGCCTTTTGCTCAAAAGTGATCAACGTTTCGTTTTCGGAGTTTTTTTTGACAATCTCTTCGAGAGCTGTTTTCAGTCATTAACAGAGCTGTTCTGAAAGTGTCCAAGCGGCCTGTTCTTAGAGTGGACTGTTTTTTGCATTCGTTCTCAAGTTATATCAAACTATCAAAGTGTTGTTTTCTGCCTTTCACGAGCACATTTTGACTTGTTGTTGAATAATCCTATAATGTAACTCTAAATGACAATCAGAGCAACTTGAATTGCGTGTGTGCAGCCTTTTGCTCAAAAGTGATCAACGTTTCGTTTTCGGAGTCTCTTTTGACAATCTCTTCGAGAGCTGTTTTCAGTCATTAACTGAGCTGTTCTGAAAGTGTCCAAGCGGCCTGTTCTTAGAGTGGACTGTTTTTTGCATTCGTTCTCAATTATATATCAAACTATCAAAGTGTTGTTTTCTGCCTTTCTCGAGCACATTTTGACTTGTTGTTGAATGCTCCTATAATGTAACTCTAAATGACAATCAGAGCAACTTGAATTGCGTGTGTGCAGCCTTTTGCTCAAAAGTGATCAACGTTTCGTTTTCAGAGTCTCTTTTGACAATCTCTTCGAGAGCTGTTTTCAGTCATTAACAGAGCTGTTCTGAAAGTGTCCAAGCGGCCTGTTCTTAGAGTGGACTGTTTTTTGCATTCGTTCTCAAGTTATATCAAACTATCAAAGTGTTGTTTTCTGCCTTTCACGAGCACATTTTGACTTGTTGTTGAATAATCCTATAATGTAACTCTAAATGACAATCAGAGCAACTTGAATTGCGTGTGTGCAGCCTTTTGCTCAAAAGTGATCAACGTTTCGTTTTCGGAGTCTCTTTTGACAATCTCTTCGAGAGCTGTTTTCAGTCATTAACTGAGCTGTTCTGAAAGTGTCCAAGCGGCCTGTTCTTAGAGTGGACTGTTTTTTGCATTCGTTCTCAAGTCATATCAAACTATCAAAGTGTTGTTTTCTGCCTTTCACGAGCACATTTTGACTTGTTGTTGAATAATCCTATAATGTAACTCTAAATGACAATCAGAGCAACTTGAATTGCGTGTGTGCAGCCTTTTGCTCAAAAGTGATCAACGTTTCGTTTTCAGAGTCTCTTTTGACAATCTCTTCGAGAGCTGTTTTCAGTCATTAACAGAGCTGTTCTGAAAGTGTCCAAGCGGCCTGTTCTTAGAGTGGACTGTTTTTTGCATTCGTTCTCAAGTTCTATCAGTGTTGTTTTCTGCTTTTCTGGAGCACATTTTGACTTGTTGCTGAATGCTCCTATAATGTAACTCTAAATGACAATCAGAGCAACTTGAATTGCGTGTGTGCAGCCTTTTGCTCAAAAGTGATCAACGTTTCGTTTTCGGAGTCTCTTTTGACAATCTCTTCGAGAGCTGTTTTCAGTCATTAACAGAGCTGTTCTGAAAGTGTCCAAGCGGCCTGTTCTTAGAGTGGACTGTTTTTTGCATTCGTTCTCAAGTTATATCAAACTATCAAAGTGTTGTTTTCTGCCTTTCACGAGCACATTTTGACTTGTTGTTGAATAATCCTATAATGTAACTCTAAATGACAATCAGAGCAACTTGAATTGCGTGTGTGCAGCCTTTTGCTCAAAAGTGATCAACGTTTCGTTTTCAGAGTCTCTTTTGACAATCTCTTCGAGAGCTGTTTTCAGTCATTAACAGAGCTGTTCTGAAAGTGTCCAAGCGGCCTGTTCTTAGAGTGGACTGTTTTTTGCATTCGTTCTCAAGTTATATCAAACTATCAAAGTGTTGTTTTCTACCTTTCACGAGCACATTTTGACTTGTTGTTGAATAATCCTATAATGTAACTCTAAATGACAATCAGAGCAACTTGAATTGCGTGTGTGCAGCCTTTTGCTCAAAAGTGATCAACGTTTCGTTTTCGGAGTCTCTTTTGACAATCTCTTCGAGAGCTGTTTTCAGTCATTAACAGAGCTGTTCTGAAAGTGTCCAAGCGGGCTGTTCTTAGAGTGGACTGTTTTTTGCATTCGTTCTCAAGTTCTATCAGTGTTGTTTTCTGCTTTTCTGGAGCACATTTTGACTTGTTGCTGAATGCTCCTATAATGTAACTCTAAATGACAATCAGAGCAACTTGAATTGCGTGTGTGCAGCCTTTTGCTCAAAAGTGATCAACGTTTCGTTTTCGGAGTCTCTTTTGACAATCTCTTCGAGAGCTGTTTTCAGTCATTAACAGAGCTGTTCTGAAAGTGTCCAAGCGGCCTGTTCTTAGAGTGGACTGTTTTTTGCATTCGTTCTCAAGTTATATCAAACTATCAAAGTGTTGTTTTCTGCCTTTCACGAGCACATTTTGACTTGTTGTTGAATAATCCTATAATGTAACTCTAAATGACAATCAGAGCAACTTGAATTGCGTGTGTGCAGCCTTTTGCTCAAAAGTGATCAACGTTTCGTTTTCAGAGTCTCTTTTGACAATCTCTTCGAGAGCTGTTTTCAGTCATTAACAGAGCTGTTCTGAAAGTGTCCAAGCGGCCTGTTCTTAGAGTGGACTGTTTTTTGCATTCGTTCTCAAGTTATATCAAACTATCAAAGTGTTGTTTTCTGCCTTTCACGAGCACATTTTGACTTGTTGTTGAATAATCCTATAATGTAACTCTAAATGACAATCAGAGCAACTTGAATTGCGTGTGTGCAGCCTTTTGCTCAAAAGTGATCAACGTTTCGTTTTCGGAGTTTTTTTTGACAATCTCTTCGAGAGCTGTTTTCAGTCATTAACAGAGCTGTTCTGAAAGTGTCCAAGCGGCCTGTTCTTAGAGTGGACTGTTTTTTGCATTCGTTCTCAAGTTATATCAAACTATCAAAGTGTTGTTTTCTGCCTTTCACGAGCACATTTTGACTTGTTGTTGAATAATCCTATAATGTAACTCTAAATGACAATCAGAGCAACTTGAATTGCGTGTGTGCAGCCTTTTGCTCAAAAGTGATCAACGTTTCGTTTTCAGAGTCTCTTTTGACAATCTCTTCGAGAGCTGTTTTCAGTCATTAACAGAGCTGTTCTGAAAGTGTCCAAGCGGCCTGTTCTTAGAGTGGAGTGTTTTTTGCATTCGTTCTCAAGTTATATCAAACTATCAAAGTGTTGTTTTCTACCTTTCACGAGCACATTTTGACTTGTTGTTGAATAATCCTATAATGTAACTCTAAATGACAATCAGAGCAACTTGAATTGCGTGTGTGCAGCCTTTTGCTCAAAAGTGATCAACGTTTCGTTTTCAGAGTCTCTTTTGACAATCTCTTCGAGAGCTGTTTTCAGTCATTAAGAGAGCTGTTCTGAAAGTGTCCAAGCGGCCTGTTCTTAGAGTGGACTGTTTTTTGCATTCGTTCTCAAGTTATATCAAACTATCAAAGTGTTGTTTTCTCCCTTTCACGAGCACATTTTGACTTGTTGTTGAATAATCCTATAATGTAACTCTAAATGACAATCAGAGCAACTTGAATTGCGTGTGTGCAGCCTTTTGCTCAAAAGTGATCAACGTTTCGTTTTCGGAGTCTCTTTTGACAATCTCTTCGAGAGCTGTTTTCAGTCATTAACAGAGCTGTTCTGAAAGTGTCCAAGCGGGCTGTTCTTAGAGTGGACTGTTTTTTGCATTCGTTCTCAAGTTCTATCAGTGTTGTTTTCTGTTTTTCTGGAGCACATTTTGACTTGTTGCTGAATGCTCCTATAATGTAACTCTAAATGACAATCAGAGCAACTTGAATTGCGTGTGTGCAGCCTTTTGCTCAAAAGTGATCAACGTTTCGTTTTCGGAGTCTCTTTTGACAATCTCTTCGAGAGCTGTTTTCAGTCATTAACAGAGCTGTTCTGAAAGTGTCCAAGCGGCCTGTTCTTAGAGTGGACTGTTTTTTGCATTCGTTCTCAAGTTCTATCAGTGTTGTTTTCTGCTTTTCTGGAGCACATTTTGACTTGTTGCTGAATGCTCCTATAATGTAACTCTAAATGACAATCAGAGCAACTTGAATTGCGTGTGTGCAGCCTTTTGCTCAAAAGTGATCAACGTTTCGTTTTCGGAGTCTCTTTTGACAATCTCTTCGAGAGCTGTTTTCAGTCATTAACAGAGCTGTTCTGAAAGTGTCCAAGCGGCCTGTTCTTAGAGTGGACTGTTTTTTGCATTCGTTCTCAAGTTATATCAAACTATCAAAGTGTTGTTTTCTGCCTTTCACGAGCACATTTTGACTTGTTGTTGAATAATCCTATAATGTAACTCTAAATGACAATCAGAGCAACTTGAATTGCGTGTGTGCAGCCTTTTGCTCAAAAGTGATCAACGTTTCGTTTTCAGAGTCTCTTTTGACAATCTCTTCGAGAGCTGTTTTCAGTCATTAACAGAGCTGTTCTGAAAGTGTCCAAGCGGCCTGTTCTTAGAGTGGACTGTTTTTTGCATTCGTTCTCAAGTTATATCAAACTATCAAAGTGTTGTTTTCTACCTTTCACGAGCACATTTTGACTTGTTGTTGAATAATCCTATAATGTAACTCTAAATGACAATCAGAGCAACTTGAATTGCGTGTGTGCAGCCTTTTGCTCAAAAGTGATCAACGTTTCGTTTTCGGAGTCTCTTTTGACAATCTCTTCGAGAGCTGTTTTCAGTCATTAACAGAGCTGTTCTGAAAGTGTCCAAGCGGGCTGTTCTTAGAGTGGACTGTTTTTTGCATTCGTTCTCAAGTTCTATCAGTGTTGTTTTCTGCTTTTCTGGAGCACATTTTGACTTGTTGCTGAATGCTCCTATAATGTAACTCTAAATGACAATCAGAGCAACTTGAATTGCGTGTGTGCAGCCTTTTGCTCAAAAGTGATCAACGTTTCGTTTTCGGAGTCTCTTTTGACAATCTCTTCGAGAGCTGTTTTCAGTCATTAACAGAGCTGTTCTGAAAGTGTCCAAGCGGCCTGTTCTTAGAGTGGACTGTTTTTTGCATTCGTTCTCAAGTTATATCAAACTATCAAAGTGTTGTTTTCTGCCTTTCACGAGCACATTTTGACTTGTTGTTGAATAATCCTATAATGTAACTCTAAATGACAATCAGAGCAACTTGAATTGCGTGTGTGCAGCCTTTTGCTCAAAAGTGATCAACGTTTCGTTTTCAGAGTCTCTTTTGACAATCTCTTCGAGAGCTGTTTTCAGTCATTAACAGAGCTGTTCTGAAAGTGTCCAAGCGGCCTGTTCTTAGAGTGGACTGTTTTTTGCATTCGTTCTCAAGTTATATCAAACTATCAAAGTGTTGTTTTCTGCCTTTCACGAGCACATTTTGACTTGTTGTTGAATAATCCTATAATGTAACTCTAAATGACAATCAGAGCAACTTGAATTGCGTGTGTGCAGCCTTTTGCTCAAAAGTGATCAACGTTTCGTTTTCGGAGTCTCTTTTGACAATCTCTTCGAGAGCTGTTTTCAGTCATTAACTGAGCTGTTCTGAAAGTGTCCAAGCGGCCTGTTCTTAGAGTGGACTGTTTTTTGCATTCGTTCTCAATTATATATCAAACTATCAAAGTGTTGTTTTCTGCCTTTCTCGAGCACATTTTGACTTGTTGTTGAATGCTCCTATAATGTAACTCTAAATGACAATCAGAGCAACTTGAATTGCGTGTGTGCAGCCTTTTGCTCAAAAGTGATCAACGTTTCGTTTTCAGAGTCTCTTTTGACAATCTCTTCGAGAGCTGTTTTCAGTCATTAACAGAGCTGTTCTGAAAGTGTCCAAGCGGCCTGTTCTTAGAGTGGACTGTTTTTTGCATTCGTTCTCAAGTTATATCAAACTATCAAAGTGTTGTTTTCTGCCTTTCACGAGCACATTTTGACTTGTTGTTGAATAATCCTATAATGTAACTCTAAATGACAATCAGAGCAACTTGAATTGCGTGTGTGCAGCCTTTTGCTCAAAAGTGATCAACGTTTCGTTTTCGGAGTCTCTTTTGACAATCTCTTCGAGAGCTGTTTTCAGTCATTAACTGAGCTGTTCTGAAAGTGTCCAAGCGGCCTGTTCTTAGAGTGGACTGTTTTTTGCATTCGTTCTCAAGTCATATCAAACTATCAAAGTGTTGTTTTCTGCCTTTCACGAGCACATTTTGACTTGTTGTTGAATAATCCTATAATGTAACTCTAAATGACAATCAGAGCAACTTGAATTGCGTGTGTGCAGCCTTTTGCTCAAAAGTGATCAACGTTTCGTTTTCAGAGTCTCTTTTGACAATCTCTTCGAGAGCTGTTTTCAGTCATTAACAGAGCTGTTCTGAAAGTGTCCAAGCGGCCTGTTCTTAGAGTGGACTGTTTTTTGCATTCGTTCTCAAGTTCTATCAGTGTTGTTTTCTGCTTTTCTGGAGCACATTTTGACTTGTTGCTGAATGCTCCTATAATGTAACTCTAAATGACAATCAGAGCAACTTGAATTGCGTGTGTGCAGCCTTTTGCTCAAAAGTGATCAACGTTTCGTTTTCGGAGTCTCTTTTGACAATCTCTTCGAGAGCTGTTTTCAGTCATTAACAGAGCTGTTCTGAAAGTGTCCAAGCGGCCTGTTCTTAGAGTGGACTGTTTTTTGCATTCGTTCTCAAGTTATATCAAACTATCAAAGTGTTGTTTTCTGCCTTTCACGAGCACATTTTGACTTGTTGTTGAATAATCCTATAATGTAACTCTAAATGACAATCAGAGCAACTTGAATTGCGTGTGTGCAGCCTTTTGCTCAAAAGTGATCAACGTTTCGTTTTCAGAGTCTCTTTTGACAATCTCTTCGAGAGCTGTTTTCAGTCATTAACAGAGCTGTTCTGAAAGTGTCCAAGCGGCCTGTTCTTAGAGTGGACTGTTTTTTGCATTCGTTCTCAAGTTATATCAAACTATCAAAGTGTTGTTTTCTACCTTTCACGAGCACATTTTGACTTGTTGTTGAATAATCCTATAATGTAACTCTAAATGACAATCAGAGCAACTTGAATTGCGTGTGTGCAGCCTTTTGCTCAAAAGTGATCAACGTTTCGTTTTCGGAGTCTCTTTTGACAATCTCTTCGAGAGCTGTTTTCAGTCATTAACAGAGCTGTTCTGAAAGTGTCCAAGCGGGCTGTTCTTAGAGTGGACTGTTTTTTGCATTCGTTCTCAAGTTCTATCAGTGTTGTTTTCTGCTTTTCTGGAGCACATTTTGACTTGTTGCTGAATGCTCCTATAATGTAACTCTAAATGACAATCAGAGCAACTTGAATTGCGTGTGTGCAGCCTTTTGCTCAAAAGTGATCAACGTTTCGTTTTCGGAGTCTCTTTTGACAATCTCTTCGAGAGCTGTTTTCAGTCATTAACAGAGCTGTTCTGAAAGTGTCCAAGCGGCCTGTTCTTAGAGTGGACTGTTTTTTGCATTCGTTCTCAAGTTATATCAAACTATCAAAGTGTTGTTTTCTGCCTTTCACGAGCACATTTTGACTTGTTGTTGAATAATCCTATAATGTAACTCTAAATGACAATCAGAGCAACTTGAATTGCGTGTGTGCAGCCTTTTGCTCAAAAGTGATCAACGTTTCGTTTTCAGAGTCTCTTTTGACAATCTCTTCGAGAGCTGTTTTCAGTCATTAACAGAGCTGTTCTGAAAGTGTCCAAGCGGCCTGTTCTTAGAGTGGACTGTTTTTTGCATTCGTTCTCAAGTTATATCAAACTATCAAAGTGTTGTTTTCTGCCTTTCACGAGCACATTTTGACTTGTTGTTGAATAATCCTATAATGTAACTCTAAATGACAATCAGAGCAACTTGAATTGCGTGTGTGCAGCCTTTTGCTCAAAAGTGATCAACGTTTCGTTTTCGGAGTTTTTTTTGACAATCTCTTCGAGAGCTGTTTTCAGTCATTAACAGAGCTGTTCTGAAAGTGTCCAAGCGGCCTGTTCTTAGAGTGGACTGTTTTTTGCATTCGTTCTCAAGTTATATCAAACTATCAAAGTGTTGTTTTCTGCCTTTCACGAGCACATTTTGACTTGTTGTTGAATAATCCTATAATGTAACTCTAAATGACAATCAGAGCAACTTGAATTGCGTGTGTGCAGCCTTTTGCTCAAAAGTGATCAACGTTTCGTTTTCAGAGTCTCTTTTGACAATCTCTTCGAGAGCTGTTTTCAGTCATTAACAGAGCTGTTCTGAAAGTGTCCAAGCGGCCTGTTCTTAGAGTGGAGTGTTTTTTGCATTCGTTCTCAAGTTATATCAAACTATCAAAGTGTTGTTTTCTACCTTTCACGAGCACATTTTGACTTGTTGTTGAATAATCCTATAATGTAACTCTAAATGACAATCAGAGCAACTTGAATTGCGTGTGTGCAGCCTTTTGCTCAAAAGTGATCAACGTTTCGTTTTCAGAGTCTCTTTTGACAATCTCTTCGAGAGCTGTTTTCAGTCATTAAGAGAGCTGTTCTGAAAGTGTCCAAGCGGCCTGTTCTTAGAGTGGACTGTTTTTTGCATTCGTTCTCAAGTTATATCAAACTATCAAAGTGTTGTTTTCTCCCTTTCACGAGCACATTTTGACTTGTTGTTGAATAATCCTATAATGTAACTCTAAATGACAATCAGAGCAACTTGAATTGCGTGTGTGCAGCCTTTTGCTCAAAAGTGATCAACGTTTCGTTTTCGGAGTCTCTTTTGACAATCTCTTCGAGAGCTGTTTTCAGTCATTAACAGAGCTGTTCTGAAAGTGTCCAAGCGGGCTGTTCTTAGAGTGGACTGTTTTTTGCATTCGTTCTCAAGTTCTATCAGTGTTGTTTTCTGTTTTTCTGGAGCACATTTTGACTTGTTGCTGAATGCTCCTATAATGTAACTCTAAATGACAATCAGAGCAACTTGAATTGCGTGTGTGCAGCCTTTTGCTCAAAAGTGATCAACGTTTCGTTTTCGGAGTCTCTTTTGACAATCTCTTCGAGAGCTGTTTTCAGTCATTAACAGAGCTGTTCTGAAAGTGTCCAAGCGGCCTGTTCTTAGAGTGGACTGTTTTTTGCATTCGTTCTCAAGTTCTATCAGTGTTGTTTTCTGCTTTTCTGGAGCACATTTTGACTTGTTGCTGAATGCTCCTATAATGTAACTCTAAATGACAATCAGAGCAACTTGAATTGCGTGTGTGCAGCCTTTTGCTCAAAAGTGATCAACGTTTCGTTTTCGGAGTCTCTTTTGACAATCTCTTCGAGAGCTGTTTTCAGTCATTAACAGAGCTGTTCTGAAAGTGTCCAAGCGGCCTGTTCTTAGAGTGGACTGTTTTTTGCATTCGTTCTCAAGTTATATCAAACTATCAAAGTGTTGTTTTCTGCCTTTCACGAGCACATTTTGACTTGTTGTTGAATAATCCTATAATGTAACTCTAAATGACAATCAGAGCAACTTGAATTGCGTGTGTGCAGCCTTTTGCTCAAAAGTGATCAACGTTTCGTTTTCAGAGTCTCTTTTGACAATCTCTTCGAGAGCTGTTTTCAGTCATTAACAGAGCTGTTCTGAAAGTGTCCAAGCGGCCTGTTCTTAGAGTGGACTGTTTTTTGCATTCGTTCTCAAGTTATATCAAACTATCAAAGTGTTGTTTTCTACCTTTCACGAGCACATTTTGACTTGTTGTTGAATAATCCTATAATGTAACTCTAAATGACAATCAGAGCAACTTGAATTGCGTGTGTGCAGCCTTTTGCTCAAAAGTGATCAACGTTTCGTTTTCGGAGTCTCTTTTGACAATCTCTTCGAGAGCTGTTTTCAGTCATTAACAGAGCTGTTCTGAAAGTGTCCAAGCGGGCTGTTCTTAGAGTGGACTGTTTTTTGCATTCGTTCTCAAGTTCTATCAGTGTTGTTTTCTGCTTTTCTGGAGCACATTTTGACTTGTTGCTGAATGCTCCTATAATGTAACTCTAAATGACAATCAGAGCAACTTGAATTGCGTGTGTGCAGCCTTTTGCTCAAAAGTGATCAACGTTTCGTTTTCGGAGTCTCTTTTGACAATCTCTTCGAGAGCTGTTTTCAGTCATTAACAGAGCTGTTCTGAAAGTGTCCAAGCGGCCTGTTCTTAGAGTGGACTGTTTTTTGCATTCGTTCTCAAGTTATATCAAACTATCAAAGTGTTGTTTTCTGCCTTTCACGAGCACATTTTGACTTGTTGTTGAATAATCCTATAATGTAACTCTAAATGACAATCAGAGCAACTTGAATTGCGTGTGTGCAGCCTTTTGCTCAAAAGTGATCAACGTTTCGTTTTCAGAGTCTCTTTTGACAATCTCTTCGAGAGCTGTTTTCAGTCATTAACAGAGCTGTTCTGAAAGTGTCCAAGCGGCCTGTTCTTAGAGTGGACTGTTTTTTGCATTCGTTCTCAAGTTATATCAAACTATCAAAGTGTTGTTTTCTCCCTTTCACGAGCACATTTTGACTTGTTGTTGAATAATCCTATAATGTAACTCTAAATGACAATCAGAGCAACTTGAATTGCGTGTGTGCAGCCTTTTGCTCAAAAGTGATCAACGTTTCGTTTTCGGAGTCTCTTTTGACAATCTCTTCGAGAGCTGTTTTCAGTCATTAACAGAGCTGTTCTGAAAGTGTCCAAGCGGGCTGTTCTTAGAGTGGACTGTTTTTTGCATTCGTTCTCAAGTTCTATCAGTGTTGTTTTCTGTTTTTCTGGAGCACATTTTGACTTGTTGCTGAATGCTCCTATAATGTAACTCTAAATGACAATCAGAGCAACTTGAATTGCGTGTGTGCAGCCTTTTGCTCAAAAGTGATCAACGTTTCGTTTTCGGAGTCTCTTTTGACAATCTCTTCGAGAGCTGTTTTCAGTCATTAACAGAGCTGTTCTGAAAGTGTCCAAGCGGCCTGTTCTTAGAGTGGACTGTTTTTTGCATTCGTTCTCAAGTTCTATCAGTGTTGTTTTCTGCTTTTCTGGAGCACATTTTGACTTGTTGCTGAATGCTCCTATAATGTAACTCTAAATGACAATCAGAGCAACTTGAATTGCGTGTGTGCAGCCTTTTGCTCAAAAGTGATCAACGTTTCGTTTTCGGAGTCTCTTTTGACAATCTCTTCGAGAGCTGTTTTCAGTCATTAACAGAGCTGTTCTGAAAGTGTCCAAGCGGCCTGTTCTTAGAGTGGACTGTTTTTTGCATTCGTTCTCAAGTTATATCAAACTATCAAAGTGTTGTTTTCTGCCTTTCACGAGCACATTTTGACTTGTTGTTGAATAATCCTATAATGTAACTCTAAATGACAATCAGAGCAACTTGAATTGCGTGTGTGCAGCCTTTTGCTCAAAAGTGATCAACGTTTCGTTTTCAGAGTCTCTTTTGACAATCTCTTCGAGAGCTGTTTTCAGTCATTAACAGAGCTGTTCTGAAAGTGTCCAAGCGGCCTGTTCTTAGAGTGGACTGTTTTTTGCATTCGTTCTCAAGTTATATCAAACTATCAAAGTGTTGTTTTCTACCTTTCACGAGCACATTTTGACTTGTTGTTGAATAATCCTATAATGTAACTCTAAATGACAATCAGAGCAACTTGAATTGCGTGTGTGCAGCCTTTTGCTCAAAAGTGATCAACGTTTCGTTTTCGGAGTCTCTTTTGACAATCTCTTCGAGAGCTGTTTTCAGTCATTAACAGAGCTGTTCTGAAAGTGTCCAAGCGGGCTGTTCTTAGAGTGGACTGTTTTTTGCATTCGTTCTCAAGTTCTATCAGTGTTGTTTTCTGCTTTTCTGGAGCACATTTTGACTTGTTGCTGAATGCTCCTATAATGTAACTCTAAATGACAATCAGAGCAACTTGAATTGCGTGTGTGCAGCCTTTTGCTCAAAAGTGATCAACGTTTCGTTTTCGGAGTCTCTTTTGACAATCTCTTCGAGAGCTGTTTTCAGTCATTAACAGAGCTGTTCTGAAAGTGTCCAAGCGGCCTGTTCTTAGAGTGGACTGTTTTTTGCATTCGTTCTCAAGTTATATCAAACTATCAAAGTGTTGTTTTCTGCCTTTCACGAGCACATTTTGACTTGTTGTTGAATAATCCTATAATGTAACTCTAAATGACAATCAGAGCAACTTGAATTGCGTGTGTGCAGCCTTTTGCTCAAAAGTGATCAACGTTTCGTTTTCAGAGTCTCTTTTGACAATCTCTTCGAGAGCTGTTTTCAGTCATTAACAGAGCTGTTCTGAAAGTGTCCAAGCGGCCTGTTCTTAGAGTGGACTGTTTTTTGCATTCGTTCTCAAGTTATATCAAACTATCAAAGTGTTGTTTTCTGCCTTTCACGAGCACATTTTGACTTGTTGTTGAATAATCCTATAATGTAACTCTAAATGACAATCAGAGCAACTTGAATTGCGTGTGTGCAGCCTTTTGCTCAAAAGTGATCAACGTTTCGTTTTCGGAGTTTTTTTTGACAATCTCTTCGAGAGCTGTTTTCAGTCATTAACAGAGCTGTTCTGAAAGTGTCCAAGCGGCCTGTTCTTAGAGTGGACTGTTTTTTGCATTCGTTCTCAAGTTATATCAAACTATCAAAGTGTTGTTTTCTGCCTTTCACGAGCACATTTTGACTTGTTGTTGAATAATCCTATAATGTAACTCTAAATGACAATCAGAGCAACTTGAATTGCGTGTGTGCAGCCTTTTGCTCAAAAGTGATCAACGTTTCGTTTTCAGAGTCTCTTTTGACAATCTCTTCGAGAGCTGTTTTCAGTCATTAACAGAGCTGTTCTGAAAGTGTCCAAGCGGCCTGTTCTTAGAGTGGAGTGTTTTTTGCATTCGTTCTCAAGTTATATCAAACTATCAAAGTGTTGTTTTCTACCTTTCACGAGCACATTTTGACTTGTTGTTGAATAATCCTATAATGTAACTCTAAATGACAATCAGAGCAACTTGAATTGCGTGTGTGCAGCCTTTTGCTCAAAAGTGATCAACGTTTCGTTTTCAGAGTCTCTTTTGACAATCTCTTCGAGAGCTGTTTTCAGTCATTAAGAGAGCTGTTCTGAAAGTGTCCAAGCGGCCTGTTCTTAGAGTGGACTGTTTTTTGCATTCGTTCTCAAGTTATATCAAACTATCAAAGTGTTGTTTTCTCCCTTTCACGAGCACATTTTGACTTGTTGTTGAATAATCCTATAATGTAACTCTAAATGACAATCAGAGCAACTTGAATTGCGTGTGTGCAGCCTTTTGCTCAAAAGTGATCAACGTTTCGTTTTCGGAGTCTCTTTTGACAATCTCTTCGAGAGCTGTTTTCAGTCATTAACAGAGCTGTTCTGAAAGTGTCCAAGCGGGCTGTTCTTAGAGTGGACTGTTTTTTGCATTCGTTCTCAAGTTCTATCAGTGTTGTTTTCTGTTTTTCTGGAGCACATTTTGACTTGTTGCTGAATGCTCCTATAATGTAACTCTAAATGACAATCAGAGCAACTTGAATTGCGTGTGTGCAGCCTTTTGCTCAAAAGTGATCAACGTTTCGTTTTCGGAGTCTCTTTTGACAATCTCTTCGAGAGCTGTTTTCAGTCATTAACAGAGCTGTTCTGAAAGTGTCCAAGCGGCCTGTTCTTAGAGTGGACTGTTTTTTGCATTCGATCTCAAGTTATATCAAACTATCAAAGTGTTGTTTTCTGCCTTTCACGAGCACATTTTGACTTGTTGTTGAATAATCCTATAATGTAACTCTAAATGACAATCAGAGCAACTTGAATTGCGTGTGTGCAGCCTTTTGCTCAAAAGTGATCAACGTTTCGTTTTCAGAGTCTCTTTTGACAATCTCTTCGAGAGCTGTTTTCAGTCATTAACAGAGCTGTTCTGAAAGTGTCCAAGCGGCCTGTTCTTAGAGTGGACTGTTTTTTGCATTCGTTCTCAAGTTATATCAAACTATCAAAGTGTTGTTTTCTGCCTTTCACGAGCACATTTTGACTTGTTGTTGAATAATCCTATAATGTAACTCTAAATGACAATCAGAGCAACTTGAATTGCGTGTGTGCAGCCTTTTGCTCAAAAGTGATCAACGTTTCGTTTTCGGAGTCTCTTTTGACAATCTCTTCGAGAGCTGTTTTCAGTCATTAACTGAGCTGTTCTGAAAGTGTCCAAGCGGCCTGTTCTTAGAGTGGACTGTTTTTTGCATTCGTTCTCAAGTCATATCAAACTATCAAAGTGTTGTTTTCTGCCTTTCACGAGCACATTTTGACTTGTTGTTGAATAATCCTATAATGTAACTCTAAATGACAATCAGAGCAACTTGAATTGCGTGTGTGCAGCCTTTTGCTCAAAAGTGATCAACGTTTCGTTTTCAGAGTCTCTTTTGACAATCTCTTCGAGAGCTGTTTTCAGTCATTAACAGAGCTGTTCTGAAAGTGTCCAAGCGGCCTGTTCTTAGAGTGGACTGTTTTTTGCATTCGTTCTCAAGTTCTATCAGTGTTGTTTTCTGCTTTTCTGGAGCACATTTTGACTTGTTGCTGAATGCTCCTATAATGTAACTCTAAATGACAATCAGAGCAACTTGAATTGCGTGTGTGCAGCCTTTTGCTCAAAAGTGATCAACGTTTCGTTTTCGGAGTCTCTTTTGACAATCTCTTCGAGAGCTGTTTTCAGTCATTAACAGAGCTGTTCTGAAAGTGTCCAAGCGGGCTGTTCTTAGAGTGGACTGTTTTTTGCATTCGTTCTCAAGTTCTATCAGTGTTGTTTTCTGCTTTTCTGGAGCACATTTTGACTTGTTGCTGAATGCTCCTATAATGTAACTCTAAATGACAATCAGAGCAACTTGAATTGCGTGTGTGCAGCCTTTTGCTCAAAAGTGATCAACGTTTCGTTTTCGGAGTCTCTTTTGACAATCTCTTCGAGAGCTGTTTTCAGTCATTAACAGAGCTGTTCTGAAAGTGTCCAAGCGGCCTGTTCTTAGAGTGGACTGTTTTTTGCATTCGTTCTCAAGTTATATCAAACTATCAAAGTGTTGTTTTCTGCCTTTCACGAGCACATTTTGACTTGTTGTTGAATAATCCTATAATGTAACTCTAAATGACAATCAGAGCAACTTGAATTGCGTGTGTGCAGCCTTTTGCTCAAAAGTGATCAACGTTTCGTTTTCAGAGTCTCTTTTGACAATCTCTTCGAGAGCTGTTTTCAGTCATTAACAGAGCTGTTCTGAAAGTGTCCAAGCGGCCTGTTCTTAGAGTGGACTGTTTTTTGCATTCGTTCTCAAGTTATATCAAACTATCAAAGTGTTGTTTTCTGCCTTTCACGAGCACATTTTGACTTGTTGTTGAATAATCCTATAATGTAACTCTAAATGACAATCAGAGCAACTTGAATTGCGTGTGTGCAGCCTTTTGCTCAAAAGTGATCAACGTTTCGTTTTCGGAGTTTTTTTTGACAATCTCTTCGAGAGCTGTTTTCAGTCATTAACAGAGCTGTTCTGAAAGTGTCCAAGCGGCCTGTTCTTAGAGTGGACTGTTTTTTGCATTCGTTCTCAAGTTATATCAAACTATCAAAGTGTTGTTTTCTGCCTTTCACGAGCACATTTTGACTTGTTGTTGAATAATCCTATAATGTAACTCTAAATGACAATCAGAGCAACTTGAATTGCGTGTGTGCAGCCTTTTGCTCAAAAGTGATCAACGTTTCGTTTTCAGAGTCTCTTTTGACAATCTCTTCGAGAGCTGTTTTCAGTCATTAACAGAGTTGTTCTGAAAGTGTCCAAGCGGCCTGTTCTTAGAGTGGACTGTTTTTTGCATTCGTTCTCAAGTTATATCAAACTATCAAAGTGTTGTTTTCTACCTTTCACGAGCACATTTTGACTTGTTGTTGAATAATCCTATAATGTAACTCTAAATGACAATCAGAGCAACTTGAATTGCGTGTGTGCAGCCTTTTGCTCAAAAGTGATCAACGTTTCGTTTTCAGAGTCTCTTTTGACAATCTCTTCGAGAGCTGTTTTCAGTCATTAAGAGAGCTGTTCTGAAAGTGTCCAAGCGGCCTGTTCTTAGAGTGGACTGTTTTTTGCATTCGTTCTCAAGTTATATCAAACTATCAAAGTGTTGTTTTCTCCCTTTCACGAGCACATTTTGACTTGTTGTTGAATAATCCTATAATGTAACTCTAAATGACAATCAGAGCAACTTGAATTGCGTGTGTGCAGCCTTTTGCTCAAAAGTGATCAACGTTTCGTTTTCGGAGTCTCTTTTGACAATCTCTTCGAGAGCTGTTTTCAGTCATTAACAGAGCTGTTCTGAAAGTGTCCAAGCGGGCTGTTCTTAGAGTGGACTGTTTTTTGCATTCGTTCTCAAGTTCTATCAGTGTTGTTTTCTGTTTTTCTGGAGCACATTTTGACTTGTTGCTGAATGCTCCTATAATGTAACTCTAAATGACAATCAGAGCAACTTGAATTGCGTGTGCGCAGCCTTTTGCTCAAAAGTGATCAACGTTTCGTTTTCGGAGTCTCTTTTGACAATCTCTTCGAGAGCTGTTTTCAGTCATTAACAGAGCTGTTCTGAAAGTGTCCAAGCGGCCTGTTCTTAGAGTGGACTGTTTTTTGCATTCGTTCTCAAGTTATATCAAACTATCAAAGTGTTGTTTTCTGCATTTCACGAGCACATTTTGACTTGTTGTTGAATAATCCTATAATGTAACTCTAAATGACAATCAGAGCAACTTGAATTGCGTGTGTGCAGCCTTTTGCTCAAAAGTGATCAACGTTTCGTTTTCAGAGTCTCTTTTGACAATCTCTTCGAGAGCTGTTTTCAGTCATTAACAGAGCTGTTCTGAAAGTGTCCAAGCGGCCTGTTCTTAGAGTGGACTGTTTTTTGCATTCGTTCTCAAGTTATATCAAACTATCAAAGTGTTGTTTTCTGCCTTTCACGAGCACATTTTGACTTGTTGTTGAATAATCCTATAATGTAACTCTAAATGACAATCAGAGCAACTTGAATTGCGTGTGTGCAGCCTTTTGCTCAAAAGTGATCAACGTTTCGTTTTCGGAGTCTCTTTTGACAATCTCTTCGAGAGCTGTTTTCAGTCATTAACTGAGCTGTTCTGAAAGTGTCCAAGCGGCCTGTTCTTAGAGTGGACTGTTTTTTGCATTCGTTCTCAATTATATATCAAACTATCAAAGTGTTGTTTTCTGCCTTTCTCGAGCACATTTTGACTTGTTGTTGAATGCTCCTATAATGTAACTCTAAATGACAATCAGAGCAACTTGAATTGCGTGTGTGCAGCCTTTTGCTCAAAAGTGATCAACGTTTCGTTTTCAGAGTCTCTTTTGACAATCTCTTCGAGAGCTGTTTTCAGTCATTAACAGAGCTGTTCTGAAAGTGTCCAAGCGGCCTGTTCTTAGAGTGGACTGTTTTTTGCATTCGTTCTCAAGTTATATCAAACTATCAAAGTGTTGTTTTCTGCCTTTCACGAGCACATTTTGACTTGTTGTTGAATAATCCTATAATGTAACTCTAAATGACAATCAGAGCAACTTGAATTGCGTGTGTGCAGCCTTTTGCTCAAAAGTGATCAACGTTTCGTTTTCGGAGTCTCTTTTGACAATCTCTTCGAGAGCTGTTTTCAGTCATTAACTGAGCTGTTCTGAAAGTGTCCAAGCGGCCTGTTCTTAGAGTGGACTGTTTTTTGCATTCGTTCTCAAGTCATATCAAACTATCAAAGTGTTGTTTTCTGCCTTTCACGAGCACATTTTGACTTGTTGTTGAATAATCCTATAATGTAACTCTAAATGACAATCAGAGCAACTTGAATTGCGTGTGTGCAGCCTTTTGCTCAAAAGTGATCAACGTTTCGTTTTCAGAGTCTCTTTTGACAATCTCTTCGAGAGCTGTTTTCAGTCATTAACAGAGCTGTTCTGAAAGTGTCCAAGCGGCCTGTTCTTAGAGTGGACTGTTTTTTGCATTCGTTCTCAAGTTCTATCAGTGTTGTTTTCTGCTTTTCTGGAGCACATTTTGACTTGTTGCTGAATGCTCCTATAATGTAACTCTAAATGACAATCAGAGCAACTTGAATTGCGTGTGTGCAGCCTTTTGCTCAAAAGTGATCAACGTTTCGTTTTCGGAGTCTCTTTTGACAATCTCTTCGAGAGCTGTTTTCAGTCATTAACAGAGCTGTTCTGAAAGTGTCCAAGCGGCCTGTTCTTAGAGTGGACTGTTTTTTGCATTCGTTCTCAAGTTATATCAAACTATCAAAGTGTTGTTTTCTGCCTTTCACGAGCACATTTTGACTTGTTGTTGAATAATCCTATAATGTAACTCTAAATGACAATCAGAGCAACTTGAATTGCGTGTGTGCAGCCTTTTGCTCAAAAGTGATCAACGTTTCGTTTTCAGAGTCTCTTTTGACAATCTCTTCGAGAGCTGTTTTCAGTCATTAACAGAGCTGTTCTGAAAGTGTCCAAGCGGCCTGTTCTTAGAGTGGACTGTTTTTTGCATTCGTTCTCAAGTTATATCAAACTATCAAAGTGTTGTTTTCTACCTTTCACGAGCACATTTTGACTTGTTGTTGAATAATCCTATAATGTAACTCTAAATGACAATCAGAGCAACTTGAATTGCGTGTGTGCAGCCTTTTGCTCAAAAGTGATCAACGTTTCGTTTTCGGAGTCTCTTTTGACAATCTCTTCGAGAGCTGTTTTCAGTCATTAACAGAGCTGTTCTGAAAGTGTCCAAGCGGGCTGTTCTTAGAGTGGACTGTTTTTTGCATTCGTTCTCAAGTTCTATCAGTGTTGTTTTCTGCTTTTCTGGAGCACATTTTGACTTGTTGCTGAATGCTCCTATAATGTAACTCTAAATGACAATCAGAGCAACTTGAATTGCGTGTGTGCAGCCTTTTGCTCAAAAGTGATCAACGTTTCGTTTTCGGAGTCTCTTTTGACAATCTCTTCGAGAGCTGTTTTCAGTCATTAACAGAGCTGTTCTGAAAGTGTCCAAGCGGCCTGTTCTTAGAGTGGACTGTTTTTTGCATTCGTTCTCAAGTTATATCAAACTATCAAAGTGTTGTTTTCTGCCTTTCACGAGCACATTTTGACTTGTTGTTGAATAATCCTATAATGTAACTCTAAATGACAATCAGAGCAACTTGAATTGCGTGTGTGCAGCCTTTTGCTCAAAAGTGATCAACGTTTCGTTTTCAGAGTCTCTTTTGACAATCTCTTCGAGAGCTGTTTTCAGTCATTAACAGAGCTGTTCTGAAAGTGTCCAAGCGGCCTGTTCTTAGAGTGGACTGTTTTTTGCATTCGTTCTCAAGTTATATCAAACTATCAAAGTGTTGTTTTCTGCCTTTCACGAGCACATTTTGACTTGTTGTTGAATAATCCTATAATGTAACTCTAAATGACAATCAGAGCAACTTGAATTGCGTGTGTGCAGCCTTTTGCTCAAAAGTGATCAACGTTTCGTTTTCGGAGTTTTTTTTGACAATCTCTTCGAGAGCTGTTTTCAGTCATTAACAGAGCTGTTCTGAAAGTGTCCAAGCGGCCTGTTCTTAGAGTGGACTGTTTTTTGCATTCGTTCTCAAGTTATATCAAACTATCAAAGTGTTGTTTTCTGCCTTTCACGAGCACATTTTGACTTGTTGTTGAATAATCCTATAATGTAACTCTAAATGACAATCAGAGCAACTTGAATTGCGTGTGTGCAGCCTTTTGCTCAAAAGTGATCAACGTTTCGTTTTCAGAGTCTCTTTTGACAATCTCTTCGAGAGCTGTTTTCAGTCATTAACAGAGCTGTTCTGAAAGTGTCCAAGCGGCCTGTTCTTAGAGTGGAGTGTTTTTTGCATTCGTTCTCAAGTTATATCAAACTATCAAAGTGTTGTTTTCTACCTTTCACGAGCACATTTTGACTTGTTGTTGAATAATCCTATAATGTAACTCTAAATGACAATCAGAGCAACTTGAATTGCGTGTGTGCAGCCTTTTGCTCAAAAGTGATCAACGTTTCGTTTTCAGAGTCTCTTTTGACAATCTCTTCGAGAGCTGTTTTCAGTCATTAAGAGAGCTGTTCTGAAAGTGTCCAAGCGGCCTGTTCTTAGAGTGGACTGTTTTTTGCATTCGTTCTCAAGTTATATCAAACTATCAAAGTGTTGTTTTCTACCTTTCACGAGCACATTTTGACTTGTTGTTGAATAATCCTATAATGTAACTCTAAATGACAATCAGAGCAACTTGAATTGCGTGTGTGCAGCCTTTTGCTCAAAAGTGATCAACGTTTCGTTTTCGGAGTCTCTTTTGACAATCTCTTCGAGAGCTGTTTTCAGTCATTAACAGAGCTGTTCTGAAAGTGTCCAAGCGGGCTGTTCTTAGAGTGGACTGTTTTTTGCATTCGTTCTCAAGTTCTATCAGTGTTGTTTTCTGCTTTTCTGGAGCACATTTTGACTTGTTGCTGAATGCTCCTATAATGTAACTCTAAATGACAATCAGAGCAACTTGAATTGCGTGTGTGCAGCCTTTTGCTCAAAAGTGATCAACGTTTCGTTTTCGGAGTCTCTTTTGACAATCTCTTCGAGAGCTGTTTTCAGTCATTAACAGAGCTGTTCTGAAAGTGTCCAAGCGGCCTGTTCTTAGAGTGGACTGTTTTTTGCATTCGTTCTCAAGTTATATCAAACTATCAAAGTGTTGTTTTCTGCCTTTCACGAGCACATTTTGACTTGTTGTTGAATAATCCTATAATGTAACTCTAAATGACAATCAGAGCAACTTGAATTGCGTGTGTGCAGCCTTTTGCTCAAAAGTGATCAACGTTTCGTTTTCAGAGTCTCTTTTGACAATCTCTTCGAGAGCTGTTTTCAGTCATTAACAGAGCTGTTCTGAAAGTGTCCAAGCGGCCTGTTCTTAGAGTGGACTGTTTTTTGCATTCGTTCTCAAGTTATATCAAACTATCAAAGTGTTGTTTTCTGCCTTTCACGAGCACATTTTGACTTGTTGTTGAATAATCCTATAATGTAACTCTAAATGACAATCAGAGCAACTTGAATTGCGTGTGTGCAGCCTTTTGCTCAAAAGTGATCAACGTTTCGTTTTCGGAGTTTTTTTTGACAATCTCTTCGAGAGCTGTTTTCAGTCATTAACAGAGCTGTTCTGAAAGTGTCCAAGCGGCCTGTTCTTAGAGTGGACTGTTTTTTGCATTCGTTCTCAAGTTATATCAAACTATCAAAGTGTTGTTTTCTGCCTTTCACGAGCACATTTTGACTTGTTGTTGAATAATCCTATAATGTAACTCTAAATGACAATCAGAGCAACTTGAATTGCGTGTGTGCAGCCTTTTGCTCAAAAGTGATCAACGTTTCGTTTTCAGAGTCTCTTTTGACAATCTCTTCGAGAGCTGTTTTCAGTCATTAACAGAGCTGTTCTGAAAGTGTCCAAGCGGCCTGTTCTTAGAGTGGAGTGTTTTTTGCATTCGTTCTCAAGTTATATCAAACTATCAAAGTGTTGTTTTCTACCTTTCACGAGCACATTTTGACTTGTTGTTGAATAATCCTATAATGTAACTCTAAATGACAATCAGAGCAACTTGAATTGCGTGTGTGCAGCCTTTTGCTCAAAAGTGATCAACGTTTCGTTTTCAGAGTCTCTTTTGACAATCTCTTCGAGAGCTGTTTTCAGTCATTAAGAGAGCTGTTCTGAAAGTGTCCAAGCGGCCTGTTCTTAGAGTGGACTGTTTTTTGCATTCGTTCTCAAGTTATATCAAACTATCAAAGTGTTGTTTTCTCCCTTTCACGAGCACATTTTGACTTGTTGTTGAATAATCCTATAATGTAACTCTAAATGACAATCAGAGCAACTTGAATTGCGTGTGTGCAGCCTTTTGCTCAAAAGTGATCAACGTTTCGTTTTCGGAGTCTCTTTTGACAATCTCTTCGAGAGCTGTTTTCAGTCATTAACAGAGCTGTTCTGAAAGTGTCCAAGCGGGCTGTTCTTAGAGTGGACTGTTTTTTGCATTCGTTCTCAAGTTCTATCAGTGTTGTTTTCTGTTTTTCTGGAGCACATTTTGACTTGTTGCTGAATGCTCCTATAATGTAACTCTAAATGACAATCAGAGCAACTTGAATTGCGTGTGTGCAGCCTTTTGCTCAAAAGTGATCAACGTTTCGTTTTCGGAGTCTCTTTTGACAATCTCTTCGAGAGCTGTTTTCAGTCATTAACAGAGCTGTTCTGAAAGTGTCCAAGCGGCCTGTTCTTAGAGTGGACTGTTTTTTGCATTCGTTCTCAAGTTATATCAAACTATCAAAGTGTTGTTTTCTGCCTTTCACGAGCACATTTTGACTTGTTGTTGAATAATCCTATAATGTAACTCTAAATGACAATCAGAGCAACTTGAATTGCGTGTGTGCAGCCTTTTGCTCAAAAGTGATCAACGTTTCGTTTTCAGAGTCTCTTTTGACAATCTCTTCGAGAGCTGTTTTCAGTCATTAACAGAGCTGTTCTGAAAGTGTCCAAGCGGCCTGTTCTTAGAGTGGACTGTTTTTTGCATTCGTTCTCAAGTTATATCAAACTATCAAAGTGTTGTTTTCTGCCTTTCACGAGCACATTTTGACTTGTTGTTGAATAATCCTATAATGTAACTCTAAATGACAATCAGAGCAACTTGAATTGCGTGTGTGCAGCCTTTTGCTCAAAAGTGATCAACGTTTCGTTTTCGGAGTCTCTTTTGACAATCTCTTCGAGAGCTGTTTTCAGTCATTAACTGAGCTGTTCTGAAAGTGTCCAAGCGGCCTGTTCTTAGAGTGGACTGTTTTTTGCATTCGTTCTCAAGTCATATCAAACTATCAAAGTGTTGTTTTCTGCCTTTCACGAGCACATTTTGACTTGTTGTTGAATAATCCTATAATGTAACTCTAAATGACAATCAGAGCAACTTGAATTGCGTGTGTGCAGCCTTTTGCTCAAAAGTGATCAACGTTTCGTTTTCAGAGTCTCTTTTGACAATCTCTTCGAGAGCTGTTTTCAGTCATTAACAGAGCTGTTCTGAAAGTGTCCAAGCGGCCTGTTCTTAGAGTGGACTGTTTTTTGCATTCGTTCTCAAGTTCTATCAGTGTTGTTTTCTGCTTTTCTGGAGCACATTTTGACTTGTTGCTGAATGCTCCTATAATGTAACTCTAAATGACAATCAGAGCAACTTGAATTGCGTGTGTGCAGCCTTTTGCTCAAAAGTGATCAACGTTTCGTTTTCGGAGTCTCTTTTGACAATCTCTTCGAGAGCTGTTTTCAGTCATTAACAGAGCTGTTCTGAAAGTGTCCAAGCGGGCTGTTCTTAGAGTGGACTGTTTTTTGCATTCGTTCTCAAGTTCTATCAGTGTTGTTTTCTGCTTTTCTGGAGCACATTTTGACTTGTTGCTGAATGCTCCTATAATGTAACTCTAAATGACAATCAGAGCAACTTGAATTGCGTGTGTGCAGCCTTTTGCTCAAAAGTGATCAACGTTTCGTTTTCGGAGTCTCTTTTGACAATCTCTTCGAGAGCTGTTTTCAGTCATTAACAGAGCTGTTCTGAAAGTGTCCAAGCGGCCTGTTCTTAGAGTGGACTGTTTTTTGCATTCGTTCTCAAGTTATATCAAACTATCAAAGTGTTGTTTTCTGCCTTTCACGAGCACATTTTGACTTGTTGTTGAATAATCCTATAATGTAACTCTAAATGACAATCAGAGCAACTTGAATTGCGTGTGTGCAGCCTTTTGCTCAAAAGTGATCAACGTTTCGTTTTCAGAGTCTCTTTTGACAATCTCTTCGAGAGCTGTTTTCAGTCATTAACAGAGCTGTTCTGAAAGTGTCCAAGCGGCCTGTTCTTAGAGTGGACTGTTTTTTGCATTCGTTCTCAAGTTATATCAAACTATCAAAGTGTTGTTTTCTGCCTTTCACGAGCACATTTTGACTTGTTGTTGAATAATCCTATAATGTAACTCTAAATGACAATCAGAGCAACTTGAATTGCGTGTGTGCAGCCTTTTGCTCAAAAGTGATCAACGTTTCGTTTTCGGAGTTTTTTTTGACAATCTCTTCGAGAGCTGTTTTCAGTCATTAACAGAGCTGTTCTGAAAGTGTCCAAGCGGCCTGTTCTTAGAGTGGACTGTTTTTTGCATTCGTTCTCAAGTTATATCAAACTATCAAAGTGTTGTTTTCTGCCTTTCACGAGCACATTTTGACTTGTTGTTGAATAATCCTATAATGTAACTCTAAATGACAATCAGAGCAACTTGAATTGCGTGTGTGCAGCCTTTTGCTCAAAAGTGATCAACGTTTCGTTTTCAGAGTCTCTTTTGACAATCTCTTCGAGAGCTGTTTTCAGTCATTAACAGAGTTGTTCTGAAAGTGTCCAAGCGGCCTGTTCTTAGAGTGGACTGTTTTTTGCATTCGTTCTCAAGTTATATCAAACTATCAAAGTGTTGTTTTCTACCTTTCACGAGCACATTTTGACTTGTTGTTGAATAATCCTATAATGTAACTCTAAATGACAATCAGAGCAACTTGAATTGCGTGTGTGCAGCCTTTTGCTCAAAAGTGATCAACGTTTCGTTTTCAGAGTCTCTTTTGACAATCTCTTCGAGAGCTGTTTTCAGTCATTAAGAGAGCTGTTCTGAAAGTGTCCAAGCGGCCTGTTCTTAGAGTGGACTGTTTTTTGCATTCGTTCTCAAGTTATATCAAACTATCAAAGTGTTGTTTTCTCCCTTTCACGAGCACATTTTGACTTGTTGTTGAATAATCCTATAATGTAACTCTAAATGACAATCAGAGCAACTTGAATTGCGTGTGTGCAGCCTTTTGCTCAAAAGTGATCAACGTTTCGTTTTCGGAGTCTCTTTTGACAATCTCTTCGAGAGCTGTTTTCAGTCATTAACAGAGCTGTTCTGAAAGTGTCCAAGCGGGCTGTTCTTAGAGTGGACTGTTTTTTGCATTCGTTCTCAAGTTCTATCAGTGTTGTTTTCTGTTTTTCTGGAGCACATTTTGACTTGTTGCTGAATGCTCCTATAATGTAACTCTAAATGACAATCAGAGCAACTTGAATTGCGTGTGCGCAGCCTTTTGCTCAAAAGTGATCAACGTTTCGTTTTCGGAGTCTCTTTTGACAATCTCTTCGAGAGCTGTTTTCAGTCATTAACAGAGCTGTTCTGAAAGTGTCCAAGCGGCCTGTTCTTAGAGTGGACTGTTTTTTGCATTCGTTCTCAAGTTATATCAAACTATCAAAGTGTTGTTTTCTGCATTTCACGAGCACATTTTGACTTGTTGTTGAATAATCCTATAATGTAACTCTAAATGACAATCAGAGCAACTTGAATTGCGTGTGTGCAGCCTTTTGCTCAAAAGTGATCAACGTTTCGTTTTCAGAGTCTCTTTTGACAATCTCTTCGAGAGCTGTTTTCAGTCATTAACAGAGCTGTTCTGAAAGTGTCCAAGCGGCCTGTTCTTAGAGTGGACTGTTTTTTGCATTCGTTCTCAAGTTATATCAAACTATCAAAGTGTTGTTTTCTGCCTTTCACGAGCACATTTTGACTTGTTGTTGAATAATCCTATAATGTAACTCTAAATGACAATCAGAGCAACTTGAATTGCGTGTGTGCAGCCTTTTGCTCAAAAGTGATCAACGTTTCGTTTTCGGAGTTTTTTTTGACAATCTCTTCGAGAGCTGTTTTCAGTCATTAACAGAGCTGTTCTGAAAGTGTCCAAGCGGCCTGTTCTTAGAGTGGACTGTTTTTTGCATTCGTTCTCAAGTTATATCAAACTATCAAAGTGTTGTTTTCTGCCTTTCACGAGCACATTTTGACTTGTTGTTGAATAATCCTATAATGTAACTCTAAATGACAATCAGAGCAACTTGAATTGCGTGTGTGCAGCCTTTTGCTCAAAAGTGATCAACGTTTCGTTTTCGGAGTCTCTTTTGACAATCTCTTCGAGAGCTGTTTTCAGTCATTAACTGAGCTGTTCTGAAAGTGTCCAAGCGGCCTGTTCTTAGAGTGGACTGTTTTTTGCATTCGTTCTCAAGTTATATCAAACTATCAAAGTGTTGTTTTCTGCCTTTCACGAGCACATTTTGACTTGTTGTTGAATAATCCTATAATGTAACTCTAAATGACAATCAGAGCAACTTGAATTGCGTGTGTGCAGCCTTTTGCTCAAAAGTGATCAACGTTTCGTTTTCAGAGTCTCTTTTGACAATCTCTTCGAGAGCTGTTTTCAGTCATTAAACAGAGCTGTTCTGAAAGTGTCCAAGCGGCCTGTTCTTAGAGTGGACTGTTTTTTGCATTCGTTCTCAAGTTATATCAAACTACCAAAGTGTTGTTTTCTACCTTTCACGAGCACATTTTGACTTGTTGTTGAATAATCCTATAATGTAACTCTAAATGACAATCAGAGCAACTTGAATTGCGTGTGTGCAGCCTTTTGCTCAAAAGTGATCAACGTTTCGTTTTCAGAGTCTCTTTTGACAATCTCTTCGAGAGCTGTTTTCAGTCATTAAGAGAGCTGTTCTGAAAGTGTCCAAGCGGCCTGTTCTTAGAGTGGACTGTTTTTTGCATTCGTTCTCAAGTTATATCAAACTATCAAAGTGTTGTTTTCTGCCTTTCACGAGCACATTTTGACTTGTTGTTGAATAATCCTATAATGTAACTCTAAATGACAATCAGAGCAACTTGAATTGCGTGTGTGCAGCCTTTTGCTCAAAAGTGATCAACGTTTCGTTTTCAGAGTCTCTTTTGACAATCTCTTCGAGAGCTGTTTTCAGTCATTAACAGAGCTGTTCTGAAAGTGTCCAAGCGGCCTGTTCTTAGAGTGGACTGTTTTTTGCATTCGTTCTCAAGTTATATCAAACTATCAAAGTGTTGTTTTCTGCCTTTCACGAGCACATTTTGACTTGTTGTTGAATAATCCTATAATGTAACTCTAAATGACAATCAGAGCAACTTGAATTGCGTGTGTGCAGCCTTTTGCTCAAAAGTGATCAACGTTTCGTTTTCGGAGTTTTTTTTGACAATCTCTTCGAGAGCTGTTTTCAGTCATTAACAGAGCTGTTCTGAAAGTGTCCAAGCGGCCTGTTCTTAGAGTGGACTGTTTTTTGCATTCGTTCTCAAGTTATATCAAACTATCAAAGTGTTGTTTTCTGCCTTTCACGAGCACATTTTGACTTGTTGTTGAATAATCCTATAATGTAACTCTAAATGACAATCAGAGCAACTTGAATTGCGTGTGTGCAGCCTTTTGCTCAAAAGTGATCAACGTTTCGTTTTCGGAGTCTCTTTTGACAATCTCTTCGAGAGCTGTTTTCAGTCATTAACTGAGCTGTTCTGAAAGTGTCCAAGCGGCCTGTTCTTAGAGTGGACTGTTTTTTGCATTCGTTCTCAATTATATATCAAACTATCAAAGTGTTGTTTTCTGCCTTTCTCGAGCACATTTTGACTTGTTGTTGAATGCTCCTATAATGTAACTCTAAATGACAATCAGAGCAACTTGAATTGCGTGTGTGCAGCCTTTTGCTCAAAAGTGATCAACGTTTCGTTTTCAGAGTCTCTTTTGACAATCTCTTCGAGAGCTGTTTTCAGTCATTAACAGAGCTGTTCTGAAAGTGTCCAAGCGGCCTGTTCTTAGAGTGGACTGTTTTTGCATTCGTTCTCAAGTTATATCAAACTATCAAAGTGTTGTTTTCTGCCTTTCACGAGCACATTTTGACTTGTTGTTGAATAATCCTATAATGTAACTCTAAATGACAATCAGAGCAACTTGAATTGCGTGTGTGCAGCCTTTTGCTCAAAAGTGATCAACGTTTCGTTTTCAGAGTCTCTTTTGACAATCTCTTCGAGAGCTGTTTTCAGTCATTAACAGAGCTGTTCTGAAAGTGTCCAAGCGGCCTGTTCTTAGAGTAGACTGTTTTTGCATTCGTTCTCAAGTTATATCAAACTATCAAAGTGTTGTTTTCTGCCTTTCACGAGCACATTTTGACTTGTTGTTGAATAATCCTATAATGTAACTCTAAATGACAATCAGAGCAACTTGAATTGCGTGTGTGCAGCCTTTTGCTCAAAAGTGATCAACGTTTCGTTTTCGGAGTCTCTTTTGACAATCTCTTCGAGAGCTGTTTTCAGTCATTAACAGAGCTGTTCTGAAAGTGTCCAAGCGGCCTGTTCTTAGAGTGGACTGTTTTTTGCATTCGTTCTCAAGTTCTAGCAGTGTTGTTTTCTGCTTTTCTGGAGCACATTTTGACTTGTTGCTGAATGCTCCTATAATGTAACTCTAAATGACAATCAGAGCAACTTGAATTGCGTGTGTGCAGCCTTTTGCTCAAAAGTGATCAACGTTTCGTTTTCAGAGTCTCTTTTGACAATCTCTTCGAGAGCTGTTTTCAGTCATTAACAAAGCTGTTCTGAAAGTGTCCAAGCGGCCTGTTCTTAGAGTGGACTGTTTTTTGCATTCGTTCTCAAGTTATATCAAACTATCAAAGTGTTGTTTTCTGCCTTTCACGAGCACATTTTGACTTGTTGTTGAATAATCCTATAATGTAACTCTAAATGACAATCAGAGCAACTTGAATTGCGTGTGTGCAGCCTTTTGCTCAAAAGTGATCAACGTTTCGTTTTCGGAGTCTCTTGACAATCTCTTCGAGAGCTGTTTTCAGTCATTAACTGAGCTGTTCTGAAAGTGTCCAAGCGGCCTGTTCTTAGAGTGGACTGTTTTTTGCATTCGTTCTCAAGTTATATCAAACTATCAAAGTGTTGTTTTCTGCCTTTCACAAGCACATTTTGACTTGTTGTTGAATAATCCTATATTGTAACTCTAAATGACAATCAGAGCAACTTGAATTGCGTGTGTGCAGCCTTTTGCTCAAAAGTGATCAACGTTTCGTTTTCAGAGTCTCTTTTGACAATCTCTTCGGGAGCTGTTTTCAGTCATTAACAGAGCTGTTCTGAAAGTGTCCAAGCGGCCTGTTCTTAGAGTGGACTGTTTTTTGCATTCGTTCTCAAGTTATATCAAACTATCAAAGTGTTGTTTTCTGCCTTTCACGAGCACATTTTGACTTGTTGTTGAATAATCCTATAATGTAACTCTAAATGACAATCAGAGCAACTTGAATTGCGTGTGTGCAGCCTTTTGCTCAAAAGTGATCAACGTTTCGTTTTCAGAGTCTCTTTTGACAATCTCTTCGAGAGCTGTTTTCAGTCATTAAGAGAGCTGTTCTGAAAGTGTCCAAGCGGCCTGTTCTTAGAGTGGACTGTTTTTTGCATTCGTTCTCAAGTTATATCAAACTATCAAAGTGTTGTTTTCTGCCTTTCACGAGCACATTTTGACTTGTTGTTGAATAATCCTATAATGTAACTCTAAATGACAATCAGAGCAACTTGAATTGCGTGTGTGCAGCCTTTTGCTCAAAAGTGATCAACGTTTCGTTTTCGGAGTCTCTTTTGACAATCTCTTCGAGAGCTGTTTTCAGTCATTAACAGAGCTGTTCTGAAAGTGTCCAAGCGGCCTGTTCTTAGAGTGGACTGTTTTTTGCATTCGTTCTCAAGTTCTATCAGTGTTGTTTTCTGCTTTTCTGGAGCACATTTTGACTTGTTGCTGAATAATCCTATAATGTAACTCTAAATGACAATCAGAGCAACTTGAATTGCGTGTGTGCAGCCTTTTGCTCAAAAGTGATCAACGTTTCGTTTTCAGAGTCTCTTTTGACAATCTCTTCGAGAGCTGTTTTCAGTCATTAACAGAGCTGTTCTGAAAGTGTCCAAGCGGCCTGTTCTTAGAGTGGACTGTTTTTTGCATTCGTTCTCAAGTTATATCAAACTATCAAAGTGTTGTTTTTTGCCTTTCACGAGCACATTTTCACTTGTTGTTGAATAATCCTATAATGTTACTCTAAATGACAATCAGAGCAACTTGAATTGCGTGTGTGCAGCCTTTTGCTCAAAAGTGATCAACGTTTCGTTTTCAGAGTCTCTTTTGACAATCTCTTCGAGAGCTGTTTTCAGTCATTAACAGAGCTGTTCTGAAAGTGTCCAAGCGGTCTGTTCCTAGAGTGCACTGTTTTTGCATTCGTTCTCAAGTTATATCAAACTATCAAAGTGTTGTTTTCTGCCTTTCACGAGCACATTTTGACTTGTTGTTGAATAATCCTATAATGTAACTCTAAATGACAATCAGAGCAACTTGAATTGCGTGTGTGCAGCCTTTTGCTCAAAAGTGATCAACGTTTCGTTTTCGGAGTCTCTTTTGACAATCTCTTCGAGAGCTGTTTTCAGTCATTAACTGAGCTGTTCTGAAAGTGTCCAAGCGGCCTGTTCTTAGAGTGGACTGTTTTTTGCATTCGTTCTCAAGTTATATCAAACTATCAAATTGTTGTTTTCTGCCTTTCACGAGCACATTTTGACTTGTTGTTGAATAATCCTATAATGTAACTCTAAATGACAATCAGAGCAACTTGAATTGCGTGTGTGCAGCCTTTTGCTCAAAAGTGATCAACGTTTCGTTTTCAGAGTCTCTTTTGACAATCTCTTCGAGAGCTGTTTTCAGTCATTAACAGAGCTGTTCTGAAAGTGTCCAAGCGGCCTGTTCTTAGAGTGGACTGTTTTTGCATTCGTTCTCAAGTTATATCAAACTATCAAAGTGTTGTTTTCTGCCTTTCACGAGCACATTTTGACTTGTTGTTGAATAATCCTATAATGTAACTCTAAATGACAATCAGAGCAACTTGAATTGCGTGTGTGCAGCCTTTTGCTCAAAAGTGATCAACGTTTCGTTTTCAGAGTCTCTTTTGACAATCTCTTCGAGAGCTGTTTTCAGTCATTAACAGAGCTGTTCTGAAAGTGTCCAAGCGGCCTGTTCTTAGAGTAGACTGTTTTTGCATTCGTTCTCAAGTTATATCAAACTATCAAAGTGTTGTTTTCTGCCTTTCACGAGCACATTTTGACTTGTTGTTGAATAATCCTATAATGTAACTCTAAATGACAATCAGAGCAACTTGAATTGCGTGTGTGCAGCCTTTTGCTCAAAAGTGATCAACGTTTCGTTTTCGGAGTCTCTTTTGACAATCTCTTCGAGAGCTGTTTTCAGTCATTAACTGAGCTGTTCTGAAACTGTCCAAGCGGCCTGTTCTTAGAGTGGACTGTTTTTTGCATTCGTTCTCAAGTTATATCAAACTATCAAAGTGTTGTTTTCTGCCTTTCACGAGCACATTTTGACTTGTTGTTGAATAATCCTATATTGTAACTCTAAATGACAATCAGAGCAACTTGAATTGCGTGTGTGCAGCCTTTTGCTCAAAAGTGATCAACGTTTCGTTTTCAGAGTCTCTTTTGACAATCTCTTCGAGAGCTGTTTTCAGTCATTAACAGAGCTGTTCTGAAAGTGTCCAAGCGGCCTGTTCTTAGAGTGGACTGTTTTTTGCATTCGTTCTCAAGTTATATCAAACTATCAAAGTGTTGTTTTCTGCCTTTCACGAGCACATTTTGACTTGTTGTTGAATAATCCTATAATGTAACTCTAAATGACAATCAGAGCAACTTGAATTGCGTGTGTGCAGCCTTTTGCTCAAAAGTGATCAACGTTTCGTTTTCAGAGTCTCTTTTGACAATCTCTTCGAGAGCTGTTTTCAGTCATTAACTGAGCTGTTCTGAAAGTGTCCAAGCGGCCTGTTCTTAGAGTGGACTGTTTTTTGCATTCGTTCTCAAGTCATATCAAACTATCAAAGTGTTGTTTTCTGCCTTTCACGAGCACATTTTGACTTGTTGTTGAATAATCCTATAATGTAACTCTAAATGACAATCAGAGCAACTTGAATTGCGTGTGTGCAGCCTTTTGCTCAAAAGTGATCAACGTTTCGTTTTCAGAGTCTCTTTTGACAATCTCTTCGAGAGCTGTTTTCAGTCATTAACAGAGCTGTTCTGAAAGTGTCCAAGCGGCCTGTTCTTAGAGTGGACTGTTTTTTGCATTCGTTCTCAAGTTATATCAAACTATCAAAGTGTTGTTTTCTGCCTTTCACGAGCACATTTTGACTTGTTGTTGAATAATCCTATAATGTAACTCTAAATGACAATCAGAGCAACTTGAATTGCGTGTGTGCAGCCTTTTGCTCAAAAGTGATCAACGTTTCGTTTTCAGAGTCTCTTTTGACAATCTCTTCGAGAGCTGTTTTCAGTCATTAACAGAGCTGTTCTGAAAGTGTCCAAGCGGCCTGTTCTTAGAGTGGACTGTTTTTTGCATTCGTTCTCAAGTTATATCAAACTATCAAAGTGTTGTTTTCTGCCTTTCACGAGCACATTTTGACTTGTTGTTGAATAATCCTATAATGTAACTCTAAATGACAATCAGAGCAACTTGAATTGCGTGTGTGCAGCCTTTTGCTCAAAAGTGATCAACGTTTCGTTTTCGGAGTCTCTTTTGACAATCTCTTCGAGAGCTGTTTTCAGTCATTAACTGAGCTGTTCTGAAAGTGTCCAAGCGGCCTGTTCTTAGAGTGGACTGTTTTTTGCATTCGTTCTCAAGTTATATAAACTATCAAAGTGTTGTTTTCTTCCTTTCACGAGGACATTTTGACTTGTTGTTGAATAATCCTATAATGTAACTCTAAATGACAATCAGAGCAACTTGAATTGCGTGTGTGCTGCCTTTTGCTCAAAAGTGATCAACGTTTCGTTTTCGGAGTTTTTTTTGACAATCTCTTCGAGAGCTGTTTTCAGTCATTAACAGAGCTGTTCTGAAAGTGTCCAAGCGGCCTGTTCTTAGAGTGGACTGTTTTTTGCATTCGTTCTCAAGTTATATCAAACTATCAAAGTGTTGTTTTCTGCCTTTCACGAGCACATTTTGACTTGTTGTTGAATAATCCTATAATGTAACTCTAAATGACAATCAGAGCAACTTGAATTGCGTGTGTGCAGCCTTTTGCTCAAAAGTGATCAACGTTTCGTTTTCGGAGTCTCTTTTGACAATCTCTTCGAGAGCTGTTTTCAGTCATTAACAGAGCTGTTCTGAAAGTGTCCAAGCGGCCTGTTCTTAGAGTGGACTGTTTTTTGCATTCGTTCTCAAGTTATATCAAACTATCAAAGTGTTGTTTTCTGCCTTTCACGAGCACATTTTGACTTGTTGTTGAATAATCCTATAATGTAACTCTAAATGACAATCAGAGCAACTTGAATTGCGTGTGTGCAGCCTTTTGCTCAAAAGTGATCAACGTTTCGTTTTCGGAGTCTCTTTTGACAATCTCTTCGAGAGCTGTTTTCAGTCATTAACAGAGCTGTTCTGAAAGTGTCCAAGCGGCCTGTTCTTAGAGTGGACTGTTTTTTGCATTCGTTCTCAAGTTATATCAAACTATCAAAGTGTTGTTTTCTACCTTTCACGAGCACATTTTGACTTGTTGTTGAATAATCCTATAATGTAACTCTAAATGACAATCAGAGCAACTTGAATTGCGTGTGTGCAGCCTTTTGCTCAAAAGTGATCAACGTTTCGTTTTCAGAGTCTCTTTTGACAATCTCTTCGAGAGCTGTTTTCAGTCATTAAGAGAGCTGTTCTGAAAGTGTCCAAGCGGGCTGTTCTTAGAGTGGACTGTTTTTTGCATTCGTTCTCAAGTTCTATCAGTGTTGTTTTCTGCTTTTCTGGAGCACATTTTGACTTGTTGCTGAATGCTCCTATAATGTAACTCTAAATGACAATCAGAGCAACTTGAATTGCGTGTGTGCAGCCTTTTGCTCAAAAGTGATCAACGTTTCGTTTTCGGAGTCTCTTTTGACAATCTCTTCGAGAGCTGTTTTCAGTCATTAACTGAGCTGTTCTGAAAGTGTCCAAGCGGCCTGTTCTTAGAGTGGACTGTTTTTTGCATTCGTTCTCAATTATATATCAAACTATCAAAGTGTTGTTTTCTGCCTTTCTCGAGCACATTTTGACTTGTTGTTGAATGCTCCTATAATGTAACTCTAAATGACAATCAGAGCAACTTGAATTGCGTGTGTGCAGCCTTTTGCTCAAAAGTGATCAACGTTTCGTTTTCGGAGTCTCTTTTGACAATCTCTTCGAGAGCTGTTTTCAGTCATTAACAGAGCTGTTCTGAAAGTGTCCAAGCGGCCTGTTCTTAGAGTGGACTGTTTTTTGCATTCGTTCTCAAGTTATATAAACTATCAAAGTGTTGTTTTCTTCCTTTCACGAGCACATTTTGACTTGTTGTTGAATAATCCTATAATGTAACTCTAAATGACAATCAGAGCAACTTGAATTGCGTGTGTGCAGCCTTTTGCTCAAAAGTGATCAACGTTTCGTTTTCGGAGTTTTTTTTGACAATCTCTTCGAGAGCTGTTTTCAGTCATTAACAGAGCTGTTCTGAAAGTGTCCAAGCGGCCTGTTCTTAGAGTGGACTGTTTTTTGCATTCGTTCTCAAGTTATATCAAACTATCAAAGTGTTGTTTTCTGCCTTTCTCGAGCACATTTTGACTTGTTGTTGAATAATCCTATAATGTAACTCTAAATGACAATCAGAGCAACTTGAATTGCGTGTGTGCAGCCTTTTGCTCAAAAGTGATCAACGTTTCGTTTTCAGAGTCTCTTTTGACAATCTCTTCGAGAGCTGTTTTCAGTCATTAACAGAGCTGTTCTGAAAGTGTCCTAGCGGCCTGTTCTTAGAGTCGACTGTTTTTTGCATTCGTTCTCAAGTTATATCAAACTATCAAAGTGTTGTTTTCTGCCTTTCACGAGCACATTTTGACTTGTTGTTGAATAATCCTATAATGTAACTCTAAATGACAATCAGAGCAACTTGAATTGCGTGTGTGCTGCCTTTTGCTCAAAAGTGATCAACGTTTCGTTTTCAGAGTCTCTTTTGACAATCTCTTCGAGAGCTGTTTTCAGTCATTAACAGAGCTGTTCTGAAAGTGTCCAAGCGGCCTGTTCTTAGAGTGGACTGTTTTTTGCATTCGTTCTCAAGTTCTATCAGTGTTGTTTTCTGCTTTTCTGGAGCACATTTTGACTTGTTGCTGAATGCTCCTATAATGTAACTCTAAATGACAATCAGAGCAACTTGAATTGCGTGTGTGCAGCCTTTTGCTCAAAAGTGATCAACGTTTCGTTTTCGGAGTCTCTTTTGACAATCTCTTCGAGAGCTGTTTTCAGTCATTAACAGAGCTGTTCTGAAAGTGTCCAAGCGGCCTGTTCTTAGAGTGGACTGTTTTTTGCATTCGTTCTCAAGTTATATCAAACTATCAAAGTGTTGTTTTCTGCCTTTCACGAGCACATTTTGACTTGTTGTTGAATAATCCTATAATGTAACTCTAAATGACAATCAGAGCAACTTGAATTGCGTGTGTGCAGCCTTTTGCTCAAAAGTGATCAACGTTTCGTTTTCAGAGTCTCTTTTGACAATCTCTTCGAGAGCTGTTTTCAGTCATTAACAGAGCTGTTCTGAAAGTGTCCAAGCGGCCTGTTCTTAGAGTGGACTGTTTTTTGCATTCGTTCTCAAGTTATATCAAACTATCAAAGTGTTGTTTTCTGCCTTTCACGAGCACATTTTGACTTGTTGTTGAATAATCCTATAATGTAACTCTAAATGACAATCAGAGCAACTTGAATTGCGTGTGTGCAGCCTTTTGCTCAAAAGTGATCAACGTTTCGTTTTCGGAGTCTCTTTTGACAATCTCTTCGAGAGCTGTTTTCAGTCATTAACTGAGCTGTTCTGAAAGTGTCCAAGCGGCCTGTTCTTAGAGTGGACTGTTTTTTGCATTCGTTCTCAAGTTATATCAAACTATCAAAGTGTTGTTTTCTGCCTTTCACGAGCACATTTTGACTTGTTGTTGAATAATCCTATAATGTAACTCTAAATGACAATCAGAGCAACTTGAATTGCGTGTGTGCAGCCTTTTGCTCAAAAGTGATCAACGTTTCGTTTTCAGAGTCTCTTTTGACAATCTCTTCGAGAGCTGTTTTCAGTCATTAACAGAGCTGTTCTGAAAGTGTCCAAGCGGCCTGTTCTTAGAGTGGACTGTTTTTTGCATTCGTTCTCAAGTTATATCAAACTATCAAAGTGTTGTTTTCTGCCTTTCACGAGCACATTTTGACTTGTTGTTGAATAATCCTATAATGTAACTCTAAATGACAATCAGAGCAACTTGAATTGCGTGTGTGCAGCCTTTTGCTCAAAAGTGATCAACGTTTCGTTTTCGGAGTCTCTTTTGACAATCTCTTCGAGAGCTGTTTTCAGTCATTAACTGAGCTGTTCTGAAAGTGTCCAAGCGGCCTGTTCTTAGAGTGGACTGTTTTTTGCATTCGTTCTCAAGTTATATAAACTATCAAAGTGTTGTTTTCTTCCTTTCACGAGCACATTTTGACTTGTTGTTGAATAATCCTATAATGTAACTCTAAATGACAATCAGAGCAACTTGAATTGCGTGTGTGCTGCCTTTTGCTCAAAAGTGATCAACGTTTCGTTTTCGGAGTTTTTTTTGACAATCTCTTCGAGAGCTGTTTTCAGTCATTAACAGAGCTGTTCTGAAAGTGTCCAAGCGGCCTGTTCTTAGAGTGGACTGTTTTTTGCATTCGTTCTCAAGTTATATCAAACTATCAAAGTGTTGTTTTCTGCCTTTCACGAGCACATTTTGACTTGTTGTTGAATAATCCTATAATGTAACTCTAAATGACAATCAGAGCAACTTGAATTGCGTGTGTGCAGCCTTTTGCTCAAAAGTGATCAACGTTTCGTTTTCGGAGTCTCTTTTGACAATCTCTTCGAGAGCTGTTTTCAGTCATTAACAGAGCTGTTCTGAAAGTGTCCAAGCGGCCTGTTCTTAGAGTGGACTGTTTTTTGCATTCGTTCTCAAGTTATATCAAACTATCAAAGTGTTGTTTTCTGCCTTTCACGAGCACATTTTGACTTGTTGTTGAATAATCCTATAATGTAACTCTAAATGACAATCAGAGCAACTTGAATTGCGTGTGTGCAGCCTTTTGCTCAAAAGTGATCAACGTTTCGTTTTCGGAGTCTCTTTTGACAATCTCTTCGAGAGCTGTTTTCAGTCATTAACAGAGCTGTTCTGAAAGTGTCCAAGCGGCCTGTTCTTAGAGTGGACTGTTTTTTGCATTCGTTCTCAAGTTATATCAAACTATCAAAGTGTTGTTTTCTACCTTTCACGAGCACATTTTGACTTGTTGTTGAATAATCCTATAATGTAACTCTAAATGACAATCAGAGCAACTTGAATTGCGTGTGTGCAGCCTTTTGCTCAAAAGTGATCAACGTTTCGTTTTCAGAGTCTCTTTTGACAATCTCTTCGAGAGCTGTTTTCAGTCATTAAGAGAGCTGTTCTGAAAGTGTCCAAGCGGGCTGTTCTTAGAGTGGACTGTTTTTTGCATTCGTTCTCAAGTTCTATCAGTGTTGTTTTCTGCTTTTCTGGAGCACATTTTGACTTGTTGCTGAATGCTCCTATAATGTAACTCTAAATGACAATCAGAGCAACTTGAATTGCGTGTGTGCAGCCTTTTGCTCAAAAGTGATCAACGTTTCGTTTTCGGAGTCTCTTTTGACAATCTCTTCGAGAGCTGTTTTCAGTCATTAACAGAGCTGTTCTGAAAGTGTCCAAGCGGCCTGTTCTTAGAGTGGACTGTTTTTTGCATTCGTTCTCAAGTTATATCAAACTATCAAAGTGTTGTTTTCTGCCTTTCACGAGCACATTTTGACTTGTTGTTGAATAATCCTATAATGTAACTCTAAATGACAATCAGAGCAACTTGAATTGCGTGTGTGCAGCCTTTTGCTCAAAAGTGATCAACGTTTCGTTTTCGGAGTTTTTTTTGACAATCTCTTCGAGAGCTGTTTTCAGTCATTAACAGAGCTGTTCTGAAAGTGTCCAAGCGGCCTGTTCTTAGAGTGGACTGTTTTTTGCATTCGTTCTCAAGTTATATCAAACTATCAAAGTGTTGTTTTCTGCCTTTCACGAGCACATTTTGACTTGTTGTTGAATAATCCTATAATGTAACTCTAAATGACAATCAGAGCAACTTGAATTGCGTGTGTGCAGCCTTTTGCTCAAAAGTGATCAACGTTTCGTTTTCGGAGTCTCTTTTGACAATCTCTTCGAGAGCTGTTTTCAGTCATTAACTGAGCTGTTCTGAAAGTGTCCAAGCGGCCTGTTCTTAGAGTGGACTGTTTTTTGCATTCGTTCTCAATTATATATCAAACTATCAAAGTGTTGTTTTCTGCCTTTCTCGAGCACATTTTGACTTGTTGTTGAATGCTCCTATAATGTAACTCTAAATGACAATCAGAGCAACTTGAATTGCGTGTGTGCAGCCTTTTGCTCAAAAGTGATCAACGTTTCGTTTTCGGAGTCTCTTTTGACAATCTCTTCGAGAGCTGTTTTCAGTCATTAACAGAGCTGTTCTGAAAGTGTCCAAGCGGCCTGTTCTTAGAGTGGACTGTTTTTTGCATTCGTTCTCAAGTTATATAAACTATCAAAGTGTTGTTTTCTTCCTTTCACGAGCACATTTTGACTTGTTGTTGAATAATCCTATAATGTAACTCTAAATGACAATCAGAGCAACTTGAATTGCGTGTGTGCAGCCTTTTGCTCAAAAGTGATCAACGTTTCGTTTTCGGAGTTTTTTTTGACAATCTCTTCGAGAGCTGTTTTCAGTCATTAACAGAGCTGTTCTGAAAGTGTCCAAGCGGCCTGTTCTTAGAGTGGACTGTTTTTTGCATTCGTTCTCAAGTTATATCAAACTATCAAAGTGTTGTTTTCTGCCTTTCTCGAGCACATTTTGACTTGTTGTTGAATAATCCTATAATGTAACTCTAAATGACAATCAGAGCAACTTGAATTGCGTGTGTGCAGCCTTTTGCTCAAAAGTGATCAACGTTTCGTTTTCAGAGTCTCTTTTGACAATCTCTTCGAGAGCTGTTTTCAGTCATTAACAGAGCTGTTCTGAAAGTGTCCTAGCGGCCTGTTCTTAGAGTCGACTGTTTTTTGCATTCGTTCTCAAGTTATATCAAACTATCAAAGTGTTGTTTTCTGCCTTTCACGAGCACATTTTGACTTGTTGTTGAATAATCCTATAATGTAACTCTAAATGACAATCAGAGCAACTTGAATTGCGTGTGTGCTGCCTTTTGCTCAAAAGTGATCAACGTTTCGTTTTCAGAGTCTCTTTTGACAATCTCTTCGAGAGCTGTTTTCAGTCATTAACAGAGCTGTTCTGAAAGTGTCCAAGCGGCCTGTTCTTAGAGTGGACTGTTTTTTGCATTCGTTCTCAAGTTATATCAAACTATCAAAGTGTTGTTTTCTGCCTTTCACGAGCACATTTTGACTTGTTGTTGAATAATCCTATAATGTAACTCTAAATGACAATCAGAGCAACTTGAATTGCGTGTGTGCAGCCTTTTGCTCAAAAGTGATCAACGTTTCGTTTTCAGAGTCTCTTTTGACAATCTCTTCGAGAGCTGTTTTCAGTCATTAACAGAGCTGTTCTGAAAGTGTCCAAGCGGCCTGTTCTTAGAGTGGACTGTTTTTTGCATTCGTTCTCAAGTTATATCAAACTATCAAAGTGTTGTTTTCTGCCTTTCACGAGCACATTTTGACTTGTTGTTGAATAATCCTATAATGTAACTCTAAATGACAATCAGAGCAACTTGAATTGCGTGTGTGCAGCCTTTTGCTCAAAAGTGATCAACGTTTCGTTTTCGGAGTCTCTTTTGACAATCTCTTCGAGAGCTGTTTTCAGTCATTAACTGAGCTGTTCTGAAAGTGTCCAAGCGGCCTGTTCTTAGAGTGGACTGTTTTTTGCATTCGTTCTCAAGTTATATCAAACTATCAAAGTGTTGTTTTCTGCCTTTCACGAGCACATTTTGACTTGTTGTTGAATAATCCTATAATGTAACTCTAAATGACAATCAGAGCAACTTGAATTGCGTGTGTGCAGCCTTTTGCTCAAAAGTGATCAACGTTTCGTTTTCGGAGTCTCTTTTGACAATCTCTTCGAGAGCTGTTTTCAGTCATTAACTGAGCTGTTCTGAAAGTGTCCAAGCGGCCTGTTCTTAGAGTGGACTGTTTTTTGCATTCGTTCTCAAGTTATATCAAACTATCAAAGTGTTGTTTTCTGCCTTTCACGAGCACATTTTGACTTGTTGTTGAATAATCCTATAATGTAACTCTAAATGACAATCAGAGCAACTTGAATTGCGTGTGTGCAGCCTTTTGCTCAAAAGTGATCAACGTTTCGTTTTCGGAGTTTTTTTTGACAATCTCTTCGAGAGCTGTTTTCAGTCATTAACAGAGCTGTTCTGAAAGTGTCCAAGCGGCCTGTTCTTAGAGTGGACTGTTTTTTGCATTCGTTCTCAAGTTATATCAAACTATCAAAGTGTTGTTTTCTGCCTTTCACGAGCACATTTTGACTTGTTGTTGAATAATCCTATAATGTAACTCTAAATGACAATCAGAGCAACTTGAATTGCGTGTGTGCAGCCTTTTGCTCAAAAGTGATCAACGTTTCGTTTTCGGAGTCTCTTTTGACAATCTCTTCGAGAGCTGTTTTCAGTCATTAACTGAGCTGTTCTGAAAGTGTCCAAGCGGCCTGTTCTTAGAGTGGACTGTTTTTTGCATTCGTTCTCAATTATATATCAAACTATCAAAGTGTTGTTTTCTGCCTTTCTCGAGCACATTTTGACTTGTTGTTGAATGCTCCTATAATGTAACTCTAAATGACAATCAGAGCAACTTGAATTGCGTGTGTGCAGCCTTTTGCTCAAAAGTGATCAACGTTTCGTTTTCAGAGTCTCTTTTGACAATCTCTTCGAGAGCTGTTTTCAGTCATTAACAGAGCTGTTCTGAAAGTGTCCAAGCGGCCTGTTCTTAGAGTCGACTGTTTTTTGCATTCGTTCTCAAGTTATATCAAACTATCAAAGTGTTGTTTTCTGCCTTTCACGAGCACATTTTGACTTGTTGTTGAATAATCCTATAATGTAACTCTAAATGACAATCAGAGCAACTTGAATTGCGTGTGTGCAGCCTTTTGCTCAAAAGTGATCAACGTTTCGTTTTCAGAGTCTCTTTTGACAATCTCTTCGAGAGCTGTTTTCAGTCATTAAGAGAGCTGTTCTGAAAGTGTCCAAGCGGCCTGTTCTTAGAGTGAACTGTTTTTTGCATTCGTTCTCAAGTTATATCAAACTATCAAAGTGTTGTTTTCTGCCTTTCACGAGCACATTTTGACTTGTTGAATAATCCTATAATGTAACTCTAAATGACAATCAGAGCAACTTGAATTGCGTGTGTGCAGCCTTTTGCTCAAAAGTGATCAACGTTTCGTTTTCAGAGTCTCTTTTGACAATCTCTTCGAGAGCTGTTTTCAGTCATTAACAGAGCTGTTCTGAAAGTGTCCAAGCGGCCTGTTCTTAGAGTGGACTGTTTTTTGCATTCGTTCTCAAGTTATATCAAACTATCAAAGTGTTGTTTTCTGCCTTTCACGAGCACATTTTGACTTGTTGTTGAATAATCCTATAATGTAACTCTAAATGACAATCAGAGCAACTTGAATTGCGTGTGTGCAGCCTTTTGCTCAAAAGTGATCAACGTTTCGTTTTCGGAGTTTTTTTTGACAATCTCTTCGAGAGCTGTTTTCAGTCATTAACAGAGCTGTTCTGAAAGTGTCCAAGCGGCCTGTTCTTAGAGTGGACTGTTTTTTGCATTCGTTCTCAAGTTATATCAAACTATCAAAGTGTTGTTTTCTGCCTTTCACGAGCACATTTTGACTTGTTGTTGAATAATCCTATAATGTAACTCTAAATGACAATCAGAGCAACTTGAATTGCGTGTGTGCAGCCTTTTGCTCAAAAGTGATCAACGTTTCGTTTTCGGAGTCTCTTTTGACAATCTCTTCGAGAGCTGTTTTCAGTCATTAACTGAGCTGTTCTGAAAGTGTCCAAGCGGCCTGTTCTTAGAGTGGACTGTTTTTTGCATTCGTTCTCAAATATATATCAAACTATCAAAGTGTTGTTTTCTGCCTTTCTGGAGCACATTTTGACTTGTTGCTGAATGCTCCTATAATGTAACTCTAAATGACAATCAGAGCAACTTGAATTGCGTGTGTGCAGCCTTTTGCTCAAAAGTGATCAACGTTTCGTTTTCAGAGTCTCTTTTGACAATCTCTTCGAGAGCTGTTTTCAGTCATTAAGAGAGCTGTTCTGAAAGTGTCCAAGCGGCCTGTTCTTAGAGTGAACTGTTTTTTGCATTCGTTCTCAAGTTATATCAAACTATCAAAGTGTTGTTTTCTGCCTTTCACGAGCACATTTTGACTTGTTGAATAATCCTATAATGTAACTCTAAATGACAATCAGAGCAACTTGAATTGCGTGTGTGCAGCCTTTTGCTCAAAAGTGATCAACGTTTCGTTTTCAGAGTCTCTTTTGACAATCTCTTCGAGAGCTGTTTTCAGTCATTAACAGAGCTGTTCTGAAAGTGTCCAAGCGGCCTGTTCTTAGAGTGGACTGTTTTTTGCATTCGTTCTCAAGTTATATCAAACTATCAAAGTGTTGTTTTCTGCCTTTCACGAGCACATTTTGACTTGTTGTTGAATAATCCTATAATGTAACTCTAAATGACAATCAGAGCAACTTGAATTGCGTGTGTGCAGCCTTTTGCTCAAAAGTGATCAACGTTTCGTTTTCGGAGTTTTTTTTGACAATCTCTTCGAGAGCTGTTTTCAGTCATTAACAGAGCTGTTCTGAAAGTGTCCAAGCGGCCTGTTCTTAGAGTGGACTGTTTTTTGCATTCGTTCTCAAGTTATATCAAACTATCAAAGTGTTGTTTTCTGCCTTTCACGAGCACATTTTGACTTGTTGTTGAATAATCCTATAATGTAACTCTAAATGACAATCAGAGCAACTTGAATTGCGTGTGTGCAGCCTTTTGCTCAAAAGTGATCAACGTTTCGTTTTCGGAGTCTCTTTTGACAATCTCTTCGAGAGCTGTTTTCAGTCATTAACTGAGCTGTTCTGAAAGTGTCCAAGCGGCCTGTTCTTAGAGTGGACTGTTTTTTGCATTCGTTCTCAAATATATATCAAACTATCAAAGTGTTGTTTTCTGCCTTTCTCGAGCACATTTTGACTTGTTGTTGAATGCTCCTATAATGTAACTCTAAATGACAATCAGAGCAACTTGAATTGCGTGTGTGCAGCCTTTTGCTCAAAAGTGATCAACGTTTCGTTTTCAGAGTCTCTTTTGACAATCTCTTCGAGAACTGTTTTCAGTCATTAACAGAGCTGTTCTGAAAGTGTCCAAGCGGCCTGTTCTTAGAGTGGACTGTTTTTTGCTTTCGTTCTCAAGTTATATCAAACTATCAAAGTGTTGTTTTCTGCCTTTCACGAGCACATTTTGACTTGTTGTTGAATAATCCTATAATGTAACTCTAAATGACAATCAGAGCAACTTGAATTGCGTGTGTGCAGCCTTTTGCTCAAAAGTGATCAACGTTTCGTTTTCGGAGTCTCTTTTGACAATCTCTTCGAGAGCTGTTTTCAGTCATTAACAGAGCTGTTCTGAAAGTGTCCAAGCGGCCTGTTCTTAGAGTGGACTGTTTTTTGCATTCGTTCTCAAGTTATATAAACTATCAAAGTGTTGTTTTCTTCCTTTCACGAGCACATTTTGACTTGTTGTTGAATAATCCTATAATGTAACTCTAAATGACAATCAGAGCAACTTGAATTGCGTGTGTGCAGCCTTTTGCTCAAAAGTGATCAACGTTTCGTTTTCAGAGTCTCTTTTGACAATCTCTTCGAGAGCTGTTTTCAGTCATTAACAGAGCTGTTCTGAAAGTGTCCAAGCTGCCTGTTCTTAGAGTGGACTGTTTTTTGCATTCGTTCTCAAGTTATATCAAACTATCAAAGTGTTGTTTTCTGCCTTTCACGAGCACATTTTGACTTGTTGTTGAATAATCCTATAATGTAACTCTAAATGACAATCAGAGCAACTTGAATTGCGTGTGTGCAGCCTTTTGCTCAAAAGTGATCAACGTTTCGTTTTCGGAGTTTTTTTTGACAATCTCTTCGAGAGCTGTTTTCAGTCATTAACAGAGCTGTTCTGAAAGTGTCCAAGCGGCCTGTTCTTAGAGTGGACTGTTTTTTGCATTCGTTCTCAAGTTATATCAAACTATCAAAGTGTTGTTTTCTGCCTTTCACGAGCACATTTTGACTTGTTGTTGAATAATCCTATAATGTAACTCTAAATGACAATCAGAGCAACTTGAATTGCGTGTGTGCAGCCTTTTGCTCAAAAGTGATCAACGTTTCGTTTTCGGAGTCTCTTTTGACAATCTCTTCGAGAGCTGTTTTCAGTCATTAACTGAGCTGTTCTGAAAGTGTCCAAGCGGCCTGTTCTTAGAGTGGACTGTTTTTTGCATTCGTTCTCAAGTTATATAAACTATCAAAGTGTTGTTTTCTTCCTTTCACGAGCACATTTTGACTTGTTGTTGAATAATCCTATAATGTAACTCTAAATGACAATCAGAGCAACTTGAATTGCGTGTGTGCAGCCTTTTGCTCAAAAGTGATCAACGTTTCGTTTTCAGAGTCTCTTTTGACAATCTCTTCGAGAGCTGTTTTCAGTCATTAACAGAGCTGTTCTGAAAGTGTCCAAGCGGCCTGTTCTTAGAGTGGACTGTTTTTGCATTCGTTCTCAAGTTATATCAAACTATCAAAGTGTTGTTTTCTGCCTTTCACGAGCACATTTTGACTTGTTGTTGAATAATCCTATAATGTAACTCTAAATGACAATCAGAGCAACTTGAATTGCGTGTGTGCAGCCTTTTGCTCAAAAGTGATCAACGTTTCGTTTTCAGAGTCTCTTTTGACAATCTCTTCGAGAGCTGTTTTCAGTCATTAACAGAGCTGTTCTGAAAGTGTCCAAGCGGCCTGTTCTTAGAGTAGACTGTTTTTGCATTCGTTCTCAAGTTATATCAAACTATCAAAGTGTTGTTTTCTGCCTTTCACGAGCACATTTTGACTTGTTGTTGAATAATCCTATAATGTAACTCTAAATGACAATCAGAGCAACTTGAATTGCGTGTGTGCAGCCTTTTGCTCAAAAGTGATCAACGTTTCGTTTTCGGAGTCTCTTTGACAATCTCTTCGAGAGCTGTTTTCAGTCATTAACTGAGCTGTTCTGAAAGTGTCCAAGCGGCCTGTTCTTAGAGTGGACTGTTTTTTGCATTCGTTCTCAAGTTATATCAAACTATCAAAGTGTTGTTTTCTGCCTTTCACGAGCACATTTTGACTTGTTGTTGAATAATCCTATAATGTAACTCTAAATGACAATCAGAGCAACTTGAATTGCGTGTGTGCAGCCTTTTGCTCAAAAGTGATCAACGTTTCGTTTTCGGAGTCTCTTTTGACAATCTCTTCGAGAGCTGTTTTCAGTCATTAACAGAGCTGTTCTGAAAGTGTCCAAGCGGCCTGTTCTTAGAGTGGACTGTTTTTTGCATTCGTTCTCAAGTTATATCAAACTATCAAAGTGTTGTTTTCTGCCTTTCACGAGCACATTTTGACTTGTTGTTGAATAATCCTATAATGTAACTCTAAATGACAATCAGAGCAACTTGAATTGCGTGTGTGCAGCCTTTTGCTCAAAAGTGATCAACGTTTCGTTTTCAGAGTCTCTTTTGACAATCTCTTCGAGAGCTGTTTTCAGTCATTAACAGAGCTGTTCTGAAAGTGTCCAAGCTGCCTGTTCTTAGAGTGGACTGTTTTTTGCATTCGTTCTCAAGTTATATCAAACTATCAAAGTGTTGTTTTCTGCCTTTCACGAGCACATTTTGACTTGTTGTTGAATAATCCTATAATGTAACTCTAAATGACAATCAGAGCAACTTGAATTGCGTGTGTGCAGCCTTTTGCTCAAAAGTGATCAACGTTTCGTTTTCAGAGTCTCTTTTGACAATCTCTTCGAGAGCTGTTTTCAGTCATTAACAGAGCTGTTCTGAAAGTGTCCAAGCGGCCTGTTCTTAGAGTGGACTGTTTTTTGCATTCGTTCTCAAGTTATATCAAACTATCAAAGTGTTGTTTTCTGCCTTTCACGAGCACATTTTGACTTGTTGTTGAATAATCCTATAATGTAACTCTAAATGACAATCAGAGCAACTTGAATTGCGTGTGTGCAGCCTTTTGCTCAAAAGTGATCAACGTTTCGTTTTCGGAGTCTCTTTTGACAATCTCTTCGAGAGCTGTTTTCAGTCATTAACTGAGCTGTTCTGAAAGTGTCCAAGCGGCCTGTTCTTAGAGTGGACTGTTTTTTGCATTCGTTCTCAAGTTATATCAAACTATCAAAGTGTTGTTTTCTGCCTTTCACGAGCACATTTTGACTTGTTGTTGAATAATCCTATAATGTAACTCTAAATGACAATCAGAGCAACTTGAATTGCGTGTGTGCAGCCTTTTGCTCAAAAGTGATCAACGTTTCGTTTTCGGAGTCTCTTTTGACAATCTCTTCGAGAGCTGTTTTCAGTCATTAACTGAGCTGTTCTGAAAGTGTCCAAGCGGCCTGTTCTTAGAGTGGACTGTTTTTTGCATTCGTTCTCAAGTTATATCAAACTATCAAAGTGTTGTTTTCTGCCTTTCACGAGCACATTTTGACTTGTTGTTGAATAATCCTATAATGTAACTCTAAATGACAATCAGAGCAACTTGAATTGCGTGTGTGCAGCCTTTTGCTCAAAAGTGATCAACGTTTCGTTTTCGGAGTTTTTTTTGACAATCTCTTCGAGAGCTGTTTTCAGTCATTAACAGAGCTGTTCTGAAAGTGTCCAAGCGGCCTGTTCTTAGAGTGGACTGTTTTTTGCATTCGTTCTCAAGTTATATCAAACTATCAAAGTGTTGTTTTCTGCCTTTCACGAGCACATTTTGACTTGTTGTTGAATAATCCTATAATGTAACTCTAAATGACAATCAGAGCAACTTGAATTGCGTGTGTGCAGCCTTTTGCTCAAAAGTGATCAACGTTTCGTTTTCGGAGTCTCTTTTGACAATCTCTTCGAGAGCTGTTTTCAGTCATTAACTGAGCTGTTCTGAAAGTGTCCAAGCGGCCTGTTCTTAGAGTGGACTGTTTTTTGCATTCGTTCTCAAGTTATATAAACTATCAAAGTGTTGTTTTCTTCCTTTCACGAGCACATTTTGACTTGTTGTTGAATAATCCTATAATGTAACTCTAAATGACAATCAGAGCAACTTGAATTGCGTGTGTGCAGCCTTTTGCTCAAAAGTGATCAACGTTTCGTTTTCAGAGTCTCTTTTGACAATCTCTTCGAGAGCTGTTTTCAGTCATTAACAGAGCTGTTCTGAAAGTGTCCAAGCGGCCTGTTCTTAGAGTGGACTGTTTTTGCATTCGTTCTCAAGTTATATCAAACTATCAAAGTGTTGTTTTCTGCCTTTCACGAGCACATTTTGACTTGTTGTTGAATAATCCTATAATGTAACTCTAAATGACAATCAGAGCAACTTGAATTGCGTGTGTGCAGCCTTTTGCTCAAAAGTGATCAACGTTTCGTTTTCAGAGTCTCTTTTGACAATCTCTTCGAGAGCTGTTTTCAGTCATTAACAGAGCTGTTCTGAAAGTGTCCAAGCGGCCTGTTCTTAGAGTAGACTGTTTTTGCATTCGTTCTCAAGTTATATCAAACTATCAAAGTGTTGTTTTCTGCCTTTCACGAGCACATTTTGACTTGTTGTTGAATAATCCTATAATGTAACTCTAAATGACAATCAGAGCAACTTGAATTGCGTGTGTGCAGCCTTTTGCTCAAAAGTGATCAACGTTTCGTTTTCGGAGTCTCTTTGACAATCTCTTCGAGAGCTGTTTTCAGTCATTAACTGAGCTGTTCTGAAAGTGTCCAAGCGGCCTGTTCTTAGAGTGGACTGTTTTTTGCATTCGTTCTCAAGTTATATCAAACTATCAAAGTGTTGTTTTCTGCCTTTCACGAGCACATTTTGACTTGTTGTTGAATAATCCTATATTGTAACTCTAAATGACAATCAGAGCAACTTGAATTGCGTGTGTGCAGCCTTTTGCTCAAAAGTGATCAACGTTTCGTTTTCAGAGTCTCTTTTGACAATCTCTTCGAGAGCTGTTTTCAGTCATTAACAGAGCTGTTCTGAAAGTGTCCAAGCGGCCTGTTCTTAGAGTGGACTGTTTTTTGCATTCGTTCTCAAGTTATATCAAACTATCAAAGTGTTGTTTTCTGCCTTTCACGAGCACATTTTGACTTGTTGTTGAATAATCCTATAATGTAACTCTAAATGACAATCAGAGCAACTTGAATTGCGTGTGTGCAGCCTTTTGCTCAAAAGTGATCAACGTTTCGTTTTCAGAGTCTCTTTTGACAATCTCTTCGAGAGCTGTTTTCAGTCATTAAGAGAGCTGTTCTGAAAGTGTCCAAGCGGCCTGTTCTTAGAGTGGACTGTTTTTTGCATTCGTTCTCAAGTTATATCAAACTATCAAAGTGTTGTTTTCTGCCTTTCACGAGCACATTTTGACTTGTTGTTGAATAATCCTATAATTTAACTCTAAATGACAATCAGAGCAACTTGAATTGCGTGTGTGCAGCCTTTTGCTCAAAAGTGATCAACGTTTCGTTTTCGGAGTCTCTTTTGACAATCTCTTCGAGAGCTGTTTTCAGTCATTAACAGAGCTGTTCTGAAAGTGTCCAAGCGGCCTGTTCTTAGAGTGGACTGTTTTTTGCATTCGTTCTCAAGTTCTATCAGTGTTGTTTTCTGCTTTTCTGGAGCACATTTTGACTTGTTGCTGAATGCTCCTATAATGTAACTCTAAATGACAATCAGAGCAACTTGAATTGCGTGTGTGCAGCCTTTTGCTCAAAAGTGATCAACGTTTCGTTTTCGGAGTCTCTTTTGACAATCTCTTCGAGAGCTGTTTTCAGTCATTAACAGAGCTGTTCTGAAAGTGTCCAAGCGGCCTGTTCTTAGAGTGGACTGTTTTTTGCATTCGTTCTCAAGTTATATCAAACTATCAAAGTGTTGTTTTCTGCCTTTCACGAGCACATTTTGACTTGTTGTTGAATAATCCTATAATGTAACTCTAAATGACAATCAGAGCAACTTGAATTGCGTGTGTGCAGCCTTTTGCTCAAAAGTGATCAACGTTTCGTTTTCAGAGTCTCTTTTGACAATCTCTTCGAGAGCTGTTTTCAGTCATTAACAGAGCTGTTCTGAAAGTGTCCAAGCGGCCTGTTCTTAGAGTGGACTGTTTTTTGCATTCGTTCTCAAGTTATATCAAACTATCAAAGTGTTGTTTTTTGCCTTTCACGAGCACATTTTCACTTGTTGTTGAATAATCCTATAATGTTACTCTAAATGACAATCAGAGCAACTTGAATTGCGTGTGTGCAGCCTTTTGCTCAAAAGTGATCAACGTTTCGTTTTCAGAGTCTCTTTTGACAATCTCTTCGAGAGCTGTTTTCAGTCATTAACAGAGCTGTTCTGAAAGTGTCCAAGCGGTCTGTTCTTAGAGTGGACTGTTTTTGCATTCGTTCTCAAGTTATATCAAACTATCAAAGTGTTGTTTTCTGCCTTTCACGAGCACATTTTGACTTGTTGTTGAATAATCCTATAATGTAACTCTAAATGACAATCAGAGCAACTTGAATTGCGTGTGTGCAGCCTTTTGCTCAAAAGTGATCAACGTTTCGTTTTCGGACTCTCTTTTGACAATCTCTTCGAGAGCTGTTTTCAGTCATTAACCTTTGGGTTGTGTTCATGTTTGCCCCCCCATCCTTGGTGTTCCCGGTCTAATTAGACCGGTCTGATTAACTGCTTCATATCTTAAAAACTACATGGTCAAATTTGCTAAATTTGGTACATGGTGAAAGCTGAGACCTGTGAGATGTTAAAAAATGAACATAAATATGACCAAATTACTGTAATGTGACTAAATACACAGTAGAAATGTAATATTTCATTTCCGTTTTTGAGAATTTCAAATAAGAAGGCCAGTTACACCCTGAAACTCTATATATCTCTGCCAAACAACACATTGGATCAGTTCTTCAACATCTCAACATATACTGTGCAACATTTGATGAGTATCTCTCTCCCTCTGGTTGACACCAGCGCAGGGGGAAGTTCAGGCTTGTTCTTCCTCACTGTCCCCACCATGGTGAGCTTGCGTTTCAACAGCTCCTGACCAAGCGCATATGAGGTGAAAAAGTTATTACATGTGATATTATGCCCCTTGAGACCGGCTGTCATGTCCAGCACAACACGCATGCTCTGGTTTTTTTCTGGCCTTCCATCAACAGGTTTTCCCGTGTAGACCTGCATATTCCAGGCATAGCTGCTCCTGGCATCACATGCTGCCCAGATCTTGATTCCATACTTGCCTGGTTTGCTTGGGATGTACTGCTTGAAGGGACAGCGACCTCTGAAACGGACCAGGCGCTCGTCAACTGTCACCTCAGGGCCTGGATTGTACATCAGTGGTAGGCGCTCCACCCACCTGTCCCAAACGTTCCTGATGGCAGCCAGTTTGTCATTTCGCCAGCGGGCAGGTCTTGTATCTCTGTTATCAAATCGGATAACTCTCGACAGGACATGAAACTGCTGTAATGACATAGTGGACCGGAATATAGGCCTCCCGCACTCCGCATCCCACAGACTCTTTGTAGCCTCATTGTTTGACCGATATACTCCTGCTAGAATCAACAGACCTATGTAGGCTTGAAGGTCTACCTGGTCCAGTGGTCTCCATGTGTCCCCAAACACACGCCTCCCCTCCAGGTTTGTCATGTCCAGTACAATTTCCTCAATGGACTCTGATAAAAACAGTTGGAAGCTGGACTTGATGTCATCCACACGAGATACCGCGTTGGTCCTGGTGTCATCCTTATGATGTTTTCCACTCTCGCTCTGCTTGCTCTATCCTGGGAGGATGAATACCAGAGCAAGTTGCCACCCTTGGACTGGAATGTCACCTCAGGTGCCTGTTCTTCAGGTGCCTCTTCCTCAGGTGCCTCTTCCTCAGGGGCCTCTTCCACAGGGGCCTCTTCCTCAGGGGCCTCTTCCTCGCCGTCTGTCTCATAACATTCTGGATCGAAGTCAGGATCGGTGTTGTCTTCCAATTCTGAGACATCCTCCTCTATCTCTGGTTCAACTTCAATCTCCTCTTCATCTGGTTAAAAAATTCGGTCGAGAGCCTCTCTGACAGATAATCGCTTAGACAGCCGCTTACTCATTGTGTTCACAGAGTGAATTCAGAGCAAAGCACAAATAAAGCTTTATATAGGGGGTCTGTGAGAGTTTAGTCTGGAAGGTGTGGTTCACGTGGGGGGATGGGCATATAAGCACGGGAAAGAGAAGGGTTCCCATAACAAACACCTGTTTCATTTGATACATTTCATAAGCACGGGAAAGAGAAGGGTTCCCATAACAAACACCTGTTTCGTTTGATACATTTCAGTGTTTGTTATGGGAACCCTTCTCTTTCCCGTGCTTATGTGTCCATCAGAACCATACCTTCCAGAGTTATGGGAACCCTTCTCTTTCACCCCAGGTGAACCACACCTTCCAGACTAAACAATGTTTAGTCTGGAAGGTCTGGTTCGGATGGGCAAATAAGCACGGGAAAGAGAAGGGTTCCCATAACAAACACCTAATTGTTTAGTTTGAAATGTGTCAAACTTTATATATGAGGTATTTGAACAGGTCTGATACATCCTGGAATGTTGTAGCTTGTTACAACTTGTGTTATCCATTAATTTCCTATGGTGGTCATTTTTGACCGGGAACACCACCGATGTTACAAAGTTGACTAAAACCACAAAATTCAATGCCAGTGGTTAGTCAGCAATTGTATATGTTCAAATGCCTAGTGTGGAGGATATCATAAGGCCTTGAGGCAATCAAATGTAAAACACAATATTTATGATTGATGAAAGTTGCTCTCGGTCAGATTTGACCGGGAACACAACCGGAGGGTTAACTGAGCTGTTCTGAAAGTGTCCAAGCGGCCTGTTCTTAGAGTGGACTGTTTTTTGCATTCGTTCTCAAGTTATATCAAACTATCAAATTGTTGTTTTCTGCCTTTCACGAGCACATTTTGACTTGTTGTTGAATAATCCTATAATGTAACTCTAAATGACAATCAGAGCAACTTGAATTGCGTGTGTGCAGCCTTTTGCTCAAAAGTGAACAACGTTTCGTTTTCGGAGTCTCTTTGACAATCTCTTCGAGAGCTGTTTTCAGTCATTAACTGAGCTGTTCTGAAAGTGTCCAAGCGGCCTGTTCTTAGAGTGGACTGTTTTTTGCATTCGTTCTCAAGTTATATCAAACTATCAAAGTGTTGTTTTCTGCCTTTCACGAGCACATTTTGACTTGTTGTTGAATAATCCTATATTGTAACTCTAAATGACAATCAGAGCAACTTGAATTGCGTGTGTGCAGCCTTTTGCTCAAAAGTGATCAACGTTTCGTTTTCAGAGTCTCTTTTGACAATCTCTTCGAGAGCTGTTTTCAGTCATTAACAGAGCTGTTCTGAAAGTGTCCAAGCGGCCTGTTCTTAGAGTGGACTGTTTTTTGCATTCGTTCTCAAGTTATATCAAACTATCAAAGTGTTGTTTTCTGCCTTTCACGAGCACATTTTGACTTGTTGTTGAATAATCCTATAATGTAACTCTAAATGACAATCAGAGCAACTTGAATTGCGTGTGTGCAGCCTTTTGCTCAAAAGTGATCAACGTTTCGTTTTCAGAGTCTCTTTTGACAATCTCTTCGAGAGCTGTTTTCAGTCATTAAGAGAGCTGTTCTGAAAGTGTCCAAGCGGCCTGTTCTTAGAGTGGACTGTTTTTTGCATTCGTTCTCAAGTTATATCAAACTATCAAAGTGTTGTTTTCTGCCTTTCACGAGCACATTTTGACTTGTTGTTGAATAATCCTATAATTTAACTCTAAATGACAATCAGAGCAACTTGAATTGCGTGTGTGCAGCCTTTTGCTCAAAAGTGATCAACGTTTCGTTTTCGGAGTCTCTTTTGACAATCTCTTCGAGAGCTGTTTTCAGTCATTAACAGAGCTGTTCTGAAAGTGTCCAAGCGGCCTGTTCTTAGAGTGGACTGTTTTTTGCATTCGTTCTCAAGTTCTATCAGTGTTGTTTTCTGCTTTTCTGGAGCACATTTTGACTTGTTGCTGAATGCTCCTATAATGTAACTCTAAATGACAATCAGAGCAACTTGAATTGCGTGTGTGCAGCCTTTTGCTCAAAAGTGATCAACGTTTCGTTTTCGGAGTCTCTTTTGACAATCTCTTCGAGAGCTGTTTTCAGTCATTAACAGAGCTGTTCTGAAAGTGTCCAAGCGGCCTGTTCTTAGAGTGGACTGTTTTTTGCATTCGTTCTCAAGTTATATCAAACTATCAAAGTGTTGTTTTCTGCCTTTCACGAGCACATTTTGACTTGTTGTTGAATAATCCTATAATGTAACTCTAAATGACAATCAGAGCAACTTGAATTGCGTGTGTGCAGCCTTTTGCTCAAAAGTGATCAACGTTTCGTTTTCAGAGTCTCTTTTGACAATCTCTTCGAGAGCTGTTTTCAGTCATTAACAGAGCTGTTCTGAAAGTGTCCAAGCGGCCTGTTCTTAGAGTGGACTGTTTTTTGCATTCGTTCTCAAGTTATATCAAACTATCAAAGTGTTGTTTTTTGCCTTTCACGAGCACATTTTCACTTGTTGTTGAATAATCCTATAATGTTACTCTAAATGACAATCAGAGCAACTTGAATTGCGTGTGTGCAGCCTTTTGCTCAAAAGTGATCAACGTTTCGTTTTCAGAGTCTCTTTTGACAATCTCTTCGAGAGCTGTTTTCAGTCATTAACAGAGCTGTTCTGAAAGTGTCCAAGCGGTCTGTTCTTAGAGTGGACTGTTTTTGCATTCGTTCTCAAGTTATATCAAACTATCAAAGTGTTGTTTTCTGCCTTTCACGAGCACATTTTGACTTGTTGTTGAATAATCCTATAATGTAACTCTAAATGACAATCAGAGCAACTTGAATTGCGTGTGTGCAGCCTTTTGCTCAAAAGTGATCAACGTTTCGTTTTCGGACTCTCTTTTGACAATCTCTTCGAGAGCTGTTTTCAGTCATTAACTGAGCTGTTCTGAAAGTGTCCAAGCGGCCTGTTCTTAGAGTGGACTGTTTTTTGCATTCGTTCTCAAGTTATATCAAACTATCAAATTGTTGTTTTCTGCCTTTCACGAGCACATTTTGACTTGTTGTTGAATAATCCTATAATGTAACTCTAAATGACAATCAGAGCAACTTGAATTGCGTGTGTGCAGCCTTTTGCTCAAAAGTGATCAACGTTTCGTTTTCAGGGTCTCTTTTGACAATCTCTTCGAGAGCTGTTTTCAGTCATTAACAGAGCTGTTCTGAAAGTGTCCAAGCGGTCTGTTCTTAGAGTGGACTGTTTTTGCATTCGTTCTCAAGTTATATCAAACTATCAAAGTGTTGTTTTCTGCCTTTCACGAGCACATTTTGACTTGTTGTTGAATAATCCTATAATGTAACTCTAAATGACAATCAGAGCAACTTGAATTGCGTGTGTGCAGCCTTTTGCTCAAAAGTGATCAACGTTTCGTTTTCGGACTCTCTTTTGACAATCTCTTCGAGAGCTGTTTTCAGTCATTAACTGAGCTGTTCTGAAAGTGTCCAAGCGGCCTGTTCTTAGAGTGGACTGTTTTTTGCATTCGTTCTCAAGTTATATCAAACTATCAAATTGTTGTTTTCTGCCTTTCACGAGCACATTTTGACTTGTTGTTGAATAATCCTATAATGTAACTCTAAATGACAATCAGAGCAACTTGAATTGCGTGTGTGCAGCCTTTTGCTCAAAAGTGATCAACGTTTCGTTTTCAGGGTCTCTTTTGACAATCTCTTCGAGAGCTGTTTTCAGTCATTAACTGAGCTGTTCTGAAAGTGTCCAAGCGGCCTGTTCTTAGAGTGGACTGTTTTTTGCATTCGTTCTCAAGTTATATCAAACTATCAAAGTGTTGTTTTCTGCCTTTCACGAGCACATTTTGACTTGTTGTTGAATAATCCTATATTGTAACTCTAAATGACAATCAGAGCAACTTGAATTGCGTGTGTGCAGCCTTTTGCTCAAAAGTGATCAACGTTTCGTTTTCAGAGTCTCTTTTGACAATCTCTTCGAGAGCTGTTTTCAGTCATTAACAGAGCTGTTCTGAAAGTGTCCAAGCGGCCTGTTCTTAGAGTGGACTGTTTTTTGCATTCGTTCTCAAGTTATATCAAACTATCAAAGTGTTGTTTTCTGCCTTTCACGAGCACATTTTGACTTGTTGTTGAATAATCCTATAATGTAACTCTAAATGACAATCAGAGCAACTTGAATTGCGTGTGTGCAGCCTTTTGCTCAAAAGTGATCAACGTTTCGTTTTCAGAGTCTCTTTTGACAATCTCTTCGAGAGCTGTTTTCAGTCATTAACAGAGCTGTTCTGAAAGTGTCCAAGCGGCCTGTTCTTAGAGTGGACTGTTTTTTGCATTCGTTCTCAAGTTATATCAAACTATCAAAGTGTTGTTTTCTGCCTTTCACGAGCACATTTTGACTTGTTGTTGAATAATCCTATATTGTAACTCTAAATGACAATCAGAGCAACTTGAATTGCGTGTGTGCAGCCTTTTGCTCAAAAGTGATCAACGTTTCGTTTTCAGAGTCTCTTTTGACAATCTCTTCGAGAGCTGTTTTCAGTCATTAACTGAGCTGTTCTGAAAGTGTCCAAGCGGCCTGTTCTTAGAGTGGACTGTTTTTTGCATTCGTTCTCAAGTCATATCAAACTATCAAAGTGTTGTTTTCTGCCTTTCACGAGCACATTTGGACTTGTTGTTGAATAATCCTATAATGTAACTCTAAATGACAATCAGAGCAACTTGAATTGCGTGTGTGCAGCCTTTTGCTCAAAAGTGATCAACGTTTCGTTTTCAGAGTCTCTTTTGACAATCTCTTCGAGAGCTGTTTTCAGTCATTAACAGAGCTGTTCTGAAAGTGTCCAAGCGGCCTGTTCTTAGAGTGGACTGTTTTTTGCATTCGTTCTCAAGTTATATCAATCTATCAAAGTGTTGTTTTCTGCCTTTCACGAGCACATTTTGACTTGTTGTTGAATAATCCTATAATGTAACTCTAAATGACAATCAGAGCAACTTGAATTTGAAGCGACCTCTGAAACGGACCAGGCGCTCGTCAACTGTCACCTCAGGGCCTGGATTGTACATCAGTGGTAGGCGCTCCACCCACCTGTCCCAAACGTTCCTGATGGCAGCCAGTTTGTCATTTCGCCAGCGGGCAGGTCTTGTATCTCTGTTATCAAATCGGATAACTCTCGACAGGACATGAAACTGCTGTAATGACATAGTGGACCGGAATATAGGCCTCCCGCACTCCGCATCCCACAGACTCTTTGTAGCCTCATTGTTTGACCGATATACTCCTGCTAGAATCAACAGACCTATGTAGGCTTGAAGGTCTACCTGGTCCAGTGGTCTCCATGTGTCCCCAAACACACGCCTCCCCTCCAGGTTTGTCATGTCCAGTACAATTTCCTCAATGGACTCTGATAAAAACAGTTGGAAGCTGGACTTGATGTCATCCACACGAGATACCGCGTTGGTCCTGGTGTCATCCTTATGATGTTTTCCACTCTCGCTCTGCTTGCTCTATCCTGGGAGGATGAATACCAGAGCAAGTTGCCACCCTTGGACTGGAATGTCACCTCAGGTGCCTGTTCTTCAGGTGCCTCTTCCTCAGGTGCCTCTTCCTCAGGGGCCTCTTCCACAGGGGCCTCTTCCTCAGGGGCCTCTTCCTCGCCGTCTGTCTCATAACATTCTGGATCGAAGTCAGGATCGGTGTTGTCTTCCAATTCTGAGACATCCTCCTCTATCTCTGGTTCAACTTCAATCTCCTCTTCATCTGGTTAAAAAATTCGGTCGAGAGCCTCTCTGACAGATAATCGCTTAGACAGCCGCTTACTCATTGTGTTCACAGAGTGAATTCAGAGCAAAGCACAAATAAAGCTTTATATAGGGGGTCTGTGAGAGTTTAGTCTGGAAGGTGTGGTTCACGTGGGGGGATGGGCATATAAGCACGGGAAAGAGAAGGGTTCCCATAACAAACACCTGTTTCATTTGATACATTTCATAAGCACGGGAAAGAGAAGGGTTCCCATAACAAACACCTGTTTCGTTTGATACATTTCAGTGTTTGTTATGGGAACCCTTCTCTTTCCCGTGCTTATGTGTCCATCAGAACCATACCTTCCAGAGTTATGGGAACCCTTCTCTTTCACCCCAGGTGAACCACACCTTCCAGACTAAACAATGTTTAGTCTGGAAGGTCTGGTTCGGATGGGCAAATAAGCACGGGAAAGAGAAGGGTTCCCATAACAAACACCTAATTGTTTAGTTTGAAATGTGTCAAACTTTATATATGAGGTATTTGAACAGGTCTGATACATCCTGGAATGTTGTAGCTTGTTACAACTTGTGTTATCCATTAATTTCCTATGGTGGTCATTTTTGACCGGGAACACCACCGATGTTACAAAGTTGACTAAAACCACAAAATTCAATGCCAGTGGTTAGTCAGCAATTGTATATGTTCAAATGCCTAGTGTGGAGGATATCATAAGGCCTTGAGGCAATCAAATGTAAAACACAATATTTATGATTGATGAAAGTTGCTCTCGGTCAGATTTGACCGGGAACACAACCGGAGGGTTAACTGAGCTGTTCTGAAAGTGTCCAAGCGGCCTGTTCTTAGAGTGGACTGTTTTTTGCATTCGTTCTCAAGTTATATCAAACTATCAAATTGTTGTTTTCTGCCTTTCACGAGCACATTTTGACTTGTTGTTGAATAATCCTATAATGTAACTCTAAATGACAATCAGAGCAACTTGAATTGCGTGTGTGCAGCCTTTTGCTCAAAAGTGATCAACGTTTCGTTTTCAGAGTCTCTTTTGACAATCTCTTCGAGAGCTGTTTTCAGTCATTAAGAGAGCTGTTCTGAAAGTGTCCAAGCGGCCTGTTCTTAGAGTGGACTGTTTTTTGCATTCGTTCTCAAGTTATATCAAACTATCAAAGTGTTGTTTTCTGCCTTTCACGAGCACATTTTGACTTGTTGTTGAATAATCCTATAATTTAACTCTAAATGACAATCAGAGCAACTTGAATTGCGTGTGTGCAGCCTTTTGCTCAAAAGTGATCAACGTTTCGTTTTCGGAGTCTCTTTTGACAATCTCTTCGAGAGCTGTTTTCAGTCATTAACAGAGCTGTTCTGAAAGTGTCCAAGCGGCCTGTTCTTAGAGTGGACTGTTTTTTGCATTCGTTCTCAAGTTCTATCAGTGTTGTTTTCTGCTTTTCTGGAGCACATTTTGACTTGTTGCTGAATGCTCCTATAATGTAACTCTAAATGACAATCAGAGCAACTTGAATTGCGTGTGTGCAGCCTTTTGCTCAAAAGTGATCAACGTTTCGTTTTCGGAGTCTCTTTTGACAATCTCTTCGAGAGCTGTTTTCAGTCATTAACAGAGCTGTTCTGAAAGTGTCCAAGCGGCCTGTTCTTAGAGTGGACTGTTTTTTGCATTCGTTCTCAAGTTATATCAAACTATCAAAGTGTTGTTTTCTGCCTTTCACGAGCACATTTTGACTTGTTGTTGAATAATCCTATAATGTAACTCTAAATGACAATCAGAGCAACTTGAATTGCGTGTGTGCAGCCTTTTGCTCAAAAGTGATCAACGTTTCGTTTTCAGAGTCTCTTTTGACAATCTCTTCGAGAGCTGTTTTCAGTCATTAACAGAGCTGTTCTGAAAGTGTCCAAGCGGCCTGTTCTTAGAGTGGACTGTTTTTTGCATTCGTTCTCAAGTTATATCAAACTATCAAAGTGTTGTTTTTTGCCTTTCACGAGCACATTTTCACTTGTTGTTGAATAATCCTATAATGTTACTCTAAATGACAATCAGAGCAACTTGAATTGCGTGTGTGCAGCCTTTTGCTCAAAAGTGATCAACGTTTCGTTTTCAGAGTCTCTTTTGACAATCTCTTCGAGAGCTGTTTTCAGTCATTAACAGAGCTGTTCTGAAAGTGTCCAAGCGGTCTGTTCTTAGAGTGGACTGTTTTTGCATTCGTTCTCAAGTTATATCAAACTATCAAAGTGTTGTTTTCTGCCTTTCACGAGCACATTTTGACTTGTTGTTGAATAATCCTATAATGTAACTCTAAATGACAATCAGAGCAACTTGAATTGCGTGTGTGCAGCCTTTTGCTCAAAAGTGATCAACGTTTCGTTTTCGGACTCTCTTTTGACAATCTCTTCGAGAGCTGTTTTCAGTCATTAACTGAGCTGTTCTGAAAGTGTCCAAGCGGCCTGTTCTTAGAGTGGACTGTTTTTTGCATTCGTTCTCAAGTTATATCAAACTATCAAATTGTTGTTTTCTGCCTTTCACGAGCACATTTTGACTTGTTGTTGAATAATCCTATAATGTAACTCTAAATGACAATCAGAGCAACTTGAATTGCGTGTGTGCAGCCTTTTGCTCAAAAGTGATCAACGTTTCGTTTTCAGGGTCTCTTTTGACAATCTCTTCGAGAGCTGTTTTCAGTCATTAACAGAGCTGTTCTGAAAGTGTCCAAGCGGTCTGTTCTTAGAGTGGACTGTTTTTGCATTCGTTCTCAAGTTATATCAAACTATCAAAGTGTTGTTTTCTGCCTTTCACGAGCACATTTTGACTTGTTGTTGAATAATCCTATAATGTAACTCTAAATGACAATCAGAGCAACTTGAATTGCGTGTGTGCAGCCTTTTGCTCAAAAGTGATCAACGTTTCGTTTTCGGAGTCTCTTTTGACAATCTCTTCGAGAGCTGTTTTCAGTCATTAACTGAGCTGTTCTGAAAGTGTCCAAGCGGCCTGTTCTTAGAGTGGACTGTTTTTTGCATTCGTTCTCAAGTTATATCAAACTATCAAAGTGTTGTTTTCTGCCTTTCACGAGCACATTTTGACTTGTTGTTGAATAATCCTATAATGTAACTCTAAATGACAATCAGAGCAACTTGAATTGCGTGTGTGCAGCCTTTTGCTCAAAAGTGATCAACGTTTCGTTTTCAGAGTCTCTTTTGACAATCTCTTCGAGAGCTGTTTTCAGTCATTAACAGAGCTGTTCTGAAAGTGTCCAAGCGGCCTGTTCTTAGAGTGGACTGTTTTTTGCATTCGTTCTCAAGTTATATCAAACTATCAAAGTGTTGTTTTTTGCCTTTCACGAGCACATTTTCACTTGTTGTTGAATAATCCTATAATGTTACTCTAAATGACAATCAGAGCAACTTGAATTGCGTGTGTGCAGCCTTTTGCTCAAAAGTGATCAACGTTTCGTTTTCAGAGTCTCTTTTGACAATCTCTTCGAGAGCTGTTTTCAGTCATTAACAGAGCTGTTCTGAAAGTGTCCAAGCGGTCTGTTCTTAGAGTGGACTGTTTTTGCATTCGTTCTCAAGTTATATCAAACTATCAAAGTGTTGTTTTCTGCCTTTCACGAGCACATTTTGACTTGTTGTTGAATAATCCTATAATGTAACTCTAAATGACAATCAGAGCAACTTGAATTGCGTGTGTGCAGCCTTTTGCTCAAAAGTGATCAACGTTTCGTTTTCAGGGTCTCTTTTGACAATCTCTTCGAGAGCTGTTTTCAGTCATTAACAGAGCTGTTCTGAAAGTGTCCAAGCGGCCTGTTCTTAGAGTGGACTGTTTTTTGCATTCGTTCTCAAGTTATATCAAACTATCAAAGTGTTGTTTTCTGCCTTTCACGAGCACATTTTGACTTGTTGTTGAATAATCCTATAATGTAACTCTAAATGACAATCAGAGCAACTTGAATTGCGTGTGTGCAGCCTTTTGCTCAAAAGTGATCAACGTTTCGTTTTCAGGGTCTCTTTTGACAATCTCTTCGAGAGCTGTTTTCAGTCATTAACAGAGCTGTTCTGAAAGTGTCCAAGCGGTCTGTTCTTAGAGTGGACTGTTTTTGCATTCGTTCTCAAGTTATATCAAACTATCAAAGTGTTGTTTTCTGCCTTTCACGAGCACATTTTGACTTGTTGTTGAATAATCCTATAATGTAACTCTAAATGACAATCAGAGCAACTTGAATTGCGTGTGTGCAGCCTTTTGCTCAAAAGTGATCAACGTTTCGTTTTCGGAGTCTCTTTTGACAATCTCTTCGAGAGCTGTTTTCAGTCATTAACAGAGCTGTTCTGAAAGTGTCCAAGCGGCCTGTTCTTAGAGTGGACTGTTTTTTGCATTCGTTCTCAAGTTATATCAAACTATCAAAGTGTTGTTTTCTGCCTTTCACGAGCACATTTTGACTTGTTGTTGAATAATCCTATAATGTAACTCTAAATGACAATCAGAGCAACTTGAATTGCGTGTGTGCAGCCTTTTGCTCAAAAGTGATCAACGTTTCGTTTTCAGAGTCTCTTTTGACAATCTCTTCGAGAGCTGTTTTCAGTCATTAACAGAGCTGTTCTGAAAGTGTCCAAGCGGCCTGTTCTTAGAGTGGACTGTTTTTTGCATTCGTTCTCAAGTTATATCAAACTATCAAAGTGTTGTTTTTTGCCTTTCACGAGCACATTTTCACTTGTTGTTGAATAATCCTATAATGTTACTCTAAATGACAATCAGAGCAACTTGAATTGCGTGTGTGCAGCCTTTTGCTCAAAAGTGATCAACGTTTCGTTTTCAGAGTCTCTTTTGACAATCTCTTCGAGAGCTGTTTTCAGTCATTAACAGAGCTGTTCTGAAAGTGTCCAAGCGGTCTGTTCTTAGAGTGGACTGTTTTTGCATTCGTTCTCAAGTTATATCAAACTATCAAAGTGTTGTTTTCTGCCTTTCACGAGCACATTTTGACTTGTTGTTGAATAATCCTATAATGTAACTCTAAATGACAATCAGAGCAACTTGAATTGCGTGTGTGCAGCCTTTTGCTCAAAAGTGATCAACGTTTCGTTTTCGGACTCTCTTTTGACAATCTCTTCGAGAGCTGTTTTCAGTCATTAACTGAGCTGTTCTGAAAGTGTCCAAGCGGCCTGTTCTTAGAGTGGACTGTTTTTTGCATTCGTTCTCAAGTTATATCAAACTATCAAATTGTTGTTTTCTGCCTTTCACGAGCACATTTTGACTTGTTGTTGAATAATCCTATAATGTAACTCTAAATGACAATCAGAGCAACTTGAATTGCGTGTGTGCAGCCTTTTGCTCAAAAGTGATCAACGTTTCGTTTTCAGGGTCTCTTTTGACAATCTCTTCGAGAGCTGTTTTCAGTCATTAACAGAGCTGTTCTGAAAGTGTCCAAGCGGTCTGTTCTTAGAGTGGACTGTTTTTGCATTCGTTCTCAAGTTATATCAAACTATCAAAGTGTTGTTTTCTGCCTTTCACGAGCACATTTTGACTTGTTGTTGAATAATCCTATAATGTAACTCTAAATGACAATCAGAGCAACTTGAATTGCGTGTGTGCAGCCTTTTGCTCAAAAGTGATCAACGTTTCGTTTTCGGACTCTCTTTTGACAATCTCTTCGAGAGCTGTTTTCAGTCATTAACTGAGCTGTTCTGAAAGTGTCCAAGCGGCCTGTTCTTAGCGTGGACTGTTTTTTGCATTCGTTCTCAAGTTATATCAAACTATCAAATTGTTGTTTTCTGCCTTTCACGAGCACATTTTGACTTGTTGTTGAATAATCCTATAATGTAACTCTAAATGACAATCAGAGCAACTTGAATTGCGTGTGTGCAGCCTTTTGCTCAAAAGTGATCAACGTTTCGTTTTCAGGGTCTCTTTTGACAATCTCTTCGAGAGCTGTTTTCAGTCATTAACTGAGCTGTTCTGAAAGTGTCCAAGCGGCCTGTTCTTAGAGTGGACTGTTTTTTGCATTCGTTCTCAAGTTATATCAAACTATCAAAGTGTTGTTTTCTGCCTTTCACGAGCACATTTTGACTTGTTGTTGAATAATCCTATATTGTAACTCTAAATGACAATCAGAGCAACTTGAATTGCGTGTGTGCAGCCTTTTGCTCAAAAGTGATCAACGTTTCGTTTTCAGAGTCTCTTTTGACAATCTCTTCGAGAGCTGTTTTCAGTCATTAACAGAGCTGTTCTGAAAGTGTCCAAGCGGCCTGTTCTTAGAGTGGACTGTTTTTTGCATTCGTTCTCAAGTTATATCAAACTATCAAAGTGTTGTTTTCTGCCTTTCACGAGCACATTTTGACTTGTTGTTGAATAATCCTATAATGTAACTCTAAATGACAATCAGAGCAACTTGAATTGCGTGTGTGCAGCCTTTTGCTCAAAAGTGATCAACGTTTCGTTTTCAGAGTCTCTTTTGACAATCTCTTCGAGAGCTGTTTTCAGTCATTAACAGAGCTGTTCTGAAAGTGTCCAAGCGGCCTGTTCTTAGAGTGGACTGTTTTTTGCATTCGTTCTCAAGTTATATCAAACTATCAAAGTGTTGTTTTCTGCCTTTCACGAGCACATTTTGACTTGTTGTTGAATAATCCTATATTGTAACTCTAAATGACAATCAGAGCAACTTGAATTGCGTGTGTGCAGCCTTTTGCTCAAAAGTGATCAACGTTTCGTTTTCAGAGTCTCTTTTGACAATCTCTTCGAGAGCTGTTTTCAGTCATTAACTGAGCTGTTCTGAAAGTGTCCAAGCGGCCTGTTCTTAGAGTGGACTGTTTTTTGCATTCGTTCTCAAGTCATATCAAACTATCAAAGTGTTGTTTTCTGCCTTTCACGAGCACATTTTGACTTGTTGTTGAATAATCCTATAATGTAACTCTAAATGACAATCAGAGCAACTTGAATTGCGTGTGTGCAGCCTTTTGCTCAAAAGTGATCAACGTTTCGTTTTCAGAGTCTCTTTTGACAATCTCTTCGAGAGCTGTTTTCAGTCATTAACAGAGCTGTTCTGAAAGTGTCCAAGCGGCCTGTTCTTAGAGTGGACTGTTTTTTGCATTCGTTCTCAAGTTATATCAATCTATCAAAGTGTTGTTTTCTGCCTTTCACGAGCACATTTTGACTTGTTGTTGAATAATCCTATAATGTAACTCTAAATGACAATCAGAGCAACTTGAATTGCGTGTGTGCAGCCTTTTGCTCAAAAGTGATCAACGTTTCGTTTTCAGAGTCTCTTTTGACAATCTCTTCGAGAGCTGTTTTCAGTCATTAACAGAGCTGTTCTGAAAGTGTCCAAGCGGCCTGTTCTTAGAGTGGACTGTTTTTTGCATTCGTTCTCAAGTTATATCAAACTATCAAAGTGTTGTTTTCTGCCTTTCACGAGCACATTTTGACTTGTTGTTGAATAATCCTATAATGTAACTCTAAATGACAATCAGAGCAACTTGAATTGCGTGTGTGCAGCCTTTTGCTCAAAAGTGATCAACGTTTCGTTTTCGGAGTCTCTTTTGACAATCTCTTCGAGAGCTGTTTACAGTCATTAACAGAGCTGTTCTGAAAGTGTCCAAGCGGCCTGTTCTTAGAGTGGACTGTTTTTTGCATTCGTTCTCAAGTTATATCAAACTATCAAAGTGTTGTTTTCTGCCTTTCACGAGCACATTTTGACTTGTTGTTGAATAATCCTATAATGTAACTCTAAATGACAATCAGAGCAACTTGAATTGTGTGTGTGCAGCCTTTTGCTCAAAAGTGATCAACGTTTCGTTTTCGGAGTCTCTTTTGACAATCTCTTCGAGAGCTGTTTTCAGTCATTAACAGAGCTGTTCTGAAAGTGTCCAAGCGGCCTGTTCTTAGAGTGGACTGTTTTTTGCATTCGTTCTCAAGTTATATCAAACTATCAAAGTGTTGTTTTCTGCCTTTCACGAGCACATTTTGACTTGTTGTTGAATAATCCTATAATGTAACTCTAAATGACAATCAGAGCAACTTGAATTGCGTGTGTGCAGCCTTTTGCTCAAAAGTGATCAACGTTTCGTTTTCAGAGTCTCTTTTGACAATCTCTTCGAGAGCTGTTTTCAGTCATTAACAGAGCTGTTCTGAAAGTGTCCAAGCGGCCTGTTCTTAGAGTGGACTGTTTTTTGCATTCGTTCTCAAGTTATATCAAACTATCAAAGTGTTGTTTTCTGCCTTTCACGAGCACATTTTGACTTGTTGTTGAATAATCCTATATTGTAACTCTAAATGACAATCAGAGCAACTTGAATTGCGTGTGTGCAGCCTTTTGCTCAAAAGTGATCAACGTTTCGTTTTCAGAGTCTCTTTTGACAATCTCTTCGAGAGCTGTTTTCAGTCATTAACAGAGCTGTTCTGAAAGTGTCCAAGCGGCCTGTTCTTAGAGTGGACTGTTTTTTGCATTCGTTCTCAAGTTATATCAAACTATCAAAGTGTTGTTTTCTGCCTTTCACGAGCACATTTTGACTTGTTGTTGAATAATCCTATAATGTAACTCTAAATGACAATCAGAGCAACTTGAATTGCGTGTGTGCAGCCTTTTGCTCAAAAGTGATCAACGTTTCGTTTTCAGAGTCTCTTTTGACAATCTCTTCGAGAGCTGTTTTCAGTCATTAACAGAGCTGTTCTGAAAGTGTCCAAGCGGCCTGTTCTTAGAGTGGACTGTTTTTTGCATTCGTTCTCAAGTTATATCAAACTATCAAAGTGTTGTTTTCTGCCTTTCACGAGCACATTTTGACTTGTTGTTGAATAATCCTATATTGTAACTCTAAATGACAATCAGAGCAACTTGAATTGCGTGTGTGCAGCCTTTTGCTCAAAAGTGATCAACGTTTCGTTTTCAGAGTCTCTTTTGACAATCTCTTCGAGAGCTGTTTTCAGTCATTAACTGAGCTGTTCTGAAAGTGTCCAAGCGGCCTGTTCTTAGAGTGGACTGTTTTTTGCATTCGTTCTCAAGTCATATCAAACTATCAAAGTGTTGTTTTCTGCCTTTCACGAGCACATTTTGACTTGTTGTTGAATAATCCTATAATGTAACTCTAAATGACAATCAGAGCAACTTGAATTGCGTGTGTGCAGCCTTTTGCTCAAAAGTGATCAACGTTTCGTTTTCAGAGTCTCTTTTGACAATCTCTTCGAGAGCTGTTTTCAGTCATTAACAGAGCTGTTCTGAAAGTGTCCAAGCGGCCTGTTCTTAGAGTGGACTGTTTTTTGCATTCGTTCTCAAGTTATATCAATCTATCAAAGTGTTGTTTTCTGCCTTTCACGAGCACATTTTGACTTGTTGTTGAATAATCCTATAATGTAACTCTAAATGACAATCAGAGCAACTTGAATTGCGTGTGTGCAGCCTTTTGCTCAAAAGTGATCAACGTTTCGTTTTCAGAGTCTCTTTTGACAATCTCTTCGAGAGCTGTTTTCAGTCATTAACAGAGCTGTTCTGAAAGTGTCCAAGCGGCCTGTTCTTAGAGTGGACTGTTTTTTGCATTCGTTCTCAAGTTATATCAAACTATCAAAGTGTTGTTTTCTGCCTTTCACGAGCACATTTTGACTTGTTGTTGAATAATCCTATAATGTAACTCTAAATGACAATCAGAGCAACTTGAATTGCGTGTGTGCAGCCTTTTGCTCAAAAGTGATCAACGTTTCGTTTTCGGAGTCTCTTTTGACAATCTCTTCGAGAGCTGTTTACAGTCATTAACAGAGCTGTTCTGAAAGTGTCCAAGCGGCCTGTTCTTAGAGTGGACTGTTTTTTGCATTCGTTCTCAAGTTATATCAAACTATCAAAGTGTTGTTTTCTGCCTTTCACGAGCACATTTTGACTTGTTGTTGAATAATCCTATAATGTAACTCTAAATGACAATCAGAGCAACTTGAATTGTGTGTGTGCAGCCTTTTGCTCAAAAGTGATCAACGTTTCGTTTTCGGAGTCTCTTTTGACAATCTCTTCGAGAGCTGTTTTCAGTCATTAACAGAGCTGTTCTGAAAGTGTCCAAGCGGCCTGTTCTTAGAGTGGACTGTTTTTTGCATTCGTTCTCAAGTTATATCAAACTATCAAAGTGTTGTTTTCTGCCTTTCACGAGCACATTTCGACTTGTTGTTGAATAATCCTATAATGTAACTCTAAATGACAATCAAAGCAACTTGAATTGCGTGTGTGCAGCCTTTTGCTCAAAAGTGATCAACGTTTCGTTTTCAGAGTCTCTTTTGACAATCTCTTCGAGAGCTGTTTTCAGTCATTAAGAGAGCTGTTCTGAAAGTGTCCAAGCGGCTTGTTCTTAGAGTGGACTGTTTTTTGCATTCGTTCTCAAGTTATATCAAACTATCAAAGTGTTGTTTTCTGCCTTTCACGAGCACATTTTGACTTGTTGTTGAATAATCCTATAATGTAACTCTAAATGACAATCAGAGCAACTTGAATTGCGTGTGTGCAGCCTTTTGCTCAAAAGTGATCAACGTTTCGTTTTCGGAGTCTCTTTTGACAATCTCTTCGAGAGCTGTTTTCAGTCATTAACAGAGCTGTTCTGAAAGTGTCCAAGCGGCCTGTTCTTAGAGTGGACTGTTTTTTGCATTCGTTCTCAAGTTCTATCAGTGTTGTTTTCTGCTTTTCTGGAGCACATTTTGACTTGTTGCTGAATGCTCCTATAATGTAACTCTAAATGACAATCAGAGCAACTTGAATTGCGTGTGTGCAGCCTTTTGCTCAAAAGTGATCAACGTTTCGTTTTCGGAGTCTCTTTTGACAATCTCTTCGAGAGCTGTTTTCAGTCATTAACAGAGCTGTTCTGAAAGTGTCCAAGCGGCCTGTTCTTAGAGTGGACTGTTTTTTGCATTCGTTCTCAAGTTATATCAAACTATCAAAGTGTTGTTTTCTGCCTTTCACGAGCACATTTTGACTTGTTGTTGAATAATCCTATAATGTAACTCTAAATGACAATCAGAGCAACTTGAATTGCGTGTGTGCAGCCTTTTGCTCAAAAGTGATCAACGTTTCGTTTTCGGAGTCTCTTTTGACAATCTCTTCGAGAGCTGTTTTCAGTCATTAACTGAGCTGTTCTGAAAGTGTCCAAGCGGCCTGTTCTTAGAGTGGACTGTTTTTGCATTCGTTCTCAATTATATATCAAACTATCAAAGTGTTGTTTTCTGCCTTTCTCGAGCACATTTTGACTTGTTGTTGAATGCTCCTATAATGTAACTCTAAATGACAATCAGAGCAACTTGAATTGCGTGTGTGCAGCCTTTTGCTCAAAAGTGATCAACGTTTCGTTTTCAGAGTCTCTTTTGACAATCTCTTCGAGAGCTGTTTTCAGTCATTAACAGAGCTGTTCTGAAAGTGTCCAAGCGGCCTGTTCTTAGAGTCGACTGTTTTTTGCATTCGTTCTCAAGTTATATCAAACTATCAAAGTGTTGTTTTCTGCCTTTCACGAGCACATTTTGACTTGTTGTTGAATAATCCTATAATGTAACTCTAAATGACAATCAGAGCAACTTGAATTGCGTGTGTGCAGCCTTTTGCTCAAAAGTGATCAACGTTTCGTTTTCAGAGTCTCTTTTGACAATCTCTTCGAGAGCTGTTTTCAGTCATTAACAGAGCTGTTCTGAAAGTGTCCAAGCGGCCTGTTCTTAGAGTGGACTGTTTTTTGCATTCGTTCTCAAGTTCTATCAGTGTTGTTTTCTGCTTTTCTGGAGCACATTTTGACTTGTTGCTGAATGCTCCTATAATGTAACTCTAAATGACAATCAGAGCAACTTGAATTGCGTGTGTGCAGCCTTTTGCTCAAAAGTGATCAACGTTTCGTTTTCGGAGTCTCTTTTGACAATCTCTTCGAGAGCTGTTTTCAGTCATTAACAGAGCTGTTCTGAAAGTGTCCAAGCGGCCTGTTCTTAGAGTGGACTGTTTTTTGCATTCGTTCTTAAGTTATATCAAACTATCAAAGTGTTGTTTTCTGCCTTTCACCAGCACATTTTGACTTGTTGTTGAATAATCCTATAATGTAACTCTAAATGACAATCAGAGCAACTTGAATTGCGTGTGTGCAGCCTTTTGCTCAAAAGTGATCAACGTTTCGTTTTCGGAGTTTTTTTTGACAATCTCTTCGAGAGCTGTTTTCAGTCATTAACAGAGCTGTTCTGAAAGTGTCCAAGCGGCCTGTTCTTAGAGTGGACTGTTTTTTGCATTCGTTCTCAAGTTATATCAAACTATCAAAGTGTTGTTTTCTGCCTTTCACGAGCACATTTTGACTTGTTGTTGAATAATCCTATAATGTAACTCTAAATGACAATCAGAGCAACTTGAATTGCGTGTGTGCAGCCTTTTGCTCAAAAGTGATCAACGTTTCGTTTTCGGAGTCTCTTTTGACAATCTCTTCGAGAGCTGTTTTCAGTCATTAACAGAGCTGTTCTGAAAGTGTCCAAGCGGCCTGTTCTTAGAGTGGACTGTTTTTTGCATTCGTTCTCAAGTTATATCAAACTATCAAAGTGTTGTTTTCTGCCTTTCACGAGCACATTTTGACTTGTTGTTGAATAATCCTATAATGTAACTCTAAATGACAATCAGAGCAACTTGAATTGCGTGTGTGCAGCCTTTTGCTCAAAAGTGATCAACGTTTCGTTTTCGGAGTCTCTTTTGACAATCTCTTCGAGAGCTGTTTTCAGTCATTAACAGAGCTGTTCTGAAAGTGTCCAAGCGGCCTGTTCTTAGAGTGGACTGTTTTTTGCATTCGTTCTCAAGTTCTATCAGTGTTGTTTTCTGCTTTTCTGGAGCACATTTTGACTTGTTGCTGAATGCTCCTATAATGTAACTCTAAATGACAATCAGAGCAACTTGAATTGCGTGTGTGCAGCCTTTTGCTCAAAAGTGATCAACGTTTCGTTTTCGGAGTCTCTTTTGACAATCTCTTCGAGAGCTGTTTTCAGTCATTAACAGAGCTGTTCTGAAAGTGTCCAAGCGGCCTGTTCTTAGAGTGGACTGTTTTTTGAATTCGTTCTCAAGTTATATCAAACTATCAAAGTGTTGTTTTCTGCCTTTCACGAGCACATTTTGACTTGTTGTTGAATAATCCTATAATGTAACTCTAAATGACAATCAGAGCAACTTGAATTGCGTGTGTGCAGCCTTTTGCTCAAAAGTGATCAACGTTTCGTTTTCGGAGTTTTTTTTGACAATCTCTTCGAGAGCTGTTTTCAGTCATTAACAGAGCTGTTCTGAAAGTGTCCAAGCGGCCTGTTCTTAGAGTGGACTGTTTTTTGCATTCGTTCTCAAGTTATATCAAACTATCAAAGTGTTGTTTTCTGCCTTTCACGAGCACATTTTGACTTGTTGTTGAATAATCCTATAATGTAACTCTAAATGACAATCAGAGCAACTTGAATTGCGTGTGTGCAGCCTTTTGCTCAAAAGTGATCAACGTTTCGTTTTCGGAGTCTCTTTTGACAATCTCTTCGAGAGCTGTTTTCAGTCATTAACTGAGCTGTTCTGAAAGTGTCCAAGCGGCCTGTTCTTAGAGTGGACTGTTTTTTGCATTCGTTCTCAATTATATATCAAACTATCAAAGTGTTGTTTTCTGCCTTTCTCGAGCACATTTTGACTTGTTGTTGAATGCTCCTATAATGTAACTCTAAATGACAATCAGAGCAACTTGAATTGCGTGTGTGCAGCCTTTTGCTCAAAAGTGATCAACGTTTCGTTTTCAGAGTCTCTTTTGACAATCTCTTCGAGAGCTGTTTTCAGTCATTAACAGAGCTGTTCTGAAAGTGTCCAAGCGGCCTGTTCTTAGAGTCGACTGTTTTTTGCATTCGTTCTCAAGTTATATCAAACTATCAAAGTGTTGTTTTCTGCCTTTCACGAGCACATTTTGACTTGTTGTTGAATAATCCTATAATGTAACTCTAAATGACAATCAGAGCAACTTGAATTGCGTGTGTGCAGCCTTTTGCTCAAAAGTGATCAACGTTTCGTTTTCAGAGTCTCTTTTGACAATCTCTTCGAGAGCTGTTTTCAGTCATTAAGAGAGCTGTTCTGAAAGTGTCCAAGCGGCCTGTTCTTAGAGTGAACTGTTTTTTGCATTCGTTCTCAAGTTATATCAAACTATCAAAGTGTTGTTTTCTGCCTTTCACGAGCACATTTTGACTTGTTGAATAATCCTATAATGTAACTCTAAATGACAATCAGAGCAACTTGAATTGCGTGTGTGCAGCCTTTTGCTCAAAAGTGATCAACGTTTCGTTTTCAGAGTCTCTTTTGACAATCTCTTCGAGAGCTGTTTTCAGTCATTAACAGAGCTGTTCTGAAAGTGTCCAAGCGGCCTGTTCTTAGAGTGGACTGTTTTTTGCATTCGTTCTCAAGTTATATCAAACTATCAAAGTGTTGTTTTCTGCCTTTCACGAGCACATTTTGACTTGTTGTTGAATAATCCTATAATGTAACTCTAAATGACAATCAGAGCAACTTGAATTGCGTGTGTGCAGCCTTTTGCTCAAAAGTGATCAACGTTTCGTTTTCGGAGTCTCTTTTGACAATCTCTTCGAGAGCTGTTTTCAGTCATTAACAGAGCTGTTCTGAAAGTGTCCAAGCGGCCTGTTCTTAGAGTGGACTGTTTTTTTGCATTCGTTCTCAAGTTATATAAACTATCAAAGTGTTGTTTTCTTCCTTTCACGAGCACATTTTGACTTGTTGTTGAATAATCCTATAATGTAACTCTAAATGACAATCAGAGCAACTTGAATTGCGTGTGTGCAGCCTTCTGCTCAAAAGTGATCAACGTTTCGTTTTCGGAGTTTTTTTTGACAATCTCTTCGAGAGCTGTTTTCAGTCATTAACAGAGCTGTTCTGAAAGTGTCCAAGCGGCCTGTTCTTAGAGTGGACTGTTTTTTGCATTCGTTCTCAAGTTATATCAAACTATCAAAGTGTTGTTTTCTGCCTTTCACGAGCACATTTTGACTTGTTGTTGAATAATCCTATAATGTAACTCTAAATGACAATCAGAGCAACTTGAATTGCGTGTGTGCAGCCTTTTGCTCAAAAGTGATCAACGTTTCGTTTTCGGAGTCTCTTTTGACAATCTCTTCGAGAGCTGTTTTCAGTCATTAACTGAGCTGTTCTGAAAGTGTCCAAGCGGCCTGTTCTTAGAGTGGACTGTTTTTTGCATTCGTTCTCAATTATATATCAAACTATCAAAGTGTTGTTTTCTGCCTTTCTCGAGCACATTTTGACTTGTTGTTGAATAATCCTATAATGTAACTCTAAATGACAATCAGAGCAACTTGAATTGCGTGTGTGCAGCCTTTTGCTCAAAAGTGATCAACGTTTCGTTTTCAGAGTCTCTTTTGACAATCTCTTCGAGAGCTGTTTTCAGTCATTAACAGAGCTGTTCTGAAAGTGTCCTAGCGGCCTGTTCTTAGAGTCGACTGTTTTTTGCATTCGTTCTCAAGTTATATCAAACTATCAAAGTGTTGTTTTCTGCCTTTCAAGAGCACATTTTGACTTGTTGTTGAATAATCCTATAATGTAACTCTAAATGACAATCAGAGCAACTTGAATTGCGTGTGTGCTGCCTTTTGCTCAAAAGTGATCAACGTTTCGTTTTCAGAGTCTCTTTTGACAATCTCTTCGAGAGCTGTTTTCAGTCATTAACAGAGCTGTTCTGAAAGTGTCCAAGCGGCCTGTTCTTAGAGTGGACTGTTTTTTGCATTCGTTCTCAAGTTATATCAAACTATCAAAGTGTTGTTTTCTGCCTTTCACGAGCACATTTTGACTTGTTGTTGAATAATCCTATAATGTAACTCTAAATGACAATCAGAGCAACTTGAATTGCGTGTGTGCAGCCTTTTGCTCAAAAGTGATCAACGTTTCGTTTTCAGAGTCTCTTTTGACAATCTCTTCGAGAGCTGTTTTCAGTCATTAACAGAGCTGTTCTGAAAGTGTCCAAGCGGCCTGTTCTTAGAGTGGACTGTTTTTTGCATTCGTTCTCAAGTTATATCAAACTATCAAAGTGTTGTTTTCTGCCTTTCACGAGCACATTTTGACTTGTTGTTGAATAATCCTATAATGTAACTCTAAATGACAATCAGAGCAACTTGAATTGCGTGTGTGCAGCCTTTTGCTCAAAAGTGATCAACGTTTCGTTTTCGGAGTCTCTTTTGACAATCTCTTCGAGAGCTGTTTTCAGTCATTAACAGAGCTGTTCTGAAAGTGTCCAAGCGGCCTGTTCTTAGAGTGGACTGTTTTTTGCATTCGTTCTCAAGTTATATAAACTATCAAAGTGTTGTTTTCTTCCTTTCACGAGCACATTTTGACTTGTTGTTGAATAATCCTATAATGTAACTCTAAATGACAATCAGAGCAACTTGAATTGCGTGTGTGCAGCCTTTTGCTCAAAAGTGATCAACGTTTCGTTTTCGGAGTTTTTTTTGACAATCTCTTCGAGAGCTGTTTTCAGTCATTAACAGAGCTGTTCTGAAAGTGTCCAAGCGGCCTGTTCTTAGAGTGGACTGTTTTTTGCATTCGTTCTCAAGTTATATCAAACTATCAAAGTGTTGTTTTCTGCCTTTCACGAGCACATTTTGACTTGTTGTTGAATAATCCTATAATGTAACTCTAAATGACAATCAGAGCAACTTGAATTGCGTGTGTGCAGCCTTTTGCTCAAAAGTGATCAACGTTTCGTTTTCGGAGTCTCTTTTGACAATCTCTTCGAGAGCTGTTTTCAGTCATTAACTGAGCTGTTCTGAAAGTGTCCAAGCGGCCTGTTCTTAGAGTGGACTGTTTTTTGCATTCGTTCTCAATTATATATCAAACTATCAAAGTGTTGTTTTCTGCCTTTCTCGAGCACATTTTGACTTGTTGTTGAATAATCCTATAACGTAACTCTAAATGACAATCAGAGCAACTTGAATTGCGTGTGTGCAGCCTTTTGCTCAAAAGTGATCAACGTTTCGTTTTCAGAGTCTCTTTTGACAATCTCTTCGAGAGCTGTTTTCAGTCATTAACAGAGCTGTTCTGAAAGTGTCCTAGCGGCCTGTTCTTAGAGTCGACTGTTTTTTGCATTCGTTCTCAAGTTATATCAAACTATCAAAGTGTTGTTTTCTGCCTTTCAAGAGCACATTTTGACTTGTTGTTGAATAATCCTATAATGTAACTCTAAATGACAATCAGAGCAACTTGAATTGCGTGTGTGCTGCCTTTTGCTCAAAAGTGATCAACGTTTCGTTTTCAGAGTCTCTTTTGACAATCTCTTCGAGAGCTGTTTTCAGTCATTAACAGAGCTGTTCTGAAAGTGTCCAAGCGGCCTGTTCTTAGAGTGGACTGTTTTTTGCATTCGTTCTCAAGTTATATCAAACTATCAAAGTGTTGTTTTCTGCCTTTCACGAGCACATTTTGACTTGTTGTTGAATAATCCTATAATGTAACTCTAAATGACAATCAGAGCAACTTGAATTGCGTGTGTGCAGCCTTTTGCTCAAAAGTGATCAACGTTTCGTTTTCGGAGTCTCTTTTGACAATCTCTTCGAGAGCTGTTTTCAGTCATTAACAGAGCTGTTCTGAAAGTGTCCAAGCGGCCTGTTCTTAGAGTGGACTGCTTTTTGCATTCGTTCTCAAGTTATATCAAACTATCAAAGTGTTGTTTTCTGCCTTTCACGAGCACATTTTGACTTGTTGTTGAATAATCCTATAATGTAACTCTAAATGACAATCAGAGCAACTTGAATTGCGTGTGTGCAGCCTTTTGCTCAAAAGTGATCAACGTTTCGTTTTCAGAGTCTCTTTTGACAATCTCTTCGAGAGCTGTTTTCAGTCATTAACAGAGCTGTTCTGAAAGTGTCCAAGCGGCCTGTTCTTAGAGTGGACTGTTTTTTGCATTCGTTCTCAAGTTATATCAAACTATCAAAGTGTTGTTTTCTGCCTTTCACGAGCACATTTTGACTTGTTGTTGAATAATCCTATAATGTAACTCTAAATGACAATCAGAGCAACTTGAATTGCGTGTGTGCAGCCTTTTGCTCAAAAGTGATCAACGTTTCGTTTTCAGAGTCTCTTTTGACAATCTCTTCTAGAGCTGTTTTCAGTCATTAACAGAGCTGTTCTGAAAGTGTCCAAGCGGCCTGTTCTTAGAGTGGACTGTTTTTTGCATTCGTTCTCAAGTTATATCAAACTATCAAAGTGTTGTTTTCTGCCTTTCACGAGCACATTTTGACTTGTTGTTGAATAATCCTATAATGTAACTCTAAATGACAATCAGAGCAACTTGAATTGCGTGTGTGCAGCCTTTTGCTCAAAAGTGATCAACGTTTCGTTTTCGGAGTCTCTTTTGACAATCTCTTCGAGAGCTGTTTTCAGTCATTAACAGAGCTGTTCTGAAAGTGTCCAAGCGGCCTGTTCTTAGAGTGGACTGTTTTTTGCATTCGTTCTCAAGTTCTATCAGTGTTGTTTTCTGCTTTTCTGGAGCACATTTTGACTTGTTGCTGAATGCTCCTATAATGTAACTCTAAATGACAATCAGAGCAACTTGAATTGCGTGTGTGCAGCCTTTTGCTCAAAAGTGATCAACGTTTCGTTTTCGGAGTCTCTTTTGACAATCTCTTCGAGAGCTGTTTTCAGTCATTAACAGAGCTGTTCTGAAAGTGTCCAAGCGGCCTGTTCTTAGAGTGGACTGTTTTTTGCATTCGTTCTCAAGTTATATCAAACTATCAAAGTGTTGTTTTCTGCCTTTCACGAGCACATTTTGACTTGTTGTTGAATAATCCTATAATGTAACTCTAAATGACAATCAGAGCAACTTGAATTGCGTGTGTGCAGCCTTTTGCTCAAAAGTGATCAACGTTTCGTTTTCGGAGTCTCTTTTGACAATCTCTTCGAGAGCTGTTTTCAGTCATTAACTGAGCTGTTCTGAAAGTGTCCAAGCGGCCTGTTCTTAGAGTGGACTGTTTTTGCATTCGTTCTCAATTATATATCAAACTATCAAAGTGTTGTTTTCTGCCTTTCTCGAGCACATTTTGACTTGTTGTTGAATGCTCCTATAATGTAACTCTAAATGACAATCAGAGCAACTTGAATTGCGTGTGTGCAGCCTTTTGCTCAAAAGTGATCAACGTTTCGTTTTCAGAGTCTCTTTTGACAATCTCTTCGAGAGCTGTTTTCAGTCATTAACAGAGCTGTTCTGAAAGTGTCCAAGCGGCCTGTTCTTAGAGTCGACTGTTTTTTGCATTCGTTCTCAAGTTATATCAAACTATCAAAGTGTTGTTTTCTGCCTTTCACGAGCACATTTTGACTTGTTGTTGAATAATCCTATAATGTAACTCTAAATGACAATCAGAGCAACTTGAATTGCGTGTGTGCAGCCTTTTGCTCAAAAGTGATCAACGTTTCATTTTCAGAGTCTCTTTTGACAATCTCTTCGAGAGCTGTTTTCAGTCATTAACAGAGCTGTTCTGAAAGTGTCCAAGCGGCCTGTTCTTAGAGTGGACTGTTTTTTGCATTCGTTCTCAAGTTATATCAAACTATCAAAGTGTTGTTTTCTGCCTTCCACGAGCACATTTTGACTTGTTGTTGAATAATCCTATAATGTAACTCTAAATGACAATCAGAGCAACTTGAATTGCGTGTGTGCAGCCTTTTGCTCAAAAGTGATCAACGTTTCGTTTTCGGAGTCTCTTTTGACAATCTCTTCGAGAGCTGTTTTCAGTCATTAACAGAGCTGTTCTGAAAGTGTCCAAGCGGCCTGTTCTTAGAGTGGACTGTTTTTTGCATTCGTTCTCAAGTTCTATCAGTGTTGTTTTCTGCTTTTCTGGAGCACATTTTGACTTGTTGCTGAATGCTCCTATAATGTAACTCTAAATGACAATCAGAGCAACTTGAATTGCGTGTGTGCAGCCTTTTGCTCAAAAGTGATCAACGTTTCGTTTTCGGAGTCTCTTTTGACAATCTCTTCGAGAGCTGTTTTCAGTCATTAACAGAGCTGTTCTGAAAGTGTCCAAGCGGCCTGTTCTTAGAGTGGACTGTTTTTTGCATTCGTTCTCAAGTTATATCAAACTATCAAAGTGTTGTTTTCTGCCTTTCACGAGCACATTTTGACTTGTTGTTGAATAATCCTATAATGTAACTCTAAATGACAATCAGAGCAACTTGAATTGCGTGTGTGCAGCCTTTTGCTCAAAAGTGATCAACGTTTCGTTTTCGGAGTCTCTTTTGACAATCTCTTCGAGAGCTGTTTTCAGTCATTAACTGAGCTGTTCTGAAAGTGTCCAAGCGGCCTGTTCTTAGAGTGGACTGTTTTTGCATTCGTTCTCAATTATATATCAAACTATCAAAGTGTTGTTTTCTGCCTTTCTCGAGCACATTTTGACTTGTTGTTGAATGCTCCTATAATGTAACTCTAAATGACAATCAGAGCAACTTGAATTGCGTGTGTGCAGCCTTTTGCTCAAAAGTGATCAACGTTTCGTTTTCAGAGTCTCTTTTGACAATCTCTTCGAGAGCTGTTTTCAGTCATTAACAGAGCTGTTCTGAAAGTGTCCAAGCGGCCTGTTCTTAGAGTCGACTGTTTTTTGCATTCGTTCTCAAGTTATATCAAACTATCAAAGTGTTGTTTTCTGCCTTTCACGAGCACATTTTGACTTGTTGTTGAATAATCCTATAATGTAACTCTAAATGACAATCAGAGCAACTTGAATTGCGTGTGTGCAGCCTTTTGCTCAAAAGTGATCAACGTTTCGTTTTCGGAGTCTCTTTTGACAATCTCTTCGAGAGCTGTTTTCAGTCATTAACAGAGCTGTTCTGAAAGTGTCCAAGCGGCCTGTTCTTAGAGTGGACTGTTTTTTGCATTCGTTCTCAAGTTCTATCAGTGTTGTTTTCTGCTTTTCTGGAGCACATTTTGACTTGTTGCTGAATGCTCCTATAATGTAACTCTAAATGACAATCAGAGCAACTTGAATTGCGTGTGTGCAGCCTTTTGCTCAAAAGTGATCAACGTTTCGTTTTCGGAGTCTCTTTTGACAATCTCTTCGAGAGCTGTTTTCAGTCATTAACAGAGCTGTTCTGAAAGTGTCCAAGCGGCCTGTTCTTAGAATGGACTGTTTTTTGCATTCGTTCTCAAGTTATATCAAACTATCAAAGTGTTGTTTTCTGCCTTTCACGAGCACATTTTGACTTGTTGTTGAATAATCCTATAATGTAACTCTAAATGACAATCAGAGCAACTTGAATTGCGTGTGTGCAGCCTTTTGCTCAAAAGTGATCAACGTTTCGTTTTCAGAGTCTCTTTTGACAATCTCTTCGAGAGCTGTTTTCAGTCATTAAGAGAGCTGTTCTGAAAGTGTCCAAGCGGCCTGTTCTTAGAGTGGACTGTTTTTTGCATTCGTTCTCAAGTTCTATCAGTGTTGTTTTCTGCTTTTCTGGAGCACATTTTGACTTGTTGCTGAATGCTCCTATAATGTAACTCTAAATGACAATCAGAGCAACTTGAATTGCGTGTGTGCAGCCTTTTGCTCAAAAGTGATCAACGTTTCGTTTTTGGAGTCTCTTTTGACAATCTCTTCGAGAGCTGTTTTCAGTCATTAACAGAGCTGTTCTGAAAGTGTCCAAGCGGCCTGTTCTTAGAGTGGACTGTTTTTTGCATTCGTTCTCAAGTTATATCAAACTATCAAAGTGTTGTTTTCTGCCTTTCACGAGCACATTTTGACTTGTTGTTGAATAATCCTATAATGTAACTCTAAATGACCATCAGAGCAACTTGAATTGCGTGTGTGCAGCCTTTTGCTCAAAAGTGATCAACGTTTCGTTTTCAGAGTCTCTTTTGACAATCTCTTCGAGAGCTGTTTTCAGTCATTAAGAGAGCTGTTCTGAAAGTGTCCAAGCGGCCTGTTCTTAGAGTCGACTGTTTTTTGCATTCGTTCTCAAGTTATATCAAACTATCAAAGTGTTGTTTTCTGCCTTTCACGAGCACATTTTGACTTGTTGTTGAATAATCCTATAATGTAACTCTAAATGACAATCAGAGCAACTTGAATTGCGTGTGTGCAGCCTTTTGCTCAAAAGTGATCAACGTTTCGTTTTCGGAGTCTCTTTTGACAATCTCTTCGAGAGCTGTTTTCAGTCATTAACAGAGCTGTTCTGAAAGTGTCCAAGCGGCCTGTTCTTAGAGTGGACTGTTTTTTGCATTCGTTCTCAAGTTCTATCAGTGTTGTTTTCTGCTTTTCTGGAGCACATTTTGACTTGTTGCTGAATGCTCCTATAATGTAACTCTAAATGACAATCAGAGCAACTTGAATTGCGTGTGTGCAGCCTTTTGCTCAAAAGTGATCAACGTTTCGTTTTTGGAGTCTCTTTTGACAATCTCTTCGAGAGCTGTTTTCAGTCATTAACAGAGCTGTTCTGAAAGTGTCCAAGCGGCCTGTTCTTAGAGTGGACTGTTTTTTGCATTCGTTCTCAAGTTATATCAAACTATCAAAGTGTTGTTTTCTGCCTTTCACGAGCACATTTTGACTTGTTGTTGAATAATCCTATAATGTAACTCTAAATGACCATCAGAGCAACTTGAATTGCGTGTGTGCAGCTTTTTGCTCAAAAGTGATCAACGTTTCGTTTTCAGAGTCTCTTTTGACAATCTCTTCGAGAGCTGTTTTCAGTCATTAAGAGAGCTGTTCTGAAAGTGTCCAAGCGGCCTGTTCTTAGAGTCGACTGTTTTTTGCATTCGTTCTCAAGTTATATCAAACTATCAAAGTGTTGTTTTCTGCCTTTCACGAGCACATTTTGACTTGTTGTTGAATAATCCTATAATGTAACTCTAAATGACAATCAGAGCAACTTGAATTGCGTGTGTGCAGCCTTTTGCTCAAAAGTGATCAACGTTTCGTTTTCGGAGTCTCTTTTGACAATCTCTTCGAGAGCTGTTTTCAGTCATTAACTGAGCTGTTCTGAAAGTGTCCAAGCGGCCTGTTCTTAGAGTGGACTGTTTTTGCATTCGTTCTCAATTATATATCAAACTATCAAAGTGTTGTTTTCTGCCTTTCTCGAGCACATTTTGACTTGTTGTTGAATGCTCCTATAATGTAACTCTAAATGACAATCAGAGCAACTTGAATTGCGTGTGTGCAGCCTTTTGCTCAAAAGTGATCAACGTTTCGTTTTCAGAGTCTCTTTTGACAATCTCTTCGAGAGCTGTTTTCAGTCATTAACAGAGCTGTTCTGAAAGTGTCCAAGCGGCCTGTTCTTAGAGTCGACTGTTTTTTGCATTCGTTCTCAAGTTATATCAAACTATCAAAGTGTTGTTTTCTGCCTTTCACGAGCACATTTTGACTTGTTGTTGAATAATCCTATAATGTAACTCTAAATGACAATCAGAGCAACTTGAATTGCGTGTGTGCAGCCTTTTGCTCAAAAGTGATCAACGTTTCGTTTTCGGAGTCTCTTTTGACAATCTCTTCGAGAGCTGTTTTCAGTCATTAACAGAGCTGTTCTGAAAGTGTCCAAGCGGCCTGTTCTTAGAGTGGACTGTTTTTTGCATTCGTTCTCAAGTTCTATCAGTGTTGTTTTCTGCTTTTCTGGAGCACATTTTGACTTGTTGCTGAATGCTCCTATAATGTAACTCTAAATGACAATCAGAGCAACTTGAATTGCGTGTGTGCAGCCTTTTGCTCAAAAGTGATCAACGTTTCGTTTTCGGAGTCTCTTTTGACAATCTCTTCGAGAGCTGTTTTCAGTCATTAACAGAGCTGTTCTGAAAGTGTCCAAGCGGCCTGTTCTTAGAATGGACTGTTTTTTGCATTCGTTCTCAAGTTATATCAAACTATCAAAGTGTTGTTTTCTGCCTTTCACGAGCACATTTTGACTTGTTGACTAGTTGACTGTTTTTTGCATTCGTTCTCAAGTTCTATCAGTGTTGTTTTCTGCTTTTCTGGAGCACATTTTGACTTGTTGCTGAATGCTCCTATAATGTAACTCTAAATGACAATCAGAGCAACTTGAATTGCGTGTGTGCAGCCTTTTGCTCAAAAGTGATCAACGTTTCGTTTTTGGAGTCTCTTTTGACAATCTCTTCGAGAGCTGTTTTCAGTCATTAACAGAGCTGTTCTGAAAGTGTCCAAGCGGCCTGTTCTTAGAGTGGACTGTTTTTTGCATTCGTTCTCAAGTTATATCAAACTATCAAAGTGTTGTTTTCTGCCTTTCACGAGCACATTTTGACTTGTTGTTGAATAATCCTATAATGTAACTCTAAATGACCATCAGAGCAACTTGAATTGCGTGTGTGCAGCCTTTTGCTCAAAAGTGATCAACGTTTCGTTTTCAGAGTCTCTTTTGACAATCTCTTCGAGAGCTGTTTTCAGTCATTAAGAGAGCTGTTCTGAAAGTGTCCAAGCGGCCTGTTCTTAGAGTCGACTGTTTTTTGCATTCGTTCTCAAGTTATATCAAACTATCAAAGTGTTGTTTTCTGCCTTTCACGAGCACATTTTGACTTGTTGTTGAATAATCCTATAATGTAACTCTAAATGACAATCAGAGCAACTTGAATTGCGTGTGTGCAGCCTTTTGCTCAAAAGTGATCAACGTTTCGTTTTCGGAGTCTCTTTTGACAATCTCTTCGAGAGCTGTTTTCAGTCATTAACAGAGCTGTTCTGAAAGTGTCCAAGCGGCCTGTTCTTAGAGTGGACTGTTTTTTGCATTCGTTCTCAAGTTCTATCAGTGTTGTTTTCTGCTTTTCTGGAGCACATTTTGACTTGTTGCTGAATGCTCCTATAATGTAACTCTAAATGACAATCAGAGCAACTTGAATTGCGTGTGTGCAGCCTTTTGCTCAAAAGTGATCAACGTTTCGTTTTCGGAGTCTCTTTTGACAATCTCTTCGAGAGCTGTTTTCAGTCATTAACAGAGCTGTTCTGAAAGTGTCCAAGCGGCCTGTTCTTAGAGTGGACTGTTTTTTGCATTCGTTCTCAAGTTATATCAAACTATCAAAGTGTTGTTTTCTGCCTTTCACGAGCACATTTTGACTTGTTGTTGAATAATCCTATAATGTAACTCTTAATGACAATCAGAGCAACTTGAATTGCGTGTGTGCAGCCTTTTGCTCAAAAGTGATCAACGTTTCGTTTTCAGAGTCTCTTTTGACAATCTCTTCGAGAGCTGTTTTCAGTCATTAAGAGAGCTGTTCTGAAAGTGTCCAAGCGGCCTGTTCTTAGAGTGGACTGTTTTTTGCATTCGTTCTCAAGTTATATCAAACTATCAAAGTGTTGTTTTCTGCCTTTCACGAGCACATTTTGACTTGTTGTTGAATAATCCTATAATGTAACTCTAAATGACAATCAGAGCAACTTAAATTGCGTGTGTGCAGCCTTTTGCTCAAAAGTGATCAACGTTTCGTTTTCGGAGTCTCTTTTGACAATCTCTTCGAGAGCTGTTTTCAGTCATTAACAGAGCTGTTCTGAAAGTGTCCAAGCGGCCTGTTCTTAGAGTGGACTGTTTTTTGCATTCGTTCTCAAGTTATATCAAACTATCAAAGTGTTGTTTTCTGCCTTTCACGAGCACATTTTGACTTGTTGAATAATCCTATAATGTAACTCTAAATGACAATCAGAGCAACTTGAATTGCGTGTGTGCAGCCTTTTGCTCAAAAGTGATCAACGTTTCGTTTTCGGAGTTTTTTTTGACAATCTCTTCGAGAGCTGTTTTCAGTCATTAACAGAGCTGTTCTGAAAGTGTCCATGCGGCCTGTTCTTAGAGTGGACTGTTTTTTGCATTCGTTCTCAAGTTACATCAAACTATCAAAGTGTTGTTTTCTGCCTTTCACGAGCACATTTTGACTTGTTGTTGAATAATCCTATAATGTAACTCTAAATGACAATCAGAGCAACTTGAATTGCGTGTGTGCAGCCTTTTGCTCAAAAGTGATCAACGTTTCGTTTTCGGAGTCTCTTTTGACAATCTCTTCGAGAGCTGTTTTCAGTCATTAACAGAGCTGTTCTGAAAGTGTCCATGCGGCCTGTTCTTAGAGTGGACTGTTTTTTGCATTCGTTCTCAAGTTACATCAAACTATCAAAGTGTTGTTTTCTGCCTTTCACGAGCACATTTTGACTTGTTGTTGAATAATCCTATAATGTAACTCTAAATGACAATCAGAGCAACTTGAATTGCGTGTGTGCAGCCTTTTGCTCAAAAGTGATCAACGTTTCGTTTTCGGAGTCTCTTTTGACAATCTCTTCGAGAGCTGTTTTCAGTCATTAACTGAGCTGTTCTGAAAGTGTCCAAGCGGCCTGTTCTTAGAGTAGACTGTTTTTTGCATTCGTTCTCAATTATATATCAAACTATCAAAGTGTTGTTTTCTGCCTTTCTCGAGCACATTTTGACTTGTTGTTGAATAATCCTATAATGTAACTCTAAATGACAATCAGAGCAACTTGAATTGCGTGTGTGCAGCCTTTTGCTCAAAAGTGATCAACGTTTCGTTTTCGGAGTCTCTTTTGACAATCTCTTCGAGAGCTGTTTTCAGTCATTAACAGAGCTGTTCTGAAAGTGTCCAAGCGGCCTGTTCTTAGAGTGGACTGTTTTTTGCATTCGTTCTCAAGTTCTATCAGTGTTGTTTTCTGCTTTTCTGGAGCACATTTTGACTTGTTGCTGAATGCTCCTATAATGTAACTCTAAATGACAATCAGAGCAACTTGAATTGCGTGTGTGCAGCCTTTTGCTCAAAAGTGATCAACGTTTCGTTTTCGGAGTCTCTTTTGACAATCTCTTCGAGAGCTGTTTTCAGTCATTAACAGAGCTGTTCTGAAAGTGTCCAAGCGGCCTGTTCTTAGAGTGGACTGTTTTTTGCATTCGTTCTCAAGTTCTATCAGTGTTGTTTTCTGCTTTTCTGGAGCACATTTTGACTTGTTGCTGAATGCTCCTATAATGTAACTCTAAATGACAATCAGAGCAACTTGAATTGCGTGTGTGCAGCCTTTTGCTCAAAAGTGATCAACGTTTCGTTTTTGGAGTCTCTTTTGACAATCTCTTCGAGAGCTGTTTTCAGTCATTAACAGAGCTGTTCTGAAAGTGTCCAAGCGGCCTGTTCTTAGAGTGGACTGTTTTTTGCATTCGTTCTCAAGTTATATCAAACTATCAAAGTGTTGTTTTCTGCCTTTCACGAGCACATTTTGACTTGTTGTTGAATAATCCTATAATGTAACTCTAAATGACCATCAGAGCAACTTGAATTGCGTGTGTGCAGCTTTTTGCTCAAAAGTGATCAACGTTTCGTTTTCAGAGTCTCTTTTGACAATCTCTTCGAGAGCTGTTTTCAGTCATTAAGAGAGCTGTTCTGAAAGTGTCCAAGCGGCCTGTTCTTAGAGTCGACTGTTTTTTGCATTCGTTCTCAAGTTATATCAAACTATCAAAGTGTTGTTTTCTGCCTTTCACGAGCACATTTTGACTTGTTGTTGAATAATCCTATAATGTAACTCTAAATGACAATCAGAGCAACTTGAATTGCGTGTGTGCAGCCTTTTGCTCAAAAGTGATCAACGTTTCGTTTTCGGAGTCTCTTTTGACAATCTCTTCGAGAGCTGTTTTCAGTCATTAACAGAGCTGTTCTGAAAGTGTCCAAGCGGCCTGTTCTTAGAGTGGACTGTTTTTTGCATTCGTTCTCAAGTTCTATCAGTGTTGTTTTCTGCTTTTCTGGAGCACATTTTGACTTGTTGCTGAATGCTCCTATAATGTAACTCTAAATGACAATCAGAGCAACTTGAATTGCGTGTGTGCAGCCTTTTGCTCAAAAGTGATCAACGTTTCGTTTTCGGAGTCTCTTTTGACAATCTCTTCGAGAGCTGTTTTCAGTCATTAACAGAGCTGTTCTGAAAGTGTCCAAGCGGCCTGTTCTTAGAATGGACTGTTTTTTGCATTCGTTCTCAAGTTATATCAAACTATCAAAGTGTTGTTTTCTGCCTTTCACGAGCACATTTTGACTTGTTGTTGAATAATCCTATAATGTAACTCTAAATGACAATCAGAGCAACTTGAATTGCGTGTGTGCAGCCTTTTGCTCAAAAGTGATCAACGTTTCGTTTTCAGAGTCTCTTTTGACAATCTCTTCGAGAGCTGTTTTCAGTCATTAAGAGAGCTGTTCTGAAAGTGTCCAAGCGGCCTGTTCTTAGAGTGGACTGTTTTTTGCATTCGTTCTCAAGTTCTATCAGTGTTGTTTTCTGCTTTTCTGGAGCACATTTTGACTTGTTGCTGAATGCTCCTATAATGTAACTCTAAATGACAATCAGAGCAACTTGAATTGCGTGTGTGCAGCCTTTTGCTCAAAAGTGATCAACGTTTCGTTTTTGGAGTCTCTTTTGACAATCTCTTCGAGAGCTGTTTTCAGTCATTAACAGAGCTGTTCTGAAAGTGTCCAAGCGGCCTGTTCTTAGAGTGGACTGTTTTTTGCATTCGTTCTCAAGTTATATCAAACTATCAAAGTGTTGTTTTCTGCCTTTCACGAGCACATTTTGACTTGTTGTTGAATAATGCTATAATGTAACTCTAAATGACCATCAGAGCAACTTGAATTGCGTGTGTGCAGCCTTTTGCTCAAAAGTGATCAACGTTTCGTTTTCAGAGTCTCTTTTGACAATCTCTTCGAGAGCTGTTTTCAGTCATTAAGAGAGCTGTTCTGAAAGTGTCCAAGCGGCCTGTTCTTAGAGTCAACTGTTTTTTGCATTCGTTCTCAAGTTATATCAAACTATCAAAGTGTTGTTTTCTGCCTTTCACGAGCACATTTTGACTTGTTGTTGAATAATCCTATAATGTAACTCTAAATGACAATCAGAGCAACTTGAATTGCGTGTGTGCAGCCTTTTGCTCAAAAGTGATCAACGTTTCGTTTTCGGAGTCTCTTTTGACAATCTCTTCGAGAGCTGTTTTCAGTCATTAACAGAGCTGTTCTGAAAGTGTCCAAGCGGCCTGTTCTTAGAGTGGACTGTTTTTTGCATTCGTTCTCAAGTTCTATCAGTGTTGTTTTCTGCTTTTCTGGAGCACATTTTGACTTGTTGCTGAATGCTCCTATAATGTAACTCTAAATGACAATCAGAGCAACTTGAATTGCGTGTGTGCAGCCTTTTGCTCAAAAGTGATCAACGTTTCGTTTTTGGAGTCTCTTTTGACAATCTCTTCGAGAGCTGTTTTCAGTCATTAACAGAGCTGTTCTGAAAGTGTCCAAGCGGCCTGTTCTTAGAGTGGACTGTTTTTTGCATTCGTTCTCAAGTTATATCAAACTATCAAAGTGTTGTTTTCTGCCTTTCACGAGCACATTTTGACTTGTTGTTGAATAATCCTATAATGTAACTCTAAATGACCATCAGAGCAACTTGAATTGCGTGTGTGCAGCCTTTTGCTCAAAAGTGATCAACGTTTCGTTTTCAGAGTCTCTTTTGACAATCTCTTCGAGAGCTGTTTTCAGTCATTAAGAGAGCTGTTCTGAAAGTGTCCAAGCGGCCTGTTCTTAGAGTCGACTGTTTTTTGCATTCGTTCTCAAGTTATATCAAACTATCAAAGTGTTGTTTTCTGCCTTTCACGAGCACATTTTGACTTGTTGTTGAATAATCCTATAATGTAACTCTAAATGACAATCAGAGCAACTTGAATTGCGTGTGTGCAGCCTTTTGCTCAAAAGTGATCAACGTTTCGTTTTCGGAGTCTCTTTTGACAATCTCTTCGAGAGCTGTTTTCAGTCATTAACAGAGCTGTTCTGAAAGTGTCCAAGCGGCCTGTTCTTAGAGTGGACTGTTTTTTGCATTCGTTCTCAAGTTCTATCAGTGTTGTTTTCTGCTTTTCTGGAGCACATTTTGACTTGTTGCTGAATGCTCCTATAATGTAACTCTAAATGACAATCAGAGCAACTTGAATTGCGTGTGTGCAGCCTTTTGCTCAAAAGTGATCAACGTTTCGTTTTCGGAGTCTCTTTTGACAATCTCTTCGAGAGCTGTTTTCAGTCATTAACAGAGCTGTTCTGAAAGTGTCCAAGCGGCCTGTTCTTAGAGTGGACTGTTTTTTGCATTCGTTCTCAAGTTATATCAAACTATCAAAGTGTTGTTTTCTGCCTTTCACGAGCACATTTTGACTTGTTGTTGAATAATCCTATAATGTAACTCTAAATGACCATCAGAGCAACTTGAATTGCGTGTGTGCAGCTTTTTGCTCAAAAGTGATCAACGTTTCGTTTTCAGAGTCTCTTTTGACAATCTCTTCGAGAGCTGTTTTCAGTCATTAAGAGAGCTGTTCTGAAAGTGTCCAAGCGGCCTGTTCTTAGAGTCGACTGTTTTTTGCATTCGTTCTCAAGTTATATCAAACTATCAAAGTGTTGTTTTCTGCCTTTCACGAGCACATTTTGACTTGTTGTTGAATAATCCTATAATGTAACTCTAAATGACAATCAGAGCAACTTGAATTGCGTGTGTGCAGCCTTTTGCTCAAAAGTGATCAACGTTTCGTTTTCGGAGTCTCTTTTGACAATCTCTTCGAGAGCTGTTTTCAGTCATTAACTGAGCTGTTCTGAAAGTGTCCAAGCGGCCTGTTCTTAGAGTGGACTGTTTTTGCATTCGTTCTCAATTATATATCAAACTATCAAAGTGTTGTTTTCTGCCTTTCTCGAGCACATTTTGACTTGTTGTTGAATGCTCCTATAATGTAACTCTAAATGACAATCAGAGCAACTTGAATTGCGTGTGTGCAGCCTTTTGCTCAAAAGTGATCAACGTTTCGTTTTCAGAGTCTCTTTTGACAATCTCTTCGAGAGCTGTTTTCAGTCATTAACAGAGCTGTTCTGAAAGTGTCCAAGCGGCCTGTTCTTAGAGTCGACTGTTTTTTGCATTCGTTCTCAAGTTATATCAAACTATCAAAGTGTTGTTTTCTGCCTTTCACGAGCACATTTTGACTTGTTGTTGAATAATCCTATAATGTAACTCTAAATGACAATCAGAGCAACTTGAATTGCGTGTGTGCAGCCTTTTGCTCAAAAGTGATCAACGTTTCGTTTTCGGAGTCTCTTTTGACAATCTCTTCGAGAGCTGTTTTCAGTCATTAACAGAGCTGTTCTGAAAGTGTCCAAGCGGCCTGTTCTTAGAGTGGACTGTTTTTTGCATTCGTTCTCAAGTTCTATCAGTGTTGTTTTCTGCTTTTCTGGAGCACATTTTGACTTGTTGCTGAATGCTCCTATAATGTAACTCTAAATGACAATCAGAGCAACTTGAATTGCGTGTGTGCAGCCTTTTGCTCAAAAGTGATCAACGTTTCGTTTTCGGAGTCTCTTTTGACAATCTCTTCGAGAGCTGTTTTCAGTCATTAACAGAGCTGTTCTGAAAGTGTCCAAGCGGCCTGTTCTTAGAATGGACTGTTTTTTGCATTCGTTCTCAAGTTATATCAAACTATCAAAGTGTTGTTTTCTGCCTTTCACGAGCACATTTTGACTTGTTGTTGAATAATCCTATAATGTAACTCTAAATGACAATCAGAGCAACTTGAATTGCGTGTGTGCAGCCTTTTGCTCAAAAGTGATCAACGTTTCGTTTTCAGAGTCTCTTTTGACAATCTCTTCGAGAGCTGTTTTCAGTCATTAAGAGAGCTGTTCTGAAAGTGTCCAAGCGGCCTGTTCTTAGAGTGGACTGTTTTTTGCATTCGTTCTCAAGTTCTATCAGTGTTGTTTTCTGCTTTTCTGGAGCACATTTTGACTTGTTGCTGAATGCTCCTATAATGTAACTCTAAATGACAATCAGAGCAACTTGAATTGCGTGTGTGCAGCCTTTTGCTCAAAAGTGATCAACGTTTCGTTTTTGGAGTCTCTTTTGACAATCTCTTCGAGAGCTGTTTTCAGTCATTAACAGAGCTGTTCTGAAAGTGTCCAAGCGGCCTGTTCTTAGAGTGGACTGTTTTTTGCATTCGTTCTCAAGTTATATCAAACTATCAAAGTGTTGTTTTCTGCCTTTCACGAGCACATTTTGACTTGTTGTTGAATAATGCTATAATGTAACTCTAAATGACCATCAGAGCAACTTGAATTGCGTGTGTGCAGCCTTTTGCTCAAAAGTGATCAACGTTTCGTTTTCAGAGTCTCTTTTGACAATCTCTTCGAGAGCTGTTTTCAGTCATTAAGAGAGCTGTTCTGAAAGTGTCCAAGCGGCCTGTTCTTAGAGTCGACTGTTTTTTGCATTCGTTCTCAAGTTATATCAAACTATCAAAGTGTTGTTTTCTGCCTTTCACGAGCACATTTTGACTTGTTGTTGAATAATCCTATAATGTAACTCTAAATGACAATCAGAGCAACTTGAATTGCGTGTGTGCAGCCTTTTGCTCAAAAGTGATCAACGTTTCGTTTTCGGAGTCTCTTTTGACAATCTCTTCGAGAGCTGTTTTCAGTCATTAACAGAGCTGTTCTGAAAGTGTCCAAGCGGCCTGTTCTTAGAGTGGACTGTTTTTTGCATTCGTTCTCAAGTTCTATCAGTGTTGTTTTCTGCTTTTCTGGAGCACATTTTGACTTGTTGCTGAATGCTCCTATAATGTAACTCTAAATGACAATCAGAGCAACTTGAATTGCGTGTGTGCAGCCTTTTGCTCAAAAGTGATCAACGTTTCGTTTTTGGAGTCTCTTTTGACAATCTCTTCGAGAGCTGTTTTCAGTCATTAACAGAGCTGTTCTGAAAGTGTCCAAGCGGCCTGTTCTTAGAGTGGACTGTTTTTTGCATTCGTTCTCAAGTTATATCAAACTATCAAAGTGTTGTTTTCTGCCTTTCACGAGCACATTTTGACTTGTTGTTGAATAATCCTATAATGTAACTCTAAATGACCATCAGAGCAACTTGAATTGCGTGTGTGCAGCCTTTTGCTCAAAAGTGATCAACGTTTCGTTTTCAGAGTCTCTTTTGACAATCTCTTCGAGAGCTGTTTTCAGTCATTAAGAGAGCTGTTCTGAAAGTGTCCAAGCGGCCTGTTCTTAGAGTCGACTGTTTTTTGCATTCGTTCTCAAGTTATATCAAACTATCAAAGTGTTGTTTTCTGCCTTTCACGAGCACATTTTGACTTGTTGTTGAATAATCCTATAATGTAACTCTAAATGACAATCAGAGCAACTTGAATTGCGTGTGTGCAGCCTTTTGCTCAAAAGTGATCAACGTTTCGTTTTCGGAGTCTCTTTTGACAATCTCTTCGAGAGCTGTTTTCAGTCATTAACAGAGCTGTTCTGAAAGTGTCCAAGCGGCCTGTTCTTAGAGTGGACTGTTTTTTGCATTCGTTCTCAAGTTCTATCAGTGTTGTTTTCTGCTTTTCTGGAGCACATTTTGACTTGTTGCTGAATGCTCCTATAATGTAACTCTAAATGACAATCAGAGCAACTTGAATTGCGTGTGTGCAGCCTTTTGCTCAAAAGTGATCAACGTTTCGTTTTCGGAGTCTCTTTTGACAATCTCTTCGAGAGCTGTTTTCAGTCATTAACAGAGCTGTTCTGAAAGTGTCCAAGCGGCCTGTTCTTAGAGTGGACTGTTTTTTGCATTCGTTCTCAAGTTATATCAAACTATCAAAGTGTTGTTTTCTGCCTTTCACGAGCACATTTTGACTTGTTGTTGAATAATCCTATAATGTAACTCTAAATGACAATCAGAGCAACTTGAATTGCGTGTGTGCAGCCTTTTGCTCAAAAGTGATCAACGTTTCGTTTTCGGAGTTTTTTTTGACAATCTCTTCGAGAGCTGTTTTCAGTCATTAACTGAGCTGTTCTGAAAGTGTCCATGCGGCCTGTTCTTAGAGTGGACTGTTTTTTGCATTCGTTCTCAAGTTATATCAAACTATCAAAGTGTTGTTTTCTGCCTTTCACGAGCACATTTTGACTTGTTGTTGAATAATGCTATAATGTAACTCTAAATGACCATCAGAGCAACTTGAATTGCGTGTGTGCAGCCTTTTGCTCAAAAGTGATCAACGTTTCGTTTTCAGAGTCTCTTTTGACAATCTCTTCGAGAGCTGTTTTCAGTCATTAAGAGAGCTGTTCTGAAAGTGTCCAAGCGGCCTGTTCTTAGAGTCGACTGTTTTTTGCATTCGTTCTCAAGTTATATCAAACTATCAAAGTGTTGTTTTCTGCCTTTCACGAGCACATTTTGACTTGTTGTTGAATAATCCTATAATGTAACTCTAAATGACAATCAGAGCAACTTGAATTGCGTGTGTGCAGCCTTTTGCTCAAAAGTGATCAACGTTTCGTTTTCGGAGTCTCTTTTGACAATCTCTTCGAGAGCTGTTTTCAGTCATTAACAGAGCTGTTCTGAAAGTGTCCAAGCGGCCTGTTCTTAGAGTGGACTGTTTTTTGCATTCGTTCTCAAGTTCTATCAGTGTTGTTTTCTGCTTTTCTGGAGCACATTTTGACTTGTTGCTGAATGCTCCTATAATGTAACTCTAAATGACAATCAGAGCAACTTGAATTGCGTGTGTGCAGCCTTTTGCTCAAAAGTGATCAACGTTTCGTTTTTGGAGTCTCTTTTGACAATCTCTTCGAGAGCTGTTTTCAGTCATTAACAGAGCTGTTCTGAAAGTGTCCAAGCGGCCTGTTCTTAGAGTGGACTGTTTTTTGCATTCGTTCTCAAGTTATATCAAACTATCAAAGTGTTGTTTTCTGCCTTTCACGAGCACATTTTGACTTGTTGTTGAATAATCCTATAATGTAACTCTAAATGACCATCAGAGCAACTTGAATTGCGTGTGTGCAGCCTTTTGCTCAAAAGTGATCAACGTTTCGTTTTCAGAGTCTCTTTTGACAATCTCTTCGAGAGCTGTTTTCAGTCATTAAGAGAGCTGTTCTGAAAGTGTCCAAGCGGCCTGTTCTTAGAGTCGACTGTTTTTTGCATTCGTTCTCAAGTTATATCAAACTATCAAAGTGTTGTTTTCTGCCTTTCACGAGCACATTTTGACTTGTTGTTGAATAATCCTATAATGTAACTCTAAATGACAATCAGAGCAACTTGAATTGCGTGTGTGCAGCCTTTTGCTCAAAAGTGATCAACGTTTCGTTTTCGGAGTCTCTTTTGACAATCTCTTCGAGAGCTGTTTTCAGTCATTAACAGAGCTGTTCTGAAAGTGTCCAAGCGGCCTGTTCTTAGAGTGGACTGTTTTTTGCATTCGTTCTCAAGTTCTATCAGTGTTGTTTTCTGCTTTTCTGGAGCACATTTTGACTTGTTGCTGAATGCTCCTATAATGTAACTCTAAATGACAATCAGAGCAACTTGAATTGCGTGTGTGCAGCCTTTTGCTCAAAAGTGATCAACGTTTCGTTTTCGGAGTCTCTTTTGACAATCTCTTCGAGAGCTGTTTTCAGTCATTAACAGAGCTGTTCTGAAAGTGTCCAAGCGGCCTGTTCTTAGAGTGGACTGTTTTTTGCATTCGTTCTCAAGTTATATCAAACTATCAAAGTGTTGTTTTCTGCCTTTCACGAGCACATTTTGACTTGTTGTTGAATAATCCTATAATGTAACTCTAAATGACAATCAGAGCAACTTGAATTGCGTGTGTGCAGCCTTTTGCTCAAAAGTGATCAACGTTTCGTTTTCGGAGTTTTTTTTGACAATCTCTTCGAGAGCTGTTTTCAGTCATTAACTGAGCTGTTCTGAAAGTGTCCATGCGGCCTGTTCTTAGAGTGGACTGTTTTTTGCATTCGTTCTCAAGTTATATCAAACTATCAAAGTGTTGTTTTCTGCCTTTCACGAGCACATTTTGACTTGTTGTTGAATAATCCTATAATGTAACTCTAAATGACCATCAGAGCAACTTGAATTGCGTGTGTGCAGCCTTTTGCTCAAAAGTGATCAACGTTTCGTTTTCAGAGTCTCTTTTGACAATCTCTTCGAGAGCTGTTTTCAGTCATTAAGAGAGCTGTTCTGAAAGTGTCCAAGCGGCCTGTTCTTAGAGTCGACTGTTTTTTGCATTCGTTCTCAAGTTATATCAAACTATCAAAGTGTTGTTTTCTGCCTTTCACGAGCACATTTTGACTTGTTGTTGAATAATCCTATAATGTAACTCTAAATGACAATCAGAGCAACTTGAATTGCGTGTGTGCAGCCTTTTGCTCAAAAGTGATCAACGTTTCGTTTTCGGAGTCTCTTTTGACAATCTCTTCGAGAGCTGTTTTCAGTCATTAACAGAGCTGTTCTGAAAGTGTCCAAGCGGCCTGTTCTTAGAGTGGACTGTTTTTTGCATTCGTTCTCAAGTTCTATCAGTGTTGTTTTCTGCTTTTCTGGAGCACATTTTGACTTGTTGCTGAATGCTCCTATAATGTAACTCTAAATGACAATCAGAGCAACTTGAATTGCGTGTGTGCAGCCTTTTGCTCAAAAGTGATCAACGTTTCGTTTTCGGAGTCTCTTTTGACAATCTCTTCGAGAGCTGTTTTCAGTCATTAACAGAGCTGTTCTGAAAGTGTCCAAGCGGCCTGTTCTTAGAGTGGACTGTTTTTTGCATTCGTTCTCAAGTTATATCAAACTATCAAAGTGTTGTTTTCTGCCTTTCACGAGCACATTTTGACTTGTTGAATAATCCTATAATGTAACTCTAAATGACAATCAGAGCAACTTGAATTGCGTGTGTGCAGCCTTTTGCTCAAAAGTGATCAACGTTTCGTTTTCGGAGTTTTTTTTGACAATCTCTTCGAGAGCTGTTTTCAGTCATTAACTGAGCTGTTCTGAAAGTGTCCATGCGGCCTGTTCTTAGAGTGGACTGTTTTTTGCATTCGTTCTCAAGTTACATCAAACTATCAAAGTGTTGTTTTCTGCCTTTCACGAGCACATTTTGACTTGTTGTTGAATAATCCTATAATGTAACTCTAAATGACAATCAGAGCAACTTGAATTGCGTGTGTGCAGCCTTTTGCTCAAAAGTGATCAACGTTTCGTTTTCGGAGTCTCTTTTGACAATCTCTTCGAGAGCTGTTTTCAGTCATTAACTGAGCTGTTCTGAAAGTGTCCAAGCGGCCTGTTCTTAGAGTAGACTGTTTTTTGCATTCGTTCTCAATTATATATCAAACTATCAAAGTGTTGTTTTCTGCCTTTCTCGAGCACATTTTGACTTGTTGTTGAATGCTCCTATAATGTAACTCTAAATGACAATCAGAGCAACTTGAATTGCGTGTGTGCAGCCTTTTGCTCAAAAGTGATCAACGTTTCGTTTTCAGAGTCTCTTTTGACAATCTCTTCGAGAGCTGTTTTCAGTCATTAACAGAGCTGTTCTGAAAGTGTCCAAGCGGCCTGTTCTTAGAGTGGACTGTTTTTTGCATTCGTTCTCAAGTTCTATCAGTGTTGTTTTCTGCTTTTCTGGAGCACATTTTGACTTGTTGCTGAATGCTCCTATAATGTAACTCTAAATGACAATCAGAGCAACTTGAATTGCGTGTGTGCAGCCTTTTGCTCAAAAGTGATCAACGTTTCGTTTTCGGAGTCTCTTTTGACAATCTCTTCGAGAGCTGTTTTCAGTCATTAACAGAGCTGTTCTGAAAGTGTCCAAGCGGCCTGTTCTTAGAGTGGACTGTTTTTTGCATTCGTTCTCAAGTTATATCAAACTATCAAAGTGTTGTTTTCTGCCTTTCACGAGCACATTTTGACTTGTTGTTGAATAATCCTATAATGTAACTCTAAATGACAATCAGAGCAACTTGAATTGCGTGTGTGCAGCCTTTTGCTCAAAAGTGATCAACGTTTCGTTTTCGGAGTCTCTTTTGACAATCTCTTCGAGAGCTGTTTTCAGTCATTAACTGAGCTGTTCTGAAAGTGTCCAAGCGGCCTGTTCTTAGAGTGGACTGTTTTTGCATTCGTTCTCAATTATATATCAAACTATCAAAGTGTTGTTTTCTGCCTTTCTCGAGCACATTTTGACTTGTTGTTGAATGCTCCTATAATGTAACTCTAAATGACAATCAGAGCAACTTGAATTGCGTGTGTGCAGCCTTTTGCTCAAAAGTGATCAACGTTTCGTTTTCAGAGTCTCTTTTGACAATCTCTTCGAGAGCTGTTTTCAGTCATTAACAGAGCTGTTCTGAAAGTGTCCAAGCGGCCTGTTCTTAGAGTCGACTGTTTTTTGCATTCGTTCTCAAGTTATATCAAACTATCAAAGTGTTGTTTTCTGCCTTTCACGAGCACATTTTGACTTGTTGTTGAATAATCCTATAATGTAACTCTAAATGACAATCAGAGCAACTTGAATTGCGTGTGTGCAGCCTTTTGCTCAAAAGTGATCAACGTTTCGTTTTCGGAGTCTCTTTTGACAATCTCTTCGAGAGCTGTTTTCAGTCATTAACAGAGCTGTTCTGAAAGTGTCCAAGCGGCCTGTTCTTAGAGTGGACTGTTTTTTGCATTCGTTCTCAAGTTCTATCAGTGTTGTTTTCTGCTTTTCTGGAGCACATTTTGACTTGTTGCTGAATGCTCCTATAATGTAACTCTAAATGACAATCAGAGCAACTTGAATTGCGTGTGTGCAGCCTTTTGCTCAAAAGTGATCAACGTTTCGTTTTCGGAGTCTCTTTTGACAATCTCTTCGAGAGCTGTTTTCAGTCATTAACAGAGCTGTTCTGAAAGTTTCCAAGCGGCCTGTTCTTAGAATGGACTGTTTTTTGCATTCGTTCTCAAGTTATATCAAACTATCAAAGTGTTGTTTTCTGCCTTTCACGAGCACATTTTGACTTGTTGTTGAATAATCCTATAATGTAACTCTAAATGACAATCAGAGCAACTTGAATTGCGTGTGTGCAGCCTTTTGCTCAAAAGTGATCAACGTTTCGTTTTCAGAGTCTCTTTTGACAATCTCTTCGAGAGCTGTTTTCAGTCATTAAGAGAGCTGTTCTGAAAGTGTCCAAGCGGCCTGTTCTTAGAGTGGACTGTTTTTTGCATTCGTTCTCAAGTTCTATCAGTGTTGTTTTCTGCTTTTCTGGAGCACATTTTGACTTGTTGCTGAATGCTCCTATAATGTAACTCTAAATGACAATCAGAGCAACTTGAATTGCGTGTGTGCAGCCTTTTGCTCAAAAGTGATCAACGTTTCGTTTTTGGAGTCTCTTTTGACAATCTCTTCGAGAGCTGTTTTCAGTCATTAACAGAGCTGTTCTGAAAGTGTCCAAGTGGCCTGTTCTTAGAGTGGACTGTTTTTTGCATTCGTTCTCAAGTTATATCAAACTATCAAAGTGTTGTTTTCTGCCTTTCACGAGCACATTTTGACTTGTTGTTGAATAATCCTATAATGTAACTCTAAATGACCATCAGAGCAACTTGAATTGCGTGTGTGCAGCCTTTTGCTCAAAAGTGATCAACGTTTCGTTTTCAGAGTCTCTTTTGACAATCTCTTCGAGAGCTGTTTTCAGTCATTAAGAGAGCTGTTCTGAAAGTGTCCAAGCGGCCTGTTCTTAGAGTCGACTGTTTTTTGCATTCGTTCTCAAGTTATATCAAACTATCAAAGTGTTGTTTTCTGCCTTTCACGAGCACATTTTGACTTGTTGTTGAATAATCCTATAATGTAACTCTAAATGACAATCAGAGCAACTTGAATTGCGTGTGTGCAGCCTTTTGCTCAAAAGTGATCAACGTTTCGTTTTCGGAGTCTCTTTTGACAATCTCTTCGAGAGCTGTTTTCAGTCATTAACAGAGCTGTTCTGAAAGTGTCCAAGCGGCCTGTTCTTAGAGTGGACTGTTTTTTGCATTCGTTCTCAAGTTCTATCAGTGTTGTTTTCTGCTTTTCTGGAGCACATTTTGACTTGTTGCTGAATGCTCCTATAATGTAACTCTAAATGACAATCAGAGCAACTTGAATTGCGTGTGTGCAGCCTTTTGCTCAAAAGTGATCAACGTTTCGTTTTTGGAGTCTCTTTTGACAATCTCTTCGAGAGCTGTTTTCAGTCATTAACAGAGCTGTTCTGAAAGTGTCCAAGCGGCCTGTTCTTAGAGTGGACTGTTTTTTGCATTCGTTCTCAAGTTATATCAAACTATCAAAGTGTTGTTTTCTGCCTTTCACGAGCACATTTTGACTTGTTGTTGAATAATCCTATAATGTAACTCTAAATGACAATCAGAGCAACTTGAATTGCGTGTGTGCAGCCTTTTGCTCAAAAGTGATCAACGTTTCGTTTTCGGAGTCTCTTTTGACAATCTCTTCGAGAGCTGTTTTCAGTCATTAACAGAGCTGTTCTGAAAGTGTCCAAGCGGCCTGTTCTTAGAGTGGACTGTTTTTTGCATTCGTTCTCAAGTTCTATCAGTGTTGTTTTCTGCTTTTCTGGAGCACATTTTGACTTGTTGCTGAATGCTCCTATAATGTAACTCTAAATGACAATCAGAGCAACTTGAATTGCGTGTGTGCAGCCTTTTGCTCAAAAGTGATCAACGTTTCGTTTTCGGAGTCTCTTTTGACAATCTCTTCGAGAGCTGTTTTCAGTCATTAACAGAGCTGTTCTGAAAGTGTCCAAGCGGCCTGTTCTTAGAGTGGACTGTTTTTTGCATTCGTTCTCAAGTTATATCAAACTATCAAAGTGTTGTTTTCTGCCTTTCACGAGCACATTTTGACTTGTTGTTGAATAATCCTATAATGTAACTCTAAATGACAATCAGAGCAACTTGAATTGCGTGTGTGCAGCCTTTTGCTCAAAAGTGATCAACGTTTCGTTTTCAGAGTCTCTTTTGACAATCTCTTCGAGAGCTGTTTTCAGTCATTAAGAGAGCTGTTCTGAAAGTGTCCAAGCGGCCTGTTCTTAGAGTGGACTGTTTTTTGCATTCGTTCTCAAGTTATATCAAACTATCAAAGTGTTGTTTTCTGCCTTTCACGAGCACATTTTGACTTGTTGTTGAATAATCCTATAATGTAACTCTAAATGACAATCAGAGCAACTTAAATTGCGTGTGTGCAGCCTTTTGCTCAAAAGTGATCAACGTTTCGTTTTCGGAGTCTCTTTTGACAATCTCTTCGAGAGCTGTTTTCAGTCATTAACAGAGCTGTTCTGAAAGTGTCCAAGCGGCCTGTTCTTAGAGTGGACTGTTTTTTGCATTCGTTCTCAAGTTCTATCAGTGTTGTTTTCTGCTTTTCTGGAGCACATTTTGACTTGTTGCTGAATGCTCCTATAATGTAACTCTAAATGACAATCAGAGCAACTTGAATTGCGTGTGTGCAGCCTTTTGCTCAAAAGTGATCAACGTTTCGTTTTCGGAGTCTCTTTTGACAATCTCTTCGAGAGCTGTTTTCAGTCATTAACAGAGCTGTTCTGAAAGTGTCCAAGCGGCCTGTTCTTAGAGTGGACTGTTTTTTGCATTCGTTCTCAAGTTATATCAAACTATCAAAGTGTTGTTTTCTGCCTTTCACGAGCACATTTTGACTTGTTGTTGAATAATCCTATAATGTAACTCTAAATGACAATCAGAGCAACTTGAATTGCGTGTGTGCAGCCTTTTGCTCAAAAGTGATCAACGTTTCGTTTTCGGAGTCTCTTTTGACAATCTCTTCGAGAGCTGTTTTCAGTCATTAACTGAGCTGTTCTGAAAGTGTCCAAGCGGCCTGTTCTTAGAGTGGACTGTTTTTGCATTCGTTCTCAATTATATATCAAACTATCAAAGTGTTGTTTTCTGCCTTTCTCGAGCACATTTTGACTTGTTGTTGAATGCTCCTATAATGTAACTCTAAATGACAATCAGAGCAACTTGAATTGCGTGTGTGCAGCCTTTTGCTCAAAAGTGATCAACGTTTCGTTTTCAGAGTCTCTTTTGACAATCTCTTCGAGAGCTGTTTTCAGTTATTAACAGAGCTGTTCTGAAAGTGTCCAAGCGGCCTGTTCTTAGAGTCGACTGTTTTTTGCATTCGTTCTCAAGTTATATCAAACTATCAAAGTGTTGTTTTCTGCCTTTCACGAGCACATTTTGACTTGTTGTTGAATAATCCATAATGTAACTCTAAATGACAATCAGAGCAACTTGAATTGCGTGTGTGCAGCCTTTTGCTCAAAAGTGATCAACGTTTCGTTTTCAGAGTCTCTTTTGACAATCTCTTCGAGATCTGTTTTCAGTCATTAACAGAGCTGTTCTGAAAGTGTCCAAGCGGGCTGTTCTTAGAGTGGACTGTTTTTTGCATTCGTTCTCAAGTTCTATCAGTGTTGTTTTCTGCTTTTCTGGAGCACATTTTGACTTGTTGCTGAATGCTCCTATAATGTAACTCTAAATGACAATCAGAGCAACTTGAATTGCGTGTGTGCAGCCTTTTGCTCAAAAGTGATCAACGTTTCGTTTTCGGAGTCTCTTTTGACAATCTCTTCGAGAGCTGTTTTCAGTCATTAACAGAGCTGTTCTGAAAGTGTCCAAGCGGCCTGTTCTTAGAGTGGACTGTTTTTTGCATTCGTTCTCAAGTTATATCAAACTATCAAAGTGTTGTTTTCTGCCTTTCACGAGCACATTTTGACTTGTTGTTGAATAATCCTATAATGTAACTCTAAATGACAATCAGAGCAACTTGAATTGCGTGTGTGCAGCCTTTTGCTCAAAAGTGATCAACGTTTCGTTTTCAGAGTCTCTTTTGACAATCTCTTCGAGAGCTGTTTTCAGTCATTAACAGAGCTGTTCTGAAAGTGTCCAAGCGGCCTGTTCTTAGAGTGGACTGTTTTTTGCATTCGTTCTCAAGTTATATCAAACTATCAAAGTGTTGTTTTCTGCCTTTCACGAGCACATTTTGACTTGTTGTTGAATAATCCTATAATGTAACTCTAAATGACAATCAGAGCAACTTGAATTGCGTGTGTGCAGCCTTTTGCTCAAAAGTGATCAACGTTTCGTTTTCAGAGTCTCTTTTGACAATCTCTTCGAGAGCTGTTTTCAGTCATTAACAGAGCTGTTCTGAAAGTGTCCAAGCGGCCTGTTCTTAGAGTGGACTGTTTTTTGCATTCGTTCTCAAGTTATATCAAACTATCAAAGTGTTGTTTTCTGCCTTTCACGAGCACATTTTGACTTGTTGTTGAATAATCCTATAATGTAACTCTAAATGACAATCAGAGCAACTTGAATTGCGTGTGTGCAGCCTTTTGCTCAAAAGTGATCAACGTTTCGTTTTCAGAGTCTCTTTTGACAATCTCTTTGAGAGCTGTTTTCAGTCATTAACAGAGCTGTTCTGAAAGTGTCCAAGCGGCCTGTTCTGAGAGTGGACTGTTTTTTGCATTCATTCTCAAGTTCTATCAGTGTTGTTTTCTGCTTTTCTGGAGCACATTTTGACTTGTTGCTGAATGCTCCTATAATGTAACTCTAAATGACAATCAGAGCAACTTGAATTGCGTGTGTGCAGCCTTTTGCTCAAAAGTGATCAACGTTTCGTTTTCGGAGTCTCTTTTGACAATCTCTTCGAGAGCTGTTTTCAGTCATTAACAGAGCTGTTCTGAAAGCGTCCAAGCGGCCTGTTCTTAGAGTGGACTGTTTTTTGCATTCGTTCTCAAGTTATATCAAACTATCAAAGTGTTGTTTTCTGCCTTTCTGGAGCACATTTTGACTTGTTGTTGAATGCTCCTATAATGTAACTCTAAATGACAATCAGAGTATGTTGAATTACGTGTGTGCAGCCTTTTGCTCAAAAGTTATCAATGTTTCGTTTTCAGAGTCTCTTTTGACAATCTCTTAAAGAGCTGATTTCAGTCATTAACAGAACTGTTCTGAAAGTGTCCAAGCAGCCTGTTCTGAGAGTGGACTGTTTTTTGCATTCGTTCTCAAGTTATATCAAAGTGTTGTTTTCTGCCTTTCTCGAGCACATTTGACTTGTTGTTGAATGCTCCTATAATGTAACTCTAAATGACAATCAGAGCAACTTGAATTGCGTGTGTGCAGCCTTTTGCTCAAAAGTGATCAACGTTTCGTTTTCAGAGTCTCTTTTGACAATCTCTTCGAGAGCTGTTTTCAGTCACTAACAGAGCTGTTCTGAAAGTGTCCAAGCGGCCTGTTCTGAGAGTGGACTGTTTTTTGCATTCGTTCTCAAGTTCTATCAGTGTTGTTTTCTGCTTTTCTGGAGCACATTTTGACTTGTTGCTGAATGCTCCTATAATGTAACTCTAAATGACAATCAGAGCAACTTGAATTGCGTGTGTGCAGCCTTTTGCTCAAAAGTGATCAACGTTTCGTTTTCGGAGTCTCTTTTGACAATCTCTTCGAGAGCTGTTTTCAGTCATTAACAGAGCTGTTCTGAAAGTGTCCAAGCGGCCTGTTCTTAGAGTGGACTGTTTTTTGCATTCGTTCTCAAGTTATATCAAACTATCAAAGTGTTGTTTTCTGCCTTTCTCGAGCACATTTTGACTTGTTGTTGAATGCTCCTATAATGTAACTCTAAATGACAATCAGAGCAACTTGAATTGCGTGTGTGCAGCCTTTTGCTCAAAAGTGATCAACGTTTCGTTTTCAGAGTCTCTTTTGACAATCTCTTCGAGAGCTGTTTTCAGTCATTAACAGAGCTGTTCTGAAAGTGTCCAAGCGGCCTGTTCTGAGAGTGGACTGTTTTTTGCATTCGTTCTCAAGTTCTATCAGTGTTGTTTTCTGCTTTTCTGGAGCACATTTTGACTTGTTGCTGAATGCTCCTATAATGTAACTCTAAATGACAATCAGAGCAACTTGAATTGCGTGTGTGCAGCCTTTTGCTCAAAAGTGATCAACGTTTCGTTTTCGGAGTCTCTTTTGACAATCTCTTCGAGAGCTGTTTTCAGTCATTAACAGAGCTGTTCTGAAAGTGTCCAAGCGGCCTGTTCTTAGAGTGGACTGTTTTTTGCATTCGTTCTCAAGTTATATCAAACTATCAAAGTGTTGTTTTCTGCCTTTCTGGAGCACATTTTGACTTGTTGTTGAATGCTCCTATAATGTAACTCTAAATGACAATCAGAGCAACTTGAATTGCGTGTGTGCAGCCTTTTGCTCAAAAGTGATCAACGTTTCGTTTTCAGAGTCTCTTTTGACAATCTCTTCGAGAGCTGTTTTCAGTTATTAACAGAGCTGTTCTGAAAGTGTCCAAGCGGCCTGTTCTTAGAGTCGACTGTTTTTTGCATTCGTTCTCAAGTTATATCAAACTATCAAAGTGTTGTTTTCTGCCTTTCACGAGCACATTTTGACTTGTTGTTGAATAATCCATAATGTAACTCTAAATGACAATCAGAGCAACTTGAATTGCGTGTGTGCAGCCTTTTGCTCAAAAGTGATCAACGTTTCGTTTTCGGAGTCTCTTTTGACAATCTCTTCGAGAGCTGTTTTCAGTCATTAACAGAGCTGTTCTGAAAGTGTCCAAGCGGCCTGTTCTTAGAGTGGACTGTTTTTTGCATTCGTTCTCAAGTTCTATCAGTGTTGTTTTCTGCTTTTCTGGAGCACATTTTGACTTGTTGCTGAATGCTCCTATAATGTAACTCTAAATGACAATCAGAGCAACTTGAATTGCGTGTGTGCAGCCTTTTGCTCAAAAGTGATCAACGTTTCGTTTTCGGAGTCTCTTTTGACAATCTCTTCGAGAGCTGTTTTCAGTCATTAACAGAGCTGTTCTGAAAGTGTCCAAGCGGCCTGTTCTTAGAGTGGACTGTTTTTTGCATTCGTTCTCAAGTTATATCAAACTATCAAAGTGTTGTTTTCTGCCTTTCTCGAGCACATTTTGACTTGTTGTTGAATGCTCCTATAATGTAACTCTAAATGACAATCAGAGCAACTTGAATTGCGTGTGTGCAGCCTTTTGCTCAAAAGTGATCAACGTTTCGTTTTCAGAGTCTCTTTTGACAATCTCTTCGAGAGCTGTTTTCAGTCATTAACAGAGCTGTTCTGAAAGTGTCCAAGCGGCCTGTTCTGAGAGTGGACTGTTTTTTGCATTCGTTCTCAAGTTCTATCAGTGTTGTTTTCTGCTTTTCTGGAGCACATTTTGACTTGTTGCTGAATGCTCCTATAATGTAACTCTAAATGACAATCAGAGCAACTTGAATTGCGTGTGTGCAGCCTTTTGCTCAAAAGTGATCAACGTTTAGTTTTCGGAGTCTCTTTTGACAATCTCTTCGAGAGCTGTTTTCAGTCATTAACAGAGCTGTTCTGAAAGTGTCCAAGCGGCCTGTTCTTAGAGTGGACTGTTTTTTGCATTCGTTCTCAAGTTATATCAAACTATCAAAGTGTTGTTTTCTGCCTTTCTGGAGCACATTTTGACTTGTTGTTGAATGCTCCTATAATGTAACTCTAAATGACAATCAGAGCAACTTGAATTGCGTGTGTGCAGCCTTTTGCTCAAAAGTGATCAACGTTTCGTTTTCAGAGTCTCTTTTGACAATCTCTTCGAGAGCTGTTTTCAGTTATTAACAGAGCTGTTCTGAAAGTGTCCAAGCGGCCTGTTCTTAGAGTCGACTGTTTTTTGCATTCGTTCTCAAGTTATATCAAACTATCAAAGTGTTCTTTTCTGCCTTTCACGAGCACATTTTGACTTGTTGTTGAATAATCCATAATGTAACTCTAAATGACAATCAGAGCAACTTGAATTGCGTGTGTGCAGCCTTTTGCTCAAAAGTGATCAACGTTTCGTTTTCGGAGTCTCTTTTGACAATCTCTTCGAGAGCTGTTTTCAGTCATTAACAGAGCTGTTCTGAAAGTGTCCAAGCGGCCTGTTCTTAGAGTGGACTGTTTTTTGCATTCGTTCTCAAGTTCTATCAGTGTTGTTTTCTGCTTTTCTGGAGCACATTTTGACTTGTTGCTGAATGCTCCTATAATGTAACTCTAAATGACAATCAGAGCAACTTGAATTGCGTGTGTGCAGCCTTTTGCTCAAAAGTGATCAACGTTTCGTTTTCGGAGTCTCTTTTGACAATCTCTTCGAGAGCTGTTTTCAGTCATTAACAGAGCTGTTCTGAAAGTGTCCAAGCGGCCTGTTCTTAGAGTGGACTGTTTTTTGCATTCGTTCTCAAGTTATATCAAACTATCAAAGTGTTGTTTTCTGCCTTTCACGAGCACATTTTGACTTGTTGTTGAATAATCCTATAATGAAACTCTAAATGACAATCAGAGCAACTTGAATTGCGTGTGTGCAGCCTTTTGCTCAAAAGTGATCAACGTTTCGTTTTCAGAGTCTCTTTTGACAATCTCTTCGAGAGCTGTTTTCAGTCATTAAGAGAGCTGTTCTGAAAGTGTCCAAGCGGCCTGTTCTTAGAGTGGACTGTTTTTTGCATTCGTTCTCAAGTTATATCAAACTATCAAAGTGTTGTTTTCTGCCTTTCACGAGCACATTTTGACTTGTTGTTGAATAATCCTATAATGTAACTCTAAATGACAATCAGAGCAACTTAAATTGCGTGTGTGCAGCCTTTTGCTCAAAAGTGATCAACGTTTCGTTTTCGGAGTCTCTTTTGACAATCTCTTCGAGAGCTGTTTTCAGTCATTAACAGAGCTGTTCTGAAAGTGTCCAAGCGGCCTGTTCTTAGAGTGGACTGTTTTTTGCATTCGTTCTCAAGTTCTATCAGTGTTGTTTTCTGCTTTTCTGGAGCACATTTTGACTTGTTGCTGAATGCTCCTATAATGTAACTCTAAATGACAATCAGAGCAACTTGAATTGCGTGTGTGCAGCCTTTTGCTCAAAAGTGATCAACGTTTCGTTTTCGGAGTCTCTTTTGACAATCTCTTCGAGAGCTGTTTTCAGTCATTAACAGAGCTGTTCTGAAAGTGTCCAAGCGGCCTGTTCTTAGAGTGGACTGTTTTTTGCATTCGTTCTCAAGTTATATCAAACTATCAAAGTGTTGTTTTCTGCCTTTCACGAGCACATTTTGACTTGTTGTTGAATAATCCTATAATGTAACTCTAAATGACAATCAGAGCAACTTGAATTGCGTGTGTGCAGCCTTTTGCTCAAAAGTGATCAACGTTTCGTTTTCGGAGTCTCTTTTGACAATCTCTTCGAGAGCTGTTTTCAGTCATTAACTGAGCTGTTCTGAAAGTGTCCAAGCGGCCTGTTCTTAGAGTGGACTGTTTTTGCATTCGTTCTCAATTATATATCAAACTATCAAAGTGTTGTTTTCTGCCTTTCTCGAGCACATTTTGACTTGTTGTTGAATGCTCCTATAATGTAACTCTAAATGACAATCAGAGCAACTTGAATTGCGTGTGTGCAGCCTTTTGCTCAAAAGTGATCAACGTTTCGTTTTCAGAGTCTCTTTTGACAATCTCTTCGAGAGCTGTTTTCAGTTATTAACAGAGCTGTTCTGAAAGTGTCCAAGCGGCCTGTTCTTAGAGTCGACTGTTTTTTGCATTCGTTCTCAAGTTATATCAAACTATCAAAGTGTTGTTTTCTGCCTTTCACGAGCACATTTTGACTTGTTGTTGAATAATCCATAATGTAACTCTAAATGACAATCAGAGCAACTTGAATTGCGTGTGTGCAGCCTTTTGCTCAAAAGTGATCAACGTTTCGTTTTCAGAGTCTCTTTTGACAATCTCTTCGAGATCTGTTTTCAGTCATTAACAGAGCTGTTCTGAAAGTGTCCAAGCGGGCTGTTCTTAGAGTGGACTGTTTTTTGCATTCGTTCTCAAGTTCTATCAGTGTTGTTTTCTGCTTTTCTGGAGCACATTTTGACTTGTTGCTGAATGCTCCTATAATGTAACTCTAAATGACAATCAGAGCAACTTGAATTGCGTGTGTGCAGCCTTTTGCTCAAAAGTGATCAACGTTTCGTTTTCGGAGTCTCTTTTGACAATCTCTTCGAGAGCTGTTTTCAGTCATTAACAGAGCTGTTCTGAAAGTGTCCAAGCGGCCTGTTCTTAGAGTGGACTGTTTTTTGCATTCGTTCTCAAGTTATATCAAACTATCAAAGTGTTGTTTTCTGCCTTTCACGAGCACATTTTGACTTGTTGTTGAATAATCCTATAATTTAACTCTAAATGACAATCAGAGCAACTTGAATTGCGTGTGTGCAGCCTTTTGCTCAAAAGTGATCAACGTTTCGTTTTCAGAGTCTCTTTTGACAATCTCTTCGAGAGCTGTTTTCAGTCATTAACAGAGCTGTTCTGAAAGTGTCCAAGCGGCCTGTTCTTAGAGTGGACTGTTTTTTGCATTCGTTCTCAAGTTATATCAAACTATCAAAGTGTTGTTTTCTGCCTTTCACGAGCACATTTTGACTTGTTGTTGAATAATCCTATAATGTAACTCTAAATGACAATCAGAGCAACTTGAATTGCGTGTGTGCAGCCTTTTGCTCAAAAGTGATCAACGTTTCGTTTTCAGAGTCTCTTTTGACAATCTCTTCGAGAGCTGTTTTCAGTCATTAACAGAGCTGTTCTGAAAGTGTCCAAGCGGCCTGTTCTTAGAGTGGACTGTTTTTTGTATTCGTTCTCAAGTTATATCAAACTATCAAAGTGTTGTTTTCTGCCTTTCACGAGCACATTTTGACTTGTTGTTGAATAATCCTATAATGTAACTCTAAATGACAATCAGAGCAACTTGAATTGCGTGTGTGCAGCCTTTTGCTCAAAAGTGATCAACGTTTCGTTTTCAGAGTCTCTTTTGACAATCTCTTTGAGAGCTGTTTTCAGTCATTAACAGAGCTGTTCTGAAAGTGTCCAAGCGGCCTGTTCTGAGAGTGGACTGTTTTTTGCATTCATTCTCAAGTTCTATCAGTGTTGTTTTCTGCTTTTCTGGAGCACATTTTGACTTGTTGCTGAATGCTCCTATAATGTAACTCTAAATGACAATCAGAGCAACTTGAATTGCGTGTGTGCAGCCTTTTGCTCAAAAGTGATCAACGTTTCGTTTTCGGAGTCTCTTTTGACAATCTCTTCGAGAGCTGTTTTCAGTCATTAACAGAGCTGTTCTGAAAGCGTCCAAGCGGCCTGTTCTTAGAGTGGACTGTTTTTTGCATTCGTTCTCAAGTTATATCAAACTATCAAAGTGTTGTTTTCTGCCTTTCTGGAGCACATTTTGACTTGTTGTTGAATGCTCCTATAATGTAACTCTAAATGACAATCAGAGTATGTTGAATTACGTGTGTGCAGCCTTTTGCTCAAAAGTTATCAATGTTTCGTTTTCAGAGTCTCTTTTGACAATCTCTTAAAGAGCTGATTTCAGTCATTAACAGAACTGTTCTGAAAGTGTCCAAGCAGCCTGTTCTGAGAGTGGACTGTTTTTTGCATTCGTTCTCAAGTTATATCAAAGTGTTGTTTTCTGCCTTTCTCGAGCACATTTGACTTGTTGTTGAATGCTCCTATAATGTAACTCTAAATGACAATCAGAGTATGGTGAATTACGTGTGTGCAGCTTTTTGCTCAAAAGTTATCAATGTTTCGTTTTCAGAGTCTCTTTTGACAATCTCTTAAAGAGCTGATTTCAGTCATTAACAGAACTGTTCTGAAAGTGTCCAAGCAGCCTGTTCTGAGAGTGGACTGTTTTTTGCATTCGTTCTCAAGTTATATCAAAGTGTTGTTTTCTGCCTTTCTCGAGCACATTTGACTTGTTGTTGAATGCTCCTATAATGTAACTCTAAATGACAATCAGAGCAACTTGAATTGCGTGTGTGCAGCCTTTTGCTCAAAAGTGATCAACGTTTCGTTTTCAGAGTCTCTTTTGACAATCTCTTCGAGAGCTGTTTTCAGTCACTAACAGAGCTGTTCTGAAAGTGTCCAAGCGGCCTGTTCTGAGAGTGGACTGTTTTTTGCATTCGTTCTCAAGTTCTATCAGTGTTGTTTTCTGCTTTTCTGGAGCACATTTTGACTTGTTGCTGAATGCTCCTATAATGTAACTCTAAATGACAATCAGAGCAACTTGAATTGCGTGTGTGCAGCCTTTTGCTCAAAAGTGATCAACGTTTCGTTTTCGGAGTCTCTTTTGACAATCTCTTCGAGAGCTGTTTTCAGTCATTAACAGAGCTGTTCTGAAAGTGTCCAAGCGGCCTGTTCTTAGAGTGGACTGTTTTTTGCATTCGTTCTCAAGTTATATCAAACTATCAAAGTGTTGTTTTCTGCCTTTCTCGAGCACATTTTGACTTGTTGTTGAATGCTCCTATAATGTAACTCTAAATGACAATCAGAGCAACTTGAATTGCGTGTGTGCAGCCTTTTGCTCAAAAGTGATCAACGTTTCGTTTTCAGAGTCTCTTTTGACAATCTCTTCGAGAGCTGTTTTCAGTCATTAACAGAGCTGTTCTGAAAGTGTCCAAGCGGCCTGTTCTGAGAGTGGACTGTTTTTTGCATTCGTTCTCAAGTTCTATCAGTGTTGTTTTCTGCTTTTCTGGAGCACATTTTGACTTGTTGCTGAATGCTCCTATAATGTAACTCTAAATGACAATCAGAGCAACTTGAATTGCGTGTGTGCAGCCTTTTGCTCAAAAGTGATCAACGTTTCGTTTTCGGAGTCTCTTTTGACAATCTCTTCGAGAGCTGTTTTCAGTCATTAACAGAGCTGTTCTGAAAGTGTCCAAGCGGCCTGTTCTTAGAGTGGACTGTTTTTTGCATTCGTTCTCAAGTTATATCAAACTATCAAAGTGTTGTTTTCTGCCTTTCTGGAGCACATTTTGACTTGTTGTTGAATGCTCCTATAATGTAACTCTAAATGACAATCAGAGCAACTTGAATTGCGTGTGGGCAGCCTTTTGCTCAAAAGTGATCAACGTTTCGTTTTCAGAGTCTCTTTTGACAATCTCTTTGAGAGCTGTTTTCAGTCATTAACAGAGCTGTTCTGAAAGTGTCCAAGCGGCCTGTTCTGAGAGTGGACTGTTTTTTGCATTCATTCTCAAGTTCTATCAGTGTTGTTTTCTGCTTTTCTGGAGCACATTTTGACTTGTTGCTGAATGCTCCTATAATGTAACTCTAAATGACAATCAGAGCAACTTGAATTGCGTGTGTGCAGCCTTTTGCTCAAAAGTGATCAACGTTTCGTTTTCGGAGTCTCTTTTGACAATCTCTTCGAGAGCTGTTTTCAGTCATTAACAGAGCTGTTCTGAAAGTGTCCAAGCGGCCTGTTCTTAGAGTGGACTGTTTTTTGCATTCGTTCTCAAGTTATATCAAACTATCAAAGTGTTGTTTTCTGCCTTTCTGGAGCACATTTTGACTTGTTGTTGAATGCTCCTATAATGTAACTCTAAATGACAATCAGAGTATGGTGAATTACGTGTGTGCAGCCTTTTGCTCAAAAGTTATCAATGTTTCGTTTTCAGAGTCTCTTTTGACAATCTCTTAAAGAGCTGATTTCAGTCATTAACAGAACTGTTCTGAAAGTGTCCAAGCAGCCTGTTCTGAGAGTGGACTGTTTTTTGCATTCGTTCTCAAGTTATATCAAAGTGTTGTTTTCTGCCTTTCTCGAGCACATTTGACTTGTTGTTGAATGCTCCTATAATGTAACTCTAAATGACAATCAGAGTATGTTGAATTACGTGTGTGCAGCCTTTTGCTCAAAAGTTATCAATGTTTCGTTTTCAGAGTCTCTTTTGACAATCTCTTAAAGAGCTGATTTCAGTCATTAACAGAACTGTTCTGAAAGTGTCCAAGCAGCCTGTTCTGAGAGTGGACTGTTTTTTGCATTCGTTCTCAAGTTATATCAAAGTGTTGTTTTCTGCCTTTCTCGAGCACATTTGACTTGTTGTTGAATGCTCCTATAATGTAACTCTAAATGACAATCAGAGCAACTTGAATTGCGTGTGTGCAGCCTTTTGCTCAAAAGTGATCAACGTTTCGTTTTCAGAGTCTCTTTTGACAATCTCTTCGAGAGCTGTTTTCAGTCACTAACAGAGCTGTTCTGAAAGTGTCCAAGCGGCCTGTTCTGAGAGTGGACTGATTTTTGCATTCGTTCTCAAGTTCTATCAGTGTTGTTTTCTGCTTTTCTGGAGCACATTTTGACTTGTTGCTGAATGCTCCTATAATGTAACTCTAAATGACAATCAGAGCAACTTGAATTGCGTGTGTGCAGCCTTTTGCTCAAAAGTGATCAACGTTTCGTTTTCGGAGTCTCTTTTGACAATCTCTTCGAGAGCTGTTTTCAGTCATTAACAGAGCTGTTCTGAAAGTGTCCAAGCGGCCTGTTCTTAGAGTGGACTGTTTTTTGCATTCGTTCTCAAGTTATATCAAACTATCAAAGTGTTGTTTTCTGCCTTTCTCGAGCACATTTTGACTTGTTGTTGAATGCTCCTATAATGTAACTCTAAATGACAATCAGAGCAACTTGAATTGCGTGTGTGCAGCCTTTTGCTCAAAAGTGATCAACATTTCGTTTTCAGAGTCTCTTTTGACAATCTCTTCGAGAGCTGTTTCCAGTCATTAACAGAGCTGTTCTGAAAGTGTCCAAGCGGCCTGTTCTGAGAGTGGACTGTTTTTTGCATTCGTTCTCAAGTTCTATCAGTGTTGTTTTCTGCTTTTCTGGAGCACATTTTGACTTGTTGCTGAATGCTCCTATAATGTAACTCTAAATGACAATCAGAGCAACTTGAATTGCGTGTGTGCAGCCTTTTGCTCAAAAGTGATCAACGTTTCGTTTTCGGAGTCTCTTTTGACAATCTCTTCGAGAGCTGTTTTCAGTCATTAACAGAGCTGTTCTGAAAGTGTCCAAGCGGCCTGTTCTTAGAGTGGATTGTTTTTTGCATTCGTTCTCAAGTTATATCAAACTATCAAAGTGTTGTTTTCTGCCTTTCTCGAGCACATTTTGACTTGTTGTTGAATGCTCCTATAATGTAACTCTAAATGACAATCAGAGCAACTTGAATTGCTTGTGTGCAGCCTTTTGCTCAAAAGTGATCAACATTTCGTTTTCAGAGTCTCTTTTGACAATCTCTTCGAGAGCTGTTTCCAGTCATTAACAGAGCTGTTCTGAAAGTGTCCAAGCGGCCTGTTCTGAGAGTGGACTGTTTTTTGCATTCGTTCTCAAGTTCTATCAGTGTTGTTTTCTGCTTTTCTGGAGCACATTTTGACTTGTTGCTGAATGCTCCTATAATGTAACTCTAAATGACAATCAGAGCAACTTGAATTGCGTGTGTGCAGCCTTTTGCTCAAAAGTGATCAACGTTTCGTTTTCGGAGTCTCTTTTGACAATCTCTTCGAGAGCTGTTTTCAGTCATTAACAGAGCTGTTCTGAAAGTGTCCAAGCGGCCTGTTCTTAGAGTGGACTGTTTTTTGCATTCGTTCTCAAGTTATATCAAACTATCAAAGTGTTGTTTTCTGCCTTTCTGGAGCACATTTTGACTTGTTGTTGAATGCTCCTATAATGTAACTCTAAATGACAATCAGAGTATGTTGAATTACGTGTGTGCAGCCTTTTGCTCAAAAGTTATCAATGTTTCGTTTTCAGAGTCTCTTTTGACAATCTCTTAAAGAGCTGATTTCAGTCATTAACAGAGCTGTTCTGAAAGTGTCCAAGCAGCCTGTTCTGAGAGTGGACTGTTTTTTGCATTCGTTCTCAAGTTATATCAAAGTGTTGTTTTCTGCCTTTCTCGAGCACATTTTGACTTGTTGTTGAATGCTCCTATAATGTAACTCTAAATGACAATCAGAGCAACTTGAATTGCGTGTGTGCAGCCTTTTGCTCAAAAGTGATCAACGTTTCGTTTTCAGAGTCTCTTTTGACAATCTCTTCGAGAGCTGTTTTCAGTCATTAACAGAGCTGTTCTGAAAGTGTCCAAGCGGCCTGTGCTTAGAGTGGACTGTTTTTTGCATTCGTTCTCAAGTTCTATCAGTGTTGTTTTCTGCTTTTCTGGAGCACATTTTGACTTGTTGCTGAATGCTCCTATAATGTAACTCTAAATGACAATCAGAGCAACTTGAATTGCGTGTGTGCAGCCTTTTGCTCAAAAGTGATCAACATTTCGTTTTCAGAGTCTCTTTTGACAATCTCTTCGAGAGCTGTTTTCAGTCATTAACAGAGCTGTTCTGAAAGTGTCCAAGCGGCCTGTTCTGAGAGTGGACTGTTTTTTGCATTCGTTCTCAAGTTCTATCAGTGTTGTTTTCTGCTTTTCTGGAGCACATTTTGACTTGTTGCTGAATGCTCCTATAATGTAACTCTAAATGACAATCAGAGTATGTTGAATTACGTGTGTGCAGCCTTTTGCTCAAAAGTTATCAATGTTTCGTTTTCAGAGTCTCTTTTGACAATCTCTTAAAGAGCTGATTTCAGTTATTAACAGAGCTGTTCTGAAAATGTCCAAGCAGCCTGTTCTGAGAGTGTTTTTTGCATTCGTCCTCAAGTTATATCAAAGTGTTGTTTTCTGCCTTTCTCGAGCACATTTTGACTTGTTGTTGAATGCTCCTATAATGTAACTCTAAATGACAATCAGAGCAACTTGAATTGCGTGTGTGCAGCCTTTTGCTCAAAAGTGATCAACGTTTCGTTTTCGGAGTCTCTTTTGACAATCTCTTCGAGAGCTGTTTTCAGTCATTAACAGAGCTGTTCTGAAAGTGTCCAAGCGGCCTGTTCTTAGAGTGGACTGTTTTTTGCATTCGTTCTCAAGTTATATCAAACTATCAAAGTGTTGTTTTCTGCCTTTCTCGAGCACATTTTGACTTGTTGTTGAATGCTCCTATAATGTAACTCTAAATGACAATCAGAGTATGTTGAATTACGTGTGTGCAGCCTTTTGCTCAAAAGTTATCAATGTTTCGTTTTCAGAGTCTCTTTTGACAATCTCTTAAAGAGCTGATTTCAGTCATTAACAGAACTGTTCTGAAAGTGTCCAAGCAGCCTGTTCTGAGAGTGGACTGTTTTTTGCATTCGTTCTCAAGTTATATCAAAGTGTTGTTTTCTGCCTTTCTCGAGCACATTTGACTTGTTGTTGAATGCTCCTATAATGTAACTCTAAATGACAATCAGAGTATGTTGAATTACGTGTGTGCAGCCTTTTGCTCAAAAGTTATCAATGTTTCGTTTTCAGAGTCTCTTTTGACAATCTCTTAAAGAGCTGATTTCAGTCATTAACAGAACTGTTCTGAAAGTGTCCAAGCAGCCTGTTCTGAGAGTGGACTGTTTTTTGCATTCGTTCTCAAGTTATATCAAAGTGTTGTTTTCTGCCTTTCTCGAGCACATTTGACTTGTTGTTGAATGCTCCTATAATGTAACTCTAAATGACAATCAGAGCAACTTGAATTGCGTGTGTGCAGCCTTTTGCTCAAAAGTGATCAACGTTTCGTTTTCAGAGTCTCTTTTGACAATCTCTTCGAGAGCTGTTTTCAGTCATTAACAGAGCTGTTCTGAAAGTGTCCAAGCGGCCTGTTCTTAGAGTGGACTGTTTTTTGCATTCGTTCTCAAGTTATATCAAACTATCAAAGTGTTGTTTTCTGCCTTTCTCGAGCACATTTTGACTTGTTGTTGAATGCTCCTATAATGTAACTCTAAATGACAATCAGAGCAACTTGAATTGCGTGTGTGCAGCCTTTTGCTCAAAAGTGATCAACATTTCGTTTTCAGAGTCTCTTTTGACAATCTCTTCGAGAGCTGTTTCCAGTCATTAACAGAGCTGTTCTGAAAGTGTCCAAGCGGCCTGTTCTGAGAGTGGACTGTTTTTTGCATTCGTTCTCAAGTTCTATCAGTGTTGTTTTCTGCTTTTCTGGAGCACATTTTGACTTGTTGCTGAATGCTCCTATAATGTAACTCTAAATGACAATCAGAGCAACTTGAATTGCGTGTGTGCAGCCTTTTGCTCAAAAGTGATCAACGTTTCGTTTTCGGAGTCTCTTTTGACAATCTCTTCGAGAGCTGTTTTCAGTCATTAACAGAGCTGTTCTGAAAGTGTCCAAGCGGCCTGTTCTTAGAGTGGACTGTTTTTTGCATTCGTTCTCAAGTTATATCAAACTATCAAAGTGTTGTTTTCTGCCTTTCTCGAGCACATTTTGACTTGTTGTTGAATGCTCCTATAATGTAACTCTAAATGACAATCAGAGCAACTTGAATTGCGTGTGTGCAGCCTTTTGCTCAAAAGTGATCAACATTTCGTTTTCAGAGTCTCTTTTGACAATCTCTTCGAGAGCTGTTTCCAGTCATTAACAGTGCTGTTCTGAAAGTGTCCAAGCGGCCTGTTCTGAGAGTGGACTGTTTTTTGCATTCGTTCTCAAGTTCTATCAGTGTTGTTTTCTGCTTTTCTGGAGCACATTTTGACTTGTTGCTGAATGCTCCTATAATGTAACTCTAAATGACAATCAGAGCAACTTGAATTGCGTGTGTGCAGCCTTTTGCTCAAAAGTGATCAACGTTTCGTTTTCGGAGTCTCTTTTGACAATCTCTTCGAGAGCTGTTTTCAGTCATTAACAGAGCTGTTCTGAAAGTGTCCAAGCGGCCTGTTCTTAGAGTGGACTGTTTTTTGCATTCGTTCTCAAGTTATATCAAACTATCAAAGTGTTGTTTTCTGCCTTTCTGGAGCACATTTTGACTTGTTGTTGAATGCTCCTATAATGTAACTCTAAATGACAATCAGAGTATGTTGAATTACGTGTGTGCAGCCTTTTGCTCAAAAGTTATCAATGTTTCGTTTTCAGAGTCTCTTTTGACAATCTCTTAAAGAGCTGATTTCAGTCATTAACAGAGCTGTTCTGAAAGTGTCCAAGCAGCCTGTTCTGAGAGTGGACTGTTTTTTGCATTCGTTCTCAAGTTATATCAAAGTGTTGTTTTCTGCCTTTCTCGAGCACATTTTGACTTGTTGTTGAATGCTCCTATAATGTAACTCTAAATGACAATCAGAGCAACTTGAATTGCGTGTGTGCAGCCTTTTGCTCAAAAGTGATCAACGTTTCGTTTTCAGAGTCTCTTTTGACAATCTCTTCGAGAGCTGTTTTCAGTCATTAACAGAGCTGTTCTGAAAGTGTCCAAGCGGCCTGTGCTTAGAGTGGACTGTTTTTTGCATTCGTTCTCAAGTTCTATCAGTGTTGTTTTCTGCTTTTCTGGAGCACATTTTGACTTGTTGCTGAATGCTCCTATAATGTAACTCTAAATGACAATCAGAGCAACTTGAATTGCGTGTGTGCAGCCTTTTGCTCAAAAGTGATCAACGTTTCGTTTTCAGAGTCTCTTTTGACAATCTCTTCGAGAGCTGTTTTCAGTCATTAACAGAGCTGTTCTGAAAGTGTCCAAGCGGCCTGTTCTGAGAGTGGACTGTTTTTTGCATTCGTTCTCAAGTTCTATCAGTGTTGTTTTCTGCTTTTCTGGAGCACATTTTGACTTGTTGCTGAATGCTCCTATAATGTAACTCTAAATGACAATCAGAGTATGTTGAATTACGTGTGTGCAGCCTTTTGCTCAAAAGTTATCAATGTTTCGTTTTCAGAGTCTCTTTTGACAATCTCTTAAAGAGCTGATTTCAGTTATTAACAGAGCTGTTCTGAAAATGTCCAAGCAGCCTGTTCTGAGAGTGTTTTTTGCATTCGTCCTCAAGTTATATCAAAGTGTTGTTTTCTGCCTTTCTCGAGCACATTTTGACTTGTTGTTGAATGCTCCTATAATGTAACTCTAAATGACAATCAGAGCAACTTGAATTGCGTGTGTGCAGCCTTTTGCTCAAAAGTGATCAACGTTTCGTTTTCGGAGTCTCTTTTGACAATCTCTTCGAGAGCTGTTTTCAGTCATTAACAGAGCTGTTCTGAAAGTGTCCAAGCGGCCTGTTCTTAGAGTGGACTGTTTTTTGCATTCGTTCTCAAGTTATATCAAACTATCAAAGTGTTGTTTTCTGCCTTTCTCGAGCACATTTTGACTTGTTGTTGAATGCTCCTATAATGTAACTCTAAATGACAATCAGAGCAACTTGAATTGCGTGTGTGCAGCCTTTTGCTCAAAAGTGATCAACGTTTCATTTTCGGAGTCTCTTTTGACAATCTCTTCGAGAGCTGTTTTCAGTCATTAACAGAGCTGTTCTGAAAGTGTCCAAGCGGCCTGTTCTTAGAGTGGACTGTTTTTTGCATTCGTTCTCAAGTTATATCAAACTATCAAAGTGTTGTTTTCTGCCTTTCTCGAGCACATTTTGACTTGTTGTTGAATGCTCCTATAATGTAACTCTAAATGACAATCAGAGCAACTTGAATTGCGTGTGTGCAGCCTTTTGCTCAAAAGTGATCAACGTTTCGTTTTCAGAGTCTCTTTTGACAATCTCTTCGAGAGCTGTTTTCAGTAATTAACAGAGCTGTTCTGAAAGTGTCCAAGCGGCCTGTTCTGAGAGTGAACTGTTTTTTGCATTCGTTCTCAAGTTCTATCAGTGTTGTTTTCTGCTTTTCTGGAGCACATTTTGACTTGTTGCTGAATGCTCCTATAATGTAACTCTAAATGACAATCAGAGCAACTTGAATTGCGTGTGTGCAGCCTTTTGCTCAAAAGTGATCAACGTTTCGTTTTCGGAGTCTCTTTTGACAATCTCTTCGAGAGCTGTTTTCAGTCATTAACAGAGCTGTTCTGAAAGTGTCCAAGCGGCCTGTTCTTAGAGTGGACTGTTTTTTGCATTCGTTCTCAAGTTATATCAAACTATCAAAGTGTTGTTTTCTGCCTTTCTGGAGCACATTTTGACTTGTTGTTGAATGCTCCTATAATGTAACTCTAAATGACAATCAGAGTATGTTGAATTACGTGTGTGCAGCCTTTTGCTCAAAAGTTATCAATGTTTCGTTTTCAGAGTCTCTTTTGACAATCTCTTTGAGAGCTGTTTTCAGTCATTAACAGAGCTGTTCTGAAAGTGTCCAAGCGGCCTGTTCTGAGAGTGGACTGTTTTTTGCATTCATTCTCAAGTTCTATCAGTGTTGTTTTCTGCTTTTCTGGAGCACATTTTGACTTGTTGCTGAATGCTCCTATAATGTAACTCTAAATGACAATCAGAGCAACTTGAATTGCGTGTGTGCAGCCTTTTGCTCAAAAGTGATCAACGTTTCGTTTTCGGAGTCTCTTTTGACAATCTCTTCGAGAGCTGTTTTCAGTCATTAACAGAGCTGTTCTGAAAGCGTCCAAGCGGCCTGTTCTTAGAGTGGACTGTTTTTTGCATTCGTTCTCAAGTTATATCAAACTATCAAAGTGTTGTTTTCTGCCTATCTGGAGCACATTTTGACTTGTTGTTGAATGCTCCTATAATGTAACTCTAAATGACAATCAGAGTATGTTGAATTACGTGTGTGCAGCCTTTTGCTCAAAAGTTATCAATGTTTCGTTTTCAGATCTCTTTTGACAATCTCTTAAAGAGCTGATTTCAGTCATTAACAGAACTGTTCTGAAAGTGTCCAAGCAGCCTGTTCTGAGAGTGGACTGTTTTTTGCATTCGTTCTCAAGTTATATCAAAGTGTTGTTTTCTGCCTTTCTCGAGCACATTTGACTTGTTGTTGAATGCTCCTATAATGTAACTCTAAATGACAATCAGAGTATGTTGAATTACGTGTGTGCAGCCTTTTGCTCAAAAGTTATCAATGTTTCGTTTTCAGAGTCTCTTTTGACAATCTCTTAAAGAGCTGATTTCAGTCATTAACAGAACTGTTCTGAAAGTGTCCAAGCAGCCTGTTCTGAGAGTGGACTGTTTTTTGCATTCGTTCTCAAGTTATATCAAAGTGTTGTTTTCTGCCTTTCTCGAGCACATTTGACTTGTTGTTGAATGCTCCTATAATGTAACTCTAAATGACAATCAGAGCAACTTGAATTGCGTGTGTGCAGCCTTTTGCTCAAAAGTGATCAACGTTTCGTTTTCAGAGTCTCTTTTGACAATCTCTTCCAGAGCTGTTTTCAGTCACTAACAGAGCTGTTCTGAAAGTGTCCAAGCGGCCTGTTCTGAGAGTGGACTGATTTTTGCATTCGTTCTCAAGTTCTATCAGTGTTGTTTTCTGCTTTTCTGGAGCACATTTTGACTTGTTGCTGAATGCTCCTATAATGTAACTCTAAATGACAATCAGAGCAACTTGAATTGCGTGTGTGCAGCCTTTTGCTCAAAAGTGATCAACGTTTCGTTTTCGGAGTCTCTTTTGACAATCTCTTCGAGAGCTGTTTTCAGTCATTAACAGAGCTGTTCTGAAAGTGTCCAAGCGGCCTGTTCTTAGAGTGGACTGTTTTTTGCATTCGTTCTCAAGTTATATCAAACTATCAAAGTGTTGTTTTCTGCCTTTCTCGAGCACATTTTGACTTGTTGTTGAATGCTCCTATAATGTAACTCTAAATGACAATCAGAGCAACTTGAATTGCGTGTGTGCAGCCTTTTGCTCAAAAGTGATCAACGTTTCGTTTTCAGAGTCTCTTTTGACAATCTCTTCGAGAGCTGTTTTCAGTCATTAACAGAGCTGTTCTGAAAGTGTCCAAGCGGCCTGTTCTGAGAGTGGACTGTTTTTTGCATTCGTTCTCAAGTTCTATCAGTGTTGTTTTCTGCTTTTCTGGAGCACATTTTGACTTGTTGCTGAATGCTCCTATAATGTAACTCTAAATGACAATCAGAGCAACTTGAATTGCGCGTGTTTAGCCTTTTGCTCAAAAGTGATCAACGTTTCGTTTTCGGAGTCTCTTTTGACAATCTCTTCGAGAGCTGTTTTCAGTCATTAACAGAGCTGTTCTGAAAGTGTCCAAGCGGCCTGTTCTTAGAGTGGACTGTTTTTTGCATTCGTTCTCAAGTTATATCAAACTATCAAAGTGTTGTTTTCTGCCTTTCTGGAGCACATTTTGACTTGTTGTTGAATGCTCCTATAATGTAACTCTAAATGACAATCAGAGTATGTTGAATTACGTGTGTGCAGCCTTTTGCTCAAAAGTTATCAATGTTTCGTTTTCAGAGTCTCTTTTGACAATCTCTTAAAGAGCTGATTTCAGTCATTAACAGAGCTGTTCTGAAAGTGTCCAAGCAGCCTGTTCTGAGAGTGGACTGTTTTTTGCATTCGTTCTCAAGTTATATCAAAGTGTTGTTTTCTGCCTTTCTCGAGCACATTTTGACTTGTTGTTGAATGCTCCTATAATGTAACTCTAAATGACAATCAGAGCAACTTGAATTGCATGTGTGCAGCCTTTTGCTCAAAAGTGATCAACGTTTCGTTTTCAGAGTCTCTTTTGACAATCTCTTCGAGAGCTGTTTTCAGTCATTAACAGAGCTGTTCTGAAAGTGTCCAAGCGGCCTGTGCTTAGAGTGGACTGTTTTTTGCATTCGTTCTCAAGTTCTATCAGTGTTGTTTTCTGCTTTTCTGGAGCACATTTTGACTTGTTGCTGAATGCTCCTATAATGTAACTCTAAATGACAATCAGAGCAACTTGAATTGCGTGTGTGCAGCCTTTTGCTCAAAAGTGATCAACATTTCGTTTTCGGAGTCTCTTTTGACAATCTCTTCGAGAGCTGTTTTCAGTCATTAACAGAGCTGTTCTGAAAGTGTCCAAGCGGCCTGTTCTTTGAGTGGACTGTTTTTTGCATTCGTTCTCAAGTTATATCAAACTATCAAAGTGTTGTTTTCTGCCTTTCTCGAGCACATTTTGACTTGTTGTTGAATGCTCCTATAATGTAACTCTAAATGACAATCAGAGCAACTTGAATTGCGTGTGTGCAGCCTTTTGCTCAAAAGTGATCAACGTTTCGTTTTCAGAGTCTCTTTTGACAATCTCTTCGAGAGCTGTTTTCAGTCATTAACAGAGCTGTTCTGAAAGTGTCCAAGCGGCCTGTTCTGAGAGGGGACTGTTTTTTGCATTCGTTCTCAAGTTCTATCAGTGTTGTTTTCTGCTTTTCTGGAGCACATTTTGACTTGTTGCTGAATGCTCCTATAATGTAACTCTAAATGACAATCAGAGCAACTTGAATTGCGTGTGTGCAGCCTTTTGCTCAAAAGTGATCAACATTTCGTTTTCGGAGTCTCTTTTGACAATCTCTTCGAGAGCTGTTTTCAGTCATTAACAGAGCTGTTCTGAAAGTGTCCAAGCGGCCTGTTCTTTGAGTGGACTGTTTTTTGCATTCGTTCTCAAGTTATATCAAACTATCAAAGTGTTGTTTTCTGCCTTTCTCGAGCACATTTTGACTTGTTGTTGAATGCTCCTATAATGTAACTCTAAATGACAATCAGAGCAACTTGAATTGCGCGTGTTTAGCCTTTTGCTCAAAAGTGATCAACGTTTCGTTTTCGGAGTCTCTTTTGACAATCTCTTCGAGAGCTGTTTTCAGTCATTAACAGAGCTGTTCTGAAAGTGTCCAAGCGGCCTGTTCTTAGAGTGGACTGTTTTTTGCATTCGTTCTCAAGTTATATCAAACTATCAAAGTGTTGTTTTCTGCCTTTCTGGAGCACATTTTGACTTGTTGTTGAATGCTCCTATAATGTAACTCTAAATGACAATCAGAGTATGTTGAATTACGTGTGTGCAGCCTTTTGCTCAAAAGTTATCAATGTTTCGTTTTCAGAGTCTCTTTTGACAATCTCTTAAAGAGCTGATTTCAGTCATTAACAGAGCTGTTCTGAAAGTGTCCAAGCAGCCTGTTCTGAGAGTGGACTGTTTTTTGCATTCGTTCTCAAGTTATATCAAAGTGTTGTTTTCTGCCTTTCTCGAGCACATTTTGACTTGTTGTTGAATGCTCCTATAATGTAACTCTAAATGACAATCAGAGCAACTTGAATTGCATGTGTGCAGCCTTTTGCTCAAAAGTGATCAACGTTTCGTTTTCAGAGTCTCTTTTGACAATCTCTTCGAGAGCTGTTTTCAGTCATTAACAGAGCTGTTCTGAAAGTGTCCAAGCGGCCTGTGCTTAGAGTGGACTGTTTTTTGCATTCGTTCTCAAGTTCTATCAGTGTTGTTTTCTGCTTTTCTGGAGCACATTTTGACTTGTTGCTGAATGCTCCTATAATGTAACTCTAAATGACAATCAGAGCAACTTGAATTGCGTGTGTGCAGCCTTTTGCTCAAAAGTGATCAACATTTCGTTTTCGGAGTCTCTTTTGACAATCTCTTCGAGAGCTGTTTTCAGTCATTAACAGAGCTGTTCTGAAAGTGTCCAAGCGGCCTGTTCTTTGAGTGGACTGTTTTTTGCATTCGTTCTCAAGTTATATCAAACTATCAAAGTGTTGTTTTCTGCCTTTCTCGAGCACATTTTGACTTGTTGTTGAATGCTCCTATAATGTAACTCTAAATGACAATCAGAGCAACTTGAATTGCGTGTGTGCAGCCTTTTGCTCAAAAGTGATCAACGTTTCGTTTTCAGAGTCTCTTTTGACAATCTCTTCGAGAGCTGTTTTCAGTCATTAACAGAGCTGTTCTGAAAGTGTCCAAGCGGCCTGTTCTGAGAGGGGACTGTTTTTTGCATTCGTTCTCAAGTTCTATCAGTGTTGTTTTCTGCTTTTCTGGAGCACATTTTGACTTGTTGCTGAATGCTCCTATAATGTAACTCTAAATGACAATCAGAGCAACTTGAATTGCGTGTGTGCAGCCTTTTGCTCAAAAGTGATCAACATTTCGTTTTCGGAGTCTCTTTTGACAATCTCTTCGAGAGCTGTTTTCAGTCATTAACAGAGCTGTTCTGAAAGTGTCCAAGCGGCCTGTTCTTTGAGTGGACTGTTTTTTGCATTCGTTCTCAAGTTATATCAAACTATCAAAGTGTTGTTTTCTGCCTTTCTCGAGCACATTTTGACTTGTTGTTGAATGCTCCTATAATGTAACTCTAAATGACAATCAGAGCAACTTGAATTGCGTGTGTGCAGCCTTTTGCTCAAAAGTGATCAGCGTTTCGTTTTCAGAGTCTCTTTTGACAATCTCTTCGAGAGCTGTTTTCAGTCATTAACAGAGCTGTTCTGAAAGTGTCCAAGCGGCCTGTTCTGAGAGTGGACTGTTTTTTGCATTCGTTCTCAAGTTCTATCAGTGTTGTTTTCTGCTTTTCTGGAGCACATTTTGACTTGTTGCTGAATGCTCCTATAATGTAACTCTAAATGACAATCAGAGCAACTTGAATTGCGTGTGTGCAGCCTTTTGCTCAAAAGTGATCAACGTTTCGTTTTCGGAGTCTCTTTTGACAATCTCTTCGAGAGCTGTTTTCAGTCATTAACAGAGCTGTTCTGAAAGTGTCCAAGCGGCCTGTTCTGAGAGTGGACTGTTTTTTGCATTCGTTCTCAAGTTCTATCAGTGTTGTTTTCTGCTTTTCTGGAGCACATTTTGACTTGTTGCTGAATGCTCCTATAATGTAACTCTAAATGACAATCAGAGCAACTTGAATTGCGTGTGTGCAGCCTTTTGCTCAAAAGTGATCAACGTTTCGTTTTCAGAGTCTCTTTTGACAATCTCTTCGAGAGCTGTTTTCAGTCATTAACAGAGCTGTTCTGAAAGTGTCCAAGCGGCCTGTTCTGAGAGTGGACTGTTTTTTGCATTCGTTCTCAAGTTCTATCAGTGTTGTTTTCTGCTTTTCTGGAGCACATTTTGACTTGTTGCTGAATGCTCCTATAATGTAACTCTATATGACAATCAGAGCAACTTGAATTGCGTGTGTGCAGCCTTTTGCTCAAAAGTGATCAACGTTTCGTTTTCGGAGTCTCTTTTGACAATCTCTTCGAGAGCTGTTTTCAGTCATTAACAGAGCTGTTCTGAAAGTGTCCAAGCGGCCTGTTCTTAGAGTGGACTGTTTTTTGCATTCGTTCTCAAGTTATATCAAACTATCAAAGTGTTGTTTTCTGCCTTTCTGGAGCACATTTTGACTTGTTGTTGAATGCTCCTATAATGTAACTCTAAATGACAATCAGAGTATGTTGAATTACGTGTGTGCAGCCTTTTGCTCAAAAGTTATCAATGTTTCGTTTTCAGAGTCTCTTTTGACAATCTCTTAAAGAGCTGATTTCAGTCATTAACAGAGCTGTTCTGAAAGTGTCCAAGCAGCCTGTTCTGAGAGTGGACTGTTTTTTGCATTCGTTCTCAAGTTATATCAAAGTGTTGTTTTCTGCCTTTCTCGAGCACATTTTGACTTGTTGTTGAATGCTCCTATAATGTAACTCTAAATGACAATCAGAGCAACTTGAATTGCGTGTGTGCAGCCTTTTGCTCAAAAGTGATCAACGTTTCGTTTTCAGAGTCTCTTTTGACAATCTCTTCGAGAGCTGTTTTCAGTCATTAACAGAGCTGTTCTGAAAGTGTCCAAGCGGCCTGTGCTTAGAGTGGACTGTTTTTTGCATTCGTTCTCAAGTTCTATCAGTGTTGTTTTCTGCTTTTCTGGAGCACATTTTGACTTGTTGCTGAATGCTCCTATAATGTAACTCTAAATGACAATCAGAGCAACTTGAATTGCGTGTGTGCAGCCTTTTGCTCAAAAGTGATCAACATTTCGTTTTCGGAGTCTCTTTTGACAATCTCTTCGAGAGCTGTTTTCAGTCATTAACAGAGCTGTTCTGAAAGTGTCCAAGCGGCCTGTTCTTTGAGTGGACTGTTTTTTGCATTCGTTCTCAAGTTCTATCAGTGTTGTTTTCTGCTTTTCTGGAGCACATTTTGACGTTGCTGAATGCTCCTATAATGTAACTCTAAATGACAATCAGAGCAACTTGAATTGCGTGTGTGCAGCCTTTTGCTCAAAAGTGATCAACATTTCGTTTTCGGAGTCTCTTTTGACAATCTCTTCGAGAGCTGTTTTCAGTCATTAACAGAGCTGTTCTGAAAGTGTCCAAGCGGCCTGTTCTTTGAGTGGACTGTTTTTTGCATTCGTTCTCAAGTTATATCAAACTATCAAAGTGTTGTTTTCTGCCTTTCTCGAGCACATTTTGACTTGTTGTTGAATGCTCCTATAATGTAACTCTAAATGACAATCAGAGCAACTTGAATTGCGTGTGTGCAGCCTTTTGCTCAAAAGTGATCAGCGTTTCGTTTTCAGAGTCTCTTTTGACAATCTCTTCGAGAGCTGTTTTCAGTCATTAACAGAGCTGTTCTGAAAGTGTCCAAGCGGCCTGTTCTGAGAGTGGACTGTTTTTTGCATTCGTTCTCAAGTTCTATCAGTGTTGTTTTCTGCTTTTCTGGAGCACATTTTGACTTGTTGCTGAATGCTCCTATAATGTAACTCTAAATGACAATCAGAGCAACTTGAATTGCGCGTGTTTAGCCTTTTGCTCAAAAGTGATCAACGTTTCGTTTTCGGAGTCTCTTTTGACAATCTCTTCGAGAGCTGTTTTCAGTCATTAACAGAGCTGTTCTGAAAGTGTCCAAGCGGCCTGTTCTTAGAGTGGACTGTTTTTTGCATTCGTTCTCAAGTTATATCAAACTATCAAAGTGTTGTTTTCTGCCTTTCTGGAGCACATTTTGACTTGTTGTTGAATGCTCCTATAATGTAACTCTAAATGACAATCAGAGTATGTTGAATTACGTGTGTGCAGCCTTTTGCTCAAAAGTTATCAATGTTTCGTTTTCAGAGTCTCTTTTGACAATCTCTTAAAGAGCTGATTTCAGTCATTAACAGAGCTGTTCTGAAAGTGTCCAAGCAGCCTGTTCTGAGAGTGGACTGTTTTTTGCATTCGTTCTCAAGTTATATCAAAGTGTTGTTTTCTGCCTTTCTCGAGCACATTTTGACTTGTTGTTGAATGCTCCTATAATGTAACTCTAAATGACAATCAGAGCAACTTGAATTGCGTGTGTGCAGCCTTTTGCTCAAAAGTGATCAACGTTTCGTTTTCAGAGTCTCTTTTGACAATCTCTTCGAGAGCTGTTTTCAGTCATTAACAGAACTGTTCTGAAAGTGTCCAAGCGGCCTGTGCTTAGAGTGGACTGTTTTTTGCATTCGTTCTCAAGTTCTATCAGTGTTGTTTTCTGCTTTTCTGGAGCACATTTTGACTTGTTGCTGAATGCTCCTATAATGTAACTCTAAATGACAATCAGAGCAACTTGAATTGCGTGTGTGCAGCCTTTTGCTCAAAAGTGATCAACATTTCGTTTTCGGAGTCTCTTTTGACAATCTCTTCGAGAGCTGTTTTCAGTCATTAACAGAGCTGTTCTGAAAGTGTCCAAGCGGCCTGTTCTTTGAGTGGACTGTTTTTTGCATTCGTTCTCAAGTTATATCAAACTATCAAAGTGTTGTTTTCTGCCTTTCTCGAGCACATTTTGACTTGTTGTTGAATGCTCCTATAATGTAACTCTAAATGACAATCAGAGCAACTTGAATTGCGTGTGTGCAGCCTTTTGCTCAAAAGTGATCAACGTTTCGTTTTCAGAGTCTCTTTTGACAATCTCTTCGAGAGCTGTTTTCAGTCATTAACAGAGCTGTTCTGAAAGTGTCCAAGCGGCCTGTTCTGAGAGGGGACTGTTTTTTGCATTCGTTCTCAAGTTCTATCAGTGTTGTTTTCTGCTTTTCTGGAGCACATTTTGACTTGTTGCTGAATGCTCCTATAATGTAACTCTAAATGACAATCAGAGCAACTTGAATTGCGTGTGTGCAGCCTTTTGCTCAAAAGTGATCAACATTTCGTTTTCGGAGTCTCTTTTGACAATCTCTTCGAGAGCTGTTTTCAGTCATTAACAGAGCTGTTCTGAAAGTGTCCAAGCGGCCTGTTCTTTGAGTGGACTGTTTTTTGCATTCGTTCTCAAGTTATATCAAACTATCAAAGTGTTGTTTTCTGCCTTTCTCGAGCACATTTTGACTTGTTGTTGAATGCTCCTATAATGTAACTCTAAATGACAATCAGAGCAACTTGAATTGCGTGTGTGCAGCCTTTTGCTCAAAAGTGATCAGCGTTTCGTTTTCAGAGTCTCTTTTGACAATCTCTTCGAGAGCTGTTTTCAGTCATTAACAGAGCTGTTCTGAAAGTGTCCAAGCGGCCTGTTCTGAGAGTGGACTGTTTTTTGCATTCGTTCTCAAGTTCTATCAGTGTTGTTTTCTGCTTTTCTGGAGCACATTTTGACTTGTTGCTGAATGCTCCTATAATGTAACTCTAAATGACAATCAGAGCAACTTGAATTGCGTGTGTGCAGCCTTTTGCTCAAAAGTGATCAACGTTTCGTTTTCGGAGTCTCTTTTGACAATCTCTTCGAGAGCTGTTTTCAGTCATTAACAGAGCTGTTCTGAAAGTGTCCAAGCGGCCTGTTCTGAGAGTGGACTGTTTTTTGCATTCGTTCTCAAGTTCTATCAGTGTTGTTTTCTGCTTTTCTGGAGCACATTTTGACTTGTTGCTGAATGCTCCTATAATGTAACTCTAAATGACAATCAGAGCAACTTGAATTGCGTGTGTGCAGCCTTTTGCTCAAAAGTGATCAACGTTTCGTTTTCAGAGTCTCTTTTGACAATCTCTTCGAGAGCTGTTTTCAGTCATTAACAGAGCTGTTCTGAAAGTGTCCAAGCGGCCTGTTCTGAGAGTGGACTGTTTTTTGCATTCGTTCTCAAGTTCTATCAGTGTTGTTTTCTGCTTTTCTGGAGCACATTTTGACTTGTTGCTGAATGCTCCTATAATGTAACTCTAAATGACAATCAGAGCAACTTGAATTGCGTGTGTGCAGCCTTTTGCTCAAAAGTGATCAACGTTTCGTTTTCGGAGTCTCTTTTGACAATCTCTTCGAGAGCTGTTTTCAGTCATTAACAGAGCTGTTCTGAAAGTGTCCAAGCGGCCTGTTCTTAGAGTGGACTGTTTTTTGCATTCGTTCTCAAGTTATATCAAACTATCAAAGTGTTGTTTTCTGCCTTTCTGGAGCACATTTTGACTTGTTGTTGAATGCTCCTATAATGTAACTCTAAATGACAATCAGAGTATGTTGAATTACGTGTGTGCAGCCTTTTGCTCAAAAGTTATCAATGTTTCGTTTTCAGAGTCTCTTTTGACAATCTCTTAAAGAGCTGATTTCAGTCATTAACAGAGCTGTTCTGAAAGTGTCCAAGCAGCCTGTTCTGAGAGTGGACTGTTTTTTGCATTCGTTCTCAAGTTATATCAAAGTGTTGTTTTCTGCCTTTCTCGAGCACATTTTGACTTGTTGTTGAATGCTCCTATAATGTAACTCTAAATGACAATCAGAGCAACTTGAATTGCGTGTGTGCAGCCTTTTGCTCAAAAGTGATCAACGTTTCGTTTTCAGAGTCTCTTTTGACAATTTCTTCGAGAGCTGTTTTCAGTCATTAACAGAGCTGTTCTGAAAGTGTCCAAGCGGCCTGTGCTTAGAGTGGACTGTTTTTTGCATTCGTTCTCAAGTTCTATCAGTGTTGTTTTCTGCTTTTCTGGAGCACATTTTGACTTGTTGCTGAATGCTCCTATAATGTAACTCTAAATGACAATCAGAGCAACTTGAATTGCGTGTGTGCAGCCTTTTGCTCAAAAGTGATCAACATTTCGTTTTCGGAGTCTCTTTTGACAATCTCTTCGAGAGCTGTTTTCAGTCATTAACAGAGCTGTTCTGAAAGTGTCCAAGCGGCCTGTTCTTTGAGTGGACTGTTTTTTGCATTCGTTCTCAAGTTCTATCAGTGTTGTTTTCTGCTTTTCTGGAGCACATTTTGACTTGTTGCTGAATGCTCCTATAATGTAACTCTAAATGACAATCAGAGCAACTTGAATTGCGTGTGTGCAGCCTTTTGCTCAAAAGTGATCAACATTTCGTTTTCGGAGTCTCTTTTGACAATCTCTTCGAGAGCTGTTTTCAGTCATTAACAGAGCTGTTCTGAAAGTGTCCAAGCGGCCTGTTCTTTGAGTGGACTGTTTTTTGCATTCGTTCTCAAGTTATATCAAACTATCAAAGTGTTGTTTTCTGCCTTTCTCGAGCACATTTTGACTTGTTGTTGAATGCTCCTATAATGTAACTCTAAATGACAATCAGAGCAACTTGAATTGCGTGTGTGCAGCCTTTTGCTCAAAAGTGATCAGCGTTTCGTTTTCAGAGTCTCTTTTGACAATCTCTTCGAGAGCTGTTTTCAGTCATTAACAGAGCTGTTCTGAAAGTGTCCAAGCGGCCTGTTCTGAGAGTGGACTGTTTTTTGCATTCGTTCTCAAGTTCTATCAGTGTTGTTTTCTGCTTTTCTGGAGCACATTTTGACTTGTTGCTGAATGCTTCTATAATGTAACTCTAAATGACAATCAGAGCAACTTGAATTGCGTGTGTGCAGCCTTTTGCTCAAAAGTGATCAACGTTTCGTTTTCGGAGTCTCTTTTGACAATCTCTTCGAGAGCTGTTTTCAGTCATTAACAGAGCTGTTCTGAAAGTGTCCAAGCGGCCTGTTCTTAGAGTGGACTGTTTTTTGCATTCGTTCTCAAGTTATATCAAACTATCAAAGTGTTGTTTTCTGCCTTTCTGGAGCACATTTTGACTTGTTGTTGAATGCTCCTATAATGTAACTCTAAATGACAATCAGAGTATGTTGAATTACGTGTGTGCAGCCTTTTGCTCAAAAGTTATCAATGTTTCGTTTTCAGAGTCTCTTTTGACAATCTCTTAAAGAGCTGATTTCAGTCATTAACAGAGCTGTTCTGAAAGTGTCCAAGCAGCCTGTTCTGAGAGTGGACTGTTTTTTGCATTCGTTCTCAAGTTATATCAAAGTGTTGTTTTCTGCCTTTCTCGAGCACATTTTGACTTGTTGTTGAATGCTCCTATAATGTAACTCTAAATGACAATCAGAGCAACTTGAATTGCGTGTGTGCAGCCTTTTGCTCAAAAGTGATCAACGTTTCGTTTTCGGAGTCTCTTTTGACAATCTCTTCGAGAGCTGTTTTCAGTCATTAACAGAGCTGTTCTGAAAGTGTCCAAGCGGCCTGTTCTTAGAGTGGACTGTTTTTTGCATTCGTTCTCAAGTTATATCAAACTATCAAAGTGTTGTTTTCTGCCTTTCTGGAGCACATTTTGACTTGTTGTTGAATGCTCCTATAATGTAACTCTAAATGACAATCAGAGTATGTTGAATTACGTGTGTGCAGCCTTTTGCTCAAAAGTTATCAATGTTTCGTTTTCAGAGTCTCTTTTGACAATCTCTTAAAGAGCTGATTTCAGTCATTAACAGAGCTGTTCTGAAAGTGTCCAAGCGGCCTGTTCTGAGAGTGGACTGTTTTTTGCATTCGTTCTCAAGTTCTATCAGTGTTGTTTTCTGCTTTTCTGGAGCACATTTTGACTTGTTGCTGAATGCTCCTATAATGTAACTCTAAATGACAATCAGAGCAACTTGAATTGCGTGTGTGCAGCCTTTTGCTCAAAAGTGATCAACGTTTCGTTTTCGGAGTCTCTTTTGACAATCTCTTCGAGAGCTGTTTTCAGTCATTAACAGAGCTGTTCTGAAAGAGTCCAAGCGGCCTGTTCTGAGAGTGGACTGTTTTTTGCATTCGTTCTCAAGTTATATCAAACTATCAAAGTGTTGTTTTCTGCCTTTCTCGAGCACATTTTGACTTGTTGTTGAATGCTCCTATAATGTAACTCTAAATGACAATCAGAGTATGTTGAATTACGTGTGTGCAGCCTTTTGCTCAAAAGTTATCAATGTTTCGTTTTCAGAGTCTCTTTTGACAATCTCTTAAAGAGCTGATTTCAGTCATTAACAGAGCTGTTCTGAAAGTGTCCAAGCAGCCTGTTCTGAGAGTGGACTGTTTTTTGCATTCGTTCTCAAGTTATATCAAAGTGTTGTTTTCTGCCTTTCTCGGGCACATTTTGACTTGTTGTTGAATGCTCCTATAATGTAACTCTAAATGACAATCAGAGCAACTTGAATTGCGTGTGTGTAGCCTTTTGCTCAAAAGTTATCAATGTTTCGTTTTCAGAGTCTCTTTTGACAATCTCTTAAAGAGCTGATTTCAGTCATTAACAGAGCTGTTCTGAAAGTGTCCAAGCGGCCTGTTCTGAGAGTGGACTGTTTTTTGCATTCGTTCTCAAGTTCTATCAGTGTTGTGTTCTGCTTTTCTGGAGCACATTTTGACTTGTTGCTGAATGCTCCTATAATGTAACTCTAAATGACAATCAGAGCAACTTGAATTGCGTGTGTGCAGCCTTTTGCTCAAAAGTGATCAACGTTTCGTTTTCGGAGTCTCTTTTGACAATCTCTTCGAGAGCTGTTTTCAGTCATTAACAGAGCTGTTCTGAAAGTGTCCAAGCGGCCTGTTCTTAGAGTGGACTGTTTTTTGCATTCGTTCTCAAGTTATATTAAACTATCAAAGTGTTTTTTTCTTTCTTTCTGGAGCACATTTTGACTTGTTGTTGAATGCTCCTATAATGTAACTCTAAATGACAATCAGAGTATGTTGAATTACGTGTGTGCAGCCTTTTGCTCAAAAGTTATCAATGTTTCATTTTCAGAGTCTCTTTTGACAATCTCTTAAAGAGCTGATTTCAGTCATTAACAGAGCTGTTCTGAAAGTGTCCAAGTGGCCTGTTCTGAGAGTGGACTGTTTTTTGCATTCGTTCTCAAGTTCTATCAGTGTTGTTTTCTGCTTTTCTGGAGCACATTTTGACTTGTTGCTGAATGCTCCTATAATGTAACTCTAAATGACAATCAGAGCAACTTGAATTGCGTGTGTGCAGCCTTTTGCTCAAAAGTGATCAACGTTTCGTTTTCGGAGTCTCTTTTGACAATCTCTTTGAGAGCTGTTTTCAGTCATTAACAGAGCTGTTCTGAAAGTGTCCAAGCGGCCTGTTCTGAGAGTGGACTGTTTTTTGCATTCGTTCTCAAGTTATATCAAACTATCAAAGTGTTGTTTTCTGCCTTTCTCGAGCACATTTTGACTTGTTGTTGAATGCTCCTATAATGTAACTCTAAATGACAATCAGAGTATGTTGAATTACGTGTGTGCAGCCTTTTGCTCAAAAGTTATCAATGTTTCGTTTTCAGAGTCTCTTTTGACAATCTCTTAAAGAGCTGATTTCAGTCATTAACAGAGCTGTTCTGAAAGTGTCCAAGCAGCCTGTTCTGAGAGTGGACTGTTTTTTGCATTCGTTCTCAAGTTATATCAAAGTGTTGTTTTCTGCCTTTCTCGAGCACATTTTGACTTGTTGTTGAATGCTCCTATAATGTAACTCTAAATGACAATCAGAGCAACTTGAATTGCGTGTGTGTAGCCTTTTGCTCAAAAGTTATCAATGTTTCGTTTTCAGAGTCTCTTTTGACAATCTCTTAAAGAGCTGATTTCAGTCATTAACAGAGCTGTTCTGAAAGTGTCCAAGCGGCCTGTTCTGAGAGTGGACTGTTTTTTGCATTCGTTCTCAAGTTCTATCAGTGTTGTGTTCTGCTTTTCTGGAGCACATTTTGACTTGTTGCTGAATGCTCCTATAATGTAACTCTAAATGACAATCAGAGCAACTTGAATTGCGTGTGTGCAGCCTTTTGCTCAAAAGTGATCAACGTTTCGTTTTCGGAGTCTCTTTTGACAATCTCTTCGAGAGCTGTTTTCAGTCATTAACAGAGCTGTTCTGAAAGTGTCCAAGCGGCCTGTTCTTAGAGTGGACTGTTTTTTGCATTCGTTCTCAAGTTATATCAAACTATCAAAGTGTTTTTTTCTTTCTTTCTGGAGCACATTTTGACTTGTTGTTGAATGCTCCTATAATGTAACTCTAAATGACAATCAGAGTATGTTGAATTACGTGTGTGCAGCCTTTTGCTCAAAAGTTATCAATGTTTCGTTTTCAGAGTCTCTTTTGACAATCTCTTAAAGAGCTGATTTCAGTCATTAACAGAGCTGTTCTGAAAGTGTCCAAGCAGCCTGTTCTGAGAGTGGACTGTTTTTTGCATTCGTTCTCAAGTTATATCAAAGTGTTGTTTTCTGCCTTTCTCGAGCACATTTTGACTTGTTGTTGAATGCTCCTATAATGTAACTCTAAATGACAATCAGAGCAACTTGAATTGCGTGTGTGTAGCCTTTTGCTCAAAAGTTATCAATGTTTCGTTTTCAGAGTCTCTTTTGACAATCTCTTAAAGAGCTGATTTCAGTCATTAACAGAGCTGTTCTGAAAGTGTCCAAGCGGCCTGTTCTGAGAGTGGACTGTTTTTTGCATTCGTTCTCAAGTTCTATCAGTGTTGTGTTCTGCTTTTCTGGAGCACATTTTGACTTGTTGCTGAATGCTCCTATAATGTAACTCTAAATGACAATCAGAGCAACTTGAATTGCGTGTGTGCAGCCTTTTGCTCAAAAGTGATCAACGTTTCGTTTTCGGAGTCTCTTTTGACAATCTCTTCGAGAGCTGTTTTCAGTCATTAACAGAGCTGTTCTGAAAGTGTCCAAGCGGCCTGTTCTTAGAGTGGACTGTTTTTTGCATTCGTTCTCAAGTTATATCAAACTATCAAAGTGTTTTTTTCTTTCTTTCTGGAGCACATTTTGACTTGTTGTTGAATGCTCCTATAATGTAACTCTAAATGACAATCAGAGTATGTTGAATTACGTGTGTGCAGCCTTTTGCTCAAAAGTTATCAATGTTTCGTTTTCAGAGTCTCTTTTGACAATTTCTTAAAGAGCTGATTTCAGTCATTAACAGAGCTGTTCTGAAAGTGTCCAAGCTGCCTGTTCTGAGAGTGGACTGTTTTTTGCATTCGTTCTCAAGTTCTATCAGTGTTGTTTTCTGCTTTTCTGGAGCACATTTTGACTTGTTGCTGAATGCTCCTATAATGTAACTCTAAATGACAATCAGAGCAACTTGAATTGCGTGTGTGCAGCCTTTTGCTCAAAAGTGATCAACGTTTCGTTTTCGGAGTCTCTTTTGACAATCTCTTCGAGAGCTGTTTTCAGTCATTAACAGAGCTGTTCTGAAAGTGTCCAAGCGGCCTGTTCTGAGAGTGGACTGTTTTTTGCATTCGTTCTCAAGTTCTATCAGTGTTGTTTTCTGCTTTTCTGGAGCACATTTTGACTTGTTGCTGAATGCTCCTATAATGTAACTCTAAATGACAATCAGAGCAACTTGAATTGCGTGTGTGCAGCCTTTTGCTCAAAAGTGATCAACGTTTCGTTTTCAGAGTCTCTTTTGACAATCTCTTCGAGAGCTGTTTTCAGTCATTAACAGAGCTGTTCTGAAAGTGTCCAAGCGGCCTGTTCTGAGAGTGGACTGTTTTTTGCATTCGTTCTCAAGTTCTATCAGTGTTGTTTTCTGCTTTTCTGGAGCACATTTTGACTTGTTGCTGAATGCTCCTATAATGTAACTCTAAATGACAATCAGAGCAACTTGAATTGCGTGTGTGCAGCCTTTTGCTCAAAAGTGATCAACGTTTCGTTTTCGGAGTCTCTTTTGACAATCTCTTCGAGAGCTGTTTTCAGTCATTAACAGAGCTGTTCTGAAAGTGTCCAAGCGGCCTGTTCTTAGAGTGGACTGTTTTTTGCATTCGTTCTCAAGTTATATCAAACTATCAAAGTGTTGTTTTCTGCCTTTCTGGAGCACATTTTGACTTGTTGTTGAATGCTCCTATAATGTAACTCTAAATGACAATCAGAGTATGTTGAATTACGTGTGTGCAGCCTTTTGCTCAAAAGTTATCAATGTTTCGTTTTCAGAGTCTCTTTTGACAATCTCTTAAAGAGCTGATTTCAGTCATTAACAGAGCTGTTCTGAAAGTGTCCAAGCAGCCTGTTCTGAGAGTGGACTGTTTTTTGCATTCGTTCTCAAGTTATATCAAAGTGTTGTTTTCTGCCTTTCTCGAGCACATTTTGACTTGTTGTTGAATGCTCCTATAATGTAACTCTAAATGACAATCAGAGCAACTTGAATTGCGTGTGTGCAGCCTTTTGCTCAAAAGTGATCAACGTTTCGTTTTCAGAGTCTCTTTTGACAATCTCTTCGAGAGCTGTTTTCAGTCATTAACAGAGCTGTTCTGAAAGTGTCCAAGCGGCCTGTGCTTAGAGTGGACTGTTTTTTGCATTCGTTCTCAAGTTCTATCAGTGTTGTTTTCTGCTTTTCTGGAGCACATTTTGACTTGTTGCTGAATGCTCCTATAATGTAACTCTAAATGACAATCAGAGCAACTTGAATTGCGTGTGTGCAGCCTTTTGCTCAAAAGTGATCAACATTTCGTTTTCGGAGTCTCTTTTGACAATCTCTTCGAGAGCTGTTTTCAGTCATTAACAGAGCTGTTCTGAAAGTGTCTAAGCGGCCTGTTCTTTGAGTGGACTGTTTTTTGCATTCGTTCTCAAGTTCTATCAGTGTTGTTTTCTGCTTTTCTGGAGCACATTTTGACTTGTTGCTGAATGCTCCTATAATGTAACTCTAAATGACAATCAGAGCAACTTGAATTGCGTGTGTGCAGCCTTTTGCTCAAAAGTGATCAACATTTCGTTTTCGGAGTCTCTTTTGACAATCTCTTCGAGAGCTGTTTTCAGTCATTAACAGAGCTGTTCTGAAAGTGTCCAAGCGGCCTGTTCTTTGAGTGGACTGTTTTTTGCATTCGTTCTCAAGTTATATCAAACTATCAAAGTGTTGTTTTCTGCCTTTCTCGAGCACATTTTGACTTGTTGTTGAATGCTCCTATAATGTAACTCTAAATGACAATCAGAGCAACTTGAATTGCGTGTGTGCAGCCTTTTGCTCAAAAGTGATCAGCGTTTCGTTTTCAGAGTCTCTTTTGACAATCTCTTCGAGAGCTGTTTTCAGTCATTAACAGAGCTGTTCTGAAAGTGTCCAAGCGGCCTGTTCTGAGAGTGGACTGTTTTTTGCATTCGTTCTCAAGTTCTATCAGTGTTGTTTTCTGCTTTTCTGGAGCACATTTTGACTTGTTGCTGAATGCTCCTATAATGTAACTCTAAATGACAATCAGAGCAACTTGAATTGCGCGTGTTTAGCCTTTTGCTCAAAAGTGATCAACGTTTCGTTTTCGGAGTCTCTTTTGACAATCTCTTCGAGAGCTGTTTTCAGTCATTAACAGAGCTGTTCTGAAAGTGTCCAAGCGGCCTGTTCTTAGAGTGGACTGTTTTTTGCATTCGTTCTCAAGTTATATCAAACTATCAAAGTGTTGTTTTCTGCCTTTCTGGAGCACATTTTGACTTGTTGTTGAATGCTCCTATAATGTAACTCTAAATGACAATCAGAGTATGTTGAATTACGTGTGTGCAGCCTTTTGCTCAAAAGTTATCAATGTTTCGTTTTCAGAGTCTCTTTTGACAATCTCTTAAAGAGCTGATTTCAGTCATTAACAGAGCTGTTCTGAAAGTGTCCAAGCAGCCTGTTCTGAGAGTGGACTGTTTTTTGCATTCGTTCTCAAGTTATATCAAAGTGTTGTTTTCTGCCTTTCTCGAGCACATTTTGACTTGTTGTTGAATGCTCCTATAATGTAACTCTAAATGACAATCAGAGCAACTTGAATTGCGTGTGTGCAGCCTTTTGCTCAAAAGTGATCAACGTTTAGTTTTCAGAGTCTCTTTTGACAATCTCTTCGAGAGCTGTTTTCAGTCATTAACAGAACTGTTCTGAAAGTGTCCAAGCGGCCTGTGCTTAGAGTGGACTGTTTTTTGCATTCGTTCTCAAGTTCTATCAGTGTTGTTTTCTGCTTTTCTGGAGCACATTTTGACTTGTTGCTGAATGCTCCTATAATGTAACTCTAAATGACAATCAGAGCAACTTGAATTGCGTGTGTGCAGCCTTTTGCTCAAAAGTGATCAACATTTCGTTTTCGGAGTCTCTTTTGACAATCTCTTCGAGAGCTGTTTTCAGTCATTAACAGAGCTGTTCTGAAAGTGTCCAAGCGGCCTGTTCTTTGAGTGGACTGTTTTTTGCATTCGTTCTCAAGTTATATCAAACTATCAAAGTGTTGTTTTCTGCCTTTCTCGAGCACATTTTGACTTGTTGTTGAATGCTCCTATAATGTAACTCTAAATGACAATCAGAGCAACTTGAATTGCGTGTGTGCAGCCTTTTGCTCAAAAGTGATCAACGTTTCGTTTTCAGAGTCTCTTTTGACAATCTCTTCGAGAGCTGTTTTCAGTCATTAACAGAGCTGTTCTGAAAGTGTCCAAGCGGCCTGTTCTGAGAGGGGACTGTTTTTTGCATTCGTTCTCAAGTTCTATCAGTGTTGTTTTCTGCTTTTCTGGAGCACATTTTGACTTGTTGCTGAATGCTCCTATAATGTAACTCTAAATGACAATCAGAGCAACTTGAATTGCGCGTGTTTAGCCTTTTGCTCAAAAGTGATCAACGTTTCGTTTTCGGAGTCTCTTTTGACAATCTCTTCGAGAGCTGTTTTCAGTCATTAACAGAGCTGTTCTGAAAGTGTCCAAGCGGCCTGTTCTTAGAGTGGACTGTTTTTTGCATTCGTTCTCAAGTTATATCAAACTATCAAAGTGTTGTTTTCTGCCTTTCTGGAGCACATTTTGACTTGTTGTTGAATGCTCCTATAATGTAACTCTAAATGACAATCAGAGTATGTTGAATTACGTGTGTGCAGCCTTTTGCTCAAAAGTTATCAATGTTTCGTTTTCAGAGTCTCTTTTGACAATCTCTTAAAGAGCTGATTTCAGTCATTAACAGAGCTGTTCTGAAAGTGTCCAAGCAGCCTGTTCTGAGAGTGGACTGTTTTTTGCATTCGTTCTCAAGTTATATCAAAGTGTTGTTTTCTGCCTTTCTCGAGCACATTTTGACTTGTTGTTGAATGCTCCTATAATGTAACTCTAAATGACAATCAGAGCAACTTGAATTGCGTGTGTGCAGCCTTTTGCTCAAAAGTGATCAACGTTTAGTTTTCAGAGTCTCTTTTGACAATCTCTTCGAGAGCTGTTTTCAGTCATTAACAGAACTGTTCTGAAAGTGTCCAAGCGGCCTGTGCTTAGAGTGGACTGTTTTTTGCATTCGTTCTCAAGTTCTATCAGTGTTGTTTTCTGCTTTTCTGGAGCACATTTTGACTTGTTGCTGAATGCTCCTATAATGTAACTCTAAATGACAATCAGAGCAACTTGAATTGCGTGTGTGCAGCCTTTTGCTCAAAAGTGATCAACATTTCGTTTTCGGAGTCTCTTTTGACAATCTCTTCGAGAGCTGTTTTCAGTCATTAACAGAGCTGTTCTGAAAGTGTCCAAGCGGCCTGTTCTTTGAGTGGACTGTTTTTTGCATTCGTTCTCAAGTTATATCAAACTATCAAAGTGTTGTTTTCTGCCTTTCTCGAGCACATTTTGACTTGTTGTTGAATGCTCCTATAATGTAACTCTAAATGACAATCAGAGCAACTTGAATTGCGTGTGTGCAGCCTTTTGCTCAAAAGTGATCAACGTTTCGTTTTCAGAGTCTCTTTTGACAATCTCTTCGAGAGCTGTTTTCAGTCATTAACAGAGCTGTTCTGAAAGTGTCCAAGCGGCCTGTTCTGAGAGGGGACTGTTTTTTGCATTCGTTCTCAAGTTCTATCAGTGTTGTTTTCTGCTTTTCTGGAGCACATTTTGACTTGTTGCTGAATGCTCCTATAATGTAACTCTAAATGACAATCAGAGCAACTTGAATTGCGTGTGTGCAGCCTTTTGCTCAAAAGTGATCAACATTTCGTTTTCGGAGTCTCTTTTGACAATCTCTTCGAGAGCTGTTTTCAGTCATTAACAGAGCTGTTCTGAAAGTGTCCAAGCGGCCTGTTCTTTGAGTGGACTGTTTTTTGCATTCGTTCTCAAGTTATATCAAACTATCAAAGTGTTGTTTTCTGCCTTTCTCGAGCACATTTTGACTTGTTGTTGAATGCTCCTATAATGTAACTCTAAATGACAATCAGAGCAACTTGAATTGCGTGTGTGCAGCCTTTTGCTCAAAAGTGATCAGCGTTTCGTTTTCAGAGTCTCTTTTGACAATCTCTTCGAGAGCTGTTTTCAGTCATTAACAGAGCTGTTCTGAAAGTGTCCAAGCGGCCTGTTCTGAGAGTGGACTGTTTTTTGCATTCGTTCTCAAGTTCTATCAGTGTTGTTTTCTGCTTTTCTGGAGCACATTTTGACTTGTTGCTGAATGCTCCTATAATGTAACTCTAAATGACAATCAGAGCAACTTGAATTGCGTGTGTGCAGCCTTTTGCTCAAAAGTGATCAACGTTTCGTTTTCGGAGTCTCTTTTGACAATCTCTTCGAGAGCTGTTTTCAGTCATTAACAGAGCTGTTCTGAAAGTGTCCAAGCGGCCTGTTCTGAGAGTGGACTGTTTTTTGCATTCGTTCTCAAGTTCTATCAGTGTTGTTTTCTGCTTTTCTGGAGCACATTTTGACTTGTTGCTGAATGCTCCTATAATGTAACTCTAAATGACAATCAGAGCAACTTGAATTGCGTGTGTGCAGCCTTTTGCTCAAAAGTGATCAACGTTTCGTTTTCAGAGTCTCTTTTGACAATCTCTTCGAGAGCTGTTTTCAGTCATTAACAGAGCTGTTCTGAAAGTGTCCAAGCGGCCTGTTCTGAGAGTGGACTGTTTTTTGCATTCGTTCTCAAGTTCTATCAGTGTTGTTTTCTGCTTTTCTGGAGCACATTTTGACTTGTTGCTGAATGCTCCTATAATGTAACTCTAAATGACAATCAGAGCAACTTGAATTGCGTGTGTGCAGCCTTTTGCTCAAAAGTGATCAACGTTTCGTTTTCGGAGTCTCTTTTGACAATCTCTTCGAGAGCTGTTTTCAGTCATTAACAGAGCTGTTCTGAAAGTGTCCAAGCGGCCTGTTCTTAGAGTGGACTGTTTTTTGCATTCGTTCTCAAGTTATATCAAACTATCAAAGTGTTGTTTTCTGCCTTTCTGGAGCACATTTTGACTTGTTGTTGAATGCTCCTATAATGTAACTCTAAATGACAATCAGAGTATGTTGAATTACGTGTGTGCAGCCTTTTGCTCAAAAGTTATCAATGTTTCGTTTTCAGAGTCTCTTTTGACAATCTCTTAAAGAGCTGATTTCAGTCATTAACAGAGCTGTTCTGAAAGTGTCCAAGCAGCCTGTTCTGAGAGTGGACTGTTTTTTGCATTCGTTCTCAAGTTATATCAAAGTGTTGTTTTCTGCCTTTCTCGAGCACATTTTGACTTGTTGTTGAATGCTCCTATAATGTAACTCTAAATGACAATCAGAGCAACTTGAATTGCGTGTGTGCAGCCTTTTGCTCAAAAGTGATCAACGTTTCGTTTTCAGAGTCTCTTTTGACAATTTCTTCGAGAGCTGTTTTCAGTCATTAACAGAGCTGTTCTGAAAGTGTCCAAGCGGCCTGTGCTTAGAGTGGACTGTTTTTTGCATTCGTTCTCAAGTTCTATCAGTGTTGTTTTCTGCTTTTCTGGAGCACATTTTGACTTGTTGCTGAATGCTCCTATAATGTAACTCTAAATGACAATCAGAGCAACTTGAATTGCGTGTGTGCAGCCTTTTGCTCAAAAGTGATCAACATTTCGTTTTCGGAGTCTCTTTTGACAATCTCTTCGAGAGCTGTTTTCAGTCATTAACAGAGCTGTTCTGAAAGTGTCCAAGCGGCCTGTTCTTTGAGTGGACTGTTTTTTGCATTCGTTCTCAAGTTATATCAAACTATCAAAGTGTTGTTTTCTGCCTTTCTCGAGCACATTTTGACTTGTTGTTGAATGCTCCTATAATGTAACTCTAAATGACAATCAGAGCAACTTGAATTGCGTGTGTGCAGCCTTTTGCTCAAAAGTGATCAGCGTTTCGTTTTCAGAGTCTCTTTTGACAATCTCTTCGAGAGCTGTTTTCAGTCATTAACAGAGCTGTTCTGAAAGTGTCCAAGCGGCCTGTTCTGAGAGTGGACTGTTTTTTGCATTCGTTCTCAAGTTCTATCAGTGTTGTTTTCTGCTTTTCTGGAGCACATTTTGACTTGTTGCTGAATGCTCCTATAATGTAACTCTAAATGACAATCAGAGCAACTTGAATTGCGTGTGTGCAGCCTTTTGCTCAAAAGTGATCAACGTTTCGTTTTCGGAGTCTCTTTTGACAATCTCTTCGAGAGCTGTTTTCAGTCATTAACAGAGCTGTTCTGAAAGTGTCCAAGCGGCCTGTTCTTAGAGTGGACTGTTTTTTGCATTCGTTCTCAAGTTATATCAAACTATCAAAGTGTTGTTTTCTGCCTTTCTGGAGCACATTTTGACTTGTTGTTGAATGCTCCTATAATGTAACTCTAAATGACAATCAGAGTATGTTGAATTACGTGTGTGCAGCCTTTTGCTCAAAAGTTATCAATGTTTCGTTTTCAGAGTCTCTTTTGACAATCTCTTAAAGAGCTGATTTCAGTCATTAACAGAGCTGTTCTGAAAGTGTCCAAGCAGCCTGTTCTGAGAGTGGACTGTTTTTTGCATTCGTTCTCAAGTTATATCAAAGTGTTGTTTTCTGCCTTTCTCGAGCACATTTTGACTTGTTGTTGAATGCTCCTATAATGTAACTCTAAATGACAATCAGAGCAACTTGAATTGCGTGTGTGCAGCCTTTTGCTCAAAAGTGATCAACGTTTAGTTTTCAGAGTCTCTTTTGACAATTTCTTCGAGAGCTGTTTTCAGTCATTAACAGAGCTGTTCTGAAAGTGTCCAAGCGGCCTGTGCTTAGAGTGGACTGTTTTTTGCATTCGTTCTCAAGTTCTATCAGTGTTGTTTTCTGCTTTTCTGGAGCACATTTTGACTTGTTGCTGAATGCTCCTATAATGTAACTCTAAATGACAATCAGAGCAACTTGAATTGCGTGTGTGCAGCCTTTTGCTCAAAAGTGATCAACATTTCGTTTTCGGAGTCTCTTTTGACAATCTCTTCGAGAGCTGTTTTCAGTCATTAACAGAGCTGTTCTGAAAGTGTCCAAGCGGCCTGTTCTTTGAGTGGACTGTTTTTTGCATTCGTTCTCAAGTTATATCAAACTATCAAAGTGTTGTTTTCTGCCTTTCTCGAGCACATTTTGACTTGTTGTTGAATGCTCCTATAATGTAACTCTAAATGACAATCAGAGCAACTTGAATTGCGTGTGTGCAGCCTTTTGCTCAAAAGTGATCAGCGTTTCGTTTTCAGAGTCTCTTTTGACAATCTCTTCGAGAGCTGTTTTCAGTCATTAACAGAGCTGTTCTGAAAGTGTCCAAGCGGCCTGTTCTGAGAGTGGACTGTTTTTTGCATTCGTTCTCAAGTTCTATCAGTGTTGTTTTCTGCTTTTCTGGAGCACATTTTGACTTGTTGCTGAATGCTCCTATAATGTAACTCTAAATGACAATCAGAGCAACTTGAATTGCGTGTGTGCAGCCTTTTGCTCAAAAGTGATCAACGTTTCGTTTTCGGAGTCTCTTTTGACAATCTCTTCGAGAGCTGTTTTCAGTCATTAACAGAGCTGTTCTGAAAGTGTCCAAGCGGCCTGTTCTGAGAGTGGACTGTTTTTTGCATTCGTTCTCAAGTTCTATCAGTGTTGTTTTCTGCTTTTCTGGAGCACATTTTGACTTGTTGCTGAATGCTCCTATAATGTAACTCTAAATGACAATCAGAGCAACTTGAATTGCGTGTGTGCAGCCTTTTGCTCAAAAGTGATCAACGTTTCGTTTTCAGAGTCTCTTTTGACAATCTCTTCGAGAGCTGTTTTCAGTCATTAACAGAGCTGTTCTGAAAGTGTCCAAGCGGCCTGTTCTGAGAGTGGACTGTTTTTTGCATTCGTTCTCAAGTTCTATCAGTGTTGTTTTCTGCTTTTCTGGAGCACATTTTGACTTGTTGCTGAATGCTCCTATAATGTAACTCTAAATGACAATCAGAGCAACTTGAATTGCGTGTGTGCAGCCTTTTGCTCAAAAGTGATCAACGTTTCGTTTTCGGAGTCTCTTTTGACAATCTCTTCGAGAGCTGTTTTCAGTCATTAACAGAGCTGTTCTGAAAGTGTCCAAGCGGCCTGTTCTTAGAGTGGACTGTTTTTTGCATTCGTTCTCAAGTTATATCAAACTATCAAAGTGTTGTTTTCTGCCTTTCTGGAGCACATTTTGACTTGTTGTTGAATGCTCCTATAATGTAACTCTAAATGACAATCAGAGTATGTTGAATTACGTGTGTGCAGCCTTTTGCTCAAAAGTTATCAATGTTTCGTTTTCAGAGTCTCTTTTGACAATCTCTTAAAGAGCTGATTTCAGTCATTAACAGAGCTGTTCTGAAAGTGTCCAAGCAGCCTGTTCTGAGAGTGGACTGTTTTTTGCATTCGTTCTCAAGTTATATCAAAGTGTTGTTTTCTGCCTTTCTCGAGCACATTTTGACTTGTTGTTGAATGCTCCTATAATGTAACTCTAAATGACAATCAGAGCAACTTGAATTGCGTGTGTGCAGCCTTTTGCTCAAAAGTGATCAACGTTTCGTTTTCAGAGTCTCTTTTGACAATTTCTTCGAGAGCTGTTTTCAGTCATTAACAGAGCTGTTCTGAAAGTGTCCAAGCGGCCTGTGCTTAGAGTGGACTGTTTTTTGCATTCGTTCTCAAGTTCTATCAGTGTTGTTTTCTGCTTTTCTGGAGCACATTTTGACTTGTTGCTGAATGCTCCTATAATGTAACTCTAAATGACAATCAGAGCAACTTGAATTGCGTGTGTGCAGCCTTTTGCTCAAAAGTGATCAACATTTCGTTTTCGGAGTCTCTTTTGACAATCTCTTCGAGAGCTGTTTTCAGTCATTAACAGAGCTGTTCTGAAAGTGTCCAAGCGGCCTGTTCTTTGAGTGGACTGTTTTTTGCATTCGTTCTCAAGTTCTATCAGTGTTGTTTTCTGCTTTTCTGGAGCACATTTTGACTTGTTGCTGAATGCTCCTATAATGTAACTCTAAATGACAATCAGAGCAACTTGAATTGCGTGTGTGCAGCCTTTTGCTCAAAAGTGATCAACATTTCGTTTTCGGAGTCTCTTTTGACAATCTCTTCGAGAGCTGTTTTCAGTCATTAACAGAGCTGTTCTGAAAGTGTCCAAGCGGCCTGTTCTTTGAGTGGACTGTTTTTTGCATTCGTTCTCAAGTTATATCAAACTATCAAAGTGTTGTTTTCTGCCTTTCTCGAGCACATTTTGACTTGTTGTTGAATGCTCCTATAATGTAACTCTAAATGACAATCAGAGCAACTTGAATTGCGTGTGTGCAGCCTTTTGCTCAAAAGTGATCAGCGTTTCGTTTTCAGAGTCTCTTTTGACAATCTCTTCGAGAGCTGTTTTCAGTCATTAACAGAGCTGTTCTGAAAGTGTCCAAGCGGCCTGTTCTGAGAGTGGACTGTTTTTTGCATTCGTTCTCAAGTTCTATCAGTGTTGTTTTCTGCTTTTCTGGAGCACATTTTGACTTGTTGCTGAATGCTCCTATAATGTAACTCTAAATGACAATCAGAGCAACTTGAATTGCGTGTGTGCAGCCTTTTGCTCAAAAGTGATCAACGTTTCGTTTTCGGAGTCTCTTTTGACAATCTCTTCGAGAGCTGTTTTCAGTCATTAACAGAGCTGTTCTGAAAGTGTCCAAGCGGCCTGTTCTTAGAGTGGACTGTTTTTTGCATTCGTTCTCAAGTTATATCAAACTATCAAAGTGTTGTTTTCTGCCTTTCTGGAGCACATTTTGACTTGTTGTTGAATGCTCCTATAATGTAACTCTAAATGACAATCAGAGTATGTTGAATTACGTGTGTGCAGCCTTTTGCTCAAAAGTTATCAATGTTTCGTTTTCAGAGTCTCTTTTGACAATCTCTTAAAGAGCTGATTTCAGTCATTAACAGAGCTGTTCTGAAAGTGTCCAAGCAGCCTGTTCTGAGAGTGGACTGTTTTTTGCATTCGTTCTCAAGTTATATCAAAGTGTTGTTTTCTGCCTTTCTCGAGCACATTTTGACTTGTTGTTGAATGCTCCTATAATGTAACTCTAAATGACAATCAGAGCAACTTGAATTGCGTGTGTGCAGCCTTTTGCTCAAAAGTGATCAACGTTTCGTTTTCGGAGTCTCTTTTGACAATCTCTTCGAGAGCTGTTTTCAGTCATTAACAGAGCTGTTCTGAAAGTGTCCAAGCGGCCTGTTCTTAGAGTGGACTGTTTTTTGCATTCGTTCTCAAGTTATATCAAACTATCAAAGTGTTGTTTTCTGCCTTTCTGGAGCACATTTTGACTTGTTGTTGAATGCTCCTATAATGTAACTCTAAATGACAATCAGAGTATGTTGAATTACGTGTGTGCAGCCTTTTGCTCAAAAGTTATCAATGTTTCGTTTTCAGAGTCTCTTTTGACAATCTCTTAAAGAGCTGATTTCAGTCATTAACAGAGCTGTTCTGAAAGTGTCCAAGCGGCCTGTTCTGAGAGTGGACTGTTTTTTGCATTCGTTCTCAAGTTCTATCAGTGTTGTTTTCTGCTTTTCTGGAGCACATTTTGACTTGTTGCTGAATGCTCCTATAATGTAACTCTAAATGACAATCAGAGCAACTTGAATTGCGTGTGTGCAGCCTTTTGCTCAAAAGTGATCAACGTTTCGTTTTCGGAGTCTCTTTTGACAATCTCTTCGAGAGCTGTTTTCAGTCATTAACAGAGCTGTTCTGAAAGTGTCCAAGCGGCCTGTTCTGAGAGTGGACTGTTTTTTGCATTCGTTCTCAAGTTATATCAAACTATCAAAGTGTTGTTTTCTGCCTTTCTCGAGCACATTTTGACTTGTTGTTGAATGCTCCTATAATGTAACTCTAAATGACAATCAGAGTATGTTGAATTACGTGTGTGCAGCCTTTTGCTCAAAAGTTATCAATGTTTCGTTTTCAGAGTCTCTTTTGACAATCTCTTAAAGAGCTGATTTCAGTCATTAACAGAGCTGTTCTGAAAGTGTCCAAGCAGCCTGTTCTGAGAGTGGACTGTTTTTTGCATTCGTTCTCAAGTTATATCAAAGTGTTGTTTTCTGCCTTTCTCGAGCACATTTTGACTTGTTGTTGAATGCTCCTATAATGTAACTCTAAATGACAATCAGAGCAACTTGAATTGCGTGTGTGTAGCCTTTTGCTCAAAAGTTATCAATGTTTCGTTTTCAGAGTCTCTTTTGACAATCTCTTAAAGAGCTGATTTCAGTCATTAACAGAGCTGTTCTGAAAGTGTCCAAGCGGCCTGTTCTGAGAGTGGACTGTTTTTTGCATTCGTTCTCAAGTTCTATCAGTGTTGTGTTCTGCTTTTCTGGAGCACATTTTGACTTGTTGCTGAATGCTCCTATAATGTAACTCTAAATGACAATCAGAGCAACTTGAATTGCGTGTGTGCAGCCTTTTGCTCAAAAGTGATCAACGTTTCGTTTTCGGAGTCTCTTTTGACAATCTCTTCGAGAGCTGTTTTCAGTCATTAACAGAGCTGTTCTGAAAGTGTCCAAGCGGCCTGTTCTTAGAGTGGACTGTTTTTTGCATTCGTTCTCAAGTTATATCAAACTATCAAAGTGTTTTTTTCTTTCTTTCTGGAGCACATTTTGACTTGTTGTTGAATGCTCCTATAATGTAACTCTAAATGACAATCAGAGTATGTTGAATTACGTGTGTGCAGCCTTTTGCTCAAAAGTTATCAATGTTTCATTTTCAGAGTCTCTTTTGACAATCTCTTAAAGAGCTGATTTCAGTCATTAACAGAGCTGTTCTGAAAGTGTCCAAGTGGCCTGTTCTGAGAGTGGACTGTTTTTTGCATTCGTTCTCAAGTTCTATCAGTGTTGTTTTCTGCTTTTCTGGAGCACATTTTGACTTGTTGCTGAATGCTCCTATAATGTAACTCTAAATGACAATCAGAGCAACTTGAATTGCGTGTGTGCAGCCTTTTGCTCAAAAGTGATCAACGTTTCGTTTTCGGAGTCTCTTTTGACAATCTCTTCGAGAGCTGTTTTCAGTCATTAACAGAGCTGTTCTGAAAGTGTCCAAGCGGCCTGTTCTGAGAGTGGACTGTTTTTTGCATTCGTTCTCAAGTTATATCAAACTATCAAAGTGTTGTTTTCTGCCTTTCTCGAGCACATTTTGACTTGTTGTTGAATGCTCCTATAATGTAACTCTAAATGACAATCAGAGTATGTTGAATTACGTGTGTGCAGCCTTTTGCTCAAAAGTTATCAATGTTTCGTTTTCAGAGTCTCTTTTGACAATCTCTTAAAGAGCTGATTTCAGTCATTAACAGAGCTGTTCTGAAAGTGTCCAAGCAGCCTGTTCTGAGAGTGGACTGTTTTTTGCATTCGTTCTCAAGTTATATCAAAGTGTTGTTTTCTGCCTTTCTCGAGCACATTTTGACTTGTTGTTGAATGCTCCTATAATGTAACTCTAAATGACAATCAGAGCAACTTGAATTGCGTGTGTGTAGCCTTTTGCTCAAAAGTTATCAATGTTTCGTTTTCAGAGTCTCTTTTGACAATCTCTTAAAGAGCTGATTTCAGTCATTAACAGAGCTGTTCTGAAAGTGTCCAAGCGGCCTGTTCTGAGAGTGGACTGTTTTTTGCATTCGTTCTCAAGTTCTATCAGTGTTGTGTTCTGCTTTTCTGGAGCACATTTTGACTTGTTGCTGAATGCTCCTATAATGTAACTCTAAATGACAATCAGAGCAACTTGAATTGCGTGTGTGCAGCCTTTTGCTCAAAAGTGATCAACGTTTCGTTTTCGGAGTCTCTTTTGACAATCTCTTCGAGAGCTGTTTTCAGTCATTAACAGAGCTGTTCTGAAAGTGTCCAAGCGGCCTGTTCTTAGAGTGGACTGTTTTTTGCATTCGTTCTCAAGTTATATCAAACTATCAAAGTGTTTTTTTCTTTCTTTCTGGAGCACATTTTGACTTGTTGTTGAATGCTCCTATAATGTAACTCTAAATGACAATCAGAGTATGTTGAATTACGTGTGTGCAGCCTTTTGCTCAAAAGTTATCAATGTTTCGTTTTCAGAGTCTCTTTTGACAATCTCTTAAAGAGCTGATTTCAGTCATTAACAGAGCTGTTCTGAAAGTGTCCAAGCAGCCTGTTCTGAGAGTGGACTGTTTTTTGCATTCGTTCTCAAGTTATATCAAAGTGTTGTTTTCTGCCTTTCTCGAGCACATTTTGACTTGTTGTTGAATGCTCCTATAATGTAACTCTAAATGACAATCAGAGCAACTTGAATTGCGTGTGTGTAGCCTTTTGCTCAAAAGTTATCAATGTTTCGTTTTCAGAGTCTCTTTTGACAATCTCTTAAAGAGCTGATTTCAGTCATTAACAGAGCTGTTCTGAAAGTGTCCAAGCGGCCTGTTCTGAGAGTGGACTGTTTTTTGCATTCGTTCTCAAGTTCTATCAGTGTTGTGTTCTGCTTTTCTGGAGCACATTTTGACTTGTTGCTGAATGCTCCTATAATGTAACTCTAAATGACAATCAGAGCAACTTGAATTGCGTGTGTGCAGCCTTTTGCTCAAAAGTGATCAACGTTTCGTTTTCGGAGTCTCTTTTGACAATCTCTTCGAGAGCTGTTTTCAGTCATTAACAGAGCTGTTCTGAAAGTGTCCAAGCGGCCTGTTCTTAGAGTGGACTGTTTTTTGCATTCGTTCTCAAGTTATATCAAACTATCAAAGTGTTTTTTTCTTTCTTTCTGGAGCACATTTTGACTTGTTGTTGAATGCTCCTATAATGTAACTCTAAATGACAATCAGAGTATGTTGAATTACGTGTGTGCAGCCTTTTGCTCAAAAGTTATCAATGTTTCGTTTTCAGAGTCTCTTTTGACAATTTCTTAAAGAGCTGATTTCAGTCATTAACAGAGCTGTTCTGAAAGTGTCCAAGCTGCCTGTTCTGAGAGTGGACTGTTTTTTGCATTCGTTCTCAAGTTCTATCAGTGTTGTTTTCTGCTTTTCTGGAGCACATTTTGACTTGTTGCTGAATGCTCCTATAATGTAACTCTAAATGACAATCAGAGCAACTTGAATTGCGTGTGTGCAGCCTTTTGCTCAAAAGTGATCAACGTTTCGTTTTCGGAGTCTCTTTTGACAATCTCTTCGAGAGCTGTTTTCAGTCATTAACAGAGCTGTTCTGAAAGTGTCCAAGCGGCCTGTTCTTAGAGTGGACTGTTTTTTGCATTCGTTCTCAAGTTATATCAAACTATCAAAGTGTTTTTTTCTTTCTTTCTGGAGCACATTTTGACTTGTTGTTGAATGCTCCTATAATGTAACTCTAAATGACAATCAGAGTATGTTGAATTACGTGTGTGCAGCCTTTTGCTCAAAAGTTATCAATGTTTCGTTTTCAGAGTCTCTTTTGACAATCTCTTAAAGAGCTGATTTCAGTCATTAACAGAGCTGTTCTGAAAGTGTCCAAGCGGCCTGTTCTGAGAGTGGACTGTTTTTTGCATTCGTTCTCAAGTTCTATCAGTGTTGTTTTCTGCTTTTCTGGAGCACATTTTGACTTGTTGCTGAATGCTCCTATAATGTAACTCTAAATGACAATCAGAGCAACTTGAATTGCGTGTGTGCAGCCTTTTGCTCAAAAGTGATCAACGTTTCGTTTTCGGAGTCTCTTTTGACAATCTCTTCGAGAGCTGTTTTCAGTCATTAACAGAGCTGTTCTGAAAGTGTCCAAGCGGCCTGTTCTTAGAGTGGACTGTTTTTTGCATTCGTTCTCAAGTTATATCAAACTATCAAAGTGTTGTTTTCTGCCTTTCTGGAGCACATTTTGACTTGTTGTTGAATGCTCCTATAATGTAACTCTAAATGACAATCAGAGTATGTTGAATTACGTGTGTGCAGCCTTTTGCTCAAAAGTTATCAATGTTTCGTTTTCAGAATCTCTTTTGACAATCTCTTAAAGAGCTGATTTCAGTCATTAACAGAGCTGTTCTGAAAGTGTCCAAGCAGCCTGTTCTGAGAGTGGACTGTTTTTTGCATTCGTTCTCAAGTTATATCAAAGTGTTGTTTTCTGCCTTTCTCGAGCACATTTTGACTTGTTGTTGAATGCTCCTATAATGTAACTCTAAATGACAATCAGAGCAACTTGAATTGCGTGTGTGCAGACTTTTGCTCAAAAGTTATCAATGTTTCGTTTTCAGAGTCTCTTTTGACAATCTCTTAAAGAGCTGATTTCAGTCATTAACAGAGCTGTTCTGAAAGTGTCCAAGCGGCCTGTTCTGAGAGTGGACTGTTTTTTGCATTCGTTCTCAAGTTCTATCAGTGTTGTTTTCTGCTTTTCTGGAGCACATTTTGACTTGTTGCTGAATGCTCCTATAATGTAACTCTAAATGACAATCAGAGCAACTTGAATTGCGTGTGTGCAGCCTTTTGCTCAAAAGTGATCAACGTTTCGTTTTCGGAGTCTCTTTTGACAATCTCTTCGAGAGCTGTTTTCAGTCATTAACAGAGCTGTTCTGAAAGTGTCCAAGCGGCCTGTTCTTAGAGTGGACTGTTTTTTGCATTCGTTCTCAAGTTATATCAAACTATCAAAGTGTTTTTTTCTTTCTTTCTGGAGCACATTTTGACTTGTTGTTGAATGCTCCTATAATGTAACTCTAAATGACAATCAGAGTATGTTGAATTACGTGTGTGCAGCCTTTTGCTCAAAAGTTATCAATGTTTCGTTTTCAGAGTCTCTTTTGACAATCTCTTAAAGAGCTGATTTCAGTCATTAACAGAGCTGTTCTGAAAGTGTCCAAGCGGCCTGTTCTGAGAGTGGACTGTTTTTTGCATTCGTTCTCAAGTTCTATCAGTGTTGTTTTCTGCTTTTCTGGAGCACATTTTGACTTGTTGCTGAATGCTCCTATAATGTAACTCTAAATGACAATCAGAGCAACTTGAATTGCGTGTGTGCAGCCTTTTGCTCAAAAGTGATCAACGTTTCGTTTTCGGAGTCTCTTTTGACAATCTCTTCGAGAGCTGTTTTCAGTCATTAACAGAGCTGTTCTGAAAGTGTCCAAGCGGCCTGTTCTTAGAGTGGACTGTTTTTTGCATTCGTTCTCAAGTTATATCAAACTATCAAAGTGTTGTTTTCTGCCTTTCTGGAGCACATTTTGACTTGTTGTTGAATGCTCCTATAATGTAACTCTAAATGACATTCAGAGTATGTTGAATTACGTGTGTGCAGCCTTTTGCTCAAAAGTTATCAATGTTTCGTTTTCAGAGTCTCTTTTGACAATCTCTTAAAGAGCTGATTTCAGTCATTAACAGAGCTGTTCTGAAAGTGTCCAAGCGGCCTGTTCTGAGAGTGGACTGTTTTTTGCATTCGTTCTCAAGTTCTATCAGTGTTGTTTTCTGCTTTTCTGGAGCACATTTTGACTTGTTGCTGAATGCTCCTATAATGTAACTCTAAATGACAATCAGAGCAACTTGAATTGCGTGTGTGCAGCCTTTTGCTCAAAAGTGATCAACGTTTCGTTTTCGGAGTCTCTTTTGACAATCTCTTCGAGAGCTGTTTTCAGTCATTAACAGAGCTTTTCTGAAAGTGTCCAAGCGGCCTGTTCTTAGAGTGGACTGTTTTTTGCATTCGTTCTCAAGTTATATCAAACTATCAAAGTGTTGTTTTCTGCCTTTCTCGAGCACATTTTGACTTGTTGTTGAATGCTCCTATAATGTAACTCTAAATGACAATCAGAGCAACTTGAATTGCGTGTGTGCAGCCTTTTGCTCAAAAGTGATCAACGTTTCGTTTTCAGAGTCTCTTTTGACAATCTCTTCGAGAGCTGTTTTCAGTCATTAACAGAGCTGTTCTGAAAGTGTCCAAGCGGCCTGTTCTGAGAGTGGACTGTTTTTTGCATTCGTTCTCAAGTTCTATCAGTGTTGTTTTCTGCTTTTCTGGAGCACATTTTGACTTGTTGCTGAATGCTCCTATAATGTAACTCTAAATGACAATCAGAGTATGTTGAATTACGTGTGTGCAGCCTTTTGCTCAAAAGTTATCAATGTTTCGTTTTCAGAGTCTCTTTTGACAATCTCTTAAAGAGCTGATTTCAGTCATTAACAGAGCTGTTCTGAAAGTGTCCAAGCAGCCTGTTCTGAGAGTGTTTTTTGCATTCGTTCTCAAGTTATATCAAAGTGTTGTTTTCTGCCTTTCTCGAGCACATTTTGACTTGTTGTTGAATGCTCCTATAATGTAACTCTAAATGACAATCAGAGCAACTTGAATTGCGTGTGTGCAGCCTTTTGCTCAAAAGTGATCAACGTTTCGTTTTCAGAGTCTCTTTTGACAATCTCTTCGAGATCTGTTTTCAGTCATTAACAGAGCTGTTCTGAAAGTGTCCAAGCGGCCTGTTCTGAGAGTGGACTGTTTTTTGCATTCGTTCTCAAGTTCTATCAGTGTTGCTTTCTGCTTTTCTGGAGCACATTTTGACTTGTTGCTGAATGCTCCTATAATGTAACTCTAAATGACAATCAGAGCAACTTGAATTGCGTGTGTGCAGCCTTTTGCTCAAAAGTGATCAACGTTTCGTTTTCGGAGTCTCTTTTGACAATCTCTTCGAGAGCTGTTTTCAGTCATTAACAGAGCTGTTCTGAAAGTGTCCAAGCGGCCTGTTCTTAGAGTGGACTGTTTTTTGCATTCGTTCTCAAGTTATATCAAACTATCAAAGTGTTGTTTTCTGCCTTTCTCGAGCACATTTTGACTTGTTGTTGAATGCTCCTATAATGTAACTCTAAATGACAATCAGAGCAACTTGAATTGCGTGTGTGCAGCCTTTTGCTCAAAAGTGATCAACGTTTCGTTTTCAGAGTCTCTTTTGACAATCTCTTCGAGAGCTGTTTTCAGTAATTAACAGAGCTGTTCTGAAAGTGTCCAAGCGGCCTGTTCTGAGAGTGGACTGTTTTTTGCATTCGTTCTCAAGTTCTATCAGTGTTGTTTTCTGCTTTTCTGGAGCACATTTTGACTTGTTGCTGAATGCTCCTATAATGTAACTCTAAATGACAATCAGAGCAACTTGAATTGCGTGTGTGCAGCCTTTTGCTCAAAAGTGATCAACGTTTCGTTTTCGGAGTCTCTTTTGACAATCTCTTCGAGAGCTGTTTTCAGTCATTGTCTTGGCAAACTCAACAAGAAACCAAGTACAGTGCCATTCCTTCACAGACAGGGAAGGAGAGCCCAACTTCCCCTCCCTAGAGAAACTCAGCCATCCCAACATGGGTTTTGGCCCCCATTGCCCCCCAGAGGAGAGACATGAGATGACAGTCATGGGCTGCACAGCTGAAGTCAATTCACTAATCACCCAGCAGCTCATGGCCTGCACAGCTGAAGTCAATTCACTAATCACCCAGCAGCTCACCTGAACAATCACCACTCCCTATAAAGGGCAGTCTCACAGTTCAACAAACACACTGTGATAGGAACATGTACTATTGCAGTGCTGTGCTCAAACCAACTGTTTACAGAGACCAGAGTGGCTGACGGTGAGATGACTTGGCTGTGTGTTGTTGTTTGTTTGATATCTTGGATTTGTTTGATAGCAAATTGGTTGCTGTTGGGTGTTTGATATCAAGTTCAGTTTATGGTAAAGTTAAAAGGGCGGTACATCATTTTGGGAAAACTATTTCATTACTTGTAAAAATGTTTCATTGCATTGTAAATTCCTTCATATTGTTTCTTAGCCGCTTATTTTGTGTTTATACCTTTTCAAAGGTTTTTCACCTGCTACTACTACTGCTAAACTTATAAATCTGATGAAAAAGAGACAAAATTAAGTCCAAAAATAAAAGGAGAAAGATAATTACTGTCTGGTCATTGGATGCAGAAAGAGTGGAGTCCCAGTGAAACTCTGGTCAAACGGTCAAAGCCCTTTCAAGTTAGGGGAAGCACAGAAACTACAGATAACTTGACAGTGAAAAACCGCTTTCCCACTGGACAACCAGGAAACGGAGACCGGTGAATTGGAAAACCAGGATTCTCAAGCCAGCAAACTGAAACAGCAGGAGCAGCAAATTGGGACCCTGGACATCCAAGTTCACATTCAACTAAATCATCACAAGGCCTCGCTCAAACCATCGCCTGCAACCAACTCCAAATATGGCCACTGTTGAGCAGCTCAAGACGGAGAGAACGACAGCAAAAATAGCATTCTCTCTTCTGGTCAACAGCATTACCAGGAACCATGAGGACACGTCTGAGGAGGAACTCAGAGACAATTTCAAGGCACTCACAACAGCAGCTGACAAAGTCATGGAAGCCAATGACAATGTGAAGGCCAAACTTCACACAAAGGCAAATGCAGAGGGAGAGACTGAGCTGACCGAAGTGCAAACTGCCGATCTGGCGAAGACTGAGACTGAATGTGTGTTGAAGCTGAAGAGAGTTAAAAGTCTACTCCAGACGGCCCTGTGGGACAACTTTGGAGCTGATGAAATGTCCATAATTCTACAGGCAGCAGAGCAGCAGTGCAGGCGCACTACTGCGGTGGAAGCCAGTGAGGAGGATATGAACCAGGAGGGTTATGAATTCATGCTTAACCACCTGGAAGGACTGGTGAAGACAGCGAAGGAGGTGCACAAACGGTGGAAACAGTGGATCCCTGAAGAAGAGGGACAAATCCAGAATAACTTAAAACATCTGGAACTTCAGGCCATCAATCTGGTTTCCAAGAAGGCTGACTTCATACAGAAGAGGATAAATAACGAAGCCAGAAGACAACCGATTGCGACCAGTCATCCTGTGCCAACCATCAAACTGAAACCAACGGCCCTTCCCAAGTTCACTGGCAACAAACGTGACTTCCACAGGTGGAGAAAGGACTGGGAAGCACTCCAGAGGCAGGGTGAACCGACTGGTTCCAAGGAGGTGAAGAAGGCCCAATTACTGGATAGTATTGATGACAAGATCATGAGAGACCTTCGCCTCACTACTCACAGTGCTGCTGATGACATCTTCCGTGTTCTGGAGAACCGCTATGGCAATCGGACATCCATTGCTATTGAAATAGTGGAGGAGCTGCAGGGCATGACACCCGTCAGAAGTAACCAACCACTGAGAGTTGTGGAACTAATCCAAGCTGTGGAGAAGGCGCTTCGAGATCTGATTGAGCTTGGAGACACTGGCGCTATAAAAAACCCTCTGGTGACCAAGTCCATCGAGGGAAAACTCCCAGAATCCCTAAAAAAGGAATGGCTTGTGACTCCAGGCAACCGGTTCGACAGCCTGTTGACATTTCTCAAAGAGCAAGAAAGCATATATGAGCAGCTTGAACAACTGAGGGATGAAGAACCAAGCAGGAGAGAGACCAAGTTTGAGCCAAGACAGGCCAGAACAAAATCCACCAAGGCAGGCGACGAACACACTGGATGTGTTGTCTGTGGAGATGGGAAACACAGGGAGAAGCTCTACTTCTGCATGCAGTTCCGGTCACTGAAGCTAGCTGAAAAGAAGGCTGCAGCTAAGGAGTTGGGAGCATGCAAGAGATGTCTTGAAGTTCATGATGACAGTTCATACTGCAGAGATGACTTCCTGTGCACCAGCCATGCCTGCAAGGATGAACATGCTCCTGAGCATCACTTTTATCTCTGTCCTAACAAGAAGAATAACTCATCACAGAAAAAGAGAGGACCTGGTTCAGAGGATGTGAAAAGCAGGAGAAAGTACACAGAGGAACAAGAGGAGTTTGTCAGGAAGCTTTCCCCAGAGCTGGCAAAACAGTTTCATGATGTGTTCTCAAATGCTACATCAAAGGCTTTCAGCACCACAAAGGAGCAACCAGGCCTTCTAGTGGAGAGTGGTTTGCAGGAGCTGCCAGTGATCATGATGCTTCTGGAGGTCACAGCAAATGCTGGAGAAAAGGTTGGAACATTAATCGACCTGGCGTCTGACACTAATTATATTACTCACAAGGCCGCAGACAAACTGAACCTCAGGAGTGAAGACATCACTCTCATTGTCCATGGTGTTGGAGGAATGAAGACCATTGTGGAGACAAAACGGTACCTCTTGAAGATCAGGGTGAAAACTCCCAAAGGCACTCTGAAATCACACCAATTGGTATGTTATGGTCTCGACAGTATTGCAGACATCCACAAAAGTGTTGATCCCAAACGGCTCCAGAAACTCTTTCCAGACATCCCACTTGGGGAGCTGACAAGGCCTGGTGAAATCAATCTGCTCATAAGCCACAGAGAAGGCCAGCTAGCACCTCAAAGGATTAAAGTTGTTGGAGACCTTGTGCTGTGGGATGGACCACTGGGGATGACGGTTGGAGGGACTCATCCTGAGCTCTTCGAAGACCTCACCGTGTCAGCCCACATGTCCAAGGCACATTTCGCAAGATCAATGAGAACTGCTGCTGTGAGGTATGAGGAACTCACTGGCCCTGTTTCAAAGAAACATCCCAACACTCAAGTTCACGCCACGCTCCAGAAGTCAAGCACTTCAACCACCAACCGGGACTTCCTAGAGTGGTGGAAATGGGACAGTATCGGCGCAGCATGTGATCCAAAGTGTGGAGGCTGCCGCTGTGGAAAATGTCAACCCGGCGGCAAAGAAATGACTCTTGCAGAGGAGAGAGAGCTTGAAGTGGTAAGGAACGGTCTCACCTATGTCACCGAAGACAACCACAGCAAGGAGCCACACTGGCATGCCAGGTATCCTTGGGTGGAAGACCCCGTCTCCCTACCGAACAACAAGAGAACAGTTGAGGCTACATTTCTCAGAACAGAAAAGCGACTAGCCAAAACACCTGAATGGAAAGTGGCATACGCTGCACAGGTGCATGACATGGTAGGTCGAAGAGCTGCGCTCAAACTGCCTAAAGACACCATCACCAACTGGGATGGACCAGTTTGGTACCTCAGTCACCTCATTGCCCCTAACCCACACTCTGTCACAACTCCGGTAAGAATCGTTTGGAACAGCAGTCAAAGATACAGAGGTGTGAGCATGAACGACCTGCTGATGAAAGGCCCCGACGTTCTCAACCAGATTCGAGCTGTGCTTCTCAGGTTCAGAGGTGGAGTATTCGCTGCCCTGGGTGACATAAAAAAGATGTACAACTCAGTCTGGCTGGAAGACCAAGAAGTGCACCTGCACAGGTTCCTCTGGCGAGACGCTGAGGATGAAGAGCTGGGAGAATATGCAATCACAAGAGTGAACATTGGAGACAAACCAGCAGGGTGCATCGCGCAACTGGCAATGCGTGAAACTGCTAACCTCCCTCTCTTTGCCCATCTTGAAGAGGAGCGTCTAGTGATTCACAATGACAGCTACGTTGATGACATCCTCACTTCCCACAACAACCCAGACCAGCTAAAGATCATCACAGCCAATGTGGAGAGGATCCTGAGGGCTGGAGGTTTTGAGCTAAAGCCATGGGTCCTTTCTGGGCAAAGTGGGAGGAAGGAGCACACTGGTGAAGAGGAAAGGACAAAGGCAACGACCATGGTCTTACCAAACCAAATGTGTGATGATGACAACAAGGCGCTTGGCCTGGGCTACAGAGTCGAGGAAGATAAGCTCCACGTCATGATCGGAATCAACTTCTCAAAGAGAAAGCAAAAGATGAGACTGGGTGAAGACCTTCAGCAAGAGGAAATCAGAACCCAGACACCAAACCCTCTGACACGAAGAGAACTTCTCAGTCAAGTGTCAGCACTTTATGACCCAGTTGGCCTAGTAACTCCTGCCAAGCAGAAAGGAGCTATTCTGGTACGGAGAGCGTTCCAAGAGGTTAAAGCTGAAAGCGGTCCGGTCAAGGACACATGGGACATTGCACTCTCAGATGGCCTCAGAGGAGATGCAATCAACCTGTTCGAGGAGTACCATCAACTCAGCAAGGTCACATTCAACAGAGCTCTAACCCCCAAAGGCTTCACTACTGAACCACCATGGGCAATCACGTTCTCTGATGGAAGTGAGCATGCCTATGGAGCAGTGATGTACCTAAGATGGACCACAGACCAGGGTTCCATCATCAGATTGGTGGAATCCAAGGCAAAGCTAACTCCCTTGGACCACAAAGGTGATGCTGTCAAAGCAGAGATGTGTGGAGCAGTGTTCGCCTCACGGCTAAGGAAGTTCTTCGAGCGGCACAGCCGAATCCAAGTTGGAAGGTGGTTTCACTTGGTCGACAGTCAAACAGTCCTTGGGGCAATACAGCGAGAAAGCTATGGCTACCAAACATTCTTTGCCAATAGGATTGGAGAGATTCAAAGCAGCACAGCAGTTCAGGACTGGTGGTGGATCCCTGGGACTCAAAACATTGCTGATGGGATCACCAGAGGAGTAAGCCCTCAGGATCTGGATGAACATTCAGAGTGGCAAAATGGACCCAAGTTCTTGAGTCTGCCAGAAAGTGAGTGGCAAACCAAATCGGCTAAGGAAATAGCAACCACCGCCAGAGAAAGCATCAACAAGTTGCAGAGGAAAGCATTTGCTGCTGTGTTGACAAGGGCCCAGGCTCTGAAACAGTCCCTGGAAAAGAAAGAGCCCTCACAGAATCAGAACCAAATCCAGATGGAACAGGGGAGACCGCCAAGAAGGTCAGTTGTTCAAGATCTTCTGGACGTCAAACGGTTCAGTGTTCTGACCAGACTGGTCAAAACAGTTGCAATGGTCTGGAGAGCAGCAAAAAGGTTCCATGGACGAGGTCAGGCCTTGGACAGCCCAAAGTGGGAGGCAGTCCCCTCAGGAGGAGCCATCTCTGTACAAGAGAGAGAAGATGCCCTAAGAGACATTTTTCTTGCAGCACAAGAGGGAGCAATCTTTCCAAACTCCACCACTGACAGGCTGGTGGTCTACAAAGACCAGGACTCTGGATTATTGGTTTGTGGTGGCCGAGTGCAGATGTTCAAAGAAGACCAGTGTTGTGTCCCACTCCTACCCCATGATGCCTGGGTGTCCACACTGTTGGCTCGGGAGGCGCACAACGAGAGTCATGATGGAGTGGCCGGAACATTGCTCAGAATGAGAAAGAAGGCATGGATCATAAGGGGCAGGAGAATTGCCCAAAAGGTTGTCGATGGCTGCATGACCTGCAGGAAGTTGAGAGCAAGGAAGTGTCGACAAGTGATGGGTGACTTGCCACCAGAAAGGACTGAGCCTGCTGCACCCTTTGAGTTTACAACCGTAGACCTCTTCGGACCGTACCAAGTACGAGATGATGTCAAGAAGAGAGTCACCCTGAAAGTCTGGGGAGTTGTCTTCTGCTGTATGGCCAGCAGAGCCATTCACACCGAACTGGTGAACGCCCCATCAACAGAAAGCTTTCTGATGGCTTACCAACGGTTCACAGCTCTCAGGGGTCATCCAAGAAAGATCTGGTCTGATCCAGGCACCAATTTCATTGGAGCAAAACCTGTCCTGGAGGAGATGTATAGGTTCTTGGACGACCTGGATCAAACAGTACTGGAAGACACTGCAGCCAAAAATGGAACAAAGTGGATGTGGAAAATTCACCCAGCTGACTCTCCACACAGGAACGGTGCTGCAGAAGCTGCTGTGCGTGTTGCAAAGAGGGCACTTCAGAGTCTTGGTCAAGAGTCTGGGCTCAGCTACTCAGACTACTCAGAGTTCCAGACAGCTCTCTACACGGCAGCCAACCTTGCAAATGAGCGCCCGATTGATGCCAGAGTTCAGAGCCGGGAAGATTGCATCCAATATGTCACACCAAACAGCCTCCTCCTTGGTCGAGCAACTCAAAGTGGAGACTTCAAAACATTTGACTTGTCCAACTACCCCTACAAAAGGCTCAGGGCGATGCAGTCAGAGGTGACCAAGTTCTGGAGATCCTGGAGTCAACTCGCTGGTCCCAACCTTGTTGTCAGGAGCAAGTGGCATACTGCCGAAAGGAATGTCGCTGTGGGAGACATTGTCTGGTTAAGCGACCAGAACGCACTGAGAGGTCACTTCAAACTTGGCAGAGTTGTCAGCACCAACCCAGACAGCAAAGGCGTTGTGAGGGATGTCCACATTAGGGTCTTCCCAAGCTACTGTGTCCCCCTGACAAAAGCCCCAAAGGAAAAAACCAGCCATCCCAACTCCAGCAGAAGAAATGAGAAGCCCCAAGCCATCGTTCTGCACAGGGACGTGAGACGGTTGGTTGTCCTACTACCTGCTGAGGAACAGAAATAAACCTTGGCAGGACCACAACTCCAACGACCCAGTGCCCTTACAGTTTGCCTACAGTCGGCGATCTTCCTGGTAATCCATGGAAAGATCGAGTGGGAGGTGTCTTGGCAAACTCAACAAGAAACCAAGTACAGTGCCATTCCTTCACAGACAGGGAAGGAGAGCCCAATTTCCCCTCCCTAGAGAAACTCAGCCATCCCAACATGGGTTTTGGCCCCCATTACCCCCCAGAGGAGAGACATGAGATGACAGTCATGGGCTGCACAGCTGAAGTCAATTCACTAGTCACCCAGCAGCTCATGGCCTGCACAGCTGAAGTCAATTCACTAATCACCCAGCAGCTCACCTGAACAATCACCACTCCCTATAAAGGGCAGTCTCACAGTTCAACAAACACACTGTGATAGGAACATGTACTATTGCAGTGCTGTGCTCAAACCAACTGTTTACAGAGACCAGAGTGGCTGACGGTGAGATGACTTGGCTGTGTGTTGTTGTTTGTTTGATATCTTGGATTTGTTTGATAGCAAATTGGTTGCTGTTGGGTGTTTGATATCAAGTTCAGTTTATGGTAAAGTTAAAAGGGCGGTACATCATTTTGGGAAAACTATTTCATTACTTGTAAAAATGTTTCATTGCATTGTAAATTCCTTCATATTGTTTCTTAGCCGCTTATTTTGTGTTTATACCTTTTCAAAGGTTTTTCACCTGCTACTACTACTGCTAAACTTATAAATCTGATGAAAAAGAGACAAAATTAAGTCCAAAAATAAAAGGAGAAAGATAATTACTGTCTGGTCATTGGATGCAGAAAGAGTGGAGTCCCAGTGAAACTCTGGTCAAACGGTCAAAGCCCTTTCAAGTTAGGGGAAGCACAGAAACTACAGATAACTTGACAGTCATTAACAGAGCTGTTCTGAAAGTGTCCAAGCGGCCTGTTCTTAGAGTGGACTGTTTTTTGCATTCGTTCTCAAGTTATATCAAACTATCAAAGTGTTGTTTTCTGCCTTTCTCGAGCACATTTTGACTTGTTGTTGAATGCTCCTATAATGTAACTCTAAATGACAATCAGAGCAACTTGAATTGCGTGTGTGCAGCCTTTTGCTCAAAAGTGATCAACGTTTCGTTTTCAGAGTCTCTTTTGACAATCTCTTCGAGAGCTGTTTTCAGTAATTAACAGAGCTGTTCTGAAAGTGTCCAAGCGGCCTGTTCTGAGAGTGGACTGTTTTTTGCATTCGTTCTCAAGTTCTATCAGTGTTGTTTTCTGCTTTTCTGGAGCACATTTTGACTTGTTGCTGAATGCTCCTATAATGTAACTCTAAATGACAATCAGAGCAACTTGAATTGCGTGTGTGCAGCCTTTTGCTCAAAAGTGATCAACGTTTCGTTTTCGGAGTCTCTTTTGACAATCTCTTCGAGAGCTGTTTTCAGTCATTTAACAGAGCTGTTCTGAAAGTGTCCAAGCAGCCTGTTCTTAGAGTGGACTGTTTTTTGCATTCGTTCTCAAGTTATATCAAACTATCAAAGTGTTGTTTTCTGCTTTTCTCGAGCACATTTTGACTTGTTGTTGAATGCTCCTATAATGTAACTCTAAATGACAATCAGAGCAACTTGAATTGCGTGTGTGCAGCCTTTTGCTCAAAAGTGATCAACGTTTCGTTTTCAGAGTCTCTTTTGACAATCTCTTCGAGAGCTGATTTCAGTCATTAACAGAGCTGTTCTGAAAGTGTCCAAGCGGCCTGTTCTGAGAGTGGACTGTTTTTTGCATTCGTTCTCAAGTTCTATCAGTGTTGTTTTCTGCTTTTCTGGAGCACATTTTGACTTGTTGCTGAATGCTCCTATAATGTAACTCTAAATGACAATCAGAGCAACTTGAATTGCGTGTGTGCAGCCTTTTGCTCAAAAGTGATCAACGTTTCGTTTTCGGAGTCTCTTTTGACAATCTCTTCGAGAGCTGTTTTCAGTCATTAACAGAGCTGTTCTGAAAGTGTCCAAGCGGCCTGTTCTTAGAGTGGACTGTTTTTTGCATTCGTTCTCAAGTTATATCAAACTATCAAAGTGTTGTTTTCTGCCTTTCTGGAGCACATTTTGACTTGTTGTTGAATGCTCCTATAATGTAACTCTAAATGACAATCAGAGTATGTTGAATTACGTGTGTGCAGCCTTTTGCTCAAAAGTTATCAATGTTTCGTTTTCAGAGTCTCTTTTGACAATCTCTTAAAGAGCTGATTTCAGTCATTAACAGAGCTGTTCTGAAAGTGTCCAAGCAGCCTGTTCTGAGAGTGGACTGTTTTTTGCATTCGTTCTCAAGTTATATCAAAGTGTTGTTTTCTGCCTTTCTCAAGCACATTTTGACTTGTTGTTGAATGCTCCTATAATGTAACTCTAAATGACAACCAGAGCAACTTGAATTGCGTGTGTGCAGCCTTTTGCTCAAAAGTGATCAACGTTTCGTTTTCGGAGTCTCTTTTGACAATCTCTTCGAGAGCTGTTTTCAGTCATTAACAGAGCTGTTCTGAAAGTGTCCAAGCGGCCTGTTCTTAGAGTGGACTGTTTTTTGCATTCGTTCTCAAGTTATATCAAACTATTAAAGTGTTGTTTTCTGCCTTTCTCGAGCACATTTTGACTTGTTGTTGAATGCTCCTATAATGTAACTCTAAATGACAATCAGAGCAACTTGAATTGCGTGTGTGCAGCCTTTTGCTCAAAAGTGATCAACGTTTCGTTTTCAGAGTCTCTTTTGACAATCTCTTCGAGATCTGTTTTCAGTCATTAACAGAGCTGTTCTGAAAGTGTCCAAGCGGCCTGTTCTGAGAGTGGACTGTTTTTTGCATTCGTTCTCAAGTTCTATCAGTGTTGTTTTCTGCTTTTCTGGAGCACATTTTGACTTGTTGCTGAATGCTCCTATAATGTAACTCTAAATGACAATCAGAGCAACTTGAATTGCGTGTGTGCAGCCTTTTGCTCAAAAGTGATCAACGTTTCGTTTTCGGAGTCTCTTTTGACAATCTATTCGAGAGCTGTTTTCAGTCATTAACAGAGCTGTTCTGAAAGTGTCCAAGCGGCCTGTTCTTAGAGTGGACTGTTTTTTGCATTCGTTCTCAAGTTATATCAAACTATCAAAGTGTTGTTTTCTGCCTTTCTCGAGCACATTTTGACTTGTTGTTGACTGCTCCTATAATGTAACTCTAAATGACAATCAGAGCAACTTGAATTGCGTGTGTGCAGCCTTTTGCTCAAAAGTGATCAACGTTTCGTTTTCAGAGTCTCTTTTGACAATCTCTTCGAGAGCTGTTTTCAGTCATTAACAGAGCTGTTCTGAAAGTGTCCAAGCGGCCTGTTCTGAGAGTGGACTGTTTTTTGCATTCGTTCTCAAGTTCTATCAGTGTTGTTTTCTGCCTTTCTCGAGCACATTTTGACTTGTTGTTGAATGCTCCTATAATGTAACTCTAAATGACAATCAGAGCAACTTGAATTGCGTGTGTGCAGCCTTTTGCTCAAAAGTGATCAACGTTTCGTTTTCGGAGTCTCTTTTGACAATCTCTTCGAGAGCTGTTTTCAGTCATTAACAGAGCTGTTCTGAAAGTGTCCAAGCGGCCTGTTCTTAGAGTGGACTGTTTTTTGCATTCGTTCTCAAGTTATATCAAACTATCAAAGTGTTGTTTTCTGCCTTTCTCGAGCACATTTTGACTTGTTGTTGAATGCTCCTATAATGTAACTCTAAATGACAATCAGAGCAACTTGAATTGCGTGTGTGCAGCCTTTTGCTCAAAAGTGATCAACGTTTCGTTTTCAGAGTCTCTTTTGACAATCTCTTCGAGATCTGTTTTCAGTCATTAACAGAGCTGTTCTGAAAGTGTCCAAGCGGCCTGTTCTGAGAGTGGACTGTTTTTTGCATTCGTTCTCAAGTTCTATCAGTGTTGTTTTCTGCTTTTCTGGAGCACATTTTGACTTGTTGCTGAATGCTCCTATAATGTAACTCTAAATGACAATCAGAGCAACTTGAATTGCGTGTGTGCAGCCTTTTGCTCAAAAGTGATCAACGTTTCGTTTTCGGAGTCTCTTTTGACAATCTCTTCGAGAGCTGTTTTCAGTCATTGTCTTGGCAAACTCAACAAGAAACCAAGTACAGTGCCATTCCTTCACAGACAGGGAAGGAGAGCCCAATTTCCCCTCCCTAGAGAAACTCAGCCATCCCAACATGGGTTTTGGCCCCCATTACCCCCCAGAGGAGAGACATGAGATGACAGTCATGGGCTGCACAGCTGAAGTCAATTCACTAATCACCCAGCAGCTCATGGCCTGCACAGCTGAAGTCAATTCACTAATCACCCAGCAGCTCACCTGAACAATCACCACTCCCTATAAAGGGCAGTCTCACAGTTCAACAAACACACTGTGATAGGAACATGTACTATTGCAGTGCTGTGCTCAAACCAACTGTTTACAGAGACCAGAGTGGCTGACGGTGAGATGACTTGGCTGTGTGTTGTTGTTTGTTTGATATCTTGGATTTGTTTGATAGCAAATTGGTTGCTGTTGGGTGTTTGATATCAAGTTCAGTTTATGGTAAAGTTAAAAGGGCGGTACATCATTTTGGGAAAACTATTTCATTACTTGTAAAAATGTTTCATTGCATTGTAAATTCCTTCATATTGTTTCTTAGCCGCTTATTTTGTGTTTATACCTTTTCAAAGGTTTTTCACCTGCTACTACTACTGCTAAACTTATAAATCTGATGAAAAAGAGACAAAATTAAGTCCAAAAATAAAAGGAGAAAGATAATTACTGTCTGGTCATTGGATGCAGAAAGAGTGGAGTCCCAGTGAAACTCTGGTGAAACGGTCAAAGCCCTTTCAAGTTAGGGGAAGCACAGAAACTACAGATAACTTGACAGTGAAAAACCGCTTTCCCACTGGACAACCAGGAAACGGAGACCGGTGAATTGGAAAACCAGGATTCTCAAGCCAGCAAACTGAAACAGCAGGAGCAGCAAATTGGGACCCTGGACATCCAAGTTCACATTCAACTAAATCATCACAAGGCCTCGCTCAAACCATCGCCTGCAACCTACTCCAAATATGGCCACTGTTGAGCAGCTCAAGACGGAGAGAACGACAGCAAAAATAGCATTCTCTCGTCTGGTCAACAGCATTACCAGGAACCATGAGGACACGTCTGAGGAGGAACTCAGAGACAATTTCAAGGCACTCACAACAGCAGCTGACAAAGTCATGGAAGCCAATGACAATGTGAAGGCCAAACTTCACACAAAGGCAAATGCAGAGGGAGAGACTGAGCTGACCGAAGTGCAAACTGCCGATCTGGCGAAGACTGAGACTGAATGTGTGTTGAAGCTGAAGAGAGTTAAAAGTCTACTCCAGACGGCCCTGTGGGACAACTTTGGAGCTGATGAAATGTCCATAATTCTACAGGCAGCAGAGCAGCAGTGCAGGCGCACTACTGCGGTGGAAGCCAGTGAGGAGGATATGAACCAGGAGGGTTATGAATTCATGCTTAACCACCTGGAAGGACTGGTGAAGACAGCGAAGGAGGTGCACAAACGGTGGAAACAGTGGATCCCTGAAGAAGAGGGACAAATCCAGAATAACTTAAAACATCTGGAACTTCAGGCCATCAATCTGGTTTCCAAGAAGGCTGACTTCATACAGAAGAGGATAAATAACGAAGCCAGAAGACAACCGATTGCGACCAGTCATCCTGTGCCAACCATCAAACTGAAACCAACGGCCCTTCCCAAGTTCACTGGCAACAAACGTGACTTCCACAGGTGGAGAAAGGACTGGGAAGCACTCCAGAGGCAGGGTGAACCGACTGGTTCCAAGGAGGTGAAGAAGGCCCAATTACTGGATAGTATTGATGACAAGATCATGAGAGACCTTCGCCTCACTACTCACAGTGCTGCTGATGACATCTTCCGTGTTCTGGAGAACCGCTATGGCAATCGGACATCCATTGCTATTGAAATAGTGGAGGAGCTGCAGGGCATGACACCCGTCAGAAGTAACCAACCACTGAGAGTTGTGGAACTAATCCAAGCTGTGGAGAAGGCGCTTCGAGATCTGATTGAGCTTGGAGACACTGGCGCTATAAAAAACCCTCTGGTGACCAAGTCCATCGAGGGAAAACTCCCAGAATCCCTAAAAAAGGAATGGCTTGTCTATGCGGCAAGAAATGCTGTGACTCCAGGCAACCGGTTCGACAGCCTGTTGACATTTCTCAAAGAGCAAGAAAGCATATATGAGCAGCTTGAACAACTGAGGGATGAAGAACCAAGCAGGAGAGAGACCAAGTTTGAGCCAAGACAGGCCAGAACAAAATCCACCAAGGCAGGCGACGAACACACTGGATGTGTTGTCTGTGGAGATGGGAAACACAGGGAGAAGCTCTACTTCTGCATGCAGTTCCGGTCACTGAAGCTAGCTGAAAAGAAGGCTGCAGCTAAGGAGTTGGGAGCATGCAAGAGATGTCTTGAAGTTCATGATGACAGTTCATACTGCAGAGATGACTTCCTGTGCACCAGCCATGCCTGCAAGGATGAACATGCTCCTGAGCATCACTTTTATCTCTGTCCTAACAAGAAGAATAACTCATCACAGAAAAAGAGAGGACCTGGTTCAGAGGATGTGAAAAGCAGGAGAAAGTACACAGAGGAACAAGAGGAGTTTGTCAGGAAGCTTTCCCCAGAGCTGGCAAAACAGTTTCATGATGTGTTCTCAAATGCTACATCAAAGGCTTTCAGCACCACAAAGGAGCAACCAGGCCTTCTAGTGGAGAGTGGTTTGCAGGAGCTGCCAGTGATCATGATGCTTCTGGAGGTCACAGCAAATGCTGGAGAAAAGGTTGGAACATTAATCGACCTGGCGTCTGACACTAATTATATTACTCACAAGGCCGCAGACAAACTGAACCTCAGGAGTGAAGACATCACTCTCATTGTCCATGGTGTTGGAGGAATGAAGACCATTGTGGAGACAAAACGGTACCTCTTGAAGATCAGGGTGAAAACTCCCAAAGGCACTCTGAAATCACACCAATTGGTATGTTATGGTCTCGACAGTATTGCAGACATCCACAAAAGTGTTGATGCCAAACGGCTCCAGAAACTCTTTCCAGACATCCCACTTGGGGAGCTGACAAGGCCTGGTGAAATCAATCTGCTCATAAGCCACAGAGAAGGCCAGCTAGCACCTCAAAGGATTAAAGTTGTTGGAGACCTTGTGCTGTGGGATGGACCACTGGGGATGACGGTTGGAGGGACTCATCCTGAGCTCTTCGAAGACCTCACCGTGTCAGCCCACATGTCCAAGGCACATTTCGCAAGATCAATGAGAACTGCTGCTGTGAGGTATGAGGAACTCACTGGCCCTGTTTCAAAGAAACATCCCAACACTCAAGTTCACGCCACGCTCCAGAAGTCAAGCACTTCAACCACCAACCGGGACTTCCTAGAGTGGTGGAAATGGGACAGTATCGGCGCAGCATGTGATCCAAAGTGTGGAGGCTGCCGCTGTGGAAAATGTCAACCCGGCGGCAAAGAAATGACTCTTGCAGAGGAGAGAGAGCTTGAAGTGGTAAGGAACGGTCTCACCTATGTCACCGAAGACAACCACAGCAAGGAGCCACACTGGCATGCCAGGTATCCTTGGGTGGAAGACCCCGTCTCCCTACCGAACAACAAGAGAACAGTTGAGGCTACATTTCTCAGAACAGAAAAGCGACTAGCCAAAACACCTGAATGGAAAGTGGCATACGCTGCACAGGTGCATGACATGGTAGGTCGAAGAGCTGCGCTCAAACTGCCTAAAGACACCATCACCAACTGGGATGGACCAGTTTGGTACCTCAGTCACCTCATTGCCCCTAACCCACACTCTGTCACAACTCCGGTAAGAATCGTTTGGAACAGCAGTCAAAGATACAGAGGTGTGAGCATGAACGACCTGCTGATGAAAGGCCCCGACGTTCTCAACCAGATTCGAGCTGTGCTTCTCAGGTTCAGAGGTGAAGTATTCGCTGCCCTGGGTGACATAAAAAAGATGTACAACTCAGTCTGGCTGGAAGACCAAGAAGTGCACCTGCACAGGTTCCTCTGGCGAGACGCTGAGGATGAAGAGCTGGGAGAATATGCAATCACAAGAGTGAACATTGGAGACAAACCAGCAGGGTGCATCGCGCAACTGGCAATGCGTGAAACTGCTAACCTCCCTCTCTTTGCCCATCTTGAAGAGGAGCGTCTAGTGATTCACAATGACAGCTACGTTGATGACATCCTCACTTCCCACAACAACCCAGACCAGCTAAAGATCATCACAGCCAATGTGGAGAGGATCCTGAGGGCTGGAGGTTTTGAGCTAAAGCCATGGGTCCTTTCTGGGCAAAGTGGGAGGAAGGAGCACACTGGTGAAGAGGAAAGGACAAAGGCAACGACCATGGTCTTACCAAACCAAATGTGTGATGATGACAACAAGGCGCTTGGCCTGGGCTATAGAGTCGAGGAAGATAAGCTCCACGTCATGATCGGAATCAACTTCTCAAAGAGAAAGCAAAAGATGAGACTGGGTGAAGACCTTCAGCAAGAGGAAATCAGAACCCAGACACCAAACCCTCTGACACGAAGAGAACTTCTCAGTCAAGTGTCAGCACTTTATGACCCAGTTGGCCTAGTAACTCCTGCCAAGCAGAAAGGAGCTATTCTGGTACGGAGAGCGTTCCAAGAGGTTAAAGCTGAAAGCGGTCCGGTCAAGGACACATGGGACATTGCACTCTCAGATGGCCTCAGAGGAGATGCAATCAACCTGTTCGAGGAGTACCATCAACTCAGCAAGGTCACATTCAACAGAGCTCTAACCCCCAAAGGCTTCACTACTGAACCACCATGGGCAATCACGTTCTCTGATGGAAGTGAGCATGCCTATGGAGCAGTGATGTACCTAAGATGGACCACAGACCAGGGTTCCATCATCAGATTGGTGGAATCCAAGGCAAAGCTAACTCCCTTGGACCACAAAGGTGATGCTGTCAAAGCAGAGATGTGTGGAGCAGTGTTCGCCTCACGGCTAAGGAAGTTCTTCGAGCGGCACAGCCGAATCCAAGTTGGAAGGTGGTTTCACTTGGTCGACAGTCAAACAGTCCTTGGGGCAATACAGCGAGAAAGCTATGGCTACCAAACATTCTTTGCCAATAGGATTGGAGAGATTCAAAGCAGCACAGCAGTTCAGGACTGGTGGTGGATCCCTGGGACTCAAAACATTGCTGATGGGATCACCAGAGGAGTAAGCCCTCAGGATCTGGATGAACATTCAGAGTGGCAAAATGGACCCAAGTTCTTGAGTCTGCCAGAAAGTGAGTGGCAAACCAAATCGGCTAAGGAAATAGCAACCACCGCCAGAGAAAGCATCAACAAGTTGCAGAGGAAAGCATTTGCTGCTGTGTTGACAAGGGCCCAGGCTCTGAAACAGTCCCTGGAAAAGAAAGAGCCCTCACAGAATCAGAACCAAATCCAGATGGAACAGGGGAGACCGCCAAGAAGGTCAGTTGTTCAAGATCTTCTGGACGTCAAACGGTTCAGTGTTCTGACCAGACTGGTCAAAACAGTTGCAATGGTCTGGAGAGCAGCAAAAAGGTTCCATGGACGAGGTCAGGCCTTGGACAGCCCAAAGTGGGAGGCAGTCCCCTCAGGAGGAGCCATCTCTGTACAAGAGAGAGAAGATGCCCTAAGAGACATTTTTCTTGCAGCACAAGAGGGAGCAATCTTTCCAAACTCCACCACTGACAGGCTGGTGGTCTACAAAGACCAGGACTCTGGATTATTGGTTTGTGGTGGCCGAGTGCAGATGTTCAAAGAAGACCAGTGTTGTGTCCCACTCCTACCCCATGATGCCTGGGTGTCCACACTGTTGGCTCGGGAGGCGCACAACGAGAGTCATGATGGAGTGGCCGGAACATTGCTCAGAATGAGAAAGAAGGCATGGATCATAAGGGGCAGGAGAATTGCCCAAAAGGTTGTCGATGGCTGCATGACCTGCAGGAAGTTGAGAGCAAGGAAGTGTCGACAAGTGATGGGTGACTTGCCACCAGAAAGGACTGAGCCTGCTGCACCCTTTGAGTTTACAACCGTAGACCTCTTCGGACCGTACCAAGTACGAGATGATGTCAAGAAGAGAGTCACCCTGAAAGTCTGGGGAGTTGTCTTCTGCTGTATGGCCAGCAGAGCCATTCACACCGAACTGGTGAACGCCCCATCAACAGAAAGCTTTCTGATGGCTTACCAACGGTTCACAGCTCTCAGGGGTCATCCAAGAAAGATCTGGTCTGATCCAGGCACCAATTTCATTGGAGCAAAACCTGTCCTGGAGGAGATGTATAGGTTCTTGGACGACCTGGATCAAACAGTACTGGAAGACACTGCAGCCAAAAATGGAACAAAGTGGATGTGGAAAATTCACCCAGCTGACTCTCCACACAGGAACGGTGCTGCAGAAGCTGCTGTGCGTGTTGCAAAGAGGGCACTTCAGAGTCTTGGTCAAGAGTCTGGGCTCAGCTACTCAGAGTTCCAGACAGCTCTCTACACGGCAGCCAACCTTGCAAATGAGCGCCCGATTGATGCCAGAGTTCAGAGCCGGGAAGATTGCATCCAATATGTCACACCAAACAGCCTCCTCCTTGGTCGAGCAACTCAAAGTGGAGACTTCAAAACATTTGACTTGTCCAACTACCCCTACAAAAGGCTCAGGGCGATGCAGTCAGAGGTGACCAAGTTCTGGAGATCCTGGAGTCAACTCGCTGGTCCCAACCTTGTTGTCAGGAGCAAGTGGCATACTGCCGAAAGGAATGTCGCTGTGGGAGACATTGTCTGGTTAAGCGACCAGAACGCACTGAGAGGTCACTTCAAACTTGGCAGAGTTGTCAGCACCAACCCAGACAGCAAAGGCGTTGTGAGGGATGTCCACATTAGGGTCTTCCCAAGCTACTGTGTCCCCCTGACAAAAGCCCCAAAGGAAAAAACCAGCCATCCCAACTCCAGCAGAAGAAATGAGAAGCCCCAAGCCATCGTTCTGCACAGGGACGTGAGACGGTTGGTTGTCCTACTACCTGCTGAGGAACAGAAATAAACCTTGGCAGGACCACAACTCCAACGACCCAGTGCCCTTACAGTTTGCCTACAGTCGGCGATCTTCCTGGTAATCCATGGAAAGATCGAGTGGGAGGTGTCTTGGCAAACTCAACAAGAAACCAAGTACAGTGCCATTCCTTCACAGACAGGGAAGGAGAGCCCAATTTCCCCTCCCTAGAGAAACTCAGCCATCCCAACATGGGTTTTGGCCCCCATTACCCCCCAGAGGAGAGACATGAGATGACAGTCATGGGCTGCACAGCTGAAGTCAATTCACTAGTCACCCAGCAGCTCATGGCCTGCACAGCTGAAGTCAATTCACTAATCACCCAGCAGCTCACCTGAACAATCACCACTCCCTATAAAGGGCAGTCTCACAGTTCAACAAACACACTGTGATAGGAACATGTACTATTGCAGTGCTGTGCTCAAACCAACTGTTTACAGAGACCAGAGTGGCTGACGGTGAGATGACTTGGCTGTGTGTTGTTGTTTGTTTGATATCTTGGATTTGTTTGATAGCAAATTGGTTGCTGTTGGGTGTTTGATATCAAGTTCAGTTTATGGTAAAGTTAAAAGGGCGGTACATCATTTTGGGAAAACTATTTCATTACTTGTAAAAATGTTTCATTGCATTGTAAATTCCTTCATATTGTTTCTTAGCCGCTTATTTTGTGTTTATACCTTTTCAAAGGTTTTTCACCTGCTACTACTACTGCTAAACTTATAAATCTGATGAAAAAGAGACAAAATTAAGTCCAAAAATAAAAGGAGAAAGATAATTACTGTCTGGTCATTGGATGCAGAAAGAGTGGAGTCCCAGTGAAACTCTGGTCAAACGGTCAAAGCCCTTTCAAGTTAGGGGAAGCACAGAAACTACAGATAACTTGACAGTCATTAACAGAGCTGTTCTGAAAGTGTCCAAGCGGCCTGTTCTTAGAGTGGACTGTTTTTTGCATTCGTTCTCAAGTTATATCAAACTATCAAAGTGTTGTTTTCTGCCTTTCTCGAGCACATTTTGACTTGTTGTTGAATGCTCCTATAATGTAACTCTAAATGACAATCAGAGCAACTTGAATTGCGTGTGTGCAGCCTTTTGCTCAAAAGTGATCAACGTTTCGTTTTCAGAGTCTCTTTTGACAATCTCTTCGAGAGCTGTTTTCAGTAATTAACAGAGCTGTTCTGAAAGTGTCCAAGCGGCCTGTTCTGAGAGTGGACTGTTTTTTGCATTCGTTCTCAAGTTCTATCAGTGTTGTTTTCTGCTTTTCTGGAGCACATTTTGACTTGTTGCTGAATGCTCCTATAATGTAACTCTAAATGACAATCAGAGCAACTTGAATTGCGTGTGTGCAGCCTTTTGCTCAAAAGTGATCAACGTTTCGTTTTCAGAGTCTCTTTTGACAATCTCTTCGAGAGCTGATTTCAGTCATTAACAGAGCTGTTCTGAAAGTGTCCAAGCAGCCTGTTCTTAGAGTGGACTGTTTTTTGCATTCGTTCTCAAGTTATATCAAACTATCAAAGTGTTGTTTTCTGCTTTTCTCGAGCACATTTTGACTTGTTGTTGAATGCTCCTATAATGTAACTCTAAATGACAATCAGAGCAACTTGAATTGCGTGTGTGCAGCCTTTTGCTCAAAAGTGATCAACGTTTCGTTTTCAGAGTCTCTTTTGACAATCTCTTCGAGAGCTGATTTCAGTCATTAACAGAGCTGTTCTGAAAGTGTCCAAGCGGCCTGTTCTTAGAGTGGACTGTTTTTTGCATTCGTTCTCAAGTTATATCAAACTATCAAAGTGTTGTTTTCTGCCTTTCTGGAGCACATTTTGACTTGTTGTTGAATGCTCCTATAATGTAACTCTAAATGACAATCAGAGTATGTTGAATTACGTGTGTGTAGCCTTTTGCTCAAAAGTTATCAATGTTTCGTTTTCAGAGTCTCTTTTGACAATCTCTTAAAGAGCTGATTCAGTCATTAACAGAGCTGTTCTGAAAGTGTCCAAGCAGCCTGTTCTGAGAGTGGACTGTTTTTTGCATTCGTTCTCAAGTTATATCAAAGTGTTGTTTTCTGCCTTTCTCGAGCACATTTTGACTTGTTGTTGAATGCTCCTATAATGTAACTCTAAATGACAATCAGAGCAACTTGAATTGCGTGTGTGCAGCCTTTTGCTCAAAAGTGATCAACGTTTCGTTTTCGGAGTCTCTTTTGACAATCTCTTCGAGAGCTGTTTTCAGTCATTAACAGAGCTGTTCTGAAAGTGTCCAAGCGGCCTGTTCTTAGAGTGGACTGTTTTTTGCATTCGTTCTCAAGTTATATCAAACTATCAAAGTGTTGTTTTCTGCCTTTCTGGAGCACATTTTGACTTGTTGTTGAATGCTCCTATAATGTAACTCTAAATGACAATCAGAGTATGTTGAATTACGTGTGTGCAGCCTTTTGCTCAAAAGTTATCAATGTTTCGTTTTCAGAGTCTCTTTTGACAATCTCTTAAAGAGCTGATTTCAGTCATTAACAGAGCTGTTCTGAAAGTGTCCAAGCGGCCTGTTCTGAGAGTGGACTGTTTTTTGCATTCGTTCTCAAGTTCTATCAGTGTTGTTTTCTGCTTTTCTGGAGCACATTTTGACTTGTTGCTGAATGCTCCTATAATGTAACTCTAAATGACAATCAGAGCAACTTGAATTGCGTGTGTGCAGCCTTTTGCTCAAAAGTGATCAACGTTTCGTTTTCGGAGTCTCTTTTGACAATCTCTTCGAGAGCTGTTTTCAGTCATTAACAGAGCTGTTCTGAAAGTGTCCAAGCGGCCTGTTCTTAGAGTGGACTGTTTTTTGCATTCGTTCTCAAGTTATATCAAACTATCAAAGTGTTGTTTTCTGCCTTTCTCGAGCACATTTTGACTTGTTGTTGAATGCTCCTATAATGTAACTCTAAATGACAATCAGAGCAACTTGAATTGCGTGTGTGCAGCCTTTTGCTCAAAAGTGATCAACGTTTCGTTTTCAGAGTCTCTTTTGACAATCTCTTCGAGAGCTGTTTTCAGTCATTAACAGAGCTGTTCTGAAAGTGTCCAAGCGGCCTGTTCTGAGAGTGGACTGTTTTTTGCATTCGTTCTCAAGTTCTATCAGTGTTGTTTTCTGCTTTTCTGGAGCACATTTTGACTTGTTGCTGAATGCTCCTATAATGTAACTCTAAATGACAATCAGAGTATGTTGAATTACGTGTGTGCAGCCTTTTGCTCAAAAGTTATCAATGTTTCGTTTTCAGAGTCTCTTTTGACAATCTCTTAAAGAGCTGATTTCAGTCATTAACAGAGCTGTTCTGAAAGTGTCCCAGCGGCCTGTTCTGAGAGTGGACTGTTTTTTGCATTCGTTCTCAAGTTCTATCAGTGTTGTTTTCTGCTTTTCTGGAGCACATTTTGACTTGTTGCTGAATGCTCCTATAATGTAACTCTAAATGACAATCAGAGCAACTTGAATTGCGTGTGTGCAGCCTTTTGCTCAAAAGTGATCAACGTTTAGTTTTCGGAGTCTCTTTTGACAATCTCTTCGAGAGCTGTTTTCAGTCATTAACAGAGCTGTTCTGAAAGTGTCCAAGCGGCCTGTTCTTAGAGTGGACTGTTTTTTGCATTCGTTCTCAAGTTATATCAAACTATCAAAGTGTTGTTTTCTGCCTTTCTCGAGCACATTTTGACTTGTTGTTGAATGCTCCTATAATGTAACTCTAAATGACAATCAGAGCAACTTGAATTGCGTGTGTGCAGCCTTTTGCTCAAAAGTGATCAACGTTTCGTTTTCAGAGTCTCTTTTGACAATCTCTTCGAGAGCTGTTTTCAGTCATTAACAGAGCTGTTCTGAAAGTGTCCAAGCGGCCTGTTCTGAGAGTGGACTGTTTTTTGCATTCGTTCTCAAGTTCTATCAGTGTTGTTTTCTGCTTTTCTGGAGCACATTTTGACTTGTTGCTGAATGCTCCTATAATGTAACTCTAAATGACAATCAGAGCAACTTGAATTGCGTGTGTGCAGCCTTTTGCTCAAAAGTGATCAACGTTTCGTTTTCAGAGTCTCTTTTGACAATCTCTTCGAGAGCTGATTTCAGTCATTAACAGAGCTGTTCTGAAAGTGTCCAAGCAGCCTGTTCTTAGAGTGGACTGTTTTTTGCATTCGTTCTCAAGTTATATCAAACTATCAAAGTGTTGTTTTCTGCTTTTCTCGAGCACATTTTGACTTGTTGTTGAATGCTCCTATAATGTAACTCTAAATGACAATCAGAGCAACTTGAATTGCGTGTGTGCAGCCTTTTGCTCAAAAGTGATCAACGTTTCGTTTTCAGAGTCTCTTTTGACAATCTCTTCGAGAGCTGATTTCAGTCATTAACAGAGCTGTTCTGAAAGTGTCCAAGCGGCCTGTTCTTAGAGTGGACTGTTTTTTGCATTCGTTCTCAAGTTATATCAAACTATCAAAGTGTTGTTTTCTGCCTTTCTGGAGCACATTTTGACTTGTTGTTGAATGCTCCTATAATGTAACTCTAAATGACAATCAGAGTATGTTGAATTACGTGTGTGTAGCCTTTTGCTCAAAAGTTATCAATGTTTCGTTTTCAGAGTCTCTTTTGACAATCTCTTAAAGAGCTGATTCAGTCATTAACAGAGCTGTTCTGAAAGTGTCCAAGCAGCCTGTTCTGAGAGTGGACTGTTTTTTGCATTCGTTCTCAAGTTATATCAAAGTGTTGTTTTCTGCCTTTCTCGAGCACATTTTGACTTGTTGTTGAATGCTCCTATAATGTAACTCTAAATGACAATCAGAGCAACTTGAATTGCGTGTGTGCAGCCTTTTGCTCAAAAGTGATCAACGTTTCGTTTTCGGAGTCTCTTTTGACAATCTCTTCGAGAGCTGTTTTCAGTCATTAACAGAGCTGTTCTGAAAGTGTCCAAGCGGCCTGTTCTTAGAGTGGACTGTTTTTTGCATTCGTTCTCAAGTTATATCAAACTATCAAAGTGTTGTTTTCTGCCTTTCTGGAGCACATTTTGACTTGTTGTTGAATGCTCCTATAATGTAACTCTAAATGACAATCAGAGTATGTTGAATTACGTGTGTGCAGCCTTTTGCTCAAAAGTTATCAATGTTTCGTTTTCAGAGTCTCTTTTGACAATCTCTTAAAGAGCTGATTTCAGTCATTAACAGAGCTGTTCTGAAAGTGTCCAAGCGGCCTGTTCTGAGAGTGGACTGTTTTTTGCATTCGTTCTCAAGTTCTATCAGTGTTGTTTTCTGCTTTTCTGGAGCACATTTTGACTTGTTGCTGAATGCTCCTATAATGTAACTCTAAATGACAATCAGAGCAACTTGAATTGCGTGTGTGCAGCCTTTTGCTCAAAAGTGATCAACGTTTCGTTTTCGGAGTCTCTTTTGACAATCTCTTCGAGAGCTGTTTTCAGTCATTAACAGAGCTGTTCTGAAAGTGTCCAAGCGGCCTGTTCTTAGAGTGGACTGTTTTTTGCATTCGTTCTCAAGTTATATCAAACTATCAAAGTGTTGTTTTCTGCCTTTCTCGAGCACATTTTGACTTGTTGTTGAATGCTCCTATAATGTAACTCTAAATGACAATCAGAGCAACTTGAATTGCGTGTGTGCAGCCTTTTGCTCAAAAGTGATCAACGTTTCGTTTTCAGAGTCTCTTTTGACAATCTCTTCGAGAGCTGTTTTCAGTCATTAACAGAGCTGTTCTGAAAGTGTCCAAGCGGCCTGTTCTGAGAGTGGACTGTTTTTTGCATTCGTTCTCAAGTTCTATCAGTGTTGTTTTCTGCTTTTCTGGAGCACATTTTGACTTGTTGCTGAATGCTCCTATAATGTAACTCTAAATGACAATCAGAGTATGTTGAATTACGTGTGTGCAGCCTTTTGCTCAAAAGTTATCAATGTTTCGTTTTCAGAGTCTCTTTTGACAATCTCTTAAAGAGCTGATTTCAGTCATTAACAGAGCTGTTCTGAAAGTGTCCCAGCGGCCTGTTCTGAGAGTGGACTGTTTTTTGCATTCGTTCTCAAGTTCTATCAGTGTTGTTTTCTGCTTTTCTGGAGCACATTTTGACTTGTTGCTGAATGCTCCTATAATGTAACTCTAAATGACAATCAGAGCAACTTGAATTGCGTGTGTGCAGCCTTTTGCTCAAAAGTGATCAACGTTTAGTTTTCGGAGTCTCTTTTGACAATCTCTTCGAGAGCTGTTTTCAGTCATTAACAGAGCTGTTCTGAAAGTGTCCAAGCGGCCTGTTCTTAGAGTGGACTGTTTTTTGCATTCGTTCTCAAGTTATATCAAACTATCAAAGTGTTGTTTTCTGCCTTTCTCGAGCACATTTTGACTTGTTGTTGAATGCTCCTATAATGTAACTCTAAATGACAATCAGAGCAACTTGAATTGCGTGTGTGCAGCCTTTTGCTCAAAAGTGATCAACGTTTCGTTTTCAGAGTCTCTTTTGACAATCTCTTCGAGAGCTGTTTTCAGTCATTAACAGAGCTGTTCTGAAAGTGTCCAAGCGGCCTGTTCTGAGAGTGGACTGTTTTTTGCATTCGTTTTCAAGTTCTATCAGTGTTGTTTTCTGCTTTTCTGGAGCACATTTTGACTTGTTGCTGAATGCTCCTATAATGTAACTCTAAATGACAATCAGAGTATGTTGAATTACGTGTGTGCAGCCTTTTGCTCAAAAGTTATCAATGTTTCGTTTTCAGAGTCTCTTTTGACAATCTCTTAAAGAGCTGATTTCAGTCATTAACAGAGCTGTTCTGAAAGTGTCCAAGCAGCCTGTTCTGAGAGTGTTTTTTGCATTCGTTCTCAAGTTATATCAAAGTGTTGTTTTCTGCCTTTCTCGAGCACATTTTGACTTGTTGTTGAATGCTCCTATAATGTAACTCTAAATGACAATCAGAGCAACTTGAATTGCGTGTGTGCAGCCTTTTGCTCAAAAGTGATCAACGTTTCGTTTTCGGAGTCTCTTTTGACAATCTCTTCGAGAGCTGTTTTCAGTCATTAACAGAGCTGTTCTGAAAGTGTCCAAGTTGCCTGTTCTTAGAGTGGACTGTTTTTTGCATTCGTTCTCAAGTTATATCAAACTATCAAAGTGTTGTTTTCTGCCTTTCTCGAGCACATTTTGACTTGTTGTTGAATGCTCCTATAATGTAACTCTAAATGACAATCAGAGCAACTTGAATTGCGTGTGTGCAGCCTTTTGCTCAAAAGTGATCAACGTTTCGTTTTCAGAGTCTCTTTTGACAATCTCTTCGAGATCTGTTTTCAGTCATTAACAGAGCTGTTCTGAAAGTGTCCAAGCGGCCTGTTCTGAGAGTGGACTGTTTTTTGCATTCGTTCTCAAGTTCTATCAGTGTTGTTTTCTGCTTTTCTGGAGCACATTTTGACTTGTTGCTGAATGCTCCTATAATGTAACTCTAAATGACAATCAGAGCAACTTGAATTGCGTGTGTGCAGCCTTTTGCTCAAAAGTGATCAACGTTTCGTTTTCGGAGTCTCTTTTGACAATCTCTTCGAGAGCTGTTTTCAGTCATTAACAGAGCTGTTCTGAAAGTGTCCAAGCGGCCTGTTCTTAGAGTGGACTGTTTTTTGCATTCGTTCTCAAGTTATATCAAACTATCAAAGTGTTGTTTTCTGCCTTTCTGGAGCACATTTTGACTTGTTGTTGAATGCTCCTATAATGTAACTCTAAATGACAATCAGAGTATGTTGAATTACGTGTGTGCAGCCTTTTGCTCAAAAGTTATCAATGTTTCGTTTTCAGAGTCTCTTTTGACAATCTCTTAAAGAGCTGATTTCAGTCATTAACAGAGCTGTTCTGAAAGTGTCCAAGCAGCCTGTTCTGAGAGTGGACTGTTTTTTGCATTCGTTCTCAAGTTATATCAAAGTGTTGTTTTCTGCCTTTCTCGAGCACATTTTGACTTGTTGAATGCTCCTATAATGTAACTCTAAATGACAATCAGAGCAACTTGAATTGCGTGTGTGCAGCCTTTTGCTCAAAAGTGATCAACGTTTCGTTTTCGGAGTCTCTTTTGACAATCTCTTCGAGAGCTGTTTTCAGTCATTAACAGAGCTGTTCTGAAAGTGTCCAAGCGGCCTGTTCTTAGAGTGGACTGTTTTTTGCATTCGTTCTCAAGTTATATCAAACTATCAAAGTGTTGTTTTCTGCCTTTCTGGAGCACATTTTGACTTGTTGTTGAATGCTCCTATAATGTAACTCTAAATGACAATCAGAGCAACTTGAATTGCGTGTGTGCAGCCTTTTGCTCAAAAGTGATCAACGTTTCGTTTTCAGAGTCTCTTTTGACAATCTCTTCGAGAGCTGTTTTCAGTCATTAACAGAGCTGTTCTGAAAGTGTCCAAGCGGCCTGTTTTGAGAGTGGACTGTTTTTTGCATTCGTTCTCAAGTTCTATCAGTGTTGTTTTCTGCTTTTCTGGAGCACATTTTGACTTGTTGCTGAATGCTCCTATAATGTAACTCTAAATGACAATCAGAGCAACTTGAATAGCGTGTGTGCAGCCTTTTGCTCAAAAGTGATCAACGTTTCGTTTTCAGAGTCTCTTTTGACAATCTCTTCGAGAGCTGTTTTCAGTCATTAACAGAGCTGTTCTGAAAGTGTCCAAGCGGCCTGTTCTGAGAGTGGACTGTTTTTTGCATTCGTTCTCAAGTTCTATCAGTGTTGTTTTCTGCTTTTCTGGAGCACATTTTGACTTGTTGCTGAATGCTCCTATAATGTAACTCTAAATGACAATCAGAGCAACTTGAATTCCATGTGTGCAGCCTTTTGCTCAAAAGTGATCAACGTTTCGTTTTCGGAGTCTCTTTTGACAATCTCTTCGAGAGCTGTTTTCAGTCATTAACAGAGCTGTTCTGAAAGTGTACAAGCGGCCTGTTCTTAGAGTGGACTGTTTTTTGCATTCGTTCTCAAGTTATATCAAACTATCAAAGTGTTGTTTTCTGCCTTTCTGGAGAACATTTTGACTTGTTGTTGAATGCTCCTATAATGTAACTCTAAATGACAATCAGAGTATGTTGAATTACGTGTGTGCAGCCTTTTGCTCAAAAGTTATCAATGTTTCGTTTTCAGAGTCTCTTTTGACAATCTCTTAAAGAGCTGATTTCAGTCATTAACAGAGCTGTTCTGAAAGTGTCCAAGCAGCCTGTTCTGAGAGTGGACTGTTTTTTGCATTCGTTCTCAAGTTATATCAAAGTGTTGTTTTCTGCCTTTCTCGAGCACATTTTGACTTGTTGTTGAATGCTCCTATAATGTAACTCTAAATGACAATCAGAGCAACTTGAATTGCGTGTGTGCAGCCTTTTGCTCAAAAGTGATCAATGTTTCGTTTTCAGAGTCTCTTTTGACAATCTCTTCGAGACCTGTTTTCAGTCATTAACAGAGCTGTTCTGAAAGTGTCCAAGCGGCCTGTTCTGAGAGTGGACTGTTTTTTTTGCATTCGTTCTCAAGTTCTATCAGTGTTGTTTTCTGCTTTTCTGGAGCACATTTTGACTTGTTGCTGAATGCTCCTATAATGTAACTCTAAATGACAATCAGAGCAACTTGAATTGCGTGTGTGCAGCCTTTTGCTCAAAAGTGATCAACGTTTCGTTTTCGGAGTCTCTTTTGACAATCTCTTCGAGAGCTGTTTTCAGTCATTAACAGAGCTGTTCTGAAAGTGTCCAAGCGGCCTGTTCTTAGAGTGGACTGTTTTTTGCATTCGTTCTCAAGTTATATCAAACTATCAAAGTGTTGTTTTCTGCCTTTCTGGAGCACATTTTGACTTGTTGTTGAATGCTCCTATAATGTAACTCTAAATGACAATCAGAGTATGTTGAATTACGTGTGTGCAGCCTTTTGCTCAAAAGTTATCAATGTTTCGTTTTAAGAGTCTCTTTTGACAATCTCTTAAAGAGCTGATTTCAGTCATTAACAGAGCTGTTCTGAAAGTGTCCAAGCAGCCTGTTCTGAGAGTGGACTGTTTTTTGCATTCGTTCTCAAGTTATATCAAAGTGTTGTTTTCTGCCTTTCTCGAGCACATTTTGAATTGTTGTTGAATGCTCCTATAATGTAACTCTAAATGACAATCAGAGCAACTTGAATTGCGTGTGTGCAGCCTTTTGCTCAAAAGTGATCAACGTTTCGTTTTCAGAGTCTCTTTTGACAATCTCTTCGAGAGCTGTTTTCAGTCATTAACAGAGCTGTTCTGAAAGTGTCCAAGCGGCCTGTTCTGAGAGTGGACTGTTTTTTGCATTCGTTCTCAAGTTCTATCAGTGTTGTTTTCTGCTTTTCTGGAGCACATTTTGACTTGTTGCTGAATGCTCCTATAATGTAACTCTAAATGACAATCAGAGCAACTTGAATTGCGTGTGTGCAGCCTTTTGCTCAAAAGTGATCAACGTTTCGTTTTCGGAGTCTCTTTTGACAATCTCTTCGAGAGCTGTTTTCAGTCATTAACAGAGCTGTTCTTAAAGTGTCCAAGCGGCCTGTTCTTAGAGTGGACTGTTTTTTGCATTCGTTCTCAAGTTATATCAAACTATCAAAGTGTTGTTTTCTGCCTTTCTGGAGCACATTTTGACTTGTTGTTGAATGCTCCTATAATGTAACTCTAAATGATAATCAGAGCAACTTGAATTGCGTGTGTGCAGCCTTTTGCTCAAAAGTGATCAACGTTTCGTTTTCGGAGTCTCTTTTGACAATCCTTCGAGAGCTGTTTTCAGTCATTAACAGAGCTGTTCTGAAAGTGCCCAAGCGGCCTGTTCTTAGAGTGGACTGTTTTTTGCATTCGTTCTCAAGTTATATCAAACTATCAAAGTGTTGTTTTCTGCCTTTCTCGAGCACATTTTGACTTGTTGTTGAATGCTCCTATAATGTAACTCTAAATGACAATCAGAGCAACTTGAATTGCGTGTGTGCAGCCTTTTGCTCAAAAGTGATCAACGTTTCGTTTTCAGAGTCTCTTTTGACAATCTCTTCGAGAGCTGATTTCAGTCATTAACAGAGCTGTTCTGAAAGTGTCCAAGCGGCCTGTTCTGAGAGTGGACTGTTTTTTGCATTCGTTCTCAAGTTCTATCAAACTATCAAAGTGTTGTTTTCTGCCTTTCTGGAGCACATTTTGACTTGTTGCTGAATGCTCCTATAATGTAACTCTAAATGACAATCAGAGCAACTTGAATTGCGTGTGTGCAGCCTTTTGCTCAAAAGTGATCAACGTTTCGTTTTCGGAGTCTCTTTTGACAATCTCTTCGAGAGCTGTTTTCAGTCATTAACAGAGCTGTTCTGAAAGTGTCCAAGCGGCCTGTTCTTAGAGTGGACTGTTTTTTGCATTCGTTCTCAAGTTATATCAAACTATCAAAGTGTTGTTTTCTGCCTTTCTGGAGCACATTTTGACTTGTTGTTGAATGCTCCTATAATGTAACTCTAAATGACAATCAGAGTATGTTGAATTACGTGTGTGCAGCCTTTTGCTCAAAAGTTATCAATGTTTCGTTTTCAGAGTCTCTTTTGACAATCTCTTAAAGAGCTGATTTCAGTCATTAACAGAGCTGTTCTGAAAGTGTCCAAGCAGCCTGTTCTGAGAGTGGACTGTTTTTTGCATTCGTTCTCAAGTTCTATCAGTGTTGTTTTCTGCTTTTCTGGAGCACATTTTGACTTGTTGCTGAATGCTCCTATAATGTAACTCTAAATGACAATCAGAGCAACTTGAATTGCGTGTGTGCAGCCTTTTGCTCAAAAGTGATCAACGTTTCGTTTTCGGAGTCTCTTTTGACAATCTCTTCGAGAGCTGTTTTCAGTCATTAACCCTTCTGCACCGAAATGTGCCGCCGCCGGCACAAATCCGCACACAACATTGAAATTACCGTAATTTCTAAACGGTTTGTGCAATCGAAAAAATTCCAACTGTCCCTGAAAGCTGAGATGTTGCACTTCAACCAACATATAGGGTATTACGGTAAAATGTGACGTGACGACATTCTCAGAGTCCATACACAACAGTGAAGGCGGAGGAGGCGTTTTACAAAATGGAGGAGGTTTTACAAAAAGTTTTCTATCGTAAAAATTGTTCCCTAACCTATTCTGAAGCTTTGGAAACGATGAAATAGTCTTTGCTATCTCTCGAGGGTAAACAAGTACTATTATTATTATTAAAAATGTCTCGGAAATCATTGAGGGTGTCAAAACCTCCATCTCGATTTATCCAGGACGACAGCGAACGGGGACGTGATTTCGTCAGAGTGAGTTTTTTTTTGTTTGTTTGTTCGTTGTAGCCTAACACATTTGTAGCCTAACTTTTTGGGTAACTCGCATAATATTTTCCTTCGGGATGAATGAGACTCAAGCTATAATCTTATGTTATATTATCTACATTACTTTACTAAAGTGGATGGACACGAGAGAGGTGTCCATGTGCACCAATGTCCATCCAGTCTACACTGGCGAGACGGTACTGCGCTGGCAGAAGACAGGTATTGACATAATGCTGTAATGTAACCTTTTTGTCAGTTGATGAATACATGACAGGAGCAAAACACATTGAATTACCATTGTGACAATGTGCACCCTCCTTTTCTCCTATCTATCTAGCTGATGGACAAAATGAGAGGGTCCCCATCCCCAGGCCCACAGCTGTCGGGGAGTATAATAAGTACATGGGGGGTGTTGATACATCTGACCAGATGCTGGGGACAAACTCTGTCCACCGCAAAACCAGGCGGTGGCCTATTACTGTGTTCCAGCACTTTGTGGACATTAGTATGACAAACAGCTACATAGTCCACAAGGAGCTATGTAAAAGCAAGCAGGAGGTATGTAATTGTACTCTTCTGTATTTTGCACTGTCCTGTCTTGTCCTTGCACCTTTTGTATGCTTGTCTACTTATTGTTATGCACCAACATTCCAAAGCAAATTACATGTATGTGTGAAAACCCCCGGCAAGAGTAAATCTGATTCTGATTTTGTTTCAGGGACACATGACACGCCAGGACTTCCAGGAGCAGCTGACTGCCCAGCTCCTGGGAGTGCCACTGCATGGCAGGACGAAGAGGATCCCCAGCCAGGGCCATTTCCCTGTCCCTGTGAGCGACGGTCAGGGGAAGGGCAAGACCGTGAGAGCCACCCTGGGGAGAAAGAGGTGCACTCTGTGCAAAAGAAACACTCCTTGGAGATGTAGAGAGTGTGGTGTGGGCCTCTGCCTTCAACTCGACAGGAACTGTTTCACTCTGTACCACGACTGAGTACAGTAGGCCTGTCTGTATATAGTTAGTTAGTTAGTCCTCTTCACCCCGTTGAGGGGCATAGGGCGTCCACCAGAGCTCTCCATCTCACTCTCTTTTAGGCCTGGGCCTTTGTTTTTGTTGACTAACACCTGGATCTTGCTTGTGAGGCATAGCTTGTGTATATAGTCTGTTCTTAATTATTTGTATAATAGTCTGTTCTAAATCATTTGTATATAGTCTGTTCTTAATTATTTGTATATAGTCTGTTCTAAATTATTTGTATATAGTCTGTTCTTAATTATTTGTATATAGTCTGTTCTAAATCATTTGTATATAGTCTGTTCTTAATTATTTGTATATAGTCTGTTCTAAATTATTTGTATATAGTCTGTTCTTAATTATTTGTATATAGTCAATTTAATTTAACTAAAAACCCTCTAAAATCAATTCCGTTTTTGTGTTTTTCTTCCCTCAAAACATTTCAGTAATGTCAGATATTGAAAGCTGAAGTAATCCTGACAAAAGGAGCAAAGGCATTTACTCACAGGACATTATCTGACATTTTTACAGCCAAAACATTACAAAATACTTTTATTCTTGACTAAAAACCTATAAAACCCAATTCCGATTTTCTTTTTCCTCCATGTCACTAATCACTAGAATGGTCATTACTCTTGAACAATATAAGATATTTCTAACCTGTCTTCTATTCTGAATTGCCAACAGAATTGTGCATGCCTCATACCCTCTAACTTTCCTTCAAGCTTGTAAGTAAAATGGTTTAAAATGCAGTTTTCTGATGGAGTATGGCAGCCGGAGAAGATTTTTGTAAAGATTGCTGTGTGAAATCTGCTGGATAAAGGATAGTTATTCTCAAATAATAAAATAAACATTGATACCATTTAAAAGTACTAGCTCTTCTCTTTAAAATGGTCATATCATTTTTGGCTCTGTGATGTAATATGAAAACACCAAAAATGTTCTTGTATCGGAATGCCATATTCCGGAATATGAACATATGAAAATATAAATATAAAATTAGGTCCAAGCGGCCTGTTCTTAGAGTGGACTGTTTTTTGCATTCGTTCCCAAGTTATATCAAACTATCAAAGTGTTGTTTTCTGCCTTTCTCGAGCACATTTTGACTTGTTGTTGAATGCTCCTATAATGTAACTCTAAATGACAATCAGAGCAACTTGAATTGCGTGTGTGCAGCCTTTTGCTCAAAAGTGATCAACGTTTCGTTTTCAGAGTCTCTTTTGACAATCTCTTCGAGAGCTGATTTCAGTCATTAACAGAGCTGTTCTGAAAGTGTCCAAGCGGCCTGTTCTGAGAGTGGACTGTTTTTTGCATTCGTTCTCAAGTTCTATCAGTGTTGTTTTCTGCTTTTCTGGATCACATTTTGACTTGTTGCTGAATGCTCCTATAATGTAACTCTAAATGACAATCAGAGCAACTTGAATTGCGTGTGTGCAGCCTTTTGCTCAAAAGTGATCAACGTTTCGTTTTCGGAGTCTCTTTTGACAATCTCTTCGAGAGCTGTTTTCAGTCATTAACAGAGCTGTTCTGAAAGTGTCCAAGCGGCCTGTTCTTAGAGTGGACTGTTTTTTGCATTCGTTCTCAAGTTATATCAAACTATCAAAGTGTTGTTTTCTGCCTTTCTGGAGCACATTTTGACTTGTTGCTGAATGCTCCTATAATGTAACTCTAAATGACAATCAGAGCAACTTGAATTGCGTGTGTGCAGCCTTTTGCTCAAAAGTGATCAACGTTTCGTTTTCGGAGTCTCTTTTGACAATCTCTTCGAGAGCTGTTTTCAGTCATTAACAGAGCTGTTCTGAAAGTGTCCAAGCGGCCTGTTCTTAGAGTGGACTGTTTTTTGCATTCGTTCTCAAGTTATATCAAACTATCAAAGTGTTGTTTTCTGCCTTTCTGGAGCACATTTTGACTTGTTGTTGAATGCTCCTATAATGTAACTCTAAATGACAATCAGAGTATGTTGAATTACGTGTGTGCAGCCTTTTGCTCAAAAGTTATCAATGTTTCATTTTCGGAGTCTCTTTTGACAATCTCTTCGAGAGCTGTTTTCAGTCATTAACAGAGCTGTTCTGAAAGTGTCCAAGCAGCCTGTTCTGAGAGTGGACTGTTTTTTGCATTCGTTCTCAAGTTATATCAAAGTGTTGTTTTCTGCCTTTCTCGAGCACATTTTGACTTGTTGTTGAATGCTCCTATAATGTAACTCTAAATGACAATCAGAGCAACTTGAATTGCGTATGTGCAGCCTTTTGCTCAAAAGTGATCAACGTTTCGTTTTCAGAGTCTCTTTTGACAATCTCTTCGAGAGCTGTTTTCAGTCATTAACAGAGCTGTTCTGAAAGTGTCCAAGCGGCCTGTTCTGAGAGTGGACTGTTTTTTGCATTCGTTCTCAAGTTCTATCAGTGTTGTTTTCTGCTTTTCTGGAGCACATTTAGACTTGTTGCTGAATGCTCCTATAATGTAACTCTAAATGACAATCAGAGCAACTTGAATTGCGTGTGTGCAGCCTTTTGCTCAAAAGTGATCAACGTTTCGTTTTCGGAGTCTCTTTTGACAATCTCTTCGAGAGCTGTTTTCAGTCATTAACAGAGCTGTTCTGAAAGTGTCCAAGCGGCCTGTTCTTAGAGTGGACTGTTTTTTGCATTCGTTCTCAAGTTATATCAAACTATCAAAGTGTTGTTTTCTGCCTTTCTGGAGCACATTTTGACTTGTTGTTGAATGCTCCTATTGTAACTCTAAATGACAATCAGAGTATGTTGAATTACGTGTGTGCAGACTTTTGCTCAAAAGTTATCAATGTTTCGTTTTCAGAGTCTCTTTTGACAATCTCTTAAAGAGCTGATTTCAGTCATTAACAGAGCTGTTCTGAAAGTGTCCAAGCAGCCTGTTCTGAGAGTGGACTGTTTTTTGCATTCGTTCTCAAGTTATATCAAAGTGTTGTTTTCTGCCTTTCTCAAGCACATTTTGACTTGTTGTTGAATGCTCCTATAATGTAACTCTAAATGACAATCAGAGCAACTTGAATTGCGTGTGTGCAGCCTTTTGCTCAAAAGTGATCAACGTTTCGTTTTCAGAGTCTCTTTTGACAATCTCTTCGAGAGCTGTTTTCAGTCATTAACAGAGCTGTTCTGAAAGTGTCCAAGCGGCCTGTTCTGAGAGTGGACTGTTTTTTGCATTCATTCTCAAGTTCTATCAGTGTTGTTTTCTGCTTTTCTGGAGCACATTTTGACTTGTTGCTGAATGCTCCTATAATGTAACTCTAAATGACAATCAGAGCAACTTGAATTGCGTGTGTGCAGCCTTTTGCTCAAAAGTGATCAACGTTTCGTTTTCAGAGTCTCTTTTGACAATCTCTTAAAGAGCTGATTTCAGTCATTAACAGAGCTGTTCTGAAAGTGTCCAAGCGGCCTGTTCTTAGAGTGGACTGTTTTTTGCATTCGTTCTCAAGTTCTATCAGTGTTGTTTTCTGCTTTTCTGGAGCACATTTTGACTTGTTGCTGAATGCTCCTATAATGTAACTCTAAATGACAATCAGAGCAACTTGAATTGCGTGTGTGCAGCCTTTTGCTCAAAAGTGATCAACGTTTCGTTTTCGGAGTCTCTTTTGACAATCTCTTCGAGAGCTGTTTTCAGTCATTAACAGAGCTGTTCTGAAAGTGTCCAAGCGGCCTGTTCTTAGAGTGGACTGTTTTTTGCATTCGTTCTCAAGTTATATCAAACTATCAAAGTGTTGTTTTCTGCCTTTCTGGAGCACATTTTGACTTGTTGTTGAATGCTCCTATTAATGTAACTCTAAATCACAATCAGAGTATGTTGAATTACGTGTGTGCAGCCTTTTGCTCAAAAGTTATCAATGTTTCGTTTTCAGAGTCTCTTTTGACAATCTCTTAAAGAGCTGATTTCAGTCATTAACAGAGCTGTTCTGAAAGTGTCCAAGCAGCCTGTACTTAGAGTGGACTGTTTTTTGCATTCGTTCTCAAGTTATATCAAAGTGTTGTTTTCTGCCTTTCTCGAGCACATTTTGACTTGTTGTTGAATGCTCCTATAATGTAACTCTAAATGACAATCAGAGCAACTTGAATTGCGTGTGTGCAGCCTTTTGCTCAAAAGTGATCAACGTTTCGTTTTCGGAGTCTCTTTTGACAATCTCTTCGAGAGCTGTTTTCAGTCATTAACAGAGCTGTTCTGAAAGTGTCCAAGCGGCCTGTTCTTAGAGTGGACTGTTTTTTGCATTCGTTCTCAAGTTATATCAAACTATCAAAGTGTTGTTTTCTGCCTTTCTCGAGCACATTTTGACTTGTTGTTGAATGCTCCTATAATGTAACTCTAAATGACAATCAGAGTATGTTGAATTACGTGTGTGCAGCCTTTTGCTCAAAAGTTATCAATGTTTCGTTTTCAGCGTCTCTTTTGACAATCTCTTAAAGAGCTGATTTCAGTCATTAACAGAGCTGTTCTGAAAGTGTCCAAGCAGCCTGTTCTGAGAGTGGACTGTTTTTTGCATTCGTTCTCAAGTTATATCAAAGTGTTGTTTTCTGCCTTTCTCGAGCACATTTTGACTTGTTGTTGAATGCTCCTATAATGTAACTCTAAATGACAATCAGAGCAACTTGAATTGCGTGTGTGCAGCCTTTTGCTCAAAAGTGATCAACGTTTCGTTTTCAGAGTCTCTTTTGACAATCTCTTCGAGAGCTGTTTTCAGTCATTAACAGAGCTGTTCTGAAAGTGTCCAAGCGGCCTGTTCTGAGAGTGGACTGTTTTTTGCATTCGTTCTCAAGTTCTATCAGTGTTGTTTTCTGCTTTTCTGGAGCACATTTTGACTTGTTGCTGAATGCTCCTATAATGTAACTCTAAATGACAATCAGAGCAACTTGAATTGCGTGTGTGCAGCCTTTTGCTCAAAAGTGATCAACGTTTCGTTTTCGGAGTCTCTTTTGACAATCTCTTCGAGAGCTGTTTTCAGTCATTAACAGAGCTGTTCTGAAAGTGTCCAAGCGGCCTGTTCTTAGAGTGGACTGTTTTTTGCATTCGTTCTCAAGTTATTTCAAACTATCAAAGTGTTGTTTTCTGCCTATCTGGAGCACATTTTGACTTGTTGTTGAATGCTCCTATAATGTAACTCTAAATGACAATCAGAGTATGTTGAATTACGTGTGTGCAGCCTTTTGCTCAAAAATTATCAATGTTTCGTTTTCAGAGTCTCTTTTGACAATCTCTTAAAGAGCTGATTTCAGTCATTAACAGAGCTGTTCTGAAAGTGTCCAAGCAGCCTGTTCTGAGAGTGGACTGTTTTTTGCATTCGTTCTCAAGTTATATCAAAGTGTTGTTTTCTGCCTTTCTCGAGCACATTTTGACTTGTTGTTGAATGCTCCTATTAATGTAACTCTAAATCACAATCAGAGTATGTTGAATTACGTGTGTGCAGCCTTTTGCTCAAAAGTTATCAATGTTTCGTTTTCAGAGTCTCTTTTGACAATCTCTTAAAGAGCTGATTTCAGTCATTAACAGAGCTGTTCTGAAAGTGTCCAAGCAGCCTGTTCTGAGAGTGGACTGTTTTTTGCATTCGTTCTCAAGTTATATCAAAGTGTTGTTTTCTGCCTTTCTCGAGCACATTTTGACTTGTTGTTGAATGCTCCTATAATGTAACTCTAAATGACAATCAGAGCAACTTGAATTGCGTGTGTGCAGCCTTTTGCTCAAAAGTGATCAACGTTTCGTTTTCAGTCTCTTTTGACAATCTCTTCGAGAGCTGTTTTCAGTCATTAACAGAGCTGTTCTGAAAGTGTCCAAAGCGGCCTGTTCTGAGAGTGGACTGTTTTTTGCATTCGTTCTCAAGTTCTATCAGTGTTGTTTTCTGCTTTTCTGGAGCACATTTTGACTTGTTGCTGAATGCTCCTATAATGTAACTCTAAATGACAATCAGAGCAACTTGAATTGCGTGTGTGCAGCCTTTTGCTCAAAAGTTATCAACGTTTCGTTTTCGGAGTCTCTTTTGACAATCTCTTCGAGAGCTGTTTTCAGTCATTAACAGAGCTGTTCTGAAAGTGTCCAAGCGGCCTGTTCTTAGAGTGGACTGTTTTTTGCATTCGTTCTCAAGTTATATCAAACTATCAAAGTGTTGTTTTCTGCCTTTCTCGAGCACATTTTGACTTGTTGTTGAATGCTCCTATAATGTAACTCTAAATGACAATCAGAGTAACTTGAATTGCGTGTGTGCAGCCTTTTGCTCAAAAGTGATCAACGTTTCGTTTTCAGAGTCTCTTTTGACAATCTCTTCGAGAGCTGTTTTCAGTCATTAACAGAGCTGTTCTGAAAGTGTCCAAGCGGCCTGTTCTTAGAGTGGACTGTTTTTTGCATTCGTTCTCAAGTTATATCAAACTATCAAAGTGTTGTTTTCTGCCTTTCTGGAGCACATTTTGACTTGTTGTTGAATGCTCCTATAATGTAACTCTAAATGACAATCAGAGTATGTTGAATTACGTGTGTGCAGCCTTTTGCTCAAAAGTTATCAATGTTTCGTTTTCAGAGTCTCTTTTGACAATCTCTTAAAGAGCTGATTTCAGTCATTAACAGAGCTGTTCTGAAAGTGTCCAAGCAGCCTGTTCTGAGAGTGGACTGTTTTTTGCATTCGTTCTCAAGTTATATCAAAGTGTTGTTTTCTGCCTTTCTCGAGCACATTTTGACTTGTTGTTGAATGCTCCTATAATGTAACTCTAAATGACAATCAGAGCAACTTGAATTGCGTGTGTGCAGCCTTTTGCTCAAAAGTGATCAACGTTTCGTTTTAAGAGTCTCTTTTGACAATCTCTTCGAGAGCTGTTTTCAGGCATTAACAGAGCTGTTCTGAAAGTGTCCAAGCGGCCTGTTCTGAGAGTGGACTGTTTTTTGCATTCGTTCTCAAGTTCTATCAGTGTTGTTTTCTGCTTTTCTGGAGCACATTTTGATTTGTTGCTGAATGCTCCTATAATGTAACTCTAAATGACAATCAGAGCAACTTGAATTGCGTGTGTGCAGCCTTTTGCTCAAAAGTGATCAACGTTTAGTTTTCGGAGTCTCTTTTGACAATCTCTTCGAGAGCTGTTTTCAGTCATTAACAGAGCTGTTCTGAAAGTGTCCAAGCGGCCTGTTCTTAGAGTGGACTGTTTTTTGCATTAGTTCTCAAGTTATATCAAACTATCAAAGTGTTGTTTTCTGCCTTTCTGGAGCACATTTTGACTTGTTGTTGAATGCTCCTATAATGTAACTCTAAATGACAATCAGAGTATGTTGAATTACGTGTGTGCAGCTTTTTGCTCAAAAGTTATCAATGTTTCGTTTTCAGAGTCTCTTTTGACAATCTCTTAAAGAGCTGATTTCAGTCATTAACAGAGCTGTTCTGAAAGTGTCCAAGCAGCCTGTTCTGAGAGTGGACTGTTTTTTGCATTCGTTCTCAAGTTATATCAAAGTGTTGTTTTCTGCCTTTCTGGAGCACATTTTGACTTGTTGCTGAATGCTCCTATAATGTAACTCTAAATGACAATCAGAGCAACTTGAATTACGTGTGTGCAGCCTTTTGCTCAAAAGTGATCAACGTTTCGTTTTCAGAGTCTCTTTTGACAATCTCTTCGAGAGCTGTTTTCAGTCATTAACAGAGCTGTTCTGAGTTACATTATAGGAGCATTCAGCAACAAGTCAAAATGTGCTCCAGAAAAGCAGAAAACAACACTGATAGAACTTGAGAACGAATGCAAAAAACAGTCCACTCTCAGAACAGGCCGCTTGGACACTTTCAGAACAGCTCTGTTAATGACTGAAAACAGCTCTCGAAGAGATTGTCAAAAGAGACTCTGAAAATGAAACGTTGATAACTTTTGAGCAAAAGGCTGCACAAACGTAATTCAAGTTGCTCTGATTGTCATTTAGAGTTACATTATAGGAGCATTTAACAAGTCAAAATGTGCTCCAGAAAGGCAGTAACACAGTAGCTTGTCAATATTAGTAACACAGTAGCATGTCTATGTTAACACAGGTGCTTGTTTATGTTAGTAACACAGTAGCTTGTCCATGTAAACACAGGTCCTTGTTTCTGTTAATAACACAGTAGCATGTCTATGTTAACACAGTAGCTTGTCAATATTAGTAACACAGTAGCATGTCTATGTTAACACAGTAGCTTGTCTATGTTAGTAACACAGTAGCTTGTCCACTGAAAACGAAAGGTTGATAACTTTTGAGCAAAAGGCTGCACACACGTAATTCAAGTTGCTCTGATTGTCATTTAGAGTAACATTATAGGAGCATTCAACAACAAGTCAAAATGTGCTCCAGAAAGGCAGAAAACAACACTTATAATAACTTGAGAACGAATGCAAAAAACAGTCCACTGTCAGAACAGGCCTCTTGGACAGCTCTGTTAATGACTGAAATCAGCTCTTTAAGAGATTGTCAAAAGAGACTCTGAAAACGAAACGTTGATAACTTTTGAGCAAAAGGCTGCACACACGTAATTCAAGTTGCTCTGATTGTCATTTAGAGTTACATTATAGGAGCATTCAGCAACACGTCAAAATGTGCTCCAGAAAGGCAGAAAACAACACTTTGATATAACTTGAGAACGAATGCAAAAAACAGTCCACTCTCAAGACAGGCCGCTTGGACACTTTCAGAACAGCTCTGTTAATGACTGAAAACAGCTCTCGAAGAGATTGTCAAAAGAGACTCTGAAAACGAAACGTTGATAACTTTTGAGCAAAAGGCTGCACAAACGCAATTCAAGTTGCTCTGATTGTCATTTAGAGTTACATTATAGGAGCATTCAGCAACAGGTCAAAATGTGCTCCAGAAAGGCAGAAAACAACACTTTGATATAACTTGAGAACGAATATAAAAAACAGTCCACTCTCAGAACAGGCTGCTTGGACACTTTCAGAACAGCTCTGTTAATGACTGAAATCAGCTCTCGAAGAGATTGTCAAAAGAGACTCTGAAAACGAAACGTTGATCACTTTTGAGCAAAAGGCTGCACACACGTAATTCAAGTTGCTCTGATTGTCATTTAGAGTTACATTATAGGAGCATTCAGCAACAAGTCAAAATGTGCTCCAGAAAGGCAGAAAACAACACTTTGATATAACTTGAGAACGAATGCAAAAAACAGTCCACTCTCAAGACAGGCCGCTTGGACACTTTCAGAACAGCTCTGTTAATGACTGAAAACAGCTCTCGAAGAGATTGTCAAAAGAGACTCTGAAAACGAAACGTTGATCCCTTTTGAGCAAAAGGCTGCACACACGTAATTCAAGTTGCTCTGATTGTCATTTAGAGTTACATTATAGGAGCATTCAGCAACAAGTCAACATGTGCTCCAGAAAGGCAGAAAACAACACTTTGATATAACTTGAGAACGAATGCAAAAAACAGTCCACTCTCAGAACAGGCCGCTTGGACACTTTCAGAACAGCTCTGTTAATGACTGAAAACAGCTCTCGAATAGATTGTCAAAATAGAATCTGAAAACGAAACGTTGATAACTTTTGAGCAAAAGGCTGCACACACGTAATTCAAGTTGCTCTGATTGTCATTTAGAGTAACATTATAGGAGCATTCAACAACAAGTCAAAATGTGCTCCAGAAAGGCAGAAAACAACACTTATAATAACTTGAGAACGAATGCAAAAAACAGTCCACTCTCAGAACAGGCCTCTTGGACAGCTCTGTTAATGACTGAAATCAGCTCTTTAAGAGATTGTCAAAAGAGACTCTGAAAACGAAACGTTGATAACTTTTGAGCAAAAGGCTGCACACACGTAATTCAAGTTGCTCTGATTGTCATTTAGAGTTACATTATAGGAGCATTCAGCAACAAGTCAACATGTGCTCCAGAAAGGCAGAAAACAACACTTTGATATAACTTGAGAACGAATGCAAAAAACAGTCCACTCTCAGAACAGGCTGCTTGGAGACTTTCAGAACAGCTCTGTTAATGACTGAAATCAGCTCTTTAAGAGATTGTCAAAAGAGACTCTGAAAACGAAACATTGATAACTTTTGAGCAAAAGGCTGAGCACACGTAATTCAACATACTCTGATTGTCATTTAGAGTTACATTTTAGGAGCATTCAACAACAAGTCAAAATGTGCTCCAGAAAGGCAGAAAACAACACTTTGATAGTTTGATATAACTTGAGAACGAATGCAAAAAACAGTCCACTCTCAAGACAGGCCGCTTGGACACTTTCAGAACAGCTCTGTTAATGACTGAAAACAGCTCTCGAAGAGATTGTCAAAAGAGACTCTGAAAACGAAACGTTGATGACTTTTGAGCAAAAGGCTGCACACACGTAATTCAAGTTGCTCTGATTGTCATTTAGAGTTACATTATAGGAGCATTCAGCAACAAGTCAAAATGTGCTCCAGAAAGGCAGAAAACAACACTTTGATATAACTTGAGAACGAATGCAAAAAACAGTCCACTCTCAGAACAGGCTGCTTGGACACTTTCAGAACAGCTCTGTTAATGACTGAAATCAGCTCTTTAAGAGATTGTCGAAAGAGACTCTGAAAACGAAACATTGATAACTTTTGAGCAAAAGGCTGCGCACACGTAATTCAACATACTCTGATTGTCATTTAGAGTTACATTATAGGAGCATTCAACAACAAGTCAAAATGTGCTCCAGAAAGGCAGAAAACAACACTTTGATAGTTTGATATAACTTGAGAACGAATGCAAAAAACAGTCCACTCTCAGAACAGGCCGCTTGGACACTTTCAGAACAGCTCTGTTAATGACTGAAAACAGCTCTCGAAGAGATTGTCAAAAGAGACTCTGAAAACGAAACGTTGATAACTTTTGAGCAAAAGGCTGCACAAACGTAATTCAAGTTGCTCTGATTGTCATTTAGAGTTACATTATAGGAGCATTCAGCAACAAGTCAAAATGTGCTCCAGAAAGGCAGAAAACAACACTTTGATATAACTTGAGAACGAATGCAAAAAACAGTCCACTCTCAAGACAGGCCGCTTGGACACTTTCAGAACAGCTCTGTTAATGACTGAAAACAGCTCTCGAAGAGATTGTCAAAAGAGACTCCGAAAACGAAACGTTGATCACTTTTGAGCAAAAGGCTGCACACACGTAATTCAAGTTGCTCTGATTGTCATTTAGAGTTACATTATAGGAGCATTCAGCAACAAGTCAAAATGTGCTCCAGAAAGGCAGAAAACAACACTTTGATATAACTTGAGAACGAATGCAAAAAACAGTCCACTCTCAGAACAGGCTGCTTGGACACTTTCAGAACAGCTCTGTTAATGACTGAAATCAGCTCTTTAAGAGATTGTCGAAAGAGACTCTGAAAACGAAACATTGATAACTTTTGAGCAAAAGGCTGCGCACACGTAATTCAACATACTCTGATTGTCATTTAGAGTTACATTATAGGAGCATTCAACAACAAGTCAAAATGTGCTCCAGAAAGGCAGAAAACAACACTTTGATAGTTTGATATAACTTGAGAACGAATGCAAAAAACAGTCCACTCTCAGAACAGGCCGCTTGGACACTTTCAGAACAGCTCTGTTAATGACTGAAAACAGCTCTCGAAGAGATTGTCAAAAGAGACTCTGAAAACGAAACGTTGATAACTTTTGAGCAAAAGGCTGCACAAACGTAATTCAAGTTGCTCTGATTGTCATTTAGAGTTACATTATAGGAGCATTCAGCAACAAGTCAAAATGTGCTCCAGAAAGGCAGAAAACAACACTTTGATATAACTTGAGAACGAATGCAAAAAACAGTCCACTCTCAAGACAGGCCGCTTGGACACTTTCAGAACAGCTCTGTTAATGACTGAAAACAGCTCTCGAAGAGATTGTCGAAAGAGACTCTGAAAACGAAACATTGATAACTTTTGAGCAAAAGGCTGCGCACACGTAATTCAACATACTCTGATTGTCATTTAGAGTTACATTATAGGAGCATTCAACAACAAGTCAAAATGTGCTCCAGAAAGGCAGAAAACAACACTTTGATAGTTTGATATAACTTGAGAACGAATGCAAAAAACAGTCCACTCTCAGAACAGGCCGCCTGGACACTTTCAGAACAGCTCTGTTAATGACTGAAAACAGCTCTCGAAGAGATTGTCAAAAGAGACTCTGAAAACGAAACGTTGATAACTTTTGAGCAAAAGGCTGCACAAACGTAATTCAAGTTGCTCTGATTGTCATTTAGAGTTACATTATAGGAGCATTCAGCAACAAGTCAAAATGTGCTCCAGAAAGGCAGAAAACAACACTTTGATATAACTTGAGAACGAATGCAAAAAACAGTCCACTCTCAAGACAGGCCGCTTGGACACTTTCAGAACAGCTCTGTTAATGACTGAAAACAGCTCTCGAAGAGATTGTCGAAAGAGACTCTGAAAACGAAACATTGATAACTTTTGAGCAAAAGGCTGCGCACACGTAATTCAACATACTCTGATTGTCATTTAGAGTTACATTATAGGAGCATTCAACAACAAGTCAAAATGTGCTCCAGAAAGGCAGAAAACAACACTTTGATAGTTTGATATAACTTGAGAACGAATGCAAAAAACAGTCCACTCTCAGAACAGGCCGCTTGGACACTTTCAGAACAGCTCTGTTAATGACTGAAAACAGCTCTCGAAGAGATTGTCAAAAGAGACTCTGAAAACGAAACGTTGATAACTTTTGAGCAAAAGGCTGCACAAACGTAATTCAAGTTGCTCTGATTGTCATTTAGAGTTACATTATAGGAGCATTCAGCAACAAGTCAAAATGTGCTCCAGAAAGGCAGAAAACAACACTTTGATATAACTTGAGAACGAATGCAAAAAACAGTCCACTCTCAAGACAGGCCGCTTGGACACTTTCAGAACAGCTCTGTTAATGACTGAAAACAGCTCTCGAAGAGATTGTCAAAAGAGACTCTGAAAACGAAACGTTGATCCCTTTTGAGCAAAAGGCTGCACACACGTAATTCAAGTTGCTCTGATTGTCATTTAGAGTTACATTATAGGAGCATTCAGCAACAAGTCAAAATGTGCTCCAGAAAGGCAGAAAACAACACTTTGATATAACTTGAGAACGAATGCAAAAAACAGTCCACTCTCAGAACAGGCTGCTTGGACACTTTCAGAACAGCTCTGTTAATGACTGAAATCAGCTCTTTAAGAGATTGTCAAAAGAGACTCTGAAAACGAAACATTGATAACTTTTGAGCAAAAGGCTGCGCACACGTAATTCAACATACTCTGATTGTCATTTAGAGTTACATTATAGGAGCATTCAACAACAAGTCAAAATGTGCTCCAGAAAGGCAGAAAACAACACTTTGATATAACTTGAGAACGAATGCAAAAAACAGTCCACTCTCAAGACAGGCCGCTTGGACACTTTCAAAACAGCTCTGTTAATGACTGAAAACAGCTCTCGAAGAGATTGTCAAAAGAGACTCTGAAAACGAAACGTTGATAACTTTTGAGCAAAAGGCTGCACAAACGTAATTCAAGTTGCACTGATTGTCATTTAGAGTTACATTATAGGAGCATTTAACAACAAGTCAAAATGTGCTCCAGAAAGGCAGTAACACAGTAGCTTGTCAATATTAGTAACACAGTAGCATGTCTATGTTAACACAGGTGCTTGTTTATGTTAGTAACACAGTAGCTTGTCCATGTAAACACAGGTGCTTGTTTCTGTTAATAACACAGTAGCTTGTCTATGTTAACACAGTAGCTTGTCTATGTTAGTAACACAGTAGCTTGTCCACTGAAAACGAAACGTTGATAACTTTTGAGCAAAAGGCTACACACACGTAATTCAAGTTGCTCTGATTGTCATTTAGAGTAACATTATAGGAGCATTCAACAACAAGTCAAAATGTGCTCCAGAAAGGCAGAATACAACACTTATAATAACTTGAGAACGAATGCAAAAAACAGTCCACTCTCAGAACAGGCCTCTTGGACAGCTCTGTTAATGACTGAAATCAGCTCTTTAAGAGATTGTCAAAAGAGACTCTGAAAACGAAACGTTGATAACTTTTGAGCAAAAGGCTGCACACACGTAATTCAAGTTGCTCTGATTGTCATTTAGAGTTACATTATAGGAGCATTCAGCAACAAGTCAAAATGTGCTCCAGAAAGGCAGAAAACAACACTTTGATATAACTTGAGAACGAATGCAAAAAACAGTCCACTCTCAGAACAGGCTGCTTGGACACTTTCAGAACAGCTCTGTTAATGACTGAAATCAGCTCTCGAAGAGATTGTCAAAAGAGACTCTGAAAACGAAACGTTGATCACTTTTGAGCAAAAGGCTGCACACACGTAATTCAAGTTGCTCTGATTGTCATTTAGAGTTACATTATAGGAGCATTCAGCAACAAGTCAAAATGTGCTCCAGAAAGGCAGAAAACAACACTTTGATATAACTTGAGAACGAATGCAAAAAACAGTCCACTCTCAGAACAGGCTGCTTGGACACTTTCAGAACAGCTCTGTTAATGACTGAAATCAGCTCTCGAAGAGATTGTCAAAAGAGACTCTGAAAATGAAACGTTGATCCCTTTTGAGCAAAAGGCTGCACACACGTAATTCAAGTTGCTCTGATTGTCATTTAGAGTTACATTATAGGAGCATTCAGCAACAAGTCAAAATGTGCTCCAGAAAGGCAGAAAACAACACTTTGATATAACTTGAGAACGAATGCAAAAAACAGTCCACTCTCAGAACAGGCTGCTTGGACACTTTCAGAACAGCTCTGTTAATGACTGAAATCAGCTCTTTAAGAGATTGTCGAAAGAGACTCTGAAAACGAAACATTGATAACTTTTGAGCAAAAGGCTGCGCACACGTAATTCAACATACTCTGATTGTCATTTAGAGTTACATTATAGGAGCATTCAACAACAAGTCAAAATGTGCTCCAGAAAGGCAGAAAACAACACTTTGATAGTTTGATATAACTTGAGAACGAATGCAAAAAACAGTCCACTCTCAGAACAGGCCGCTTGGACACTTTCAGAACAGCTCTGTTAATGACTGAAAACAGCTCTCGAAGAGATTGTCAAAAGAGACTCTGAAAACGAAACGTTGATAACTTTTGAGCAAAAGGCTGCACAAACGTAATTCAAGTTGCTCTGATTGTCATTTAGAGTTACATTATAGGAGCATTCAGCAACAAGTCAAAATGTGCTCCAGAAAGGCAGAAAACAACACTTTGATATAACTTGAGAACGAATGCAAAAAACAGTCCACTCTCAAGACAGGCCGCTTGGACACTTTCAGAACAGCTCTGTTAATGACTGAAAACAGCTCTCGAAGAGATTGTCAAAAGAGACTCTGAAAACGAAACGTTGATCCCTTTTGAGCAAAAGGCTGCACACACGTAATTCAAGTTGCTCTGATTGTCATTTAGAGTTACATTATAGGAGCATTCAGCAACAAGTCAAAATGTGCTCCAGAAAGGCAGAAAACAACACTTTGATATAACTTGAGAACGAATGCAAAAAACAGTCCACTCTCAGAACAGGCTGCTTGGACACTTTCAGAACAGCTCTGTTAATGACTGAAATCAGCTCTTTAAGAGATTGTCAAAAGAGACTCTGAAAACGAAACATTGATAACTTTTGAGCAAAAGGCTGCGCACACGTAATTCAACATACTCTGATTGTCATTTAGAGTTACATTATAGGAGCATTCAACAACAAGTCAAAATGTGCTCCAGAAAGGCAGAAAACAACACTTTGATATAACTTGAGAACGAATGCAAAAAACAGTCCACTCTCAAGACAGGCCGCTTGGACACTTTCAAAACAGCTCTGTTAATGACTGAAAACAGCTCTCGAAGAGATTGTCAAAAGAGACTCTGAAAACGAAACGTTGATAACTTTTGAGCAAAAGGCTGCACAAACGTAATTCAAGTTGCACTGATTGTCATTTAGAGTTACATTATAGGAGCATTTAACAACAAGTCAAAATGTGCTCCAGAAAGGCAGTAACACAGTAGCTTGTCAATATTAGTAACACAGTAGCATGTCTATGTTAACACAGGTGCTTGTTTATGTTAGTAACACAGTAGCTTGTCCATGTAAACACAGGTGCTTGTTTCTGTTAATAACACAGTAGCTTGTCTATGTTAACACAGTAGCTTGTCTATGTTAGTAACACAGTAGCTTGTCCACTGAAAACGAAACGTTGATAACTTTTGAGCAAAAGGCTACACACACGTAATTCAAGTTGCTCTGATTGTCATTTAGAGTAACATTATAGGAGCATTCAACAACAAGTCAAAATGTGCTCCAGAAAGGCAGAATACAACACTTATAATAACTTGAGAACGAATGCAAAAAACAGTCCACTCTCAGAACAGGCCTCTTGGACAGCTCTGTTAATGACTGAAATCAGCTCTTTAAGAGATTGTCAAAAGAGACTCTGAAAACGAAACGTTGATAACTTTTGAGCAAAAGGCTGCACACACGTAATTCAAGTTGCTCTGATTGTCATTTAGAGTTACATTATAGGAGCATTCAGCAACAAGTCAAAATGTGCTCCAGAAAGGCAGAAAACAACACTTTGATATAACTTGAGAACGAATGCAAAAAACAGTCCACTCTCAGAACAGGCTGCTTGGACACTTGCAGAACAGCTCTGTTAATGACTGAAATCAGCTCTCGAAGAGATTGTCAAAAGAGACTCTGAAAACGAAACGTTGATCACTTTTGAGCAAAAGGCTGCACACACGTAATTCAAGTTGCTCTGATTGTCATTTAGAGTTACATTATAGGAGCATTCAGCAACAAGTCAAAATGTGCTCCAGAAAGGTAGAAAACAACACTTTGATATAACTTGAGAACGAATGCAAAAAACAGTCCACTCTCAGAACAGGCTGCTTGGACACTTTCAGAACAGCTCTGTTAATGACTGAAATCAGCTCTTTAAGAGATTGTCGAAAGAGACTCTGAAAACGAAACATTGATAACTTTTGAGCAAAAGGCTGCGCACACGTAATTCAACATACTCTGATTGTCATTTAGAGTTACATTATAGGAGCATTCAACAACAAGTCAAAATGTGCTCCAGAAAGGCAGAAAACAACACTTTGATATAACTTGAGAACGAATGCAAAAAACAGTCCACTCTCAAGACAGGCCGCTTGGACACTTTCAGAACAGCTCTGTTAATGACTGAAAACAGCTCTCGAAGAGATTGTCAAAAGAGACTCTGAAAACGAAACGTTGATAACTTTTGAGCAAAAGGCTGCACAAACGTAATTAAAGTTGCTCTGATTGTTATTTAGAGTTACATTATAGGAGCATTCAGCAACAAGTCAAAATGTGCTCCAGAAAGGCAGAAAACAACACTTTGATATAACTTGAGAACGAATGCAAAAAACAGTCCACTCTCAGAACAGGCTGCTTGGACACTTTCAGAACAGCTCTGTTAATGACTGAAATCAGCTCTTTAAGAGATTGTCAAAAGAGACTCTGAAAACGAAACATTGATAACTTTTGAGCAAAAGGCTGCGCACACGTAATTCAACATACTCTGATTGTCATTTAGAGTTACATTATAGGAGCATTCAACAACAAGTCAAAATGTGCTCCAGAAAGGCAGAAAACAACACTTTGATATAACTTGAGAACGAATGCAAAAAACAGTCCACTCTCAGAACAGGCTGCTTGGACACTTTCAGAACAGCTCTGTTAATGACTGAAATCAGCTCTCGAAGAGATTGTCAAAAGAGACTCTGAAAACGAAACGTTGATCACTTTTGAGCAAAAGGCTGCACACACGTAATTCAAGTTGCTCTGATTGTCATTTAGAGTTACATTATAAGAGCATTCAGCAACAAGTCAAAATGTGCTCCAGAAAGGCAGAAAACAACACTTTGATATAACTTGAGAACGAATGCAAAAAACAGTCCACTCTCAGAACAGGCTGCTTGGACACTTTCAGAACAGCTCTGTTAATGACTGAAATCAGCTCTCGAAGAGATTGTCAAAAGAGACTCTGAAAATGAAACGTTGATCACTTTTGAGCAAAAGGCTGAACACACGTAATTCAAGTTGCTCTGATTGTCATTTAGAGTTACATTATAGGAGCATTCAGCAACAAGTCAAAATGTGCTCCAGAAAGGCAGAAAACAACACTTTGATATAACTTGAGAACGAATGCAAAAAACAGTCCACTCTCAAGACAGGCCGCTTGGACACTTTCAGAACAGCTCTGTTAATGACTGAAAACAGCTCTCGAAGAGATTGTCAAAAGAGACTCTGAAAACGAAACGTTGATCACTTTTGAGCAAAAGGCTACACACACGTAATTCAAGTTGCTCTGATTGTCATTTAGAGTTACATTATAGGAGCATTCAGCAACAAGTCAAAATGTGCTCCAGAAAGGCAGAAAACAACACTTTGATATAACTTGAGAACGAATGCAAAAAACAGTCCACACTCAGAACAGGCTGCTTGGACACTTTCAGAACAGCTCTGTTAATGACTGAAATCAGCTCTTTAAGAGATTGTCAAAAGAGACTCTGAAAACGAAACGTTGATCACTTTTGAGCAAAAGGCTGCGCACACGTAATTCAACATACTCTGATTGTCATTTAGAGTTACATTATAGGAGCATTCAGCAACAAGTCAAAATGTGCTCCAGAAAGGCAGAAAACAACACTTTGATATAACTTGAGAACGAATGCAAAAAACAGTCCACTCTCAAGACAGGCCGCTTGGACACTTTCAGAACAGCTCTGTTAATGACTGAAAACAGCTCTCGAAGAGATTGTCAAAAGAGACTCTGAAAACGAAACGTTGATAACTTTTGAGCAAAAGGCTGCACAAACGTAATTCAAGTTGCTCTGATTGTCATTTAGAGTTACATTATAGGAGCATTCAGCAACAAGTCAAAATGTGCTCCAGAAAGGCAGAAAACAACACTTTGATATAACTTGAGAACGAATGCAAAAAACAGTCCACTCTCAGAACAGGCTGCTTGGACACTTTCAGAACAGCTCTGTTAATGACTGAAATCAGCTCTCGAAGAGATTGTCAAAAGAGACTCTGAAAACGAAACGTTGATCACTTTTGAGCAAAAGGCTGAACACACGTAATTCAAGTTGCTCTGATTGTCATTTAGAGTTACATTATAGGAGCATTCAGCAACAAGTCAAAATGTGCTCCAGAAAGGCAGAAAACAACACTTTGATATAACTTGAGAACGAATGCAAAAAACAGTCCACTCTCAAGACAGGCCGCTTGGACACTTTCAGAAAAGCTCTGTTAATGACTGAAATCAGCTCTCGAAGAGATTGTCAAAAGAGACTCTGAAAACGAAACGTTGATCACTTTTGAGCAAAAGGCTGCACAAACGTAATTCAAGTTGCTCTGATTGTCATTTAGAGTAACATTATAGGAGCATTCAACAACAAGTCAAAATGTGCTCCAGAAAGGCAGAAAACACTACTTATAATAACTTGAGAACGAATGCAAAAAACAGTCCACTCTCAGAACAGGCCTCTTGGACAGCTCTGTTAATGACTGAAATCAGCTCTTTAAGAGATTGTCAAAAGAGACTCTGAAAACGAAACGTTGATAACTTTTGAGCAAAAGGCTGCACACACGTAATTCAAGTTGCTCTGATTGTCATTTAGAGTTACATTATAGGAGCATTCAGCAACAACTCAAAATGTGCTCCAGAAAGGCAGAAAACAACACTTTGATATAACTTGAGAACGAATGCAAAAAACAGTCCACTCTCAGAACAGGCTGCTTGGACACTTTCAGAACAGCTCTGTTAATGACTGAAATCAGCTCTCGAAGAGATTGTCAAAAGAGACTCTGAAAACGAAACGTTGATCACTTTTGAGCAAAAGGCTGAACACACGTAATTCAAGTTGCTCTGATTGTCATTTAGAGTTACATTATAGGAGCATTCAGCAACAAGTCAAAATGTGCTCCAGAAAGGCAGAAAACAACACTTTGATATAACTTGAGAACGAATGCAAAAAACAGTCCACTCTCAAGACAGGCCGCTTGGACACTTTCAGAAAAGCTCTGTTAATGACTGAAATCAGCTCTCGAAGAGATTGTCAAAAGAGACTCTGAAAACGAAACGTTGATCACTTTTGAGCAAAAGGCTGCACAAACGTAATTCAAGTTGCTCTGATTGTCATTTAGAGTAACATTATAGGAGCATTCAACAACAAGTCAAAATGTGCTCCAGAAAGGCAGAAAACACTACTTATAATAACTTGAGAACGAATGCAAAAAACAGTCCACTCTCAGAACAGGCCTCTTGGACAGCTCTGTTAATGACTGAAATCAGCTCTTTAAGAGATTGTCAAAAGAGACTCTGAAAACGAAACGTTGATAACTTTTGAGCAAAAGGCTGCACACACGTAATTCAAGTTGCTCTGATTGTCATTTAGAGTTACATTATAGGAGCATTCAGCAACAACTCAAAATGTGCTCCAGAAAGGCAGAAAACAACACTTTGATATAACTTGAGAACGAATGCAAAAAACAGTCCACTCTCAGAACAGGCTGCTTGGACACTTTCAGAACAGCTCTGTTAATGACTGAAATCAGCTCTCGAAGAGATTGTCAAAAGAGACTCTGAAAACGAAACGTTGATCACTTTTGAGCAAAAGGCTGCACACACGTAATTCAAGTTGCTCTGATTGTCATTTAGAGTTACATTATAAGAGCATTCAGCAACAAGTCAAAATGTGCTCCAGAAAGGCAGAAAACAACACTTTGATATAACTTGAGAACGAATGCAAAAAACAGTCCACTCTCAGAACAGGCTGCTTGGACACTTTCAGAACAGCTCTGTTAATGACTGAAATCAGCTCTCGAAGAGATTGTCAAAAGAGACTCTGAAAACGAAACGTTGATCACTTTTGAGCAAAAGGCTGAACACACGTAATTCAAGTTGCTCTGATTGTCATTTAGAGTTACATTATAGGAGCATTCAGCAACAAGTCAAAATGTGCTCCAGAAAGGCAGAAAACAACACTTTGATATAACTTGAGAACGAATGCAAAAAACAGTCCACTCTCAAGACAGGCCGCTTGGACACTTTCAGAACAGCTCTGTTAATGACTGAAAACAGCTCTCGAAGAGATTGTCAAAAGAGACTCTGAAAACGAAACGTTGATCACTTTTGAGCAAAAGGCTACACACACGTAATTCAAGTTGCTCTGATTGTCATTTAGAGTTACATTATAGGAGCATTCAGCAACAAGTCAAAATGTGCTCCAGAAAGGCAGAAAACAACACTTTGATATAACTTGAGAACGAATGCAAAAAACAGTCCACTCTCAGAACAGGCTGCTTGGACACTTTCAGAACAGCTCTGTTAATGACTGAAATCAGCTCTTTAAGAGATTGTCAAAAGAGTCTCTGAAAAGGAAACGTTGATCACTTTTGAGCAAAAGGCTGCGCACACGTAATTCAACATACTCTGATTGTCATTTAGAGTTACATTATAGGAGCATTCAGCAACAAGTCAAAATGTGCTCCAGAAAGGCAGAAAAAAACACTTTGATATAACTTGAGAACGAATGCAAAAAACAGTCCACTCTCAAGACAGGCCGCTCGGACACTTTCAGAACAGCTCTGTTAATGACTGAAAACAGCTCTCGAAGAGATTGTCAAAAGAGACTCTGAAAACGAAACTTTGATCCCTTTTGAGCAAAAGGCTGCACACACGTAGCTTGTCCATGTAAACACAGGTGCTTGTTTCTGTTAATAACACAGTAGCTTGTCTATGTTAACACAGTAGCTTGTCTATGTTAGTAACACAGGAGCTTGTCCACTGGAAACGAAACGTTGATAACTTTTGAGCAAAAGGCTGCACACACGTAATTCAAGTTGCTCTGATTGTCATTTAGAGTAACATTATAGGAGCATTCAGCAACAAGTCAAAATGTGCTCCAGAAAGGCAGAAAACAACACTTATAATAACTTGAGAACGAATGCAAAAAACAGTCCACTCTCAGAATAGGCCTCTTGGACAGCTCTGTTAATGACTGAAATCAGCTCTTTAAGAGATTGTCAAAAGAGACTCTGAAAACGAAACGTTGATAACTTTTGAGCAAAAGGCTGCACACACGTAATTCAAGTTGCTCTGATTGTCATTTAGAGTTACATTATAGGAGCATTCAGCAACAAGTCAAAATGTGCTCCAGAAAGGCAGAAAACAACACTTTGATATAGGGGTGGGCATCGACGATCGATAATTGATCGATAAGGATCTTGGTCGATCACAAAATAAAACATTTGGTCGATCACAAAAAAAAAAAAAAAATTGTTTTTGTTTTTTGTGATCGACCAAATGTTTTATTTTGTGATGGACCAAGATCCTTATCGATCAATTATCGATCGTCGATGCCCACCCCTACTTTGATATAACTTGAGAACGAATGCAAAAAACAGTCCACTCTCAAGACAGGCCGCTTGGACACTTTCAGAACAGCTCTGTTAATGACTGAAAACAGCTCTCGAAGAGATTGTCAAAAGAGACTCTGAAAACGAAACGTTGATGACTTTTGAGGAAAAGGCTGCACAAACGTAATTCAAGTTGCTCTGATTGTCATTTAGAGTTACATTATAGGAGCATTCAGCAACAAGTCAAAATGTGCTCCAGAAAGGCAGAAAACAACACTTTGATATAACTTGAGAACGAATGCAAAAAACAGTCCACTCTCAGAACAGGCTGCTTGGACACTTTCAGAACAGCTCTGTTAATGACTGAAATCAGCTCTCGAAGAGATTGTCAAAAGAGACTCTGAAAACGAAACGTTGATCACTTTTGAGCAAAAGGCTGAACACACGTAATTCAAGTTGCTCTGATTGTCATTTAGAGTTACATTATAGGAGCATTCAGCAACAAGTCAAAATGTGCTCCAGAAAGGCAGAAAACAACACTTTGATATAACTTGAGAACGAATGCAAAAAACAGTCCACTCTCAAGACAGGCCGCTTGGACACTTTCAGAACAGCTCTGTTAATGACTGAAAACAGCTCTCGAAGAGATTGTCAAAAGAGACTCTGAAAACGAAACGTTGATCACTTTTGAGCAAAAGGCTGCACACACGTAATTCAAGTTGCTCTGATTGTCATTTAGAGTTAGATTATAGGAGCATTCAGCAACAAGTCAAAATGTGCTCCAGAAAGGCAGAAAACAACACTTTGATATAACTTGAGAACGAATGCAAAAAACAGTCCACTCTCAGAACAGGCTGCTTGGACACTTTCAGAACAGCTCTGTTAATGACTGAAATCAGCTCTTTAAGAGATTGTCAAAAGAGACTCTGAAAACGAAACGTTGATCATTTTTGAGCAAAAGGCTGCGCACACGTAATTCAACATACTCTGATTGTCATTTAGAGTTACATTATAGGAGCATTCAGCAACAAGTCAAAATGTGCTCCAGAAAGGCAGAAAACAACACTTTGATATAACTTGAGAACGAATGCAAAAAACAGTCCACTCTCAAGACAGGCCGCTTGGACACTTTCAGAACAGCTCTGTTAATGACTGAAAACAGCTCTCGAAGAGATTGTCAAAAGAGACTCTGAAAACGAAACGTTGATCACTTTTGAGCAAAAGGCTGCACACACGTAATTCAAGTTGCTCTGATTGTCATTTAGAGTTAGATTATAGGAGCATTCAGCAACAAGTCAAAATGTGCTCCAGAAAGGCAGAAAACAACACTTTGATATAACTTGAGAACGAATGCAAAAAACAGTCCACTCTCAGAACAGGCTGCTTGGACACTTTCAGAACAGCTCTGTTAATGACTGAAATCAGCTCTTTAAGAGATTGTCAAAAGAGACTCTGAAAACGAAACGTTGATCATTTTTGAGCAAAAGGCTGCGCACACGTAATTCAACATACTCTGATTGTCATTTAGAGTTACATTATAGGAGCATTCAGCAACAAGTCAAAATGTGCTCCAGAAAGGCAGAAAACAACACTTTGATATAACTTGAGAACGAATGCAAAAAACAGTCCACTCTCAAGACAGGCCGCTTGGACACTTTCAGAACAGCTCTGTTAATGACTGAAAACAGCTCTCGAAGAGATTGTCAAAAGAGACTCTGAAAACGAAACGTTGATCCCTTTTGAGCAAAAGGCTGCACACACGTAATTCAACATACTCTGATTGTCATTTAGAGTTACATTATAGGAGCATTCAACAACAAGTCAAAATGTGCTCCAGAAAGGCAGAAAACAACACTTTGATAGTTTGATATAACTTGAGAACGAATGCAAAAAACAGTCCACTCTCAGAACAGGCCGCTTGGACACTTTCAGAACAGCTCTGTTAATGACTGAAAACAGCTCTCGAAGAGATTGTCAAAAGAGACTCTGAAAACGAAACGTTGATAACTTTTGAGCAAAAGGCTGCACAAACGTAATTCAAGTTGCTCTGATTGTCATTTAGAGTTACATTATAGGAGCATTCAACAACAAGTCAAAATGTGCTCCAGAAAGGCAGTAACACAGTAGCTTGTCAATATTAGTAACACAGTAGCTTGTATATATTAACACAGGTGCTTGTTTATGTTAGTAACACAGTAGGTAGCTTGTCCACTGAAAACGAAACGTTGATAACTTTTGAGCAAAAGGCTGCACACACGTAATTCAAGTTGCTCTGATTGTCATTTAGAGTTACATTATAGGAGCATTCAGCAACAAGTCAAAATGTGCTCCAGAAAGGCAGAAAACAACACTTTTATATAACTTGAGAACGAATGCAAAAAACAGTACACTCTCAAGACAGGCCGCTTGGACACTTTCAGAACAGCTCTGTTGATGACTGAAAACAGCTCTCGAAGAGATTGTCAAAAGAGACTCTGAAAACGAAACGTTGATCACTTTTGAGCAAAAGGCTGCACACACGTAATTCAAGTTGCTCTGATTGTCATTTAGAGTTACATTATAGGAGCATTCAGCAACAAGTCAAAATGTGCTCCAGAAAGGCAGAAAACAACACTTTGATATAACTTGAGAACGAATGCAAAAAACAGTCCACTCTCAGAACAGGCTGCTTGGACACTTTCAGAACAGCTCTGTTAATGACTGAAATCAGCTCTTTAAGAGATTGTCAAAAGAGACTCTGAAAACGAAACGTTGATAACTTTTGAGCAAAAGGCTGCACACACGTAATTCAAGTTGCTCTGATTGTCATTTAGAGTTACATTATAGGAGCATTCAGCAACAACTCAAAATGTGCTCCAGAAAGGCAGAAAACAACACTTTGATATAACTTGAGAACGAATGCAAAAAACAGTCCACTCTCAGAACAGGCTGCTTGGACACTTTCAGAACAGCTCTGTTAATGACTGAAATCAGCTCTCGAAGAGATTGTCAAAAGAGACTCTGAAAACGAAACGTTGATCACTTTTGAGCAAAAGGCTGCACACACGTAATTCAAGTTGCTCTGATTGTCATTTAGAGTTACATTATAAGAGCATTCAGCAACAAGTCAAAATGTGCTCCAGAAAGGCAGAAAACAACACTTTGATATAACTTGAGAACGAATGCAAAAAACAGTCCACTCTCAGAACAGGCTGCTTGGACACTTTCAGAACAGCTCTGTTAATGACTGAAATCAGCTCTCGAAGAGATTGTCAAAAGAGACTCTGAAAACGAAACGTTGATCACTTTTGAGCAAAAGGCTGAACACACGTAATTCAAGTTGCTCTGATTGTCATTTAGAGTTACATTATAGGAGCATTCAGCAACAAGTCAAAATGTGCTCCAGAAAGGCAGAAAACAACACTTTGATATAACTTGAGAACGAATGCAAAAAACAGTCCACTCTCAAGACAGGCCGCTTGGACACTTTCAGAACAGCTCTGTTAATGACTGAAAACAGCTCTCGAAGAGATTGTCAAAAGAGACTCTGAAAACGAAACGTTGATCACTTTTGAGCAAAAGGCTACACACACGTAATTCAAGTTGCTCTGATTGTCATTTAGAGTTACATTATAGGAGCATTCAGCAACAAGTCAAAATGTGCTCCAGAAAGGCAGAAAACAACACTTTGATATAACTTGAGAACGAATGCAAAAAACAGTCCACTCTCAGAACAGGCTGCTTGGACACTTTCAGAACAGCTCTGTTAATGACTGAAATCAGCTCTTTAAGAGATTGTCAAAAGAGTCTCTGAAAAGGAAACGTTGATCACTTTTGAGCAAAAGGCTGCGCACACGTAATTCAACATACTCTGATTGTCATTTAGAGTTACATTATAGGAGCATTCAGCAACAAGTCAAAATGTGCTCCAGAAAGGCAGAAAAAAACACTTTGATATAACTTGAGAACGAATGCAAAAAACAGTCCACTCTCAAGACAGGCCGCTCGGACACTTTCAGAACAGCTCTGTTAATGACTGAAAACAGCTCTCGAAGAGATTGTCAAAAGAGACTCTGAAAACGAAACTTTGATCCCTTTTGAGCAAAAGGCTGCACACACGTAGCTTGTCCATGTAAACACAGGTGCTTGTTTCTGTTAATAACACAGTAGCTTGTCTATGTTAACACAGTAGCTTGTCTATGTTAGTAACACAGGAGCTTGTCCACTGGAAACGAAACGTTGATAACTTTTGAGCAAAAGGCTGCACACACGTAATTCAAGTTGCTCTGATTGTCATTTAGAGTAACATTATAGGAGCATTCAGCAACAAGTCAAAATGTGCTCCAGAAAGGCAGAAAACAACACTTATAATAACTTGAGAACGAATGCAAAAAACAGTCCACTCTCAGAATAGGCCTCTTGGACAGCTCTGTTAATGACTGAAATCAGCTCTTTAAGAGATTGTCAAAAGAGACTCTGAAAACGAAACGTTGATAACTTTTGAGCAAAAGGCTGCACACACGTAATTCAAGTTGCTCTGATTGTCATTTAGAGTTACATTATAGGAGCATTCAGCAACAAGTCAAAATGTGCTCCAGAAAGGCAGAAAACAACACTTTGATATAGGGGTGGGCATCGACGATCGATAATTGATCGATAAGGATCTTGGTCGATCACAAAATAAAACATTTGGTCGATCACAAAAAAAAAAAAAAAATTGTTTTTGTTTTTTGTGATCGACCAAATGTTTTATTTTGTGATGGACCAAGATCCTTATCGATCAATTATCGATCGTCGATGCCCACCCCTACTTTGATATAACTTGAGAACGAATGCAAAAAACAGTCCACTCTCAAGACAGGCCGCTTGGACACTTTCAGAACAGCTCTGTTAATGACTGAAAACAGCTCTCGAAGAGATTGTCAAAAGAGACTCTGAAAACGAAACGTTGATGACTTTTGAGGAAAAGGCTGCACAAACGTAATTCAAGTTGCTCTGATTGTCATTTAGAGTTACATTATAGGAGCATTCAGCAACAAGTCAAAATGTGCTCCAGAAAGGCAGAAAACAACACTTTGATATAACTTGAGAACGAATGCAAAAAACAGTCCACTCTCAGAACAGGCTGCTTGGACACTTTCAGAACAGCTCTGTTAATGACTGAAATCAGCTCTCGAAGAGATTGTCAAAAGAGACTCTGAAAACGAAACGTTGATCACTTTTGAGCAAAAGGCTGAACACACGTAATTCAAGTTGCTCTGATTGTCATTTAGAGTTACATTATAGGAGCATTCAGCAACAAGTCAAAATGTGCTCCAGAAAGGCAGAAAACAACACTTTGATATAACTTGAGAACGAATGCAAAAAACAGTCCACTCTCAAGACAGGCCGCTTGGACACTTTCAGAACAGCTCTGTTAATGACTGAAAACAGCTCTCGAAGAGATTGTCAAAAGAGACTCTGAAAACGAAACGTTGATCACTTTTGAGCAAAAGGCTGCACACACGTAATTCAAGTTGCTCTGATTGTCATTTAGAGTTAGATTATAGGAGCATTCAGCAACAAGTCAAAATGTGCTCCAGAAAGGCAGAAAACAACACTTTGATATAACTTGAGAACGAATGCAAAAAACAGTCCACTCTCAGAACAGGCTGCTTGGACACTTTCAGAACAGCTCTGTTAATGACTGAAATCAGCTCTTTAAGAGATTGTCAAAAGAGACTCTGAAAACGAAACGTTGATCATTTTTGAGCAAAAGGCTGCGCACACGTAATTCAACATACTCTGATTGTCATTTAGAGTTACATTATAGGAGCATTCAGCAACAAGTCAAAATGTGCTCCAGAAAGGCAGAAAACAACACTTTGATATAACTTGAGAACGAATGCAAAAAACAGTCCACTCTCAAGACAGGCCGCTTGGACACTTTCAGAACAGCTCTGTTAATGACTGAAAACAGCTCTCGAAGAGATTGTCAAAAGAGACTCTGAAAACGAAACGTTGATCACTTTTGAGCAAAAGGCTGCACACACGTAATTCAAGTTGCTCTGATTGTCATTTAGAGTTAGATTATAGGAGCATTCAGCAACAAGTCAAAATGTGCTCCAGAAAGGCAGAAAACAACACTTTGATATAACTTGAGAACGAATGCAAAAAACAGTCCACTCTCAGAACAGGCTGCTTGGACACTTTCAGAACAGCTCTGTTAATGACTGAAATCAGCTCTTTAAGAGATTGTCAAAAGAGACTCTGAAAACGAAACGTTGATCATTTTTGAGCAAAAGGCTGCGCACACGTAATTCAACATACTCTGATTGTCATTTAGAGTTACATTATAGGAGCATTCAGCAACAAGTCAAAATGTGCTCCAGAAAGGCAGAAAACAACACTTTGATATAACTTGAGAACGAATGCAAAAAACAGTCCACTCTCAAGACAGGCCGCTTGGACACTTTCAGAACAGCTCTGTTAATGACTGAAAACAGCTCTCGAAGAGATTGTCAAAAGAGACTCTGAAAACGAAACGTTGATCCCTTTTGAGCAAAAGGCTGCACACACGTAATTCAACATACTCTGATTGTCATTTAGAGTTACATTATAGGAGCATTCAACAACAAGTCAAAATGTGCTCCAGAAAGGCAGAAAACAACACTTTGATAGTTTGATATAACTTGAGAACGAATGCAAAAAACAGTCCACTCTCAGAACAGGCCGCTTGGACACTTTCAGAACAGCTCTGTTAATGACTGAAAACAGCTCTCGAAGAGATTGTCAAAAGAGACTCTGAAAACGAAACGTTGATAACTTTTGAGCAAAAGGCTGCACAAACGTAATTCAAGTTGCTCTGATTGTCATTTAGAGTTACATTATAGGAGCATTCAACAACAAGTCAAAATGTGCTCCAGAAAGGCAGTAACACAGTAGCTTGTCAATATTAGTAACACAGTAGCTTGTATATATTAACACAGGTGCTTGTTTATGTTAGTAACACAGTAGGTAGCTTGTCCACTGAAAACGAAACGTTGATAACTTTTGAGCAAAAGGCTGCACACACGTAATTCAAGTTGCTCTGATTGTCATTTAGAGTTACATTATAGGAGCATTCAGCAACAAGTCAAAATGTGCTCCAGAAAGGCAGAAAACAACACTTTTATATAACTTGAGAACGAATGCAAAAAACAGTACACTCTCAAGACAGGCCGCTTGGACACTTTCAGAACAGCTCTGTTGATGACTGAAAACAGCTCTCGAAGAGATTGTCAAAAGAGACTCTGAAAACGAAACGTTGATCACTTTTGAGCAAAAGGCTGCACACACGTAATTCAAGTTGCTCTGATTGTCATTTAGAGTTACATTATAGGAGCATTCAGCAACAAGTCAAAATGTGCTCCAGAAAGGCAGAAAACAACACTTTGATATAACTTGAGAACGAATGCAAAAAACAGTCCACTCTCAGAACAGGCTGCTTGGACACTTTCAGAACAGCTCTGTTAATGACTGAAATCAGCTCTTTAAGAGATTGTCAAAAGAGACTCTGAAAACGAAACGTTGATAACTTTTGAGCAAAAGGCTGCACACACGTAATTCAAGTTGCTCTGATTGTCATTTAGAGTTACATTATAGGAGCATTCAGCAACAAGTCAAAATGTGCTCCAGAAAGGCAGAAAACAACACTTTGATATAGGGGTGGGCATCGACGATCGATAATTGATCGATAAGGATCTTGGTCGATCACAAAATAAAACATTTGGTCGATCACAAAAAAAAAAAAAAAATTGTTTTTGTTTTTTGTGATCGACCAAATGTTTTATTTTGTGATGGACCAAGATCCTTATCGATCAATTATCGATCGTCGATGCCCACCCCTACTTTGATATAACTTGAGAACGAATGCAAAAAACAGTCCACTCTCAAGACAGGCCGCTTGGACACTTTCAGAACAGCTCTGTTAATGACTGAAAACAGCTCTCGAAGAGATTGTCAAAAGAGACTCTGAAAACGAAACGTTGATGACTTTTGAGGAAAAGGCTGCACAAACGTAATTCAAGTTGCTCTGATTGTCATTTAGAGTTACATTATAGGAGCATTCAGCAACAAGTCAAAATGTGCTCCAGAAAGGCAGAAAACAACACTTTGATATAACTTGAGAACGAATGCAAAAAACAGTCCACTCTCAGAACAGGCTGCTTGGACACTTTCAGAACAGCTCTGTTAATGACTGAAATCAGCTCTCGAAGAGATTGTCAAAAGAGACTCTGAAAACGAAACGTTGATCACTTTTGAGCAAAAGGCTGAACACACGTAATTCAAGTTGCTCTGATTGTCATTTAGAGTTACATTATAGGAGCATTCAGCAACAAGTCAAAATGTGCTCCAGAAAGGCAGAAAACAACACTTTGATATAACTTGAGAACGAATGCAAAAAACAGTCCACTCTCAAGACAGGCCGCTTGGACACTTTCAGAACAGCTCTGTTAATGACTGAAAACAGCTCTCGAAGAGATTGTCAAAAGAGACTCTGAAAACGAAACGTTGATCACTTTTGAGCAAAAGGCTGCACACACGTAATTCAAGTTGCTCTGATTGTCATTTAGAGTTAGATTATAGGAGCATTCAGCAACAAGTCAAAATGTGCTCCAGAAAGGCAGAAAACAACACTTTGATATAACTTGAGAACGAATGCAAAAAACAGTCCACTCTCAGAACAGGCTGCTTGGACACTTTCAGAACAGCTCTGTTAATGACTGAAATCAGCTCTTTAAGAGATTGTCAAAAGAGACTCTGAAAACGAAACGTTGATCATTTTTGAGCAAAAGGCTGCGCACACGTAATTCAACATACTCTGATTGTCATTTAGAGTTACATTATAGGAGCATTCAGCAACAAGTCAAAATGTGCTCCAGAAAGGCAGAAAACAACACTTTGATATAACTTGAGAACGAATGCAAAAAACAGTCCACTCTCAAGACAGGCCGCTTGGACACTTTCAGAACAGCTCTGTTAATGACTGAAAACAGCTCTCGAAGAGATTGTCAAAAGAGACTCTGAAAACGAAACGTTGATCCCTTTTGAGCAAAAGGCTGCACACACGTAATTCAACATACTCTGATTGTCATTTAGAGTTACATTATAGGAGCATTCAACAACAAGTCAAAATGTGCTCCAGAAAGGCAGAAAACAACACTTTGATAGTTTGATATAACTTGAGAACGAATGCAAAAAACAGTCCACTCTCAGAACAGGCCGCTTGGACACTTTCAGAACAGCTCTGTTAATGACTGAAAACAGCTCTCGAAGAGATTGTCAAAAGAGACTCTGAAAACGAAACGTTGATAACTTTTGAGCAAAAGGCTGCACAAACGTAATTCAAGTTGCTCTGATTGTCATTTAGAGTTACATTATAGGAGCATTCAACAACAAGTCAAAATGTGCTCCAGAAAGGCAGTAACACAGTAGCTTGTCAATATTAGTAACACAGTAGCTTGTATATATTAACACAGGTGCTTGTTTATGTTAGTAACACAGTAGGTAGCTTGTCCACTGAAAACGAAACGTTGATAACTTTTGAGCAAAAGGCTGCACACACGTAATTCAAGTTGCTCTGATTGTCATTTAGAGTTACATTATAGGAGCATTCAGCAACAAGTCAAAATGTGCTCCAGAAAGGCAGAAAACAACACTTTTATATAACTTGAGAACGAATGCAAAAAACAGTACACTCTCAAGACAGGCCGCTTGGACACTTTCAGAACAGCTCTGTTGATGACTGAAAACAGCTCTCGAAGAGATTGTCAAAAGAGACTCTGAAAACGAAACGTTGATCACTTTTGAGCAAAAGGCTGCACACACGTAATTCAAGTTGCTCTGATTGTCATTTAGAGTTACATTATAGGAGCATTCAGCAACAAGTCAAAATGTGCTCCAGAAAGGCAGAAAACAACACTTTGATATAACTTGAGAACGAATGCAAAAAACAGTCCACTCTCAGAACAGGCTGCTTGGACACTTTCAGAACAGCTCTGTTAATGACTGAAATCAGCTCTTTAAGAGATTGTCAAAAGAGACTCTGAAAACGAAACGTTGATAACTTTTGAGCAAAAGGCTGCACACACGTAATTCAAGTTGCTCTGATTGTCATTTAGAGTTACATTATAGGAGCATTCAGCAACAAGTCAAAATGTGCTCCAGAAAGGCAGAAAACAACACTTTGATATAGGGGTGGGCATCGACGATCGATAATTGATCGATAAGGATCTTGGTCGATCACAAAATAAAACATTTGGTCGATCACAAAAAAAAAAAAAAAATTGTTTTTGTTTTTTGTGATCGACCAAATGTTTTATTTTGTGATGGACCAAGATCCTTATCGATCAATTATCGATCGTCGATGCCCACCCCTACTTTGATATAACTTGAGAACGAATGCAAAAAACAGTCCACTCTCAAGACAGGCCGCTTGGACACTTTCAGAACAGCTCTGTTAATGACTGAAAACAGCTCTCGAAGAGATTGTCAAAAGAGACTCTGAAAACGAAACGTTGATGACTTTTGAGGAAAAGGCTGCACAAACGTAATTCAAGTTGCTCTGATTGTCATTTAGAGTTACATTATAGGAGCATTCAGCAACAAGTCAAAATGTGCTCCAGAAAGGCAGAAAACAACACTTTGATATAACTTGAGAACGAATGCAAAAAACAGTCCACTCTCAGAACAGGCTGCTTGGACACTTTCAGAACAGCTCTGTTAATGACTGAAATCAGCTCTCGAAGAGATTGTCAAAAGAGACTCTGAAAACGAAACGTTGATCACTTTTGAGCAAAAGGCTGAACACACGTAATTCAAGTTGCTCTGATTGTCATTTAGAGTTACATTATAGGAGCATTCAGCAACAAGTCAAAATGTGCTCCAGAAAGGCAGAAAACAACACTTTGATATAACTTGAGAACGAATGCAAAAAACAGTCCACTCTCAAGACAGGCCGCTTGGACACTTTCAGAACAGCTCTGTTAATGACTGAAAACAGCTCTCGAAGAGATTGTCAAAAGAGACTCTGAAAACGAAACGTTGATCACTTTTGAGCAAAAGGCTGCACACACGTAATTCAAGTTGCTCTGATTGTCATTTAGAGTTAGATTATAGGAGCATTCAGCAACAAGTCAAAATGTGCTCCAGAAAGGCAGAAAACAACACTTTGATATAACTTGAGAACGAATGCAAAAAACAGTCCACTCTCAGAACAGGCTGCTTGGACACTTTCAGAACAGCTCTGTTAATGACTGAAATCAGCTCTTTAAGAGATTGTCAAAAGAGACTCTGAAAACGAAACGTTGATCATTTTTGAGCAAAAGGCTGCGCACACGTAATTCAACATACTCTGATTGTCATTTAGAGTTACATTATAGGAGCATTCAGCAACAAGTCAAAATGTGCTCCAGAAAGGCAGAAAACAACACTTTGATATAACTTGAGAACGAATGCAAAAAACAGTCCACTCTCAAGACAGGCCGCTTGGACACTTTCAGAACAGCTCTGTTAATGACTGAAAACAGCTCTCGAAGAGATTGTCAAAAGAGACTCTGAAAACGAAACGTTGATCCCTTTTGAGCAAAAGGCTGCACACACGTAATTCAACATACTCTGATTGTCATTTAGAGTTACATTATAGGAGCATTCAACAACAAGTCAAAATGTGCTCCAGAAAGGCAGAAAACAACACTTTGATAGTTTGATATAACTTGAGAACGAATGCAAAAAACAGTCCACTCTCAGAACAGGCCGCTTGGACACTTTCAGAACAGCTCTGTTAATGACTGAAAACAGCTCTCGAAGAGATTGTCAAAAGAGACTCTGAAAACGAAACGTTGATAACTTTTGAGCAAAAGGCTGCACAAACGTAATTCAAGTTGCTCTGATTGTCATTTAGAGTTACATTATAGGAGCATTCAACAACAAGTCAAAATGTGCTCCAGAAAGGCAGTAACACAGTAGCTTGTCAATATTAGTAACACAGTAGCTTGTATATATTAACACAGGTGCTTGTTTATGTTAGTAACACAGTAGGTAGCTTGTCCACTGAAAACGAAACGTTGATAACTTTTGAGCAAAAGGCTGCACACACGTAATTCAAGTTGCTCTGATTGTCATTTAGAGTTACATTATAGGAGCATTCAGCAACAAGTCAAAATGTGCTCCAGAAAGGCAGAAAACAACACTTTTATATAACTTGAGAACGAATGCAAAAAACAGTACACTCTCAAGACAGGCCGCTTGGACACTTTCAGAACAGCTCTGTTGATGACTGAAAACAGCTCTCGAAGAGATTGTCAAAAGAGACTCTGAAAACGAAACGTTGATCACTTTTGAGCAAAAGGCTGCACACACGTAATTCAAGTTGCTCTGATTGTCATTTAGAGTTACATTATAGGAGCATTCAGCAACAAGTCAAAATGTGCTCCAGAAAGGCAGAAAACAACACTTTGATATAACTTGAGAACGAATGCAAAAAACAGTCCACTCTCAGAACAGGCTGCTTGGACACTTTCAGAACAGCTCTGTTAATGACTGAAATCAGCTCTTTAAGAGATTGTCAAAAGAGACTCTGAAAACGAAACATTGATAACTTTTGAGCAAAAGGCTGCACACACGTAATTCAACATACTCTGATTGTCATTTAGAGTTACATTATAGGAGCATTCAACAACAAGTCAAAATGTGCTCCAGAAAGGCAGAAAACAACACTTTGATAGTTTGATATAACTTGAGAACGAATGCAAAAAACAGTCCACTCTCAGAACAGGCCGCTTGGACACTTTCAGAACAGCTCTGTTAATGACTGAAATCAGCTCTCGAAGAGATTGTCAAAAGAGACTCTGAAAACGAAACGTTGATCACTTTTGAGCAAAAGGCTGAACACACGTAATTCAAGTTGCTCTGATTGTCATTTAGAGTTACATTATAGGAGCATTCAGCAACAAGTCAAAATGTGCTCCAGAAAGGCAGAAAACAACACTTTGATATAACTTGAGAACGAATGCAAAAAACAGTCCACTCTCAAGACAGGCCGCTTGGACACTTTCAGAACAGCTCTGGTAATGACTGAAAACAGCTCTCGAAGAGATTGTCAAAAGAGACTCTGAAAACGAAACGTTGATCACTTTTGAGCAAAAGGCTGCACACACGTAATTCAAGTTGCTCTGATTGTCATTTAGAGTTACATTATAGGAGCATTCAGCAACAAGTCAAAATGTGCTCCAGAAAGGCAGAAAACAACACTTTGATATAACTTGAGAATGAATGCAAAAAACAGTCCACTCTCAGAAAAGGCTGCTTGGACACTTTCAGAACAGCTCTGTTAATGACTGAAATCAGCTCTTTAACACAGCTGCTTGTTAAAGTTAATAACACAGTAGCTTGTCTATGTTAGTAACACAGTAGCTTGTCTTTGTTAACACAGCTGCTTGTTAAAGTTAATAACACAGTAGGTTGTCTATGTTAGTAACACAGTAGCTTGTCTATGTTAATAACACAGTAGCTTGTCTATGTTAGTAACACAGGTGCTTGTTTATGTTAGTAACACAGTAGCTTGTCTATGTTAACACAGGTCCTTGTTTATGTTAATAACACAGTAGCTTGTCTATGTTAACACAGGTGCTTGTTTATGTTAGTAACACAGTAGATTATCTATATTAGTAACACAGTAGCTTGTCTATATTAACACAGGTGCTTATTTATGTTAGTAACACAGTAGCTTGTCAATGTTAACACAGGTGCTTGTTTATGTTAATAACACAGTAGCTTGTCTATGTTAGTAACACAGTAGCTAGTCATTGTTAACACAGGTGCTTGTAGTAACACAGTAGCTTGTCTACGTTAACACAGGTGCTTGTTTATGTTAGTAACACAGTAGATTGTCTATATTAGTGACACAGTAGCTTGTATATATTAACACAGGTGCTTGTTTATGTTAGTAACACAGTAGCTTGTCCACTGAAAACGAAACGTTGATAACTTTTGAGCAAAAGGCTGCACACACGTAATTCAAGTTGCTCTGATTGTCATTTAGAGTTACATTATAGGAGCATTCAACAACAACTCAAAATGTGCTCCAGAAAGGCAGAAAACAACACTTTGATAGTTTGATATAACTTGAGAACGAATGCAAAAAACAGTCCACTCTCAGAACAGGCCGCTTGGAGACTTTCAGAACAGCTCTGTTAATGACTGAAAACAGCTCTCGAAGAAATTGTCAAAAGAGACTCTGAAAACGAAACGTTGATAACTTTTGAGCAAAATGCTGCACAAACGTAATTCAAGTTGCTCTGATTGTCATTAAGAGTTACATTATAGGAGCATTCAACAACAAGTCAAAATGTGCTCCGGAAAGGCAGTAACACAGTAGCTTGTCAATATTAGTAACACAGTAGCATGTCTATGTTAACACAGGTGCTTGTTTATGTTAGTAACACAGTAGCTTGTCCATGTAAACACAGGTGCTTGTTTCTGTTAATAACACAGTAGCTTGTCTATGTTAACACAGTAGCTTGTCTATGTTAGTAACACAGTAGCTTGTCCACTGAAAACGAAACGTTGATAACTTTTGAGCAAAAGGCTGCACACACGTAATTCAAGTTGCTCTGATTGTCATTTAGAGTTACATTATAGGAGCATTCAGCAACAAGTCAAAATGTGCTCCAGAAAGGCAGAAAACAACACTTTGATATAACTTGAGAACGAATGCAAAAAACAGTCCACTCTCAAGACAGGCCGCTTGGACAGTTTCAGAACAGCTCTGTCAATGACTGAAAACAGCTCTCGAAGAGATTGTCAAAAGAGACTCTGAAAACAAAACATTGATCCCTTTTGAGCAAAAGGCTGCACACACGTAATTCAAGTTGCTCTGATTGTCATTTAGAGTTACATTATAGGAGCATTCAACAACAAGTCAAAATGTGCTGCAGAAAGGCAGAAAACAACACTTTGATATAACTTGAGAACGAATGCAAAAAACAGTCCACTCTCAGAACAGACCGCTTGGACACTTTCAGAACAGCTCTGTTAATGACTGAAACCAGCTCTTTAAGAGATTGTCAAAATAGACTCTGAAAACGAAACGTTGATAACTTTTGAGCAAAAGGCTGCACACACGTAATTCAAGATACTCTGATTGTCATTTAGAGTTACATTATAGGAGCATTCAACAACAAGTCAAAATGTGCTCGAGAAAGGCAGAAAACAACACTTTGATATAACTTGAGAACGAATGCAAAAAACAGTCCACTCTCAGAACAGACCGCTTGGACACTTTCAGAACAGCTCTGTTAATGACTGAAACCAGCTCTTTAAGAGATTGTCAAAAGAGACTCTGAAAACGAAAAGTTGATAACTTTTGAGCAAAAGGCTGCACACACGTTATTCAAGTTGCTCTGATTGTCAGTTTGAGTTACATTATAGGAGCATTCAACAACAAGTCAAAATGTGCTCCAGAAAGAACGAAAACAACACTTTGATATAACTTGAGAACGAATGCAAAAAACAGTCCACTCTCAGAACAGGCCGCTTGGACACTTTCAGAACAGCTCTGTTAATGACTGAAATCAGCTCTTTAAGAGATTGTCAAAAGAGACTCTGAAAATGAAACGTTGATAACTTTTGAGCAAAAGGCTGCACACACGTAATTCAAGTTGCTCTGATTGTCATTTAGAGTTACATTATAGGAGCATTCAACAACAAGTCAAAATGTTTTCCAGAAAAGCAGAAAACAACACTGATAGAACTTGAGAACGAATGCAAAAAACAGTCCACTCTCAGAACAGTTCTCTGAGACACTTTCAGAACACCTCTGTTAATGACTGAAAACAGCTCTCGAAGAGATTGTCAAAAGAGTCTCTGAAAATGAAACGTTGATAACTTTTGAGCAAAAGGCTGCACACACGTAATTCAAGTTGCTCTGTCGTGTCTCTGTCTGTGTGTCTGTCTGTGTATCTGTCTGTCTGTCTGTCTGTCTGTGTGTCTGCCTGTCTGTCTGTCTGTCTGTCTGTGTGTCTGTCTGTGTGTCTGTCTGTCTGTCTGTCTGTGTGTATGTCTGTCTGTGTTTCTGTCTGTGTGTCTGTCTGTGTGTCTGTCTGTCTGTGTTTCTGTCTGTGTGTCTGTCTGTCTGTGTGTCTGTCTGTGTGTCTGTGTGTGTCTGTCTGTCTGTGTGTCTGTCTGTGTGTCTGTCTGTGTGTATGTGTCTGTCTGTCTGTCTGTGTGTCTGTCTGTCTGTGTGTCTGTCTGTCTGTCTTTCTGTCTGTCTGTCTGTGTGTCTGTCTGCATATCTGTCTGTGTGTCTGTCATTTAGAGTTACATTATAGGAGACAAGTCAACAACAAGTCAAAATGTGCTCGAGAAAGGAAGAAAACAACACTTTGATATAACTTCAGAACGAATGCAAAAAACAGTCCACTCTCAGAACAGGCCGCTTTGACACTTTCAGAACAGCTCTGTTAATGACTGAAATCAGCTCTTTAAGAGATTGTCAAAAGAGACTCTGAAAACGAAACGTTGATAACTTTTGAGCAAAAGGCTGCACACACGTAATTCAAGATACTCTGATTGTCATTTAGAGTTACATTATAGGAGCATTCAACAACAAGTCAAAATGTGCTGCAGAAAGGCAGAAAACAACACTTTGATATAACTTGAGAACGAATGCAAAAAACAGTCCACTCTCAGAACAGACCGCTTGGACACTTTCAGAACAGCTCTGTTAATGACTGAAACCAGCTCTTTAAGAGATTGTCAAAATAGACTCTGAAAACGAAACGTTGATAACTTTTGAGCAAAAGGCTGCACACACGTAATTCAAGATAATAATAATAATAATAATAATTAATTAAATTTATATAGCGCTTTTCCAATGCTCAAAGACGCTGACAATATAGGATACACATATATGGGAGACACAAAAACAACAAGTAACAACAACGAGTAACATGGAACACAGAGTCAGCGAACGGGGAGGGGGGGGGGGTGGTATAGAGTCCGGTGTTGGTGTTGCTGGGAGCCTCGATGGATGTGGCGGCGGCAGAGTGTAGGTGAGACGAGAGAAGGGCAGGGGGAGGTGGGGGCAGGTGGGATGGTCGGGAGTCCAGGGCAAAACGACAGGCGGTGCCGCCGTTGCCGTTGTCGTCAGTATTGCCAGCCTGGGACCGAACCCGCGCGGCCGGCCAGCCTAGCCGTGGCATGCCAGCGACCAAATCGCGCAGCAGTGAGTGAAGGCTGGGAAGGACCGACACTCACCTGCGGAGATGGCAACCCCCGAACCGGGGAGGGAGCGGTGCCTTCCTCCCGGGACGAGGGTAGTAGCACAGCACGGCCGGGCCAGCGATGTCTGAGAGCGGCGCGCAGCGGGTCGGTCGGCAACACAGAGCCCGGGGACAGGAACGGTGAGGCGGTGAGTACTGCAGTCCGGTAGTGAAGGCGGTGAGTACTGCAGTCCGGTGGTGAAGGCGGTGAGTATTGCAGTCCGGTAGTGAAGGCGGTGAGAGGCAGGAGATGGCGGGGTGGAAGGCAGCGGAGGTCGGCGGGACAGGATACAAAAAAGGATAAGACAGGATACAAAAAGACAGGATACAAAAAGAGACAGGACAGGATACAAAAAGACAGGAGACAGGACCGGGAACAGAAGCGGCAGTCCCAACGCGGACGCCAGCGTGCTCTGAACCCGGAAAGACAACTACGGGAAACGCAACAGGACAAACTAAACTAATACTCTGATTGTCATTTAGAGTTACATTATAGGAGCATTCAACAACAAGTCAAAATGTGCTTGAGAAAGGCAGAAAACAACACTTTGATATAACTTGAGAACGAATGCAAAAAACAGTCCACTCTCAGAACAGACCGCTTGGACACTTTCAGAACAGCTCTGTTAATGACTGAAACCAGCTCTTTAAGAGATTGTCAAAAGAGACTCTGAAAACGAAACGTTGATTACTTTTGAGCAAAAGGCTGCACACACGTAATTCAAGATACTCTGATTGTCATTTAGAGTTACATTATAGGAGCATTCAACAACAAGTCAAAATGTGCTCGAGAAAGGCAGAAAACAACACTTTGATATAACTTGAGAACGAATGCAAAAAACAGTCCACTCTCAGAACAGACCGCTTGGACACTTTCAGAACAGCTCTGTTAATGACTGAAACCAGCTCTTTAAGAGATTGTCAAAAGAGACTCTGAAAACGAAAAGTTGATAACTTTTGAGCAAAAGGCTGCACACACGTTATTCAAGTTGCTCTGATTGTCAGTTTGAGTTACATTATAGGAGCATTCAACAACAAGTCAAAATGTGCTCCAGAAAGAACGAAAACAACACTTTGATATAACTTGAGAACGAATGCAAAAAACAGTCCACTCTCAGAACAGGCCGCTTGGACACTTTCAGAACAGCTCTGTTAATGACTGAAATCAGCTCTTTAAGAGATTGTCAAAAGAGACTCTGAAAATGAAACGTTGATAACTTTTGAGCAAAAGGCTGCACACACGTAATTCAAGTTGCTCTGATTGTCATTTAGAGTTACATTATAGGAGCATTCAACAACAAGTCAAAATGTTTTCCAGAAAAGCAGAAAACAACACTGATAGAACTTGAGAACGAATGCAAAAAACAGTCCACTCTCAGAACAGTTCTCTGAGACACTTTCAGAACACCTCTGTTAATGACTGAAAACAGCTCTCGAAGAGATTGTCAAAAGAGTCTCTGAAAATGAAACGTTGATAACTTTTGAGCAAAAGGCTGCACACACGTAATTCAAGTTGCTCTGTCTGTGTGTCTGTCTGTGTGTCTGTCTGTGTATCTGTCTGTCTGTCTGTCTGTGTGTCTGCCTGTCTGTCTGTCTGTCTGTGTGTCTGTCTGTTTGTCTGTCTGTGTGTCTGTCTGTCTGTCTGTCTGTGTGTATGTCTGTCTGTGTTTCTGTCTGTGTGTCTGTCTGTGTGTCTGTCTGTCTGTGTTTCTGTCTGTGTGTCTGTCTGTCTGTCTGTGTGTCTGTCTGTGTGTCTGTCTGTGTGTCTGTCTGTGTCTCTGTCTGTGTGTCTGTCTGTGTGTGTCTGTCTGTGTGTCTGTCTGTCTGTATTTCTGTCTGTGTGTCTGTCTGTCTGTCTGTCTGTGTGTCTGTCTGTGTGTCTTTCTGTGTGTCTGTCTGTGTGTCTGTGTGTCTGTCTGTGTGTCTGTGTGTCTGTCTGTGTGTCTGTCTGTCTGTGTGTCTGTGTGTCTGTCTGTGTGTCTGTGTGTCTGTCTGTCTGTCTGTGTGTCTGTCTGTCTGTCCATCTGTGTGTCTGTCTGTCTGTCTGTCTGTAAGTCTGTGTGTCTGTGTCTGTCTGTGTGTCTGTCTGTGTGTATGTGTCTGTCTGTGTGTCTGTCTGTGTGTCTGTCTGTCTGTCTGTCTGTCTGTGTTTCTGTCTGTGTGTCTGTTTGTCTGTCTGTGTGTCTGTCTGTCTGTCTGTCTGTGTTTCTGTCTGTGTGTCTGTCTGTGTGTCTGTCTGTGTGTCTGTCTGTCTGTGTGTCTGTCTGTGTGTCTGTCTGTGTGTGTCTGTCTGTCTGTGTGTCTGTCTGTCTGTATTTCTGTCTGTGTGTCTGTCTGTCTGTCTGTCTGTCTGTGTGTCTGTCTGTCTGTCTGTGTGTCTGTCTGTGTGTCTGTGTGTCTGTCTGTGTGTTGTGTGTCTGTCTGTGTGTCTGTCTGTGTTTCTGTGTGTCTGTGTGTCTGTCTGTTTGTCTGGCTGTGTGTCTGGCTGTCTGGCTGTGTGTCTGTGTGTCTGTCTGTCTGTCTGTCTGTAAGTATGTGTGTCTGTGTCTGTGTGTCTGTCTGTGTGTCTGTCTGTGTGTATGTGTCTGTCTGTGTGTCTGTCTGTCTGTCTGTGTGTCTGTCTTTCTGTCTGTCTGTCTGTCTGTGTGTCTGTCTGTATGTCTGTCTGTGTGTCTGTCATTTAGAGTTACATTATAGGAGACAAGTCAACAACAAGTCAAAATGTGCTCGAGAAAGGAAGAAAACAACACTTTGATATAACTTGAGAACGAATGCAAAAAACAGTCTACTCTCAGAACATGCCGCTTGAACACTTTCAGAACAGCTCTGTTAATGACTGAAACCATTTCTTTGAGAGATTGTCAAAAGAGACTCTGAAAACGAAACGTTGATAACTTTTGAGCAAAAGGCTGCACACACGTAATTCAAGATACTCTGATTGTCTTTTAGAGTTACTGTTGGGTTAAATACTATATTCTGATTCAACCTGGTTGTAAGACAGGTAATGCTAACCCAGCGCTAGTTCAAACAGACCGTAGTAGACTTCAGACACAAAGAGACACAGAGTCAAAAGAGCTCAATTTCTTGCGCAAGGAGAGTGAATCCGAGAGACCTCGAATTCAATCTGAATCTTTCACTCTCCGAGCCAGCATTTTATTGAAACACACATGGATAGGGGGAGGCTGTTTCATGAACAAGTACAGCGTTAGCAAAATCAGATTTATGGCTGGGCCCCTAGGAATGGAGGCCTAGCTGAGACAGGAGATAAGAAGTGTACAAGGGGGAGAGCAGAGCTTGTGAGTTTGTGCAGAGCACAGCAGTGGAGGTTCCTCCATAGAGGTGGAGGAGGCCTGGCCTCCCCAATAATTTGAGAGAAGAGAGAGAGATTTAAAAAAGCAATAATTATATTTTTTATCAGACACACAACATACAATTCAGAACAATACTTCATCCATTTCTAATATTTATCCTGCAGAACAGCACTCATACACGCGTGTGGCGGAAAAAGGTACTACACGGAGGCCAGGCCTCCTGTCGGAAAGTGGTTTCTCATAGAAGTCAATGTAATGCAATTTTAGACCTTATCCAGCTATAGTCAGTGTATAGAGCCTCTCTATGTGTTACCTATGGCAGTGTATAGAGCCTCTCTATGTGTTACCTATGTCAGTGTATAGAGCCTCTCTATGTGTTACCTATGTCAGTGTATAGAGCCTCTCTATGTGTTACCTATGTCAGTGTATAGAGCCTCTCTATGTGTTACCTATGTCAGTGTATAGAGCCTCTCTATGTGTTACCTATGTCCAGTGTACTAGAACCACTCTAACAGGAGTGTTTGTCCATGAATAACACCGGCTATGCCCGGGGTAGAAACACAAGACTATAGCTGGATAAGGTCTACAGGTCTACACGGTCATTTTAAGCCGTCGACCAGCCCTCTACGACCACGGGAAGTCATGTTAAAAGTGAAGATACTTCTGTTAAACTAAGCTAAGCTAAACATCGCTAATCGCTAACTCCCTCCTGGGCCTTAAAGTGACTAGTAATAACGTTGTGAAAAAACCCGTCAGATCAGATAGATATAAGGGTTATTTTGATAAACCGGATACATTTTGGGAATATATATGGTTACTTTCTCGCCTCGGAGGTTTCAAAAACACTAGACTGACGCGTCACAGTCGCCAGCTGGTCGTGACGCGTGCGCGTGCCAGCTGGTCGTGACGCGTTAGGCCGCACCCCCGGCAGCTTTTGGCAGCGGCAGATTTTGGCATGACAGCTCCCCTGGTGTTAGGAAAGGGAAAAAAAAAACACTTAAAAAAATAAAATAAATCACAAGAAGGGAAGGAGCTGGTTTACATAAATAAAGGCTATGTACACAATCCACTGTACTATACTGTACAGATAGTCGACTAGGGTTGTCATATTGCACAATAGTATTTTTTCACGTTATTTAAAGTGTCACAGTTTGCAGGCTTGAAATGTACATGTTTGTGCCTCAGCACTACACCTGATTTTTTCAGTCCAGCAGCTGCCATACAATCCGTCCAGACTGTCCAGGGCCCAGAACTTAGGTCTTTGCTGTGTTCAGGGCCTGGACGGCCCTGTGGTAGAAGCAGTTCTTCAGTCTGTTTGTCTTAGCGGCCAGGGTCCTGAACCTCCTTTTCGAGGGCAGCCTGGTAAAGTGTACGTGCCCAGGGTGGGTCGGGTCCCTGGAGATCTTTGAGGCCTTCCTGAGACAGCGTGTGTTGTACAGCTCTTCCAGAGAGGGGAGGGGGGCGCCGGTGATCTTCTGTGCTGTTCTCACTACTCTCTGTAGCGCATTTCTCTCCGCTGTTGTGCAGCTGGAGAACCAGTTGCAGATGCCGTAGGTGAGGATGCTCTCCACTGCGCCGCGGTAAAAGGTCACCAGTATCTCCTGCTTGCTGTGTTCCTTCCTGAGGCATCTCAGGGTGTATAGCCGCTGTTGTGCCCTCTTGAGGGTGCCTTTTGTGTTGTCCTTCCAGGTCAGGTCATCCCGCATGTGCATCCCCAGGAATCGGAGGGTTGAGACTCTCTCCACGCTCTCTCCGTCGATGAGCAGGGGCTGGATCTCGGACTTTTTCCTCCTGAAGTCTACGATGATTTCCTGGGTCTTTGACTTGTTCAGCAGCAGGTTGTTAACCTTGCACAGCTTGCTCAGTTGCTCTACCTCATCCCTGTACGCCGCCTCGTCCCCCCCCGAGATACATCCCACCACGGTAGTGTCGTCTGCAAACTTTACGATGTAGTTGCTGGGGTGGACGGGGGTGAAGTCGTAGGTGTAGAGGTTGTAGAGGATGGGGCTTAGCACGCAGCCCTGGGGGGACCCAGTGCTGAGGCTGAGGGCTGTGGAGGTGTGGGGGCCCACCCGCACCCTCTGGGGGCGGTCGGTCAGGAAGTCCTTGATCCACGCACATATAGAGTGTGATAGACCCAGGTCTAGTAGTTTGGTCACTAGCCTGTCTGGAAGGATGGTGTTGAAGGCGGAGCTGAAGTCCACGAAGAGCAGTCTCGCGTAGCTGTTTCCCCTCTCCAGGTGGGATAGAGTGGCGTGGAGAGTCGTCGCGATGGCGTCCTCTGTGGACCTGTGGGCTCTGTAGGCGAACTGGTATGGATCCAGGTTGGGCGGGAGGCGTGTGAGTATGTGGGCCCGGACTAGTTTCTCGAAGCACTTCATGATGATTGGTGTGAGTGCCACCGGGCGGTAGTCGTTTAGGCAGCTCACCGTGCTTTTCTTCGGGACTGGGATGATAGTTGAGGTTTTCAGGCAGGGTGGGATGGTGGCCTGGGACAGGGACTGGTTGAAGATGTTGGTGAAAACCCCGGCCAGCTGGTCGGCGCAGTCCCTCAGCACCCGTCCCAGGACGCCATCCGGCCCCGAGGCTTTCCTGGGGTCCACCGCCTTCAGCACGCGTCTCACTTCATGCTCTGTGAGGGTGAGGCTGCTGAGAGCTGGAGAGAGTGGTGTTTGTGTTGTGGTTACCTCCGTTCGCCCCTCGTCGAACCGGGCGTAGAAGGTGTTCAGCTTTCCCGCCAGCAGGGGGTCGTCCTCTGCGGCTGTGAGCCTGTTGGCTCTGAAGTTTGTCATGTGCTGAACCCCCTGCCACATCCGCCTGGAGTCGTTGCTCAGGAAGCATTCCTCAATCTTCTCTCTGTGGTCTGCCTTGGCCTCTTTGATGCCGCGCTTTAGGTTAGCCCTGGTGGTGCTGTACAGCGGTGTGCTCTTCCCTGCGAAGAAGGCGTTGTCCCTCTCGTTGATCAGTTTTTGGACCTTCCCAGTCATCCATGGCTTCGTGTTGGGGTAGACCCGGACCCGTTTGTCCACGGTGACTGAGTTGGTGCAGTTCACTATGTGGTTCAGAACCGACGACGTGAACTGTTCCAGGTCCTCATGCTCATATTCCTGCCATGGGGTGTCATTTAGGCAGATCTGCAGTGGAGCAGACCCTTCTGGCCAGGTTCTGACAGTCTTAGTGGTGATGGGAGCACTTTTCCCCATGGTAGTGTATGCTGGGATCAGGAGGATTGACACATGGTCAGACATGCCTAGATGAGCTAGCGGTCTAGCCTTGTAAGCACGTTTGATGTTGGTGTATACCTTGTCCAGTGTTTTTTCTCCTCTTGTTGCACATTTCACATGCTGATAGAACTTGGGTAGTACTGCCTTCAGGTCGTCATGATTGAAATCTCCTGCTATAATGTGAATTGCCTGTGGATCTGTGCTTTGTTGACCACTGATGACGTCATATAGCCGCGCCAATGCTAAGCTACCGTCTGCATTTGATGCAATATAAACGCTTGTAATATACACTGCATTGAATTCTCTCGGTAGGTAAGTGGGTCGGCATTAAACAGTCAAGTATTCCAGGTTTGGGGAACAGTGGCTAATTACAGTTTTCGTGTTTAAGCACCAGCTATCCTTCGTAGATATTATGATGCCGCCTCCGCGAGTCTTACCGCTGAGTAGCGTGCGGTCTGCGCGGTGTAAGGTCCGTCCTTCCAAGCTAATCGCAGAGTCCAAGATAGTTTCATTTAGCCAGGTTTCAGTGAGAATAATCACACAGCTATCTCCCACGAGGTTATTTTTGGCAACCTGTAGTCTCAATTCATCCATCTTATTCGTCAGGGACCTGACGTTGGATAGGAAAAAAAAAATCATCTACTGTTAACTAACGACAAGCTCAGTACGTACCTCTATCATCTACTGTTAACTAACTACAAGCTCAGTACGTACCTCTATCATCTACTGTTAACTAACAACAAGCTCAGTACGTACCTCTATCATCTACTGTTAACTAACTACAAGCTCAGTACGTACCTCTATCATCTACTGTTAACTAACAACAAGCTCAGTACGTACCTCTATCATCTACTGTTAACTAACAACAAGCTCAGTACGTACCTCTATCATCTACTGTTAACTAACAACAAGCTCAGTACGTACCTCTATCATCTACTGTTAACTAACAACAAGCTCAGTACGTACCTCTATCATCTACTGTTAACTAACTACAAGCTCAGTACGTACCTCTATCATCTACTGTTAACTAACTACAAGCTCAGTACGTACCTCTATCATCTACTGTTAACTAACTACAAGCTCAGTACGTACCTCTATCATCTACTGTTAACTAACTACAAGCTCAGTACGTACCTCTATCATCTACTGTTAACTAATTACAAGCTCAGTACGTACCTCTATCATCTACTGTTAACTAACAACAAGCTCAGTACGTACCTCTATCATCTACTGTTAACTAATAACAAGCTCAGTACGTACCTCTATCATCTACTGTTAACTAACTACAAGCTCAGTACGTACCTCTATCATCTACTGTTAACTAACTACAAGCTCAGTACGTACCTCTATCATCTACTGTTAACTAACTACAAGCTCAGTACGTACCTCTATCATCTACTGTTAACTAACAACAAACTCAGTACGTACCTCTATCATCTACTGTTAACTTACTACAAGCTCACTACGTACCTCTATCATCTACTGTTAACTAACAACAAGCTCAGTACGTACCTCTATCATCTACTGTTAACTAACAACAAGCTCAGTACGTACCTCTATCATCTACTGTTAACTAACAACAAGCTCAGTACGTACCTCTATCATCTACTGTTAACTAACAACAAGTTCAGTACGTACCTCTATCATCTACTGTTAACTAACTACAAGCTCAGCACGTACCTCTATCATCTACTGTTAACTAACAACAAGCTCAGTACGTACCTCTATCATCTACTGTTAACTAACTACAAGCTCAGTACGTACCTCTATCATCTACTGTTAACTAACAACAAGCTCAGTACGTACCTCTATCATCTACTGTTAACTAACAACAAGCTCAGTACGTACCTCTATCATCTACTGTTAACTAACAACAAGCTCAGTACGTACCTCTATCATCTACTGTTAACTAACTACAAGCTCAGTACGTACCTCTATCATCTACTGTTAACTAACAACAAGCTCAGTATGTACCTCTATCATCTACTGTTAACTAACTACAAGCTCAGTACGTACCTCTATCATCTACTGTTAACTAACAACAAGCTCAGTACGTACCTCTATCATCTACTGTTAACTAACAACAAGCTCAGTACGTACCTCTATCATCTACTGTTAACTAACAACAAGCTCAGTACGTACCTCTATCATCTACTGTTAACTAACAACAAGCTCAGTACGTACCTCTATCATCTACTGTTAACTAACAACAAGCTCAGTACGTACCTCTATCATCTACTGTTAACTAACTACAAGCTCATTACGTACCTCTATCATCTACTGCTAACTAACAACAAGCTCAGTACGTACCTCTATCATATACTGTTAACTAACAACAAGCTCAGTACGTACCTCTATCATCTACTGTTAACTAACAACAAGCTCAGTACGTACCTCTATCATCTACTGTTAACTAACAACAAGCTCAGTACGTACCTCTATCATCTACTGTTAACTAACTACAAGCTCATTACGTACCTCTATCATCTACTGTTAACTAACAACAAGCTCAGTACGTACCTCTATCATCTACTGTTAACTAACAACAAGCTCAGTACGTACCTCTATCATCTACTGTTAACTAACAACAAGCTCAGTACGTACCTCTATCATCTACTGTTAACTAACTACAAGCTCAGTACGTACCTCTATCATCTACTGTTAACTAACTACAAGCTCAGTACGTACCTCTATCATCTACTGTTAACTAACTACAAGCTCAGTACGTACCTCTATCATCTACTGTTAACTAACTACAAGCTCATTACGTACCTCTATCATCTACTGTTAACTAACAACAAGCTCAGTACGTACCTCTATCATCTACTGTTAACTAACTACAAGCTCAGTACGTACCTCTATCATCTACTGTTAACTAACTACAAGCTCAGTAGATACCTCTATCATCTACTGTTAACTAACAACAAGCTCAGTACGTACCTCTATCATCTACTGTTAACTAACTACAAGCTCAGTACGTACCTCTATCATCTACTGTTAACTAACTACAAGCTCAGTACGTACCTCTATCATCTACTGTTAACTAACAACAAGCTCAGTACGTACCTCTATCATCTACTGTTAACTAACAACAAGCTCAGTACGTACCTCTATCATCTACTGTTAACTAACAACAAGCTCAGTACGTACCTCTATCATCTACTGTTAACTAACTACAAGCTCATTACGTACCTCTATCATCTACTGTTAACTAACAACAAGCTCAGTACGTACCTCTATCATCTACTGTTAACTAACAACAAGCTCAGTACGTACCTCTATCATCTACTAGTAACTAACTACAAGCTCAGTACGTACCTCTATCATCTACTCTTAACTAACTACAAGCTCAGTACGTACCTCTATCATCTACTGTTAACTAACTACAAGCTCAGTACGTACCTCTATCATCTACTGTTAACTAACTACAAGCTCAGTACGTACCTCTATCATCTACTGTTAACTAACAACAAGCTCAGTACGTACCTCTATCATCTACTGTTAACTAACTACTAGCTCAGTACGTACCTCTATCATCTACTGTTAACTAACTACAAGCTCAGTACGTACCTCTATCATCTACTGTTAACTAACAACAAGCTCAGTACGTACCTCTATCATCTACTGTTAACTAACAACAAGCTCAGTACGTACCTCTATCATCTACTGTTAACTAACAACAAGCTCAGTACGTACCTCTATCATCTACTGTTAACTAACAACAAGCTCATTACGTACCTCTATCATCTACTGTTAACTAACAACAAGCTCAGTACCTACCTCTATCATCTACTGTTAACTAACAACAAGCTCAGTACGTACCTCTATCATCTACTGTTAACTAACAACAAGCTCAGTACGTACCTCTATCATCTACTAGTAACTAACTACAAGCTCAGTACGTACCTCTATCATCTACTCTTAACTAACTACAAGCTCAGTATGTACCTCTATCATCTACTGTTAACTAACTACAAGCTCAGTACGTACCTCTATCATCTACTGTTAACTAACTACAAGCTCAGTACGTACCTCTAGCATCTACTGTTAACTAACAACAAGCTCAGTACATACCTCTATCATCTACTGTTAACTAACAACAAGCTCAGTACGTACCTCTATCATCTACTGTTAACTAACAACAATCTCAGTACGTACCTCTATCATCTACTGTTAACTAACAACAAGCTCAGTACGTACCTCTATCATCTACTGTTAACTAACTACAAGCTCAGTACGTACATCTATCATCTACTGTTAACTAACTACAAGCTCATTACGTACCTCTATCATCTACTGTTAACTAACAACAAGCTCAGTACGTACCTCTATCATCTACTGTTAACTAACAACAAGCTCAGTACGTACCTCTATCATCTACTGTTAACTAACTACAAGCTCATTACGTACCTCTATCATCTACTGTTAACTAACAACAAGCTCAGTACCTACCTCTATCATCTACTGTTAACTAACAACAAGCTCAGTACGTACCTCTATCATCTACTGTTAACTAACAACAAGCTCAGTACGTACCTCTATCATCTACTGTTAACTAACAACAAGCTCAGTACGTACCTCTATCATCTACTGTTAACTAACAACAAGCTCAGTACGTACCTCTATCATCTACTGTTAACTAACTACAAGCTCAGTACGTACCTCTATCATCTACTCTTAACTAACTACAAGCTCAGTACGTACCTCTATCATCTACTGTTAACTAACTACAAGCTCAGTACGTACCTCTATCATCTACTGTTAACTAACTACAAGCTCAGTACGTACCTCTAGCATCTACTGTTAACTAACAACAAGCTCAGTACGTACCTCTATCATCTACTGTTAACTAACAACAAGCTCAGTACGTACCTCTATCATCTACTGTTAACTAACAACAATCTCAGTACGTACCTCTATCATCTACTGTTAACTAACAACAAGCTCAGTACGTACCTCTATCATCTACTGTTAACTAACTACAAGCTCAGTACGTACCTCTATCATCTACTGTTAACTAACTACAAGCTCATTACGTACCTCTATCATCTACTGTTAACTAACAACAAGCTCTGTACGTACCTCTATCATCTACTGTTAACTAACAACAAGCTCAGTACGTACCTCTATCATCTACTGTTAACTAACAACAAGCTCAGTACGTACCTCTATCATCTACTGTTAACTAACTACAAGCTCATTACGTACCTCTATCATCTACTGTTAACTAACTACAAGCTCAGTACGTACCTCTATCATCTACTCTTAACTAACTACAAGCTCAGTACGTACCTCTATCATCTACTGTTAACTAACTACAAGCTCAGTACGTACCTCTATCATCTACTGTTAACTAACTACAAGCTCAGTACGTACCTCTAGCATCTACTGTTAACTAACAACAAGCTCAGTACGTACCTCTATCATCTACTGTTAACTAACAACAAGCTCAGTACGTACCTCTATCATCTACTGTTAACTAACAACAATCTCAGTACGTACCTCTATCATCTACTGTTAACTAACAACAAGCTCAGTACGTACCTCTATCATCTACTGTTAACTAACTACAAGCTCAGTACGTACCTCTATCATCTACTGTTAACTAACTACAAGCTCATTACGTACCTCTATCATCTACTGTTAACTAACAACAAGCTCTGTACGTACCTCTATCATCTACTGTTAACTAACAACAAGCTCAGTACGTACCTCTATCATCTACTGTTAACTAACAACAAGCTCAGTACGTACCTCTATCATCTACTGTTAACTAACTACAAGCTCATTACGTACCTCTATCATCTACTGTTAACTAACTACAAGCTCAGTACGTACCTCTATCATCTACTGTTAACTAACTACAAGCTCAGTACGTACCTCTATCATCTACTGTTAACTAACTACAAGCTCAGTACGTACCTCTATCATCCAGTGGCGGCTGGTGCACATTTTTTTGGGTGGGGCACAGCAGTGTGGCGGTGGGGTTGTCTTCCGCGCGCGCAGCGCGCGCGTTTTTTTCCCGCGTGCACGATTTTCCCCCCGCGTGCACGCGCATAAAACACGCACTGGCGTTACAACCATTGTATAATTTCAACTTTCACCCTTAAAATGACCGTGTGGCCATGGAGAAGTTACCCTGTCAACTACAGACACTGAGGTGGAAGAGTGACCGGTCTATGGACGTCGGTACGGTCCAATACCCAGTGTCAGACAAGGAGGAAGTCTAGTCAACAAGGCTAGTACAGGCCATACAGCTACACTCAGGTTAATAAAGGTAGCAGATGAATATGTGTACTATGTGTCTGTGTGACATGGCTACATCAATGAGCAGAGATGAATGCTGCAGTCAGTAGTACAGTACTATCTATTTCATAGACACATGATGGATGATGATGGAGAGTGATGGTGGTCAACACATTCAATGATGTATCACAACCAGACCATGTCAGAAACACAACCAGACCATGTCTGTATCACAACCAGACCATGTCAGAAACACAACCAGACCATGTCAGAAACACAACCAGACCATGTCAGAAACACAACCAGACCATGTCTGTATCACAACCAGACCATGTCAGAAACACAACCAGACCATGTCAGAAACACAACCAGACCATGTCTGTAACACAACCAGACCATGTCTGTAACACAACCAGACCATGTCAGAAACACAACCAGACCATGTCTGTAACACAACCAGACCATGTCAGAAACACAACAATGCATCAGCTGAGTTAAAGAAAACCAACTCTTACCTTTGATGACAGAACATGAGCCGTGTTTACCCGTACCTCCGCCTTGCCCCGCGCATATTGCTATGAATAGTTCGAAGATAGGTGCTTGCACGTTAGGTGCGAGGCTGCTTGGTTAACCCATTAGCGGGAACATTATTAGTTGCACAAAATAGGCTGATTTAATTGACCATGAACATCAGAGAACAGACATTACGAATGTTCATTTAAAATACTCCGGAAGCCCGAAGTCCGGAATACCGGAAGTCGGGAGTCCTCAGCATAATGCATTGTCTGCAATACAACCGGAGATTTCTTGGCCAGGGCGCACAAATGTGCGTCCTGGCCAAGAAATAGAGACAGCCAATTGGAGCGCTGCTACAGCTCACGTGTAAGCGAAAAGTATTCGTCCTGGCATAGACTTGCATTGACACGGCGCCCCGCGTTCTCCCCCTACGTATTTTAACAGTGAGTTTTACACACACACACACACACACACAGATAAAAATGTTTATTGTATTGGAGGATTTTTAATGAATGCTGATAGGCGCCGACATAATATCAGCCGCATTTTGTGAATAAACAATGTTTATTTAAAAAAAAAACTTTTACAAATCGCAACTGAAGGAGGAAGTGAAGGTGGGGGCGGCGCCCCAGCGCCCTCTATCGGCCAGCCGCCACTGCTATCATCTACTGTTAACTAACAACAAGCTCAGTACGTACCTCTATCATCTACTGTTAACTAACAACAAGCTCAGTAGGTACCTCTATCATCTACTGTTAACTAACAACAAGCTCAGTACGTACCTCTATCATCTACTGTTAACTAACAACAAGCTCAGTACGTACCTCTATCATCTACTGTTAACTAACAACAAGCTCAGTACGTACCTCTATCATCTACTGTTAACTAACTACAAGCTCATTACGTACCTCTATCATCTACTGTTAACTAACAACAAGCTCAGTACCTACCTCTATCATCTACTGTTAACTAACAACAAGCTCAGTACGTACCTCTATCATCTACTGTTAACTAACAACAAGCTCAGTACGTACCTCTATCATCTACTGTTAACTAACAACAAGCTCAGTACGTACCTCTATCATCTACTGTTAACTAACAACAAGCTCAGTACGTACCTCTATCATCTACTGTTAACTAACTACAAGCTCAGTACGTACCTCTATCATCTACTGTTAACTTACAACAAGCTCAGTACGTACCTCTATCATCTACTGTTAACTAACTACAAGCTCAGTACGTACCTCTAGCATCTACTGTTAACTAACAACAAGCTCAGTACGTACCTCTATCATCTACTGTTAACTAACAACAAGCTCAGTACGTACCTCTATCATCTACTGTTAACTAACAACAAGCTCAGTACGTACCTCTATCATCTACTGTTAACTAACAACAAGCTCAGTACGTACCTCTATCATCTACTGTTAACTAACTACAAGCTCAGTACGTACCTCTATCATCTACTGTTAACTAACTACAAGCTCAGTACGTACCTCTATCATCTACTGTTAACTAACTACAAGCTCATTATGTACCTCTATCATCTACTGTTAACTAACAACAAGCTCAGTACGTACCTCTATCATCTACTGTTAACTAACAACAAGCTCAGTACGTACCTCTATCATCTACTGTTAACTAACAACAAGCTCAGTACGTACCTCTATCATCTACTGTTAACTAACTACAAGCTCAGTACGTACCTCTATCATCTACTGTTAACTAACTACAAGCTCAGTACGTACCTCTATCATCTACTGTTAACTAACTACAAGCTCAGTACGTACCTCTATCATCTACTGTTAACTAACTACAAGCTCAGTACGTACCTCTATCATCTACTGTTAACTAACAACAAGCTCAGTACGTACCTCTATCATCTACTGTTAACTAACAACAAGCTCAGTACGTACCTCTATCATCTACTGTTAACTAACAACAAGCTCAGTACGTACCTCTATCATCTACTGTTAACTAACAACAAGCTCAGTACGTACCTCTATCATCTACTGTTAACTAACAACAAGCTCAGTACGTACCTCTATCATCTACTGTTAACTAACAACAAGCTCAGTACGTACCTCTATCATCTACTGTTAACTAACTACAAGCTCAGTACGTACCTCTATCATCTACTGTTAACTAACTACAAGCTCAGTACGTACCTCTATCATCTACTGTTAACTAACTACAAGCTCAGTACGTACCTCTATCATCTACTGTTAACTAACTACAAGCTCAGTACGTACCTCTATCATCTACTGTTAACTAACAACAAGCTCAGTACGTACCTCTATCATCTACTGTTAACTAACAACAAGCTCAGTACGTACCTCTATCATCTACTGTTAACTAACAACAAGCTCAGTACGTACCTCTATCATCTACTGTTAACTAACAACAAGCTCAGTACGTAGCTCTATCATCTACTGTTAACTAACTACAAGCTCATTACGTACCTCTATCATCTACTGTTAACTAACAACAAGCTCAGTACGTACCTCTATCATCTACTGTTAACTAACAACAAGCTCAGTACGTACCTCTATCATCTACTGTTAACTAACAACAAGCTCAGTACGTACCTCTATCATCTACTGTTAACTAACTACCAGCTCAGTACGTACCTCTATCATCTACTGTTAACTAACAACAAGCTCAGTACGTACCTCTATCATCTACTGTTAACTAACTACAAGCTCAGTACGTACCTCTATCATCTACTGTTAACTAACTACAAGCTCAGTACGTACCTCTATCATCTACTGTTAACTAACAACAAGCTCAGTACGTACCTCTATCATCTACTGTTAACTAACTACAAGCTCAGTACGTACCTCTATCATCTACTGTTAACTATACTATGTCGGCCCTTCTTCTCCTTACTTTCCTGTCTGTCTTCACTATATCAGTCCAATAACATGAAAACTATGAGTGGGACTGCCCCACTCAGAAAACAACATTATACAATACCATTATATACAATATTATAAATATCCGTTCGTTATATAATATTCATTGATGAGTACAGGCATAATCAAACGTAGGTTACGGCAATTACTTTGCTGCAGTAGCTATGCATGCACCACACAACTTGATAGGTACATACTGTGCAGTGTATCATTCATAACTGTACATAGGCTACACATATCATAATATCTTATCACTATTGCATGGAACTTGGGTAAACCCGCTGTGAAAAAAAAAACTCAGCTCCAACAAATCTGAAGGGATTGTGAGACATACTGTACAGTTTATCATTTTCATAACTGTCTGTACATATACATATCTTATGTATCACTATTGCTATATATAGCCTATATATAAACACATTATGTTACAAATATCAGTCTTATCCACTGTATCTAATTCAGCACTGAAGCCTGAAGGTTGAGCACAGTGTGTGCCCCCTTGCTACCTCTGCTGATATAAAAGAGAATTGCAGCCTTGGAGAAAAAGATGGCAGCCGAATCCCAAGGTAAATACACAGGCACACACAGAAATACTGCAAAATCGCTTTATACTAACTAGATTTTGAAAATGTAAAGATGCTGGGTGGTAGAACGCACATATCTAGGAAAAGTCATGAAAGGAGGGTCCTGACATTTGATCGAGTGCAATGGTAGAATTTATTTTGTACTCACTGGTGCCCGATGACACCTCACGGCTTTCCTAGTGTTAAACGGAATCCGTTCATTTTATCAGTGCTTGTAAGCAGGTTTTCATTTCGGCCTTGCATCCGTGTGTTCAGTTCATTCAGATGATGAAATATATCAGCCAGGTATGCCAGCTTTGCACACCACTCATCACTTGCAAGCAGCTTTGAGTAATCGGACCTCTCGTTTGTCAGAAAAACGTTAAGTTCCTCTCGCAGCTCATACACACGGGCCAGCACTTTGCCGTGCGAGAGCCACCGGACCTCCGTGTGGAGCAATAAGACTTTATGTTCCGCTCCCATTTCCTCACACAAAGACGCAAATAAGCAACATTTCAAAGGTCGCGTCTTCACATAGTTCACTATGCGCACAACATCATTGAAGGGTATACCGCCGTCCACTAGGTGGCAGTATTTCGTTTGTTATGCTGGCCGGCTCAGTCAGGAGTCGGCCATGTTATTATTTGTTTAGTTTCAGACGTTCATGTTACGGTGGCCGTCTATTAAGCTGTCCACCTAATTCCTGTAAGTTTGTTATTCTAATGTTTCTGGTTAAGTTATATATTATACATTTACCCTGCTTATACTTTATCTCAATTCATGCTTCTATTGTTTGTATCACTGCAGGGCTTCTTCATCTTTGTCATTAAATACTTCATTGACATTGAGGAGCGTATTTCTTCAATCATCCAACACAGGAGCTAGATCTGCTGGTAAGGTCTTTGCAACGAGGGCCTCACGGTGCAAAAACAGTGCGTAGTAATAACATTAGTTTTTTTTTTCTTTGACCCTACTTACGAAGCCTTTGATGCGCCCGACCATGGCTGCGGGCCGGCTCCATCAGTGCAGACACCTGTGCAGTTTTCCCACGTAAGCCCGCTTTTGTCAAGATATTCCGACGTGACCCGAAATATTTCCTCTCCTGTTGATTGTCCTGGCAGTGCCTTGCAAAATAGGAAGTTTTCTCTAATGCTTTCTCCATCCACAAAACGCACGTTGGCCAAGAGCTGACAATGTCCACTAATATCCGTCGACTCATCAAGTTGCAAGGCACATTTGTTACTGATGCGCATCTTTTCTAAAACAACAGTTTCGATATCCGCAGACATGTCATCAATACGTCTGGCAATTGTGTTATCTGAGAGGCACTTTAGCTATCTCTTTGGCCGCGTCAGGGCCGAGCATCTAATTTACAATGGCTTTACAAGCTAGCAGTATTAATGTTTCTGCCACAGTGTGGGACTTTTTTGATTTAGCTACGAGTTCAGCAACAAGGTAGCTAGCTCTGAGGGCTCTCTCGTTAACCTTTGTGGTTTTTCTCAAAAAAGTTGCCTGTCAGATTCAGATTCAGATTCATTTATTTATTCAAGGGACAGTGCATATTAATAAAACAAAAATAAATTGTAAATACGCCAGAGTTAGCCCGAAAGCTAGTTTTCATCCGCAGTCCCTATGCCATGATGTTGTATACGGCTCCCTGGAGGAAAAAAGTACATTTAAAAGATAAAATATAGGTAGACCTAGGCACAAAAAAGTAGACAGGACAAGCATTTAGCTTAAGGGCATAACATAGGGGGTTAAAAGAGCATACATTAATCATAGGCGCTTAAAAGGAGGGTACATATAAGCAGAGGGTTAAAAGAGCATACATTAATCATAGGCGGTTAAAGGGAGGGTACATATTCGGTAAGCAGACTAAAAGCAAGCAACATATACGCACGGTAAGCAGACTAAAAACAAGCACACAGACTGTACAGGTAAGACATGTTAGGCGGTACACAGACAGGCGGTACACATGACATACAGGTATAGGACAGGACATTTCAATGTTGGCAGGTGTGTGTGTTGATCATCCACTGTTTTAGGTGCTTTCGAAATGATTTAAAGGTGCCTAATTCTTTAAGGTGCCCTGGAATCAGGTTCCATTCACGTGCCCCTCTAACTGACCAGGCAGACTGACTAAAGGCACTCCTCCTAAATGGGATGGTGCAGTCCCCTCTGGTGACACCCCTTGTGGTGCGTGCTGTACTTCCTGGTCGTGAGATGAAGGTGTTAAGTGGTGGTGGGGCTAAATTGTGGATAGTTTTATAGACAAGGCAGAGGTTTGTGTAGGTTTTCAGATTGTCCCAGCTTAGAATGTTGTGTTTCTTCAGTATTGTGCAGTGGTGAAAGTGTCTTGGCTTCTTGTCTAGTGTTTTGATTGTTTGTTTGTATAGTGACTCGAGTGCTTTGCAGGTTGTGGGATTTGCTTGTGACCAGCTTGTTATGCAGTAGTTGATGTGTGTGAAGATCATGGCGTGGACATACATGGTAGCTGCCTCTGTTGACATGTAGTCCCTTATAAAGCGGAAGTTGGACAGATTGAACTTGACAATTTTACAGACCTTTTTGATATGTGCCTTAAAAGTGAGGTTGGAATCTAACAGCACCCCAAGATATTTGAACTCGTTCACAACTTGTAGTTGTTCCCCTGAGATAATGACATATGCTTCTTCAGCAGAACGGTTTGTTTTGGTAAAAAACATGCTGACCGTCTTGGAAACATTAAGTTGGAGACGACAGTGGTTCAACCATGCAGTCACCTGAGCCATAGATTTGGTAAGTACAGCAGCTACCTCCGTCTTGGTCTGACCATGTTTGTACGTAAGCGTACAAAATAGTCCATCGGCTTGTTTTGAACGGAAGGGTGTTTCGTTTGGAGATGGCGTTTAAGCTTGCTTGGCACCATGGCGCTATTGGATAGCTTCTCACCACACACCAAGCACAGCGGAGTCGGTGCCGTTGCATCCCCGGTGAAAGTAAATCCAAATGAAAGATAGCCTTCGTTGTATTGCCTCGAGCTCACCGTCTTTTCTTTTTTCTTTTGTCGACCACTCATACTAGGGCCTTCATCTGGGTCAGAATTTTGTTCAGGGCCCTGTTCGGCATTTGCATTTTCCCTTCTCAAAAACTTCTCCATCACTGTCACTTGGCGCCGTTTTTTTTTTCTTTCTGTAATAAACGTGCTTAACACAACTCTTTCACGTTGCGTTCAGCCAATCACTCAACCCGTTAGTTTGAAACATTATTACATAAAGGCCAATGATTGGTGTTTACGTCACTGTCTGTCACTACTGTAAATACATTTGATTTGATTTGACCTGTCACTCATTTGATCTTGATTTCTGGCGCTGAAGCGTCTTCAGCCTATCAGGAAACAACATTCATATTCCCATGGCAACGGACATTGCTTCACGTGGACATAGGGAGCTGGCTGCATGTGCGAACCACCCGCTGACTCAAAGGGGTCGGAAAGTGAAACTTTATTGTGTCAACACATAACACCAACTTGAAGTTTTGAAGTGGCGTTGGCGCTGTCTGGCGAACGCGGGCTCGTTCGCCAGACAGCGCCAACGTTCGGAGGTTTCCGAATGCGAACGCGAACCGGCACGGTTCTTTGCCGGTGTGAAAGCCCTATGAGCGTACTATGAAATTGAATCCTGCCGGCGCCACTGTCGCGCAGCACTAACTCTTTTTGTCTTTACAGGCATTTATAGCCCTCTGCTGCCACCCACTGAAATAGAAGAGTATTACATTATCTGCCACACTTTATTACAGCACAGACACCCGACAATGGTTAATTAGGTGATATTAGATAATTTCCCACGCGGCACACTGGTTGAAAATCACTGCTGTAGGCTATATGCAGCCTTAAAATAAATGTACCGCTACATCAGTTTGAGTTAACCTCCGTTGCGAAAGGGCCCCCACCGCCACCTTACGGGTGGGCCTCGGGATTTTGCGGTACGCCACTGTGTATTGGCAGAGGGGAGGAGGAGGGGAGACAGTGACTTGGTAGAGTGGAGAGATAGCATACCATACGCTGTGTGTCGCTCTGAATAACTGCCCTGTCTTTACGAATTGACTGATGTTGTTCTATTCTACTCTGGTGCAATGCAATCTGCTTTGCATCCTGAGTGCACAGCCACAGCTCCTCTATACTCAGCTGTCCAGAGAGTGTTTACATTAGAGGCATTGATATAATAATGGCTTTATTCTGTCTGTCTCAGACAGCATGCATTCACAAGAGACATACAGTATAGTACATCACCGCATCACTCTAACCTCTTTCACACATAATTCCCTGTAATTTCCATGGAATCCCAAGCTGTGCTGACAGGGCATTTTCGCCGTTCACACATGAGCCAAATGCTGGTAGATTCCTGTGTTGCTCCCTTTCACACATGTCGACAATTCCCTGGTTGCGCAATCTACTTTAATCATTGCAAGCATTCAAGTGGATGCAGAACTGGAGCCGGACGGGCACGTAGGACTGCCATGTACCATAGGCTATAAATATCTGCTATATCATACCTTCGTTTTATATTGAAAAATATGATGATAAATACATGTATGATATGGCAGATGTGTGGTGTGTGGCAGTCTCGCGCGCCTGTCTCGTTCCAGCCAGTCAACTCGTATTACGAGTCCTTACCATCACCAAGTGCGCTTGCCAACTAAAGCACTTGATTACCGTTGATATAAACATACTACACTAGTCCATAAGCACAGTATGGGAGAACTTGGTGATAAGCATAATACGAGTTGACTCAATTAGACATATGCGCTCTGCGGGCTATGCGCAATGCATGATGAGAGGAGACGTGTAAGCTAGCTAAGTAAGTAATCTAGTTAACTATGATTGGAAACAAAGTATTAGCCAGTTAGAATTATAGAAGATCTAGTTGTGTTTTCCTGCTGGTCTCGCCTCCTGGGTTTGAACAGACTTTGGTATCAACTACAAGGTCTCCAGTAGGCTACATTAGAACTTTGCATCCTTTGAAAATGGATGTAAGGATCTTGTAACTTCGCAAACAATAGCAGCATTTAAATAGTTAAGTTTATGTTCAACTGGAAAAGGTAGTGAGCGCAGATTTTCGTGTTTTGCTGGGAGTTCGTTAAAAATGCCTTTCCACCTGTATCTCTCTCTCTCTCTCTCTCTCTCTCTCTCTCTCTCTCTCTCTCTCTCTCTCTCTCTCTCTCTCTGTAAATTGCATGGAATTATACACGGTCTCGACCTGGGTTATTGCCTGAGTGGATTTCCCTGGTCAGTCCCATTCACACTTACGTCGACCTTGGAAATTGCATGGAATCTACTGGGAAGGCTCGTATGTGTGAAAGGGGCTTCTGTTAGACAACTTATGGGCTGCTATTGTGGAATTTAATAGCTTTCTTCAATTGGTCCTATTAAATTATTCAGGAGTTCCACCTTTCACCGTCCCTTAACACCCTGTGTGTGTGTGTGTGTGTGTGTGTGTGTGTATGCATGCATCCGTGCATGCATGTGTGTATGTAATTACTTTCTGATGTTAAGACACTAAGATAGCGGAAGCCATTTTAGATGGCTTAGAATGAGACAGACAGGAATAATTACTCTGTGTGTGTGTGTGAGGGAGAGAGAGAGAGAGAGAGAGAGAGAGAGAGAGAGAGAGAGAGAGAGAGAGAGAGAGAGAGAGAGAGAGAGAGAGAGAGAGAGAGAGAGAGAGAGAGCCCAGCACCACTGTTCTGCCTCAGGGACTCGTTGCCTTGGCACTGGCTGATAGATTGTTTTGATTTACCATTCACTTTCACATCTCTCTGCAGGGTTGACCTACATTCAGCGAGTGTGTGCATGTGTGTGTGTGTGTTCGGTGTGTGTGTGTGCGTGTGTGTGTGTCCTCTAGCTCTGCAGAGAGTGAGAGCAATAGAGGGGGGCAGAGAGAGTGAGGGAGAGAAGGAGATGAACAAGGTATGATCCTTTAAAAGGCTCCTCTGTGTCCCATGGTAACATTTTACCTGCTGCTCTCTGTCTCCTTTTGCTCTATGCTCTTTCTCTCGGTTGCTCACACTGAGGCTGCATCACATCCACCCTTGGCCCCCCAGCCATACATGATTGTTTTGTTTTTGTTGCCATCACCAACAGCATGAAGGTAATTGTATAGTGTGTTTGTGTGTGTGTGTGCGCGCATGCATGAGTGCGTGAGAGAGATCCATCACAGCACAGCACAGTATGGCACTGCCTCTGCGAGCATGAAGACTAAAGAGGCTTACCAATCACCACCTGTGGGAACACATCACTATCACTCTGAACCATGATTTTCTCCCAGCTAAGCATATTCCTCTCTTGCAGAAACTTTGTACGTTTCAGGTGCATCATCTTGTCACAAGTCATCTGAAGGATGAGCCTGTAGAAATGAAAGGGGGGTATATAATCTCTGTTTAAATGGCTTGCTATGGCTTAATTTGCTTCAAAGACCTGCCTCTGACCCACCTCTGGTGTCTCGAGAGGGGTGATGTTGGTGAATGACAGTCTCACTGTATTGCAGCCTTGGCTGTCGGTAAGAAAAACTGAAAGGAGCAAACAGACACAGCTACTTCTCTATCAGAGGTCCCTGACCCCTAGAGTGTATTGTGCATGTGTTTATGTACGCCAGGGGACTTAGTGGAGATAGAGATAGGAGGAGATACCATTCCTCATTCCGTTCCATGCATAACAATAAGCCTGTCCTCTGATTTCTACGTACACTGGTGTATGTGTATCTGTGTGTGTCTGTGAGTGTGCCCTAAGCATAGCTTAGCATGGCTTAAATGGAGTAGGAGGACCAACAATTCCTGATCGGAGGACGACAGCTCATCTAAGGGGCCAAGAAGACATTCTGTACAGCATTTGGGAACACAGACATGTCCACAGGATGTGTAACATGTGAGTGTGTGTGGAGGGGGGGGGTGTGGGTGTGTGTGAGATGGGGAGAACAATTTGAGCATCCGTGTCCATGATAGATCACCATGATAGATCACCCTGCCAGAAAAAAAAATGGTCGGACTGATATCCCACCAGAGGAGCAGGGGAAGTGTGTGTGTGTTTAGTGGGAGGAAGGGGTATGTTTTGCCATGGGACAGCATCTGTTCTCAAAGCCTAGAGAGGAGATAGGGGGAGGGGGAGGTGTCGAACACAACACCCCTCCAGAGCCACTGGAGAAAACACATCTCACCATCCACACTACGGGATGACAGAAGAGAAGGATGAGATCTCCAAACACATCTCTCTCTCTCTCTCTCTCTCTCTCTCTCTCTCTCTCTCTCTCTCTCTCTCTCTCTCTCTCTCTCTCTCTCTCTCTCTCTCTCTCTCTCTCTCTCTCTCTCTCTCTCTCTCACACACACAGAGTAATTATTCCTGTCTGGTATTGTTGGATCAACAAGCAACAAATGGAAAACAAAGTCCCTCCAGTTTAATGGAATTAGTTAATTTCTTGGATCCATACAAGACGGTTTTCTTGGAGATGTTCAGATTATCTAAAATAGCTGTAGTATTGCCGGTCACCAGTGCAGCATGTGAGAGGAGTTTTTCAACTCTTAAAATAATAAAGAATCACCTGCGCTCTACCATGGCAGAGAATAGATTAACACAGGCATGATAATCGCTCACCTTTCGGCAGTGGCGGACTGGCCACCGGGCAAGCCTGGCAAATGCCAGGAGGGCCGCGAGACTCTGGGCCGCTCAGAATGTATTATATAAAATATATATATATATATTTGTAATTTTGTCTCTGGTGATTTTCATTGAAAATAACTTATTTCAGCAGACCGCAGCCCAAAACATTTTATATCGGCCGGGCCATCCACGCAGTTCTGCATCGCGGATGCCCAGGGCCCTAAACCAATAGGAGCAGAGCTCCCCTATGGGGCGGAGCTCCACGATGTAGAACTGGAGTATGTAAACCAATAGGAGCAGAGCTTTAGGTAGCAGGGTAAACCAATAGGAGCAGAGCTTTAGGTAGCGGGGTAAACCAATAGGAGCAGAGCTCCCCTATGGGGCGGAGCTCCACGATGTAGAACTGGAGTATATCTCCATAACTATCGTAGTCAGTTCTGTATCGCCAGTGGACACGCACCTCATGTCATCATTCCGTTTATAACAGCAGTTAACGTTACACTGCTTTCATTTTCAGAATGGGGGAATTTGATGAGAGCGATGCAGTTAATGTGCAACAACTGGATGCAGGGAGCAAGTGTAGTTGGAAGTAGGAATGCACCGAAATTCGGGCCGAAAATAGCACAAAAAAGTACATTTGGTGTGAAAAGGCTATTGAAAGAGATATTGACTGATGACTGCCTACTGAGAATACATATAATTACAGCAAACATGTCGGTAGTTTGGCATCTGTCCTCTGACTTTTTATGTTAACAATCCGTGTTGCGTGTTGCGTTTGGAAATAGGGCTGTTGTGTCGCAAATGCCAGGGCTGTTTTTTGATCCCAGTCCGCCCCTGCCTTTCGGCGAAATTCGCCGTTTTGAATTCAAAATACGTGACCTTCATTCATACTTTTTGTTCCGGGTCTCGTATCCTTCTCACCTTTTTCACCCCGACCTGTTTTCATGCCTGTTAACAAGTATTGCAGTTCTCAGCATTGAGTCTAAACGTGCAAAAGCTCTGAATTTGGATGAGTTTGTGAAGCGATTTGCTGCACAGCATAGCAATCGTCGCATTCAGCTTTTGTAAATTAATAAAACATTTAAAAAAAAAAAAAAATTATAGCAGATTTTGTGGCAAGTTTATTTGTATAGCACTTATACAACAGGGGCAATTCAAAGTGCTTTACATTATTTAAAAATACAGCAAGAGGAGCATAGTAAGAAAATAAAAAGTACAATGAATAAAAGCAAATATAAGAAGTAAATAGATAAAACATTTAATAAGACAATAGTTAATGGAAAAAATACATTGATAGAAGTGTTTGTGTTTTTAGCTTAGATTTAAATATTTTAAGGGTTTGGGCCTGTTTGATTTCTTCAGGGAGTTTGTTCCAGGAGCATGCAGCAGCGTGATTGAAAGCTGCTGCACTGTGTTTTGTTTTTACTCTTGGAATTATTAGCTGATTTGTCTCAGCTGACCTTAGGGACCTTGCGGGAATATAGGGTGGGAGGAGATCTGATATGTATTTTGGTCCAAGACCATTTTGTGATTTGTATGTAATTAGGAGGATTTTGAATTAAATTCTCTGAGAGACTGGTAGCCAGTGCAGGGATCTCAGGATTGGTGTAATGTGTTCAAAGTTCTTTGTTTTTGTTAGGGCCCTAGCAGCGGCGTTTTGGATGAGCTGCAATTTACGAACAGCTCCTTTAGATAGGCCTGTTAGTAGACTACAATACTCAAGTCTACTCCAAACAAATGCATGGATGAGTTTTTCAAGGTCTTGCTTGGACATGAAACATCTCATTCTTGTTTGTTCTGACGATCAAGTTCAGCGTGCATTGTTCATGTTCCTTGTTTATTGTCTCAGAATGAAAGAGATAATAAAATGTTTTTTCTCCCACAAACCTATGTCTTTGTAATAATTTACTGGATGAGAGAGAAACCTGTACACATACACACTGGTGTGCACACACTAGTTCTATATGTAGAACAGGCTGTAAGGGATGATAAATATACATAAATGTAAGACATTAAGCTAGCCACTTATCAAAATGATGGCCACACTAAAATATCTGCTTGCCACCCCTTTGCCACCCCATGTATAAATCTCTAGAATCGCCACTGGCAGGAGCCTCTCCTGTTTCCGTCGTGTGAAGCAGCTTGATGTACAAGTACACCCCCTGGACATGACGGTGGTATGTTGCAGGGTCTATTTTATGTCCTTGCTTCTTGTAAATTCAGAAGAAAAACATGTATTTATCATGGACTGCAATGTATCGTGTTCATGTTCTTGTGTGTTTTAATGGTCTTAAGTAAGGCCAAGGATCTGAAGGAAATTCTCTACTCCTCTCAGCAATGAAGGTGTTAGGTGTTATAGCCTACCGTAGAGTAGTGTCAGCTCCAGCCTGTTGCACTCATGAGGGAGAGAGAGAGAGAGAGAAATAAAGAGTGAGAGAGAGAGGGAGGGAGAGAATGAGAGAGAGTGAGAGAGGGAGGGAGAGAGAAGAGAGAGAACTCAGCTGTCCATTTAGCACCACACAGAGGCTGGACCAATAGGCACCATGGACAGCACCTCTCACCTGTGTGCTCTACTATTAAGGCTTTCACACCGCCAAGGAACTGTTCCGGTTCGCGTTCTGGAACCTCCGAACCACGGTGCATTCATACCAGTGTAACAAAAATGTCACAACAAGATGGCAGCTGGAGTTTAATATCTTCCACTACAGTATCTGAAATAAACACTATTTTCTATTGAACAAAACAAAAGACACTTTCTAAGCACGTTCTCTTACTAACCAGCTGCTCCATTACTGGAATAGAAATGGCTTACGAAGTTCGCGTGCGCATGTGCGTGTGTGTGTGTTTTCTGAGCATGTGAGGAAGATAGAGAGAATGATGAAACTTTTGATAATTAGTGTAGTCACTAATTATTAGATTCGGATTAAATTACATTTTGTCTCCTTCCTTCTTGCTAGTCTTTGCAGCCTAGAATATGACACACCCACTGACGACGTCACAGTTCTACTTTTTGGTTCGCACTGAGAAACACTATTTTCTGGTTCCAGCTGCGAAGCAACTTTTCAGGCTCCGAACCAATGTATTGTCGGTCTAAGCGCGCCGGCCGGTTCCAGACTTGGTTCGCGAACGTGAACCGGAACAGTTCCTTGCAGGTGTGAAAGCCCTATATCATACTCTCAGATGCTCCTTTCCAAGGGAAATCCTAGCTTGTATTCCTTTGTAGAACTTATAGATAGATAGATATCCAATCACATGAAAGATGTTAGTGAATAGTAATCAGATTGGACAGATGTTATTGGCTGAAAACAACACATTTTCACAACAGCAGGAAGATAAAGTATACTTACGAAGAGACTTATGGCTGATGTAGTGGCAGAGATCCATGTGTTTAATTAATTGGAGTATTAGCTGCCCAGCTATGTTGAAATATGGCACGGAATTATGCAACAGAATGTAACAATTCCCTTTGTAGAAATGTGAGCAGGGGAACTCATATGTTTAAAAGGCCTGTTTGGGTGACTTGCACTATTTTAGACATTCTCAGTACTCACTGTAGCTCTCACTGTAGTGTGTTGGTTGTCCCTTTCATATTCTATTTTATCCATGCTAAAAAACAAATAGATGAAATGAAGATTATACAACTAGGCTGTAGGCGAGATTGTAATTGATGCAGCAGTTGTCATTGTAAATCGTATTAGAATGTGTTGTTACTTTGACAAGCTGGCGGTAAACGACTGAAGTGTTTGACTCTAAGGTGGTGAAACCATGTTTTGCTGTAGTTATAAACTGAGGTAATCAGTGTTTGACAGAGACATACCTTACAGACCAAACAGGCATGTTAGCAGGAGAGAAGCTTATTGTCAGAACATTGGATTCATTTTTCTTTGAAAGAAAGGACAGGACTATTTCTGCGAGTACTTTGATATTATTTGAAATGTTGGAGACACTACAGAGACACTATTGGAGATGCACACACACATGCACACACACATGCACACACATGCACACACACCCACACACAGAGTTGTTGCACCCCTACGGCAAATGTTCCCAGGTCTTGCGAGCTGTGATGTATGAGTGACCGTGACCTGCCCCTGTGTCTAGCACTACCGAGTAATCCAATAAACTAGCCTGAGTGCCGTCAGCCTCAGCCTAACTCCCGTCCACTCGCCAGCCTGACCCACTGATCTGTTATCAGCAAAACAAAGCCACGTGATTTGCCCTTTGAAAGGTCTGACCCTTGTCTTACCTTCCTCAGCCTCCCCCAGCTTTCCCCTATCTCCCCTGCCTTCCCTAGCCTCTCCCTGCTTCCTCAAGCCCTGTGTGAACCAGAGTCATTGAGTTTTAACCAATAAAGCATTATGATTCCTACATGGCAATATATAATAATTGTAGTTCCAAATGTGCCACTTTTCTGGTTAGTAATAAATAACGTAAGAAGCATAGATCATCTCATAGGTGAATCTCATATTATTATAATCAACCTAAATAATGACATCCCTTCATAAAGCCTAGAGGTTGGTATAATTAAAACACTGAATTTCACAGCACCACACTGGTTAAATACGATAGGCCTTCTCTAATCTCCCTCAGGTGTGGTTAGTCTAATGTACAGTAGCAATGCTAGCAACCCATATTATAAGCTCATTAACATACCTCCCCTAACACGTTTAACATGCTACATTAATCTCACATTAACAATTTATATCAGGTACAGTCAATCAACATGCTAAATTACATGAGATTAACAAGATACAGTCCACCAGGGTTGCATGTTGAGAAGAAGCATCACAAATGCATTTCATTTGCATGCCACTGTATGTTGAGTTTCATTGACTCAACATGCTACATTGCATCAAGTTAATGTGCTATAGTATTGTTTAGTGATGAGCTAGTCTAGTATTACATTATTACTGTCTAATCTCATACATGTCAGTTGGTCTACTTTCCTGGACTGTGACATCAGCTCTGAGCTTGGAGAAATCAGACTAGGCCTCAGGGATAATAAGGCCTCAGTGTTTTGATTGTAAATAACCCTGTCCGAATGTATTATGATCTGGCTATTTGACAAGCCACAAGTCCAGCCACAGAGAATATCCTCAGTGGTGCATTTCCATATTCATGCAAATTTGCAGTATAAGATACTGGTAATTTCTTTCATTTTCCAATTTGAATACTGACCTGTCATGCATATCAATGCAAGGGAGACAACGAGCACCACTGCCTTCTTACTGCCTGAAGCTGAAATTGTCAAAACAGCATCTGATGCAACTGAAGAGAATGCTGGCAGCCATTTGTTTCAGTTTTATAGTAATCTGCTGTGATATGGTTTGATGATAGCTGAGGAAAGTCATTACCACTGGATGCTACAGTATGGAAAGCTACACAGTAGGGCTGCAACGATTAGTCGACTAGCCACGACTAATCGGCTACGAAAATTCGTCGACGTGAACTGTTGTTGTCGACTAATCGCATAAAAAAGTATATTTAAAAAAACGTTTTTTTTTTTTTTTTTTTTTTTTTAGGGAGCCATGCAAGAATCAGCTGGGTAAGTTTTAGCTAACGTTGTTAGCCAACTGGCTAACGTTATATTGTTAGGGTCGTAATGTTTATGTTAGCTTTACTGTTACATGTTGGAAAACAACGTCTCATGGACAGGGCTGTACATGCTATGAGCGTTTGTGCTATTAATTTATTTGCCCTGTGCGCATGTGACAGACAGAGGCGCTTGTATGTAACGTTACGTAGCAGGGGTTTTCCATGTTGAAGCCAGGAGAACGCGAGATGAAATGAAGTGAGGGGTGGTCGCTATTAAAATACCAGGTAGTCATGGTGGATGATCATGAATGATGCTTGATAAGTGAATGCTATTTCAATTATGTTGAGTCCACCAGCGAGCTGTCTGTAAGATAAACAGCGCCAAGCGTAGCCTACTAACGTGAGCTGTCTGTAGTCTAGCCAGCAATGCTAGCTAGCCAGTCAACTAGCTCTGTGAGCAGCTGTAGCTTGGCGTAACGTTAGGTTAGATAGCTAGTTAAGCCGGATTTATGCTTCTGCGTCGCCATTTACGCGCAGCGAAAAGCCACACGACTAATCGCGACTAATCGAAAAAATAATCGACAGATTAGTCGACTACCAAAATAATCGTTAGTTGCAGCCCTACTACACAGACATGGGACATGAGAAAACACTGTAGCCTACCTCAGCATCATGATGTTCTTTTTTTAAAATTTGAATTTCTTTGAAGGTGTTAATGGATGCAATTAACTAATGGAACAATAAAAGATAGAATATGTAAATATAAACACTGCTGTTCTGTTATAAGCCCTCATGAGCCTCAGCCATTCACAGTCTGCTGCTGAGACCTTATTACTATTGCTAACAAGCCAGAGGAATCAAACTTGTTGGCTAATGCTCATTAGCCAGGAGAGTCAAGGCCATGATGCTAACGCTAACAGGTCACAGGTTAACAAGTAAACAAGTAAGGAGCAATAATGTGTGCAGGTCAACAGAGTCATGAACCATTATAAAAGCAAAACAAAAGAGCACAGTTAATGGTTGTTTTTCCAATTTGTGAATTTCACTATCACGTCTCCACCGATGACCTGGTGGACTCTCTTCTGCTGCAATTTTGAGTGGATATAGAACACTCAATATGGAAATACATATCAGATAAAATCTATCTGATCTATAATAGACTTTATTGTCGTTGTACAGTTGCCTATACAATGAAATTGTAGTGGCTCTAACGAAGGTGCAAAAAAAACACAAAACATATTCACATATTCACAAACATATACACATATAAGATAAACATTTATGAACATGTCTTATGTCTACTGTTCAGTGTTCTGATGGTCCATGGGTAGAAACTGTTGGACAGCCTGTTTGTTCTAGCCCTTATGCTCCTGTACCTCACTCCAGAGCGCATCAGGCTGAACAGGTGGTGACCAGGGTGGAGGTGGTCTTTAAGAATCCTTCCTGCTCTGGAGAGGCACCGAGAGCGTGCCACGTCATCCAGGGAGGGCAGGGGACAGCCGATTATTTTTTCCGCTGACTTCACCACTCTCTGCAGTCTCTTTTTGTCCATATATACAATATATCAGATCTGTTCACACGAATGCTTCAAACGTTGCAGGTTACAAGTCTCATCTCCAGTGAAGGCTTAATCCGATGGAACAGGTTTGGTGTGAAAGTATGAGGACTATAAATTAATTCATAAGTACATTCTATGGACTAGGACTATAAATTAATTAGTAAGTAAAGTATATACCATGCCAAGTGTCTGATTAGGATTTTCCCCAGTGAATAAAGGAAATCTATTATCCTGCTGAGATCTGCCTCATTTAAAGCCCTGACTCTGGATAGGGCTGGATCCTGCACTCCATCTGATGGGTATTTAAGCTATCAGGCTGTGGATCAGCTCTAGTAAACGAATGTTCCCAGGGTCAGCCCCCCGAGAGGAGCTGGATCCTGGAATCAATTACCGCTCCAATGCCCACAAACCCAGATCCCATTTCTCACAGTCACGCTCGATAAAAGCTACTCCCCCTCTGTCTACCTCGTCTCTCAATGCTCTCTGTGCTACTCCCCATTGGTCCAACAGATGTATCTAAGGCTCCCTTTCTGACGTAGTAGGTCCTGCACCAACCCTGTGCTCAACGCTCTGCTCTCACCAGCACTCCACGCTTCAACATGACGCCACTCTGTACCTATCGTGCAAGCCCATTTTCAGTTGTTCTTTTTGCAGCAGCCTAGCAGCTGGTAGACACACTGCATCATAGCACCACTGTTACTATACTTAACGATACCAGTAAGTGTCTGAGTTTTATTCATATTTAACTGTTGATACTATACATGTGACACTATACATTCTTTGTCAGCCATCTTCCCAAGTGGTATGCTGTAGTTCTCAGAGTGTGTGTATTTGCAACTGCTGCCCTCCCCTTATAGCTCTGTTTGAGTGTACATGACATAAGTGGAGTGGTGAATAGTCTTTTCTTTACTTATTAAACATTCCCACTGTTAAAGCTTGCTTCTGTGCGACTATCAGACCCTCAAAAAAGGGATGATCAAAAGGCACTGTCTTCAGAGACCGCCATGGCTCAGTGAGCATGCTCGCACACACACACACACACACACACACACACACACACACACACACACACACACACACACACACACACACACACACACACACTGTGTCTGCGGGGGATAGAGGCGAAAACCATGTTTTTCTTTAAGAAAATATAACATCTAGTACATGTTCCATGCTGATAGCAGTGCGCCACTCATTCCCTGGTGAAATGGAGGGAAATGTACCTAGAATTTATGCCTTTGACGTCAACAAAATGGTAAACCGTCACACTGGGGATTAAGTTGTGAATTGGGAAAACAGAAAACAGAATGTGGCGGAGGATACACAGTGTTTCATTGACTAGGGGGATTACTCGATGCCAAAACATGACACACTCCCATGGGAAAGGAGGTACGGGTGGCATCTCATCATGCACAACAAGAACATGAAGCAGCCATAAACACATACAGCACAAAAATCCAAACATGCTCGGTAATTGGGCAACATGGAGAGCACCTCATTATTCTCTATAGCTACAGTACTCCCTCCTCTCCCTGTGTTCCTCTAGACTGACACAGCCAGGACAACATCTCACATTAGAATCTTCAGCCAGAGAAGGAGAATTGCTACACGTATATTACAGGAACAGATCCTGGATCACATAAAAGAGCAGTATTACAGGATTACAGATCCTGGCAGAAGGAGTTTTTCTTTCCTGACAAAGGGGTAGTACAGCCCAAAACATTTGAAAAATCAACTACTCAAAATAGTATCCAACAGAATACATTCTGAGGGATTGGTTAGGCAATATTAGCCATTAACTTTTAGTCATTAAGGTTAGGCATTAACTTTGAGTGGTTATGGTTAGGGTAAATTGTCAGAGGAAAGCATTAGCAAATATTATAATGAGCAACAACAATTAGCAAGAATTAGCAAAAATAAAAAAGTGTCCCAAGCATGATTCAAACCAGCAACATTCAGGTTGCAAGCAGTTCATGCATCCACCACCTTGTATTGTATTCTTTGGTCTGCAGAAATGATCCCCCCAAGCATCATCATTTGGAGACTATGGAGACACTAGCAGCAGTAGCAAAATCTAAGTATCTGGTTTCCTAACAGGTTCTGGTTACTTAAGCACTTTATGATACCTGTGTCACGCTATTCAAATCCATTTGATTGTGTAATTATAGCAAGCTAACTTGTATTATCCTTAGATGATACAAATGTCCTCACTCCAAACTGTGCCCCTAGCCCTGTTTGGCCTCATAAGGTCCAGGGGGGTAGAGGAGGCCTGGAGTATGCCCTGTTGAAGGCCTGGTGTGACTGTAGAAAAGCAATTGGCCTTGGCACGCACTGGCATGAAAAGTGTAGATTCGCTGTAGAAAGTCAGCTATCGATCTTAATGGATCTTCATCAGGAGTTTAGTCCTGGATCTGGACTAGAAACTGACAATGATACATTTGTGTCTGTTCTCCAACATCAGTGGTGACCCTCCAGAGATAACACACCATGTACACTCTCTGAAAACGTTATTAGAAACACTATACTAATATTGGGTAGGGCCTACCTTTGCTCTCAAAACAGCCTCTATTCTTCGTGGCATTGAATCCACAAGATGCTGGAAACATTCCTTTGAGATTCTGGTCCATGATGACATTGCATCACAAAATTCCTGCAGATTCTTCGGGTGCACAATGCACATTCACTTTCTGTGAATCTCCCGTTCAACCACATCCCAAAAGTGTTCTATTGGAATCAGATCCGGTGACTGATAAGGCCACTGAAGGACACTCAACTCATTTTCATGTTCATAAAACCGGACACAACTTTTGTTTTGTGACTTGTGCATTATCATGCTGGAACCATCAAAAGATGGGTACATTGTGACTGTGAAGGGATGCACATGGTCAGCAACAATGGTCAAATAGGTTGTGGCTTTCAAGCGATGATTGATTGGTATTAACAAGCCCAAGTGTGCCAAGAAAACATTCCCCACACCATTACACCCCATCCACCAGCTTGGACTGTGTACAGGTGTTCCTAATAAAGTGTTCAGTGAGTGTATATAGATGGTCTTTTCGGCTTAATTTGGGTTCAGGTCAACTAGAGGTGGGAGACATTAGCCGGGATGACTGCTAAATAGTCAAAATGTTCATTGTCATGAGTGAAAGCTGCTGTCCTTTCGACAGCATCGAGGATGTGAGGAGAATATAGTACCAGAATATGTGTGTGTGTGTGTAGCAACTTCCAGAAGTGATATTTAAACAAAGACGGGATGAAATAATTGCTGGTGTTGGCGTCAGACACACACACACACACACACACACACACACACACACACACACACACACACACACACACACACACACATACACCCCCCTCTATTATTAATGCTGGTGTGGATTTCTGTATCTCCACACAGAGAGAAAGAGTTTACACACACAAGTGAGGACTGTTTCAACCCTTCTGTCCCCACTTCCTCTCCACCTAATCAATCCAGTCTCACCCCGTGTATCCCCTGTCATCCCCCTTTCCTCCCCAAAACAACCTTTGAACCTCCCATATATCCACACACACACACACACACACAGACACAGACACAGACACAGACACAGACACAGACACAGACAGACACAGACACAGACACAGACACACAGACACACACACACACACACACACACACACACAATGACCCCCAGTTGCTGACAGGAGGCATCCTCCGGTCTGCAGAACACAGAGAGGGTATTATCTCCCCCCCTATCTGCTTAACCTGTCCCAGCCTAGTTCAGCTCAGCTCAGGCCAGCCGTGGGTCCGCTTGAATGAACGGGTATTGTTTCCCTGGTCAAGATCACCTTACAGCGTCATCACTGGGAACAAAGAGCCCGCCCCAGGTCTGTCTATTCCCTTGTATGTGTGTGTGTGTGTGTGTGTATCTAATCATTCCGTTCCTGTCTATTATGGCAATCGGAAGGCAGTCAGGTTTTTCCTGTGGTCGGGTTCTGGTATGGAATACAAGACCTTCATTTAGGAACCAACATCTATGGACTCCTTGTAAGAAGGACAGTGTCTATGAATAAGGTATGTGCCTGCTTTTCAGATTTGTGGATCTATGAAAACAAAAATCAGTCCCACATGAAAAAAACATTGAACTTTAATCGTCTTAGAAAGAATATCAGCAAAAATACGTTTTGTTTAGTTCATTGCGAAACTGTGTTTATGATGCGTGTGTGGGTGCTTTTGTGTGCATGGTTGTATGTAGGTGTTAACCTGTTTGTGAGTGCATGTACCCTACTGTATACTGTATGTATTTCTCTCCGTCTCCTCTTCTTGACATGCACTTCTCCTCTGTCTCTTTCTTCCCTGTTCATCTCTTCCACTCCATCTGTTTCAATTAGTGAGAGTGCAGGGCAGGCAGGAGAGGCTACAGAAGCCCAGTGAGAGCTGCATGTGGGAGCCCTCACTCACTGTCTTTACTGAGCCCTCACTCACTGTGTTCACTGCACAGTTGACAAACATGATAATCACTCAACCACTTTACAGAGAGTACCAGCGATAATGTGTGCAGGGTATATAGAATTGTATATAGTATTAGTTCAGATGGTAAAAAACTCACTCCTCAAGTTCAAATACCCCCACCCCCGCGCTGTTGAATTGCTAGCTTTTAGACAGCTTTGCTGGTTTACATCGGATATTTGAGGAGACGATCATGTGTGTTGGCAAGTCAGAGGCAAGCCACAATCGGTCGGTTGGAAAGCTGGACTCGGTTGGGGCAACTTGAAATGCGGGGACTGCAACAACTGTCTGTTGTACACACACACTTTTTTCTTTTCTTTTAAAATATGTTTTATTCTCCACTTCTCTCTCTCTTCTCCCTCTGGCCCCCCACTTCCTCTCACCTACCTCTCCCTGTTTCACACAGACCGTGCTTCCTTCCTCCCTGGGTGTTGGCATGTGTTTGTATCAAATCAAACCAAATTTTATTTGTATAGCGCATTTCTTACAAGATGCAACTCAATGCGCTTCACACAATGAACATTTTCAGTCAATCAGTCAATCAATCAATCAATACTGACAGAGCCGCAAGCAGGCAAAAGTAAAAACCTGTACACTATGTAGCCAGGAAAAATTCCCTTGCAGCCCTCTACAAATAGAGCGACTACTAGCCAGTTTGCCTACCAGTACCCAGCGGTGGGCCCCCACACCCCCCCCCGGGGAGCCCCCGCCGCCCCACGCACCCAGCCCGCTCCACCACCAGCACACCCGGCCCAGCCAAGCAAGCACAGACCAAAGAGGCCCCGCACAAGGACGGCCAAGCAGGTGCCCCGGCGGCGGAACAGACCAGGCACACGGGGAAGCCGGGGGGCCCCAAGGGGAGGCCAAGGACCACCGGCACAAAGCAAGCAAGCAAGGGCAAAAACCTGTACACCATGTATCCAGGAAAAATTCCTGTATGATTGTTTGTGTGTGTGTGTGTGTGTGTGTGTGTGTGTTTTTGTGTATGTAGTAGTAGTAGTAGTAGTAGTAGTAGTAGTAGTAGTAGTAGTAAGTAGTATGTAGTAGTAAGTAGTATGGGGAGCTCATTCCCTGTGCAGTACTCTCTGCAGTCCTATTTCCCCTGAACACACGGAAGGGAGCTGCTATGAAGTACTCCCCCTACACTGACACACACTTGGTGAGTATACCTCCTCACATTGTACCTACAGGACTCTTCCAGGAAGTAAATCATCACATCCATACTCTTTTGATGGATTTGTTTCTCTTGGCAACTGAAGTGAGAGACTTACGATTTACTGCCACCACAACCGGATGAGTGGATCTCTCTGTGTTTCCATGTAAGTGACTGTGTGTTGTTACTAGGGATGGAAATTGATAAGATGTTATTGATACCGATTCCATTATCGATTTGATTTTCTACTCACTCCCACAATAAAATAAATAATTAACTCAAGAATACTTCAAATATAAAATGTAAAGTTAGACTGCGAAAACAACGCAACTTGCAATGTTTAAGTGCCAAGTGTCATGGGCTCAAAACACACAAAATGTTTTAGCTCTGCATGTTTTAAATTGCATAACGCTACATGAGATTCACAAAAAGCATTCTAGGATAAGTTACGAACACAGCGGTTGCTGTGGAGCTTCAGTGGAAGAAGGCTGCAGCCCTTCCCACTCACCCAACCAGCAAGTGGCTGACGGCCAACTTTAACGTGTGGGCAAAACACAATGTGGTGCTAGCCCACCCTCTCTCACTGCAACATCCATATTCCATTACATCCATTGTGCAAAACGAATATTGCAATTCATTTTTCCTCTCACCAATTTGAATCGTAAAATATTTTTATCGATAATTAACTGTATCGCCATGTATCGTTACATCCTTAGTAGTTTCTAATACGAGAGAGAGATAGAGATTGTCTACTCAGGTTTCGGGGCCATTGTTTACATTGGGAAAATCTTGGCGATGTTGTAATTCTGCTCACGTCCAGGATACCGTGGCATTCCTGTAATTTTATCCCATGTTGCGTTGAAAGATGTTTTAGCATTGCTGGTGTTTCCAGCGATCCGCTTACACCCTACAACTCGAGGCTTGGCCTCTCGAACTGACCTTGTGCAGTATGAAGCTGAGTGTGCTTCTGAATCAGTCAGCAGTTCAGGTGTTCAGGTAAGTATTCTGTGTCTGCTTGACAGTGTTCTTCCTTTGTGTTCCGTAGGTGTTTGCGATTGCGGCGGTACACTTGTCCATCTGGACTGCGGATGTGATATGATCGCTCAGTGTCAGCAGGCTGGATGACTACTGCTGGCCTCCAGTGGCCATGCTCTCGGATTCTGACAGACTCTCCACTATGCAGTGGAGCAACACTGTGTTGTACTTGTTTTGCATGTCCTTCTTTGAGGCTGACAACATCTGGCTGCAACTGCTGGCTGGTGTTTGGAAGGATAGAGCGCAGCCTGCGGATCATCAACAGTTGTGCTGGCGACTTGAAATTGTCAACCGGGGTGTTACGGTATTCAAGGAGAGATATGTATCTCTTCAACGGTCACAATGTAGTCTTGATTGTTCCAGGTAAACAGATTCATCCCCAGGACCGGCCAGGGCCTGTCTGGGATGGGGTGAGGCATCAACATTGAATGTTGTCAGTTTAGATGATTCCTCAGAGAGCTTGATGGCCCAGTATCCTGATTGTGCGTCCAATACGCTGAAGTAGCGTGCCCCTGTTAGTTTGGGTGTGATGTCCTCTAGTGTTGGTAGTGGGTAATGCATGTCCTTCTTTGAGGCTATCAACCTCTGGTTGATAGCAAGGCTTGATAGCCTTGTTTAGTTCTCTGGGGTCCAGGCAGATTATCAGCTTGCCTGAGTGTGGTTTTTCGACGATCACCAGTGCATTGACCCACTCTGTCGGTTTGGTTACCTTGGCGATGATCTCTGTGTTCTTCATGTGTTGCAGTTCCTTCTTCAGGCGACTGCGTAGGGCGAGAGGTGTCCTTCTCAGTGGGCAGACCACAGGCGTTGCTGGTGGGTCAAGGTGTATATTGCACTCCCTTGGGAATAGTCAAAATTCGCACAGTATCTAGTTTAAATTTAAGCTCTGTGCCCTGCTTCCCCATTTGGGGCGGCTGTGGCGCAGGAGGTAGAGCTGCCGTCTAATGACCGCAAGGTTGGCAGATCGGCAGTTCAAACCCCGGCTGGCCACATGTCGAAGTGTCCTTGGGCAAGACACTGAACCCCAAATTGCTCTCAGTGAGCGGGCTGGCACCTTGCATGGTAGCTTGCTGCCATTGGTGTGTGAATGTGTGTGTGAATGGGTGAATGAGAGACTGTTGTAAAGCGCTTTTGATAAAGGCGCTATGTAAGTGCAGTCCATTTACCATTTGTATGTCTGCAAAAGCTTGCTCTGCTTCTGAAAACCGTTCTCTCTGTATAACTGTATCTACAAAGAACTCGTCTGCATCTTCGTCTGACATAGGGCTCTGGCTCACTTCATGCACTGTCTTCCTACTAGCGTCACCAGTCCTGCAAACCGTGGCAAAGTGATTGCATTTGCCACATTTAGCGCATTGCTTTCCTTTTGCAGGGCAATTACCGTATTTTCGATTATTTCGACATTTATTTCACAAAATCCAAGACCAAGAACAGACATTTAATCTGGAAAGGCAAGTTATTCAACTACACAATAGAACACAGAACAACAGGCTGAATAGGTCTCCGGTATGTTAACGTAACAGTTATTCAGCTACACAATAGCATAAAGAACATACCTGGGAGGCTGAATAGGCTAAATTAACATAACAAGCCAGCGAGTCCAACAAGCAAGTTACCGGTAAGCAAGTTCACCAAGCTCCCGTTAATATTTCAGTTAATTTCTTCAGTGGTACAGGAGCAGCATATAGTTGTCACAAGCCCAGAGCGACCCAGAGCGCCCTCTCGTGGCTGTAGACGGTAATGTTTACTCCTTGGTTCATGTCAGTCAGTATGAAATTATATATATTTTGATATATAAGTCGCACCTGACCAGGCAAACTATGAAAAAAAGTGTGACTTATAGTCCAGAAAATACGGTATATGAGCAATAACATATTGTGGGCTTGCTGCAGCAAGCACAATACAACCACCAGACTTGTCCGTCTGAAGCGACAATACTGGGATCATTCGTGATTGGGCTACAAGCAGTCAAATACTAGGCGAATGTGTGTGTAAGACACGAATAAACTTGGATTTCATGCATTTCAAGTGGCATATTTGTAATCATGACGACGTAGACATGTCTAAGAATGCATTTCCCCTGTGTGTCCCCCTCCGCTCCAGGAAGTCCTTCAACAACGACAAGCCCTGGTTTTCATCCCAACTCAGGCGTCTGAGGTCAGAGAAGGAGGTGGCTAGGCGCAGTGGGGACGTGGACCGGGTCAAGCAGGCCAAGTACAGGTTCGCCAAAGCGGTGAAGGAGGCGAAGCATCGCTTTTCGGAGAAGCTGCAGCAACAGCTCTCTGAAGGGGATTCCGCCTCCGTCTGGAAAGGCCTAAAGACCATCACCAACTACAAACCCAGGTCCCCGTTGATGTCCGACAACCTCCCTCTCGCTAACGAGCTGAACGAGTTCTACTGTAGGTTTGAGAAAGAGAGGTTCCCGCCCACCCCCGCCCTCTCCCTCCACCCCCCCCGGCTACAACCACCACCCCCGTCCCCCAGGGGGGCCAATGTCCCTCCTGCTACCCCCACCCTCCCCCCTCCCCCCCCCCTCCTCACCCGCCCCGCCCACCCCCACCCCCCTTTCCCCACCCCCTCTCTCTGTCACAGTGCGAGAGGTAAACAGACTGTTTAAGAGGCAGAATCCCCGGAAGGCAGCTGGTCCGGATTCCGTCTCTCCCTCTGTCCTGAAGCACTGCGCCGACCAGCTGGCCCCGGTGTTTACCCACATCTTCAACGCCTCGCTGGAGCTGTGTCACGTCCCAGCGTGCTTCAAGGCATCAACCATCATCCCCGTCCCCAAGAAGGCCAAGGTCACAGGCCTCAACGACTACAGACCCGTCGCTCTGACCTCTGTCGTGATGAAGGTCCTGGAGCGCCTTGTCCTGGCCTACCTGAAGCTCATCACGGATCCTGTGCTGGACCCCCTGCAGTTCGCGTACAGAGCCAATAGATCCACGGAGGACGCCGTGAACATGGCTCTGCACTACGTACTAGAACACCTAGACACTGCAGGCAACTACGCCAGGATCCTGTTCGTGGACTTCAGCTCGGCCTTCAACACGATCCTCCCACACATCCTGGAGCACCAGCTATCCCTGCTGCAGGTGCCGGTCTCCACCTGCAGGTGGATCACAGACTTCCTGACTGACAGGTCTCAGCGGGTGAAGCTGGGGAAGAGCATTTCCAGCTCCAGGTCCACCAGCACGGGCTCCCCGCAGGGCTGCGTCCTGTCTCCAGCACTATTCTCCCTTTACACCAACAGCTGTGTCTCCCGCCACCCCTCGGTCAAGCTCCTGAAGTTTGCAGACGACACCACCCTGGTGGGCCTCATCTCCGGGGGGGACGAATCTGCTACAGGGGTGAGATCGAGGGGCTGCAGAGCTGGTGCAGTTTAAACAATCTGGAGCTAAATGCTCTGAAAACAGTGGAGATGGTGGTGGACTTCCGAAGGAAAGCAGCCCTGCCCCCTCCCATCACGCTGGGAGGTACCCTGGTGGCCTCCGTGGAGTCATGCCGCTTTCTAGGCATGACCATCTCCCGGGACCTAAAGTGGGAGCAGAACACCGAGGCCCTCACGAAGAAGGCCCAGAAGAGGATGTTCTTCCTCCGGCAGCTGAGGAAACTCAGGCTGCCGAGGTCCATGATGGTCCAGTTCTACACGGCCATCATAGAGTCCATCCTCACCCACTCCATCATCACCTGGTTCCCTGCTGCAACGACCAAGGACAAGGCCAAGTTGCAGCGGGTGCTACGTTCAGCAGAGAGGGTGATCGGCTGTCCCTTGCCCTCCCTCAACTCCCTGCATGACACCAGGGCTCTGAGGAGGGCAAGGAAGATCATGGCAGACCCCTTCCACCCCTTCCACCCCGGCCACGGCCTCCTCACCCTGCTTCCCTCTGGAAGAAGGTTGCGGCTGCCTAAGGCACTGAAGGCCCGCCACAGGCTCAGTTTCTACCCCTCAGCCGCCAGGCTGATAAATGACTCTGGCTTCCCCCTCCCCCCAAGTCTGCCCAGGACTGAATATGCACTGGACTCACTGTAAAAACTCTGCACTGCACTTTATACCGCACTATCCAATGCACTGTTGTCTGTCCTGTGTTGTTGTTTTGTTGTTGTTGTTGTTGTGTTGTCCTGTTTTTTGACACGTGAAAAAAAGTATAAACGCACTTACTGTAATGACGAAGCAAATTCCTATATGTGTAATGCATAATGGCAATAAACGTTATCTGAATCTGAATCTGAATTTCACCATGAAATCTGAAATTCCCCGTGTAACAGAGTTGGGAATGTATGTTTAGTTGTGGTGAACAGGGGAGGCTGGTTCATTAGGGGCAATTGGACAATGCCCCACCAAAGGGAGAAGAGAGAGATTTTTTTCCTATGACTTCTAGACAGTGTTGCTTCTGAATATCATAGTCCAATCAGCTAGTGTTCTGTGGAGTATATCATAGTCCAATCAGCTAGTGTTCTGTGGAGTATGTTCCAATCAGCTTCAAGTCCCGCCCCTTTCAGGGCAACTTTCACTCTACTCGAAATTGCACTAGGCTGTTCTCGTAGACTTGCATGTAAAATCTATTTTGGTAACTTCAGGCCATTCGGTCATTTGTCTATGGGGTTTTGGGACATGCACAAAGAATCGTACGTGCTTACGTCATGTCATACGGCCGGCGTAGCTTTAGACGTTCGTTCACCTGCTTCACCATGGCTATGGCGGCTAGTAATGTTTGCTTCGTGTTTTTATTTGTTTTGTTCGTTTTGTGTTTTGTGTAATATGTCTATTGGCAACATTCTACTGCTGGTCTTAATTATCAGCGACCGTCTCCGCTGCCGTCTCCGCTGCCGTGCGACCAACACGCAGGGGGAATATGGAACTATACAGCAAATCACACAGCAAACCACTACCGGACTTTGTAAACAAATTGAACAAATGGATTAGAAGGAGGCATCTTTTGTTCCCAACTTGATGTTATTGCAACTGGACCTATTACCGAAGTCAAACTTGTGTAAGTAAGTGAATCATCTGTCCTTCAGTCATGATAGGAAAACCAAATCGATGCTGGGAGAAGGAATGGCAGACTGTATTCTGATTGTATCTTCTATGCTCTTTGTATGTTTCTATGCTCTTTGTATGTTTCTATGCTCTTTGTATGTGTCTTGGTGTAGGAGAAACGTAGGACCATGTTGGAAACAAGTGTTTCGGTACACGTTGACGTGTAGAAACTGTAGAGAGAAAATTGTAGAAATTGTAGAGAAACTGGGGGGGTAGAGGTGATGAAGAGGTCTGTACAGGGGGGGTAGAGGTGATGAAGAGGTCTGTACAGGGGGGTAGAGGTGATGAAGAGGTCTGTACAGGGGGGGTAGAGGGGATGGAGAGGTCTGTACAGGGGGGTAGAGGGGATGAAGAGGTCTGTACAGGGGGGTAGAGGGGATGAAGAGGTCTGTACAGGGGGGTAGAGGGGATTGGGAGGTCTGTACAGGGGGGGTAGAGGGGATGAAGAGGTCTGTACAGGGGGGTAGAGGGGATGAAGAGGTCTGTACAGGGGGGTAGAGGGTATGAAGAGGTCTGTACAGGGGGGTAGAGGGGATGAAGAGGTCTGTACAGGGGGGTAGAGGGGATGAAGAGGTCTGTACAGGGGGGTAGAGGGTATGAAGAGGTCTGTACAGGGGGGTAGAGGGGATGAAGAGGTCTGTAGAGGAGGGTAGAGGGGATGAAGAGGTCTGTAGAGGAGGGTAGAGGGGATGAAGAGGTCTGTACAGGGGGTAGAGGGGATGGAGAGGTCTGTACAGGGGGTAGAGGGGATGGAGAGGTCTGTAGAGGTGGGTAGAGGGGATGGAGAGGTCTGTAGAGGTGGGTAGAGGGGATGAAGAGGTCTGTAGAGGGGGGTAGAGCTATTCTCATGCTAAAATTGACTGTAAATCCAGATTTTAAAGTTGATATTCTTCCCCGTGGAGCATGCCCCCATAACCTGTGCCCCACCCAAACATTTTAGCACCAGCCGCCACTGGTGGTGAATGTAGATGAGTTTCGCCGTGCTTGAGCAGCCCTGGTTGTTGTTGGAGCCCCCTTTGGAGTTTGGGTGTACTGCAGGTCTGCGCGTTCTTTTGTCCTTCTGTTGTTGCCGTACTTACGGTGGTACCAGAATATGGCTGCCATCTTAATGGATTCAAGAGTTGCAGACCAGAGGAAGATTTGTGTTTTATATGTCTTCCCTGCAGATCAATAAAAAGAATTGGTTGAAAAAAGTTTGCCTGTTTGACCATCGTTACACTGGTGCCGTGACACGTCGATCTCAAGATCAGCTGAACGCCGATCTCCGTGGATGCTGCGTGGATGCCAGGTCTTAGTGTGATAGATCAAGTGTGGTCAGAGTATTATAGTAAATGGTCATTCAGCCTGAGGTCTGTGATTACATCAGTTTAAAAAGTGCTTTGATTGTTTTGTTTTTTTACGTCCTGCTGTAACTTTATATATTTTTTTAAAACATTATTATTATAAAAAAAAAAAAACATTCAGTAATATTACACAACGCAAGTCTGTACCACTATGGCTCAGAGGCCAGGTTTTAATGATGAGATTTTTGCCAGTCCAGTGTTGCCTATGGGGAGGGGTGCATGGGGGGCATGTCAGAGCTTTTCTGACAGTGCTGTCATCGGTGGGTTGAATAGTAGGGAGGTAGGGTGTTCCCAGTTGTTTACTGACAGTGGTAGAGGCACAGGGTCAAGTCAGGACCCAGGTTGTGCTGCTGTCGGGCAGTTTACAGGGGAGGCTCCTCCCACATCCACACCCAGTGTTAATGACACTGAAGCTCTTCATCACCTTTCAGACATGATGGGTCAGCTAGGTGCTCAGATTGGCGAGTCCATTGTAACCAAGTTAATTTCAGCTGGTGTAGTTTATTCAAGTAGTATGAGCAGTGCACACCTCAACTGCACATCGCCTCCAGATCCTGTAACTGATCCTAATGTTGTTAGACAGGAGGTTCCGCGCGTTACTGTGTATGTAAAATCAGACAGGGAACCACCAATGTTCCGAGGTGATAGTTCTGATAAGTGTTCAGTCCAGGACTGGATTGACATGTCTAAAGCTTATCTGAGAAAACAGAAATGTCCAATGCATGAACAGGCTGAGGAGATACTGGCAAGGCTGATGGGTAAGGCAAAGGATGTCGTGAGGGTTGGTTTGCGTAGCGATCAGACACTTGATGTGAAGCAGAACCCTGATCTCATCTATGATATCCTTCTCAAGTACTTCAGTGATGTGTCATCATGCCTCCCGTTGTCAGATTTCTATGCCACTCTACCCAGACCCAATGAGAACCCTGTAGACTACTGGTTGAGGATCAACAAAGCAGCTGATGTAGCTGGTGAGGGCCTTCGCAGACAAGGTAGGAGGATGGAGAACATGGGTGAAGAGGTAGCACGGATGTTTGTCAGGCATTGCCCGGACTCTGGACTATCCCGTATTCTGGAATGCAAGGCTATTGAGGAGTGGAGCTCACGAGACATACAGTTGAAGATTGATAATTATCAGAGAGAGCTGAGAGCCTCTGGCAGGACCGGTAGTTCTGTGCCATTGAAGAGCCATGCCACCGCCCTCCACACTGTGCAGTCTCATCCAGAGCCTTCGATTCAGTCTGTGTCTGAGCAGTGTTCCACCCAGTACCCCCCTGCTCCTGCCCATAGTCCAGTGTACCACACACAGTGTCCGCCTTCTACCCTCATTCCTTCCCAGGACCATGCTTTAGGCCAGCTTCCGTGCCCCTCCTCCGCGACTGCTGTGGCCAAGAACACTCAGCAATCTGAAGACAGGATTCTTGCTCGCATTATGGAGAGGCTGGAGCAGATGATGGGGAAAGTGCAGCAGCGTGACAGTGCTCCTCGTGGCGGAAGATACCAGGGTGGCGCCCATGAGAAGGCCTGCCGAGTCTGTGATGACAGTAGACACACTACCATCTCACACTGCATGTCAGAGCAGCTGTGCTTTGTCTGTTTAGCCCCAGGTCACACAAAAGTTGAGTGTCCCACCAGGTCGTCCCGAGCACCTCAGCCTCAGGGAAACTAGGTGGCCTGTATTCAGAGGGATAAAGTATAGGTCGCCAAGTAAACTCCCATTGTGAGGACGAATCTAGTGCTGAGACAGTGTATATAGCTCTCAAAAGCTCAAGTGATAACTCTGAAGATATTGTTTATCAGAATACGCATACAATTAGTGGTAGTGACAGCCTTTTCTACACACCTGTGACAGTTGGTAATACAGTGACTCTGAATGCTATGCTAGACAGTGGGTCTATGGCTTGTACAATGAGTAAGACGGCAGAGGGAAAGCTTAGAGAGGTTGGAGTTGCTACAGAGCATAATCAGTTCAGTTCAAATGTGGTGCTTGTTGGCTGTGGTGGTCGCCGTGTCAAGCCTGAGTCAGCTTTCAACGTGGACATGGAGGTGTATGGCTGTAGGATTATGGTTCCCACTCTGGTAGTTGAAGGCCAGCATGATGAGTTGATACTAGGCACCAATGTTATTAAATATATCCTCCGGCAGTATAAGCAATGTGATGGCTACTGGAAGGCTGTGTCTACGCCCTGTCCTGCTGGCGATCCAGAATCTGAACAGTTTCTCTCGATGCTCGCTGGTCTGAACCGTTGGCGAGGTGACGTCATACCTGACAAGATAGGCACAGTCAGGTGCAACTCAGCCGTGTGTCTTGAGCCTGGTCGGGAGTACCTGATGTGGGGCAAGCTACCCAAGTCCACTATTGTGTCTCCTGGTAGCGCTGTGATGACAGAGCCCACATCGTGTCGCTCAGCTCCAAGAGGGGTTCTGGTGGCCAGAGTTGTTACTCCTTTGTGGGGAGACGGATGGGTTCCATTGAAGCTGATCAACTCGTCCGACAGGCCCGTCTTGGTAAGACGCAATGCTAAATTGGCCGACGTCTTCTCCTGCATTGCGCTCGAGGACATGGATGAGACCGGACCTGCTGAGGTCCCACTACTCAGTTGCTGTCAAGTAACCCCGTCCAGTGAAAATGCTGCCCGCACTGTTGATGAGGAACTGAAGTACATGGGATTGAGTGGGCTCGACATACACTCCTGTGACGTGTCTGAACAGTGTAGAAGCAAGATGGCTGACCTGGTTGTGCGCTACGAGGACATCTTCTCACGCCATCACCTGGATTGTGGAGAGGCAAAGGGCTTCATACATCGCATTCACCTCTCAGATCACAGGCCATTCCGGCTCCCATTCAGACGAGTGCCCCCCAGTCAGTATCAGAAGTTGCGCCAAGTACTGAGTGAGATGGAGGAGAAAGATATAATCAGGAAGTCAACCAGTGAATATGCATCTCCGTTGGTTCTTGTATGGAAAAAGAACGGAGATCTCCGTATCTGTACAGACTTTCGCTGGCTGAACAAGAGGACCCTGAAGGATGCTCACCCTCTCCCTCACCAGGCCGACTGCTTAGCTGCACTTGGAGGTAACTCCTTGTTTAGTACTATGGATCTAACCTCAGGGTTTTATAACATGCCACTACACGAGGATGACAGAAAGTACTCTGCCTTTACAACACCTATGGGCTTGTATGAGTATAATCGCCTCCCGCAGGGCCTCTGTAATAGTCCTGGGAGCTTCATGCGTATGATGACTAGCATTTTCGGAGACCAGAACTATCTGAGCTTACTGGTTTATCTGGATGATTTATTGGTGTACGCCCCTGATGAGAGGACAGCTCTGGAACGCTTGGAGATGGTGTTCAGTAGACTGCGTGGTCATAACCTGAAATTGGCCCCCAAGAAGTGTTTTTTTCTCCGGAAATCCGTCAAATTCCTCGGCCACATAATTAATGACAACGGTGTGTTGACTGATCCCAGCAAAGTTGAGAGCATCGCAAAGATGACAAGTGCTGACCTGATGGAAGCGGACGGTGTAACCCCCTCACAGAAACGAATCAGATCTTTCTTGGGGATGATCAATTATTACCAGCACTTTGTGCCTAGCTTCTCCGCTATTGCAAAGCCTCTCTTCTCTCTGTTGACGGGCCAGAAGAGAAAAGGGAAGGAGAAACAGTCCAAACAAAGGTCACAAAGCAGGAAGTTGAATGTTACTGACTGGACCCCCGAAACGGAGCAGGCTTTCCAGAAGCTGAAAACGGCGCTGGTTGAGACGGCTGTCCTGGCTCACCCTGACTTCAGCCGTCCCTTCATGCTGTCAACGGACGCGTCCCTTGATGGCATCGGTGCTGTCCTGTCGCAGATCCAAGAGGGTGAAGACCGAGCGAGGCCAATCGCATTCGCCAGCAAGTCCCTCTCTCAGTCTCAGAGAAACTACCCAGCCCATCGGTTGGAATTCCTAGCCTTGAAGTGGAATGTCTGTGACAAGTTCAGCCATTGGTTGAAGGGGCATGATTTCACTGTTTGGACGGACAATAATCCATTGACTCATATCATGACGAAGCCCAAGCTGGACTGCTGCGAGCAACGATGGGTGGCTAAGTTAGCGAGCTATAACTTCGACATCAAGTACGTGCCAGGCCCACAGAATGTTGTCGCTGATGCCTTGAGTCGTGTGCCTTTCGTCAAGCAGAGAGTCAGTCACAGATTACTTGAAGAGCCCTACAAGAATCTCCTCTCCGAAGTCCAGGATGTGTCGAGTGCTTCTGTACAGGACGCCTTCCGGTCGTCCAATGATAGTGGTGACACTCCACGCCAGGCAGAGAGTTATGCTCAAAGTGTCCCATCACCTCTGCATGTCCACGCTCAGTCTATGGAGATGGATGAAGTGTCTGTTGTTCTACAGTCATATGACGATCTGTGGGAGGTCGGAGCAAGAACGCGCGCTGTAGCAGTCTTGCACCATTTGCCTCAGTTAGTCCCAGGTGGTCAGGACTCACTTCCTGCTTACAGTGAGAAGGAACTCCGGGATGAACAGCTCAGAGACAGGACTCTCTCTCGAGTCTTGTACTATGTGGAGAGACATCGGAGACCCTCCAGGAGAGAGAGAGATAAGGAATCAGTCACAGTCATGAGGTACCAGAAGCACTGGGAGAAACTTGTTGTGAGCAATGGGATACTCTACAGAGTCTCGAGGGATCAAGTTGTGAAGTCAAAACGCCGCCAGTATGTGGTTCCTGAGTCTAAGAAAGTTGAAGTTCTGAGAGGTGTTCATGACCATGCCGGCCATCAAGGTCAGTTCAGGAGTCTTGGCTTGGCCAGACAGAGGTTCTTCTGGCTCAACCTCGACAGAGACGTAAGAGACTACGTCCGTAACTGCAAGCGGTGTATTGTCAGTAAGACTGTTGAACCTGCTGCGAGGGCGCCTTTGCAGAGTATCACATCAACCAGGCCACTTCAGCTGGTTTGCATTGATTTCTGGTCAGCGGAGGACTCAAGGAACAAGTCAGTTGATGTGTTAGTTGTTACTGACCATTTTACAAGAATGGCCCAGGCATTCCCCTGCAAAGATCAGTCAGCCAAACAGGTGGCGAGAGTTCTATGGGACAAGTTCTTCTGCGTCTTTGGGTTCCCAGAACGTATCCATAGCGACCAGGGAGCTAGCTTCGAGAGTCAACTAGTGAGTGAGCTGCTCAGAGTCTCCGGTGTCAGAAAGTCGCACACAACCCCGTATCACCCGATGGGTAACGGTAGTGTGGAACGTTTCAATAGAACTCTCGGTAACATGATCCGAGCGCTTGAACCAGAGGCAAAAATCAACTGGCCGAGGCGTTTGCAAACTCTGACGTTCATGTACAGTAGCACAGCGCATGAGTCAACTAGCTATGCACCTTTCTATCTGATGTTCGGGCGTACTCCTCGTCTCCCTGTCGATATACTCTTCCGGACAGTCCTGAATGATCCAGCTGTGGTCAGCTACGACAAGTATGTGATGTCTCTCACGAAGGATCTGAGAGAAGCTATGGTCATAGCCCAGGAACATGTCATAAAAGAACAGCACCGTCACACAGAGCTCTACAACAGACGAGTGAAAGGGCGTGAGGGAGGGGAGGTTGAAGACATGGAGTATGGGGGAAGAGCTGTTCGGGAGAGGGATGTTCCCTTGACTGTTCCAGAGCCCACGGATCCCAAGGGAAGAACCCTAGAGTGGGTCACCCAGTTACCATTCCCTGACCACTCACGGACAGAGGCTACTAACACTGTAGTGTCTTCAGTCTCGTTTGCCCCTCAGAGGGTCCCCGAGCAGATGGCTGAGGAGCAAATGGTAGATCAGTCCATTAACTCTGATTCTAGAGTTGTGGTTAGCGCTGATGATTGTACTGATGTTTCTGGTAACACAAATCAGACAGATGATGCTAGTGACACACAGCGTACTGACACTCTAGCTTCTGTCACACAGTGTGAACATCCTAGTACAGTCACACAGGTCAAGTCCAAGTTTGGTCGCCTTATCAAACCAGTTGACAGATTGATTTATACTATAATAATAATAATAATAATTAATTAAATTTATATAGCGCTTTTCCAGGGCTCAAAGACGCTGACAATATAGGACACAGATGGGGAGACACAAAAAACAACAAGCAACAACAACAAGTAACATGGAACACAGAGTCGGTGAACGGGGAGGGGGGGGTGGTGTAGAGTCCGGTGTTGATGTTGCTGGGGGCCTCGATGGATGTGGCGGCGGCAGCGGAGAATGCCTGCCTTGGTGGCAGCAGCAGCCGTTGCCGTTGTCATCTGTATTGCCAGCCTGGGACCGAACCCGCGCGGCCGGCCAGCCAAGCCGTGCCATGCCAGCGACCAAATCACGCAGCAGTGAGTGAAGGCTGGGAAGGACCGACACTCACCTGCGGAGATGGCAACCCCCGAACCGGGGAGGGAGCGGTGGCTACCTCCCAGGACGAGGGTAATAGCACAGCGCGGCCAGGCCAGCGATGTCTGAGAGCGGCGCGCAGCGGGTCGGTCGGCAACACAGAGCCCGGGGACAGGAACGGTGAGGTGGTGAGTACTGCAGTCCGGTAGTGAAGGCGGTGAGTACTGCAGTCCGGTAGTGAAGGCGGTGAGTACTGCAGTCCGGTAGTGAAGGCGGTGAGAACTGCAGTCCGGTAGTGAAGGCGGTGAGTACTGCAGTCCGGTAGTGAAGGCGGTGAGTAATGCAGTCCGGTGGTGAAGGCGGTGAGAGGCGGGAGATGGCGGGGGTGAAGGCAGCGGAGTTCGGCGGGACAGGATACAAAAAGGATAAGACAGGATACAAAAAGACAGGATACAAAAGGAGACAGGACAGGATACAAAAAGACAGGATACAAAAGGACAGGAGACAGGACCGGGAACAGAAGCGGCAGTCACAACGCGGACGCCAGCGTGCTCTGAACCCGGAAGAACAACTACGGGAAACGCAACAGGACAAACAGGGACACCAAGTAATGTCAGGACAAGACATTATCCAAGACACTAAGTCAAACATTCGAGCTGTTTGTAGGTCAGTGTTCCAGGCTTTCCACAGTTAGATAAGCCGAAGCTCAGTTCAGTGCATGTATACACTGTGCACACTGACATCCTATGACATATAGGTTTGTTCGTTATTCTGATTGTTTCATAAGAGGTTGTGGCCTCTTGAAGGCTAGTAATACACAGTGAAAAAAGGGTCTTGTGGGGTGTATAACGCATCCTACCGCCAGTAGTTGGTTGGAGAGATAGTTTACCTCTCTTTCCACTTCATCCTTATAGGATACTTTTCAAGTTGGCTGTCCTGTCCTTTGGCGGCCCTATGTAATAGTGTAAAAAGTAAAAAGTAGTATTTAAATGTATAGTTGCTGCTCAAGGTTGGCGAAATTCAGGGGAGGTGGGTGTAACAGAGTTGGGAATGTATGTTTAGTTGTGGTGAATGTAGATGAGTTTCGCCGTGCTTGAGCAGCCCTGGTTGTTGTTGGAGCCCCCTTTGGAGTTTGAGTGTACTGCAGGTCTGCGCGTTCTTTTGTCCTTCTGTTGTTGCCGTACTTACGGTGGTACCAGAATATGGCTGCCATCTTAATGGATTCACAAGAGTTGCAGACCAGAGGAAGATTTGTGTTTTATATGTCTTCCCTGCAGATCAATAAAAATAATTGGTTGAAAGAAGTTTGCCTGTTTGACCATCGTTACACCCGTATAGTGAAAATACCACCGCTTATCCGTGATCAGACTTAGCTGGGGTGCTGCAGCTGAAGAGTATCAAATAGAGTGCAAAAAACGATGTTTATTGCAAGCTTTCGGTCCCCAGGCTATCGGACAATGTAAACAACAGCTGTATGACGCAGTTTGACGAGGCTGAAAGCGCACAGGGTTGCCAGTTGGGATTGACAAATTACAGCCTAAACTTTCTATAACCTCTAAATCCAGTAGCCCATTCGGCGGTAACCCGCCCCATCTGGCAACCCTTGACGCGCAATGCATTTGGGGGATTCAGTATTCCAGAAGTGTCCAGTCGTATCGTACTTAAATAATTCAGAAAATATAGTATATACACTACATTTCTTGCATACTCAAATCTCACATACTGTACAGTGTGAACGCTCTTGCATACTCAAATCTACGTCATATCTAGTATGAGTAGTATGCTAGTATGCTATTCCGAACAGAGCCTATGTTTCCACAGCCCGATGGACCCACAGCCCAATGTTCCCACATTTCAGTAATCTAACTAACCCTAGCCCCAGCCCTAATCCTAATCTTAACCCTAACCCTAACACTGACTCTAACCTTAACCCTAGCCCTAACCCTAACACTAACCCTAACACTGACCCTAACCCTATCCCACCTATGAAATATTAGAAATGTGGGACCATTGGGCTTTGGAACCACTGGGCTGTGGACCATAGGGCCTAATTTAAAAAAAAAATGTATATATTAGAAATGTGGCACCATTGGGCTGTGCGACCATTGGGTTGTGGGAACATAGGGATAATCCCGTATAATGTTTCTTGTTGACCCCTGTCTCTCTGACATCTCTGGTGACGGACTTCGGCCCGACCCCGATTCCCTTTCCTACCCCTACGGCTCGTTTTGGAGTGCCACTCGCTTTGGAGCCAAGGCCTCTGAACAGAGCCACAAGGCGTAGTGGTTGAAATCTTTCCCTATGAAATGGGACAACACGTCAAGACCCTGATACAACATCAGTAGTAGAAACGCCTTGACACTCGCGATTCATTCACAACTTAAGTTTTACGCTTTCAATCGATCAAACAAGTCATCAAATAAAAAAGAACAATGCTTCATTATCAGACCGTGACAGAATAACGGTGCTCTGTAGGCTGTGTTCCTACCCTGCCAGTCTGCACTGATATCGGGCGTCATATGCCATCAAAGGGGGGAAATATGTCAAAATGCGCCAGTATCATGCACAGATCAGCCTTAAAACACGTAACGTTAGATAGATAACATTAGACACGGAGAACAGATTTACTTTAATGGTGTTCCCGAAATCCAATGTGACAGGAACACTGGAGAAACAGCCGCTGTCTACGGCGTTAGTCAGCTACATGATATAATAATTTTACAATAATATTACATAATAACAACTGCTCGGATTAGATTGTGTGTTTTGGTTTAATACGTGCCATAGCTATACCGTCATATGCCATCAAGGGGGGAAATGAAATAGACATGAAATAGGTCATCCGCATTAACTACAGCGAAATCTGATTTCTGTAGATGATTCGCAATGCATGCTGGGGGGTGCAAATCGCCAAACGAAGCCGTGGATAGCCCTCTCCCTTCCCCCTAGCCCTCAATGAAAAATGAATTGGGACACCCCTACTCTAAACGTGAACGTACAAAACGGAGCCATAGGGGTGAAAACGGAGCCGTAGGGGTGAATTGGGATCGGGCCTTAGAGATGCTGAGCAAAGTGGTGTCACAACTTAATTTGTCTACATGCCCCCTCGATCCTATTCCCATTACGTTTTTCAAGACTATTTTTAATTCTGTTGTCGAGGATACTTTAGCTATCGTTAACGGTTCCCTCAGTACAGGCTTTTTCCCATCAGCACGGTAAAACTGCCCTGATAACTCCCCCAATGGTAATTTGCTTGTTTTAGAGACATTCTGAAGACCTGATAACTCATTCGTTCAGAGGATCATATTATTGTTATAGGGTTAGGGTTAGGGTTGCCTTGCATTATGCATCTTTTCAAAGCATTTAAACGTACTGAGTGCGCTTCGGTGCTTGTTACTTTTTTCTATTTTTTTTTTACTTTTTAAAAATCATAGCCAGGGCTGAAAGTGGATTGAAGTTCTTGCAGGTAGCCTAACTATACTACAATACAAAGAAGTAGAGTCCGCACACTGCTAGAAGACTGCTCCCAGTAGATTCATTTTGATGTTTCAGTCATAAAAGACCTCCAGAAAAGGTACAGTTAGGTCCATATATATTTGGACACAGACAGAATTTGTGTTATTTTAACTGTTAAACATCTTCAGGTTAGAGTTATATAATGAATATGGAAAAAATATCAAATCTTGATAATGGCGGCCGTGAGGCTCGCCCCGGTACAAGCTCTGCTTCTGTGTCTCGCACTCTTGTTTATGTCGAAAATGTGTCTTGTCTGATTGTGTACACCCGATGGGAGCTACTATCCCTCAGAGACAGTCCAATTCAAGCCTTGGATTATTTCTCAACGTTACCGGTGGATATACTGGCTACAAACTCACCTGGCTACCCGACCCCCGGGAGGCAAAAACCGGGCAGGAGAAGGCGACATGCCGGGGTGCTCTCCAGGTTCAGGAAGCGCCCGCTCCGACCACCACTACCGGCTCTGCTTCTGTCTAACGTCAGATCTCTCAGAAACAAAACCGACGAACTATTTCTTCTAACCCAAACCAGCAAGGATTACAAGGACTGCTCTGCCATCTGCCTGACCGAGACTTGGCTAGACGACACCGTGCCGGACCAAGCTGTAACCCCGCCTGGTTACTCTCTTCACCGCGCCGACAGGTCAGCCAAGCTCTCTACAAAAACCAAAGGTGGTTGTATCTGTTTTATGGTCAATCAACGCTGGTGTACAAATACTACAATGCTTAGCAATTTTTGCTCCCCCCACCTTGAATTCATCAGTATTAAATGCAGACCGTCATATATATTCCCAGAGAGTTCTCCTCAGTTGTTATGGTAGGGGTGTACATCCCACCGTCGGCTAATGCGAACACAGCAATCACAGATCTAGCCACCTACATCTCCTCTGTGGAAAACTCTAATCCCGACGCAGCAGTTATTGTGCTCGGCGATTTTAATCACACCAACCTGCACAACGAACTTCCCAATTACAAACAACCGGTGTCATGCCCCAGCAGAGGAGCTAACATACTAGACCACTGCTACGTTACAATCAACGAGGCTTACCGTTCGTTCCCGAGGGCACCGCTGGGAAGGTCCGACCATGCCATGCTGCTCCTCGTCCCGAAATATAGACAGAAACTTAAATCCTGCAATACGACACCCAAACCCGTTAAGTCCTGGACTGCAACTGCCACTGATACTCTGAGAGGCTGTTTCGAGTGCACAAATTGGGACATTTGGTGCAGGTGCGAACAGCCTCGATGCAGTGGCGTGTCCAGACCTTTTTCACTGGGGTGGCCCAGGTGGGGCACCTTGTTATGCATGGGTGGCACAATTTTGAGAATTTAACACTTAATTCCCTGCATTCTGGTGAATTTGTACACACCATTTTGTGCTTTTTATTACCATTTCTGTCTCCACTCCCCATTGTATACTTTAATTGGGCTACTAAGGTCATGTTCTTACATGAAAATCTGAATCATGACCCAGAGCAAGCGGATGAGTTTGCAACATTGTTGCATAAATTATTTCTGATTTGCGTTCTCACAGCCCTTTATGTAAACAAAGTAACATAGGCAATTGAAGCAACAGACGTGGTAGTTGATTGGTCAGGAAAATAGAAAACTGCCCGTTCGTCCCGCTCTTATCCAGATCAACACGCATGCGCTGTTGTTTTCCTATGGACAGCCTCATGCGTCGTTTCTAATCGGAGCGAAACCACCCTTTTCAAGCGCCGGAGCATTTGTTGGTTGTTTGCTCCGGGAGTGACTTCGAATGTGCGTTCTCACAGCTCCAAACAACGCAGAGCAAAGCGAATTTTATCCTAAACTCTGATTCCAAGTGAAGCAAAACGTTTTAACCACTAGCACAACACCGTAGCCTATATGTAGCTATGCAAAAGTCTAACGTTATTAATGGTACTCACATTTCTTCAGGAGCGCCAAGACCAGCACACCTCACCGCTGATCAAAAATGTGTTCTGTTCAAAAAGTTCGTCTCGTGGCGCGAAGTGGCCTCTGCTCTGAGTGACTAGGCAGATAGCCAATCAATCAGGGTGGCACCTAGGGTGGCCAATCAGATTTCAGGGGTGGCACGAGCCACCCCTGGCCCCCCCCTGGACACGCCCCTGCCTCGATGAACTCGCCGACACCGTGACGTCATACGTTAACTTTTTTGAGGAGTTGTGTATTCCCAACAAAACAGTGAAAATGCACAGCAACAATAAACCCTGGTTCAACAAAGACATTCAACTTTTACGCAAGGAAAATAACTCAGCTTTTATTAGTGGAGACTGGGATCAATATAAAACTGCCAAATATGAACTCAGGTCTGCAATCAGGAAAGCCAAATCTAATTATGCCACAAAACTGGAACAGCAGATTGCATCAAGCGACACTAGAACAATCTGGAAAAAAATAAAATCCATGACCAACTACAACAAAAGTCCCCCCCCTACATCTGACATTGACACTGACCTCCCGGACAAACTCAATGAGTTCTATGGGAGGTTTGAACAGTCCCCAATTCCACCCTACTCCCTGTGCCTACTCAGCACAGGCGCCCCCCAGGGCTGCATCCTCTCACCCTGGCTCTTCTCCCTCTACACCAACCACCTGATATCCCTCCACAGTTCAGTCACCATTCTGAAATATGCGGATGACACAACCATAATCCGACTCATAACAAATAATAATGAAGACCATTATCGCGAGCAGATAGCCCAAGCAGTCACTTGGTGCCGCAACAACAACCTCCAGCTCAACTCATCAAAAACACAATAACTCATCGTAGACTTCAGGCACAGCCCCCCCCCCCCCAAAAAAAAAATACATCAACATCCTTGGAGAACCCATAACCATAACCATAATAATCCTTCAAATTCCTTGGCACTCACATCAGCAACTCCCTCAAATGGAACACCAACACAGACTTCATCACCAAAAAAGCCCACCAACGACTATTCTTTCTTAGACAGCTCAAAAAATTCTAAGTAAAACAAAAACTCCTCCTTCAGTTCTACACCGCCATCATTGAGAGCATACTCACCTCATCTATCACAGTTTGGTACGGCAGCTCGGATAGTAAATCAAAAAGAAAACTACAGCGAATAGTAAGGAAATCATCCAAGATCATCTGCACCCCTCTCCCATCAGTTGAATCACTATATCTCAAACGCACCACAAATAGAGCACCACTTTTTTTTATCTCTGACCCCTCCCACCCTGCTCTCACCACCTGTTTCAACTGTTTCCCTCTGGACGGCGCTACCGATCCCTGGCCACCAAAACATCCCGTTTCAAAAACAGTTTTTTCCCCTCTGCCATAAGGACTCTCAACACCTGACTCACTGCACTTTATAAATTGTAAATTGTAAATATGTTTTATATGGTAAAGAAAAACCCCTTCACAACATCCAGCCAAGTGAAGAACAGTCTCCAGGAGGTAGGCATATCATTATCCAAGTGTACCATAAAAGAAAGACTTCTTACAAGCAAATACAGAGGGTTCACCACAAGGTGCATAAGCCTAAAGAATAGAAAGGCCAGATTAGACTTTGACAAAAAACATAAAAAAAAAAAAAGCCAGCCCTGTTCTGGAACAGCATTCTTTGGACAGATGAAACTAAGATCAACCTGTACCAGAATGATGGGAAGAAAAAAGTATGGAGAAGGCTTGGAACGGCTCATGATCCGACGCATACCACATCATCTGTAAAAAAAAACGTGGAGGCAGTGTGATGACATGGGCATGCCTGGCTTCCAATGGCACTGGGTCACTAGTGTTTATTGATGATGTGACAGAAGACAGAAGCAGACAGATGAATTCTGAAGTGTTTAGGGATATTCTGTCTGCTCAGATTCAGACAAATTCAGCAAAGTTGATTGGATGGTGCTTCAAATACAGATGGACAATGACCCAAAACATACTGTGTAAGCAACCCAGGAGGTTTTTTTAAGGCAAATAAGTGTAATATTCTGCAATGGCCAGAGTCAATCACCTGATCTCAACCCGATCAAGCATGCATTGCACTTGCTGAAAACAAAACTAAAAGCACAAAGACCCACAAACAAACAACAACTGAAGACTGCTGCAGTAAAGCCCTGGCAAAGCATCGCAAAGGAGGAAACCCAGCATTTGGTGATGTCCATGTGTTCCAGACTTCAGGCAGTCATTGCCTGCAAAGGATTCTCGACAAAGTACTAAAAATGAACATTTTAGTACAGTAATGGTTTGAGCATTTATGTTTAAACTTAATGTTAGTTACTTGGCCTATAGAAAACTCTAAATGATATCATTTTAAAATATTTTAAAGTATTCGCATACCTTTCAACATGTTGCCTTTTATCAAGTGATAGACACTATGGCCCAATCCCAATTCACCCCTACGGCTTCGTTTTCACCAATTCATATTTCATCGAGGGCTAGGGGGAGGGGGAGGGCTATCCACGGCTTCGTTTGGAGCGATTTCACAAGCAGACTACCTTCGGAGCCATACCCCTACCTTCCACCATGCATTGCGAATCATCTACAGCAATCTTATTTCACTGTCCAATGCGGAAGACAGCCACAAATGTCATTTACTTTTTCTGTAATTACTAACCCGTTAACGGTTAATAAAGATCTGAAAAATTATGATAACCATCTTATTATCTTAGTTTAATGTAATTTCAATGCATTATAGACCTTTTCTTTATAACAAGCATAACAAAAGAATCGCTTTTATGCCGATGTGCTGTGTCTAACCTTACAGGCTGATTTGTGAATGACAGTCGCGCATATGACATATTTCCATGTCTGATGGCATATGACACCTACTAATGTCATTTCAATGCATTATAGACCTTTTCTTTACAACAAGCATAACACAGTCCAGCGTGCAGGGAATTGCCGACATGCGTGAAAGGAAGCAACACGGGTATCTACCGGTATTTGGCTCATGTGTGAACGGCGAAAATACCAAGCACAGCCTTCCCATAGAAGGCATGGCACAGAGCGCGATTCACATTTCCGAGATGTGCAATCCTGTTTATTTAGAAATAAATGATTACCTGTGGCGTTTGACATCGGATGATGGTAGACATATTTAATGTTAAGTTATCTATCTAACATTAGGCTGACTTGTGCATGATAGATCGTGCGTTTTGACCTAGTTCCATGTAACATTTCCCTCCCTTTGATGGTATATGACGATATAGCTGTATAGCGGCAGTTATTAAACCAAAACAACCCGCAATCTAACCCAAGCAGTTGTTATTATGTAATATTATTGATGGATGTGCCATTTTTGATGGAGAGCAGTAAGCGGGAGACTCATCAGGAGCATGTAGTTGTCCTATCTCAGTGCAGACTGGCAGGGTAGGAGCACAGGTTGCATAGCCTACAGGTTCAGGGCTGGACTGGCCATCTGAATCCTTCTTTTTGACCATTATCTGATTTCTAAAGTGATGAGTGAATTCAGTGCCCAGATCTGTCCCATTTGTAAATTGGAAGATGGAAGTGATTTTGTTGAGATTCGTCAGAAAGGTGCTGATGGGATCAATAAAGCTAGTGTTAAAAGAGGTGACACTGTTCATGTGACTGCTGGCATGAAAGTACATTCAGAATGCCGCAAAATGTACATACATAGCCGAGATATTGATTTACATTTACAGAGGAAACAGAGCGGTGAATCAAGTACCACTAATAAAAGGACTAGTACTAGGCAGTCTGAAGCTCCATTCAATAGCCAAACTGATTGCCTTTTCTGCGGCACAAATGTTCATGAAGGACGTGCCGACTACAGTTATGTGAAAACAGACAACTTTGCAAAGTCTATATTGCAAAGCTGTGATAAACGAAATGATGAGTGGTCATTCAAAGTCAAAGGTAGAATTGAATACTATAATAGTGATCTACATGCTGCAGACTGTGTGTATCATAAAGCTTGTAGCACACATTTCCGGTGTGACCGTGATGTTCCCATGGAATTTCAGCCTGATTGTAATCCAAAGCGGAGAAAGTCTGGAAGGCCAAAGAATGAGGACCAAGAACAAGCCTTCTCAAAAATGTGTGCTTACTTTGAAACGAATGATGATGGACAGCTGACCGTTTCTGCACTTAGGTGTAAAATGCAAGAGTATTTGTCTAAGGCCGATTCCATCCCATATAGTAATCAATACCTAAAAACATTGCTGATGCAACGATATGCAAATAGCATATTTATTGCAGAAGGAGATGGCTTGGATTGTATTGTTACAATAAGAGAGAAAACATCAGACATACTCAGATCCTACTATAACAACACAAAACAAAACAGTGATGAAGAGTCTGAGAAGAGACACTTACTTGAAACAGCTGCAACACTCATAAAAAGTGACATAATGACTAATGTTCCACCTGTTAATGAGTACCCGACTACAGAGACACTAAAACTACAGAATGCCCTTGATTATATTCCACAATCACTCCACATTGTGTTAAAAGCTTTGTTTGTCGGTAAAGAGACAGAGCAGAAAATTGCTAGTATTGGCCACGCAATCATACAGGCAGTCCGACCACGAGCTGTCCTTGCCCCTTTGCAAATTGGCCTAGCAGTGCAAATGCACCACTTAAACCGGTCTCGGTTCATTGTAGATATGCTGAATAAGATGGGATTCTGCTCTTCCTATTCTGAACTGCAGAGGTTTGAAATGAATGCTGCAAATTGTACTGCACCAAACATGCTTGGTAAGGATATTGATGTGTTGAACACGACCGTCTTATTTGCTGCAGACAATGTAGATCATAATATTCTAACAATTGATGGGAAAGGGACATTTCATGGGATGGGCATGATAGCTGCCTTGACACCAGGACAGAAGACAGACCAAAGGATTCCGAGGTTCAGAATTAATGAACTGAATCTTGTGCAGAGGTCAAAAGTTGTGATAATAGATTATCACTTTGCCAAACACTTTTGCAGAGACACCACATTTAAAGAACTTCCAAGACTCGCAGAATGTAACAAGATGGTTGATCTGCTTTGGGAGTTATCGTTCAATTTCAAACAGCCTGCACCTGGTTGGCAGGGGATGATGCACATTATTCATAAGGGAGATGAACATCCAGGGCAGTCTTCAGTGAGATACTTACCAATGATAGACATGTACGCCGGAGACAAAACATGCATTCTGTCAACACTGGAGTTCATTTGTGGTCTGGCATCCAAACACCACCTTGCCCCAGTAGTTACATTTGACCAACCCCTATATTGGAAAGCAGCAGAGATAATCCTAGATTCACCACAGTGCAGTCACCTCAAGTCCATTGTCCTGCTCCTAGGAGGATTTCACACATTTATGAATTTGCTAGGAGCAATTGGTACACTGATGGACGGTACAGGACTTAAGGACATTCTAGGGGTAGTCTATGGGGAGAACTCAGTAGCCCATATGATGACAGGCAAATCAGTTCAGAGAGCATTCCGTGGTCATCTTCTGGTTGACAAATGTCTTAACCGCATGATAATATCAGAAATGGTAGATGATAGTCATGAATTTGCAGCAATGGTTGAACAGTCTGAAGCAATGTATACCTCAATAGTTAACCCTTGTGTGGTGTTCGGGTCAACCTGACCCGTTTTACATTTTTACTTGGTGAGAAATGGTACAAGAATACATTTGATCAATATGAAACTCCATGGCCTTGGCTTATTTTCTATGAAAAACATGTAAAAGTGAATTTTTTTTTTTTTTACACATCCTACAATACCCCAACACATTTATGTCCTTCATAAGATCTTCGGGTCATTTAGGCCCGGATGCACAGAGACACACAGAAACATACACACACTCACACTGACACTCACTCACTCACTCACACACCTCTGCTCTAGCTTTCCCGTGCCAAGAAGCCGTCTGCTCTCGCACTTTTTACCCTTTGAAGTGCAACATTGTAAACATTTTTACATTTTCTTGCACTGTACAGAACGTATGCAGCAACTGCAAAAAGTACATTTGAGGTACACACACTGTCACATTCTGTGCTTCATGTGTTGTGTAGACAGGCATACCCATGCACACACAATTGTAGCCAGTGGTATTTCAGAATTATTTGGGATTTTTCTGACATAATACTGTATTTCGACAGTGACAGTGAAAACAGTGTACATTCCGTTCGTGTTTTGTGATTCAGCATTTGCAGACATTTTTGAGAGATGTATTTCATAGCTATTGGCAAAAACAATCTTAGTTTGGTTCTTTCATTTCTATTCTTGTTCATCACCTGTATTTTCTTTACAGCTTTGATTATAATTAGATAAATGTGAAATTCAATTGAGAATATAAATTCAAAATAATAAACAGCAATGAAAACATTGTTTCATTTACATTTTTCCTAGATAAGTATGATTTATGACACCCAGGTCTTTATTATAGTGGATTTTGCATTTTCAAAGTTAGGGGCATCATGTGCGTAAAAACGCTTCTACTCATCATGCTGTCGTTCGGCCCCACCTATTCCCAGGGGTCTGACACTTTGTGGGTTGTTACTAAGCACCCTCTGCTCCAGCCTCTCCAAAGGGCAGCCCCCTAGATCCACTAGAACAAAAGATATGCACTTTTGAATGTGTACACAGTACCTATTGTGCATTATTGGGTACAGTACCTTTAATATTATGGGCTATTTTGGGGCTTTCTTGCGCCCTGAGTATACCCCCTTGTATGGGTCACCCTTGGGACTAGGAGCACCGTGTCAAGACAAGTGCTTTTAAAACCCCAATGATGTCCCGGGTCAACTTGACCCGAACACTACGAAAGGGTCCAAAAAGTGAACACCACACAAGGGTTAAGGGTGAAATGCCATTGGAAACAGTGTTCACATCAGAGACCCTCATTACAATAAATGAAGAGCTGGGAAAAAGGAAGATGGAACTGTGTGCTAGATCCAAAACTAGTCAGTTGTGGCTAAATTACCAACACATGTTAGAAGTTGCTAGGTCACTGATAACAGCAGATCGCACAGGTTCCTGGCTTTTGCACCTACGCGCTGTTTCTGAATGCATGCCGATATTCGCTGCGGCTGGGCATTACAATTACTTGAAATCGGCACACTTTTATGTCCAAGAGATGAGTCAGCTTCACATCAACCACCCAGATGTCTTCAGACAATTTGAAAAGGGTTTTCATGTTATCCGTCGCAGCAGCCAATCATGGGCAGGCCTCAGCTCAGATCTTGTAATCGAAACAACATTGATGAGGTCATTGAAGACTACAGGAGGGATGACACATGGAAGTGGAATGACCGACAATCAGAGATCCCTTTGGACAATGTCAAAGGGCATAACATCAGAGTATAACATCGCAATGCAGGAGTTCTCAAACCAGACATACACAACATCAGAACAGCACAAGGATTCAACAGAGGCAAGGATGAAAAGGGATGCTGCTGACCTGGAGAAGATCACTTCAAAACTTGCATGTTCACTTTTCTCTCCAGACTCTTCTTTAAGGAATGTTGTTACAGGTGTTGTCGCTGAGGATGGAGTGAACGTGCATGATTATGACTCTGTTGGACGCAACATCATGCACAAAATGATCGGACAGCCGGCATTCACATTTTCATTTAGTAGAAAGGATAAAGCCATAACCCTTGGACAAAAATCGTCTATCAAGGTTGCTCCTGATCGAATCATTGATTCTGCACTTCTTTTTCAACGTTTCCTTATTGTCTCCCAAACGGGAGAGCTGTCATTAGAGGAGGTTATGCGTTACGAACTCAGTCCTTTCCCTCCTGCCCTCTTTGAAGCCGGAAACGTCTTCCGCAAAGCTGATAAACCACAACTAGTGCACGCGATCTGTGATCATGCAAGTGATGCAATCCTAGATTCTGTACCAGAAACGGAGCATTATGTTCTTGATGGTGGTTCACTCCTTCACCGAATACAATGGAAGCACGGACAAAGCTATGGTAAAATTGCACAGTCATATGCAGACTTCACCATCCAACATTATGGCTCAGCTACAACCATTGTGTTTGATGGCTATGAGGATGGGCCATCCATTAAAGACAACACACATCAAAGAAGAGGAAACAATATTCATCCCATTGTCAACTTCACTGCTGAGACAGAGTTCTCAGGTAAGAAGGAGGAGTTCCTGTCAAGAGATCTGAATAAACAGAAACTGATCCACATGATAAGTGATGAACTGAAAGAACGGGATTGCACTGTGGTCAATTCACTTGGAGATGCTGATGTAGACATAGTAAGGGCCGCAGTGGGATCATCTCTTCTTCACACCACGACGCTGATTGGAGAAGATACTGATCTCCTCGTCTTACTTCTTTACTATGCACAGAGAGATAGCAAGGGCCTTTATTTCAGATCAGACAAGTCGAAAGCTGATGGCAGTTTTAAAGTGTACGCCATAAACCATTTGAAAGAAGTACTCGGACAGGATGTGTGTTCTCAGTTGCTGTTCATCCATGCTGTGACTGGCTGTGACACAACTTCCCGGATCTTCGGAGTTGGCAAAAAGACAGCATTCCAAAAACTTGTAAAAGGGGATCCTGTCCTTCAGGCTTGTGCCAATGCATTCACTGTACCAAACCAGACAACAGATGTGATCGATGACCTTGGGTGCCAAGCAATGGCTGTCTTTTTTGGTGGAAAGTGCACAGATTCGCTTGCAAAAATGAGATATAAGATTTTCAGCAAGAACCCAGCTAGCAGGGAATGTTCCCACAACATTGGCTAACATTCCCTACAAGTTCTGCTAATGTTTTAAAGAAAACGTTTTCATCTAATGTTCAAAGAGCATTTTAAGGATGTTTACCATTTCAAATAATGTTCCTATAACGTTAAATGTTAACAAAGTAAGAACGTTTTAGGTGCAACATTCTGAGGATGTTTTGGGGACATTGTTTAGGTAACAGATTATAGAATGTTCTTTTATAAAATGTTCCCACAATGTTACATGATAACAAAGAATGGACATTTTCAAAGCAACATTCGGATAATGTTTTCAGGATGTTATTGATGCCTCAGATCACAAAACGTTTTTTCTAGAATGTTCCTGTAATGTGATATGTAAACAAAGGAAGAACGTTTTACCTGCAACATTCCAAGGATGTTTTGGGGACATTGTTTAGGTAACAGATTATAGAATGTTATTTTATAAAATGTTCCCACAATGTTACACGATAACAAAGGAAGAACATTCCCAGCTAGCAATTTTTTGTTCTAAAAATGTTCAAAGAATGTTACCTAGAATGTTCTCGTAATGTTTTCAGCGGGAAGTTTTCTTTAAGTTCCCAGAATGTTCTAGGATAACGTTCTCTAAAAACATTTTTTAAATGTTGTGTGATAACCTTCTTAAAATGTTAAGTGACAACATTGCTAGAACATTATGCCCTAATGTTCTTGAAAACGTTTTCAGTGGGAAGTTCCCAGCATGTTTTAGGATAATGTTCTCTAAAAACATTTTTTAAATGTTGTGTGATAACCTTCTTAAACTGTTAAGTGACAACATTGCTAGAACATTATGCCCTAATGTTCTTGAAAACGTTTTCAGTGGGAAGTTCCCAGAATGTTTTAGGATAATGTTCTCTAAAAACATTTTTAAAATGTTGTGTGATAACCTTCTTAAAATGTTAAGTGACAACATTGCTAGAACATTATGCCCTAATGTTCTTGAAAATGTTTTCAGCGGGAAGTTTTCTTTAAGTTCCCAGAATGTTCTAGGATAATGTTCTCTAAAAACATTTTTAAAATGTTGTGTGATAACCTTCTTAAAATGTTAAGTGACAACATTGCTAGAACATTATGCCCTAATGTTCTTGAAAACGTTTTCAGTGGGAAGTTCCCAGAATGTTCTAGGATAATGTTCTCTAAAAACATTTTTTAAATGTTGTGTGATAACCTTCTTAAAATGTTAAGTGACAACATTGCTAGAACATTATGCCCTAATGTTCTTGAAAATGTTTTCAGCGGGAAGTTTTCTTTAAGTTCCCAGAATGTTTTAGGATAATGTTCTCAAAAAACATTCTACAAATGTTTGGTAATAACCTTCTTAAAATGTGAGTTGACAATATTGCTAGAACATTACACCTTATGTTCTCAAAACATTTTTGTTTGTTCCCAGAATGTTTTAGGATAACGTGCTCTAAAAACCCTTCTAAAAACGTTTGCTTATAACCTTCTTAAAATGTTTACTGAAAACCCTGTTAAAACATTATGCCCAAACATTCAGAAAATGTTTTTGGGATGTTATTAAAAATTCAAGTTTCAGACTTGCACCAATAACCGAGGAGGCTGAGGACGTGGCAGACCAATCAAACGACTCTGATTAGATTTCAGACCAATCAAACGACTCTGATTAGATTTCACTAAGCCTGACTGAGATGTTCAGTTCACCTCCGTGGTTGGGCACAGGTAGACGGTTTTAGTTGAAGACAGCACAAGGGAACGGGACACTGTGGATTAAACGGTAAGGTTACAATAACTGTTTTTAATTGATTAACGTTACTTTGTATGGATACATTTACTTTCTTGACCACAAACTAACCGTTAATGCGAATAACGTCGAGCGTGTGTGTTGTCAGAAATTGCTAGGAAGCTGGGCGCAAAATTAACTTTTATCCTCCGTCCAAATCGACAAATTGGTGAACGTTCAGATTTGACCAGCCACTCAATAGATTAACGTCATTGTTGTTGTTTTTTTGGCTGGTGAGTGAAGCAAATCTACCAGCCCAAAGGTTTGGGCCAGGTTTGGGAGCTAGCTAGCTAGCTAGCAAGCTATAGCAATCTAGCTAGCACAATTACTAGCATTCTACATGTCTATTTTACATGGATATAACTTGGTTATTTACAGTAATTACTGCATAATTAACGGCCTGTAATTTAAAGGGCTACCAAAAAGACTTCTGATGAATCAGAAACTATTCTGATTTTAAATACTATTTTTGTTATAATGCAGGTGGATAATACAGGTGGACCATCCATGACTGAGGACAGTGCTACAGGTTGACCATCTGTGACTGAGGACAGAGTTCAGAGTAAGGATGTGTCCAGGGATGATGTTTAAGATCAACTTCAAACATCATGTTGATCTTCTCGCCATAAAGCTTAAGCGTACAGTGGGCTTCCTGTATAGATTTAAATCTTGCTTTTCCTTGGCTTCCAGAAAACGTCTTGTCTCCGCCCTTTTCCTTTCACAACTGGATTATGGTGACACAGTATATAGGTTTGCTTCTCTGTCCACTTTATCCAAGCTAGACCCCCTGTATCATTCGGTTCTAAGATACATCACCAATAGTGCCTTCAGGACCCATCACTGTACACTGTATAGTCTGGTTGGATGGCCATCTCTTTCTGTCAGAAGGCTCCAACACTGGTACACTCTTGTGTTTAAAATCATCTCTGGCTTCTTACCGAATTATCTGCGCCTGAAGTTCATCCCTATACCGAGTGGCTCGGGTCTCAGGTCTCGTAGATGGCTACAATTAGGGATGCACCGAACATTCGGCCACCGAATGTATTCGGCCGAATATCGCAAAATAAAGCACATTCGGTATTCAGCCGAATGTGTGAAAACACCGAATGTTTACCACCGAATAGTGGCCGTGTTTTGATGACGCAATACAATTAAATATAACTCTCAACAGGCGCGAGGCGACGCGCTTTCAAAACTGGCTGCGTTCGTAAATTCACTCAGGAAATCCGATCAGCACTCGTGGAATGCCTCTCGTCCAATCAAATGACTCGGTTTCTCTATGACGTCGGGCCCAGTGTGCGCTCCAGCGCTTTCAGAGCGACTTTACGAACGCAACCTTACACTCATCTAGCTAGTTAGCTTAGCAGTCGTAGCTCAATTTAAAATTGGAGTGAGAAGCAGAGTTGTTGCCTTGTTGAAAACATATTCAGACTCCCCAGCTGTTCTACACGAGTTTATGACATGCAGCTGTATCATGCGGTGGTTTCTATGCAAACCAGAGACTATAAAAACAAAATATATTCATTCTGAAATAACATGAACTATTATCCTTACACTCAGGTGGACTCAATTCAACTTGTTGAATGACTTGTTGAAGACATTTAGCATTTTGACCTAATTTTAAGAGTGACAAAGGGTCTGAATACTTATGTACATGAGGTATTTCTGTATTTACATTTTAATACATTTGCAAACATTAAAAAACGTTTTCACTTAGATTATGGGGTACTGTGTGTGGATTGATGGCAAATCTATTCAAAAATGTGAAAAAAGTGAAGGGGTCTAAATACTTTCTGAAGCCTATGTAGAGACAAATCATGAATATCATTAACTTGAACCCTGGAAAGCAGTAGAGATTAAATCCCACGATAATTAGTTATAATAAGTTATATATAAAAGTTCTTTTTTTTCAATCTCAATTTCTTTCTTTGAGAAGCATGAATAAAAAGCAAAATGTATTTAGTTTATGCAATGATAAAATTAAAAACTGCCGATACACATTCGGTATTCGGTATTCGGTATTCGGCCAAGTGTTTCCTTAAATTCGGCTTCGGCCTCGGCCAAGAATTTTCATTTCGGTGCATCCCTAGCTACAATACAAGGTGCCACTTATCATGAACAATGTTGGAAGGGCAAGCTTGTCTTATTATGGCCCTTGGTCTTGGAATGACCTACAGACTACTTTTAAATTAGAGGCCCTTATTTCCATAAGTATCTTCAAGCGTAGATTAAAGGATGTGGTCACCGCTCGATGTACCTGCTTTGGTTAGACTTCTCAATGTTTTAATCACCTTGTAAATACCCCTACCATTGTTTGTCTATTGTATTGTTGCCACTGTCTTATGTCCTGTCTTGTTATTTGAACTGTTTTTTAAGCTACTATTTTGACCCTGTCTTGGCCAGGTCTCTCTTGTAAAAGAGGTTTTAACCTCAATGTGACTTCCTGGTAAAATAAAGGTAAAAAAAAAAAAAAAAAAAAAAGGATGTTTAAGCAGCAGCACTTGAGGGGAGCAGAAGCCCCACACTGTTCGAGGACTAAATCAAGCAATCAACACTTTGGGAATGCCTGTCTGTCATGAGGATATGTACTGTCAGAGATATGTACTGTTGCAGTGATGATAGGTTCTGACTTCCATGTTTTCAGTATGTAGGCCTACAGTATATGATGTTTTGCTTTTTTTTAAAAATTATGTTCTCAAATGAAGCTGTGGCTGCCTCTCCCTGTCTCACCTCTGTTGTTAATGTTAATAAATAATGATACATTATGTTGAAAGACTTGAATATTGATGTTATCAAACTTTTACATGTGTTAATACGTTTAGCTAAAAACATTTTAAGAATGTTTGGGCATAATGTTTTAACAGGGTTTTCAGTAAACATTTTAAGAAGGTTATAAGCAAACGTTTTTAGAATGGTTTTTAGAGCACGTTTGTTACGAGGGGGGTCAGCGAGGATCACTCCCCGATGCCTCTGCTGGTTGAAGAGCAGCATCACTCCAGCCCTGGACTAATTACGTGATTATTGTCACCTGTGAGTGTTTGTATGTGTATTTAGGTGTGTCCCATTTCCCTGTTCCCTTGTCAGTTGTTCGTACTTGTTAGCATCTTGTGAACCCTCGTCTTTCCCTTAAGAATATTGTGCATGATACTTGTCCCTGTCCTCTCGGTCCTGGAGGACTTTACCTTACCTGTCACTACTTCCAGGTATTATTGACTATATGTGTGTTTTGATTTGTTTGTGTTTAAGTGAAGTTTGCTTTTAGTAAACGGATCCTTGTTTGCTCATCTTTTGTTTTCGCTAATCGCAAGTGTTTTGTTTTTGTTATTAGTTATCGACTCGCTACGCAGAGCCTTGCTTGCTCTCCTTTATTTTGTTGTGGTTCTGTATCACGGTCCTATGGATATTCAGTGTATTCATCTCAGTAAAGAGAACTTTATTTTATTCATGTCTCAACCTCAATTCCTCTGAGTCGCACCGCACATGGGTCCAACACCACTCTACATTTAGAACAGTATTCCAAAACGTAACACGTTATCCTAAAACATTCTGGGAACAAACAAAAAACTTAAGCTGAAAATGTTTTGAGAACATAAGGTGTAATGTTCTAGCAATATTGTCAACTCACATTTTAAGAAGGTTATTACCGAACATTATCCTAAAACATTCTGCGAACTTCCCACTGAAAACGTTTTCAAGAACATTAGGGCATAATGTTCTAGCAATGTTGTCACTTAATATTTTAAGAAGGTTATCACACAACATTTTTAAAATGTTTTTAGAGAACGTTATCCTAGAACATTCTGGGAACTTCCCACTGAAAACGTTTTCAAGAACATTAGGGCATAATGTTCTAGCAATGTTGTCACTTAATATTTTAAGAAGGTTATCACACAACATTTTAAAAATGTTTTTAGAGAACGTTATCCTAGAACATTCTGGGAACTTCCCACTGAAAACGTTTTCAAGAACATTAGGGCATAATGTTCTAGCAATGTTGTCACTTAACATTTTAAGAAGGTTCACACAACATTTTAAAAATGTTTTTAGAGAACGTTATCCTAGAACATTCTGGGAACTTAAAGAAAACTTCCCGCTGAAAACATTACGAGAACGTTCTAGGTAACATTCTTTGAACATTTTTAGAACCAAAAATTGCTAGCTGGGAAGGTTGTCTCAGCTTCGTCAACGGTAGATGAAGATGATGATGAGTAGGCCTAAAGACCACAATAAGTGGGTCATTTATTTTGTGTTCAACACCAAAGCCAGCTTTCTAGGTTGAATATAATAACCAATTTTAATTTTAGCCAAAATAAGCTACAGGCAGCCATTTTGATGATGCAAATGATGCATTCCTAGCAGATATATTTAGCTAGATATTTTGCTCGTTATTAATGTATAGAGGTGCCAGAATCAGTTTATAAATTCTTTAGAAATTTTTTCCCATTTGAGATACAGGCATTCTAAGCTCCCAGTCGTCATTTTGGACACCATTTTGAAAATTAAGCCTCTTCGGAAGGTGTATTTCCCTAAAACTTTAGTATGTTCCTAAGTATGTCTAGGGGTACTTGGGGTACCAGAATCAAATGACAAAATCATTTATAGAATTTTTCTATTGACATATACTGTATATAGCCATTTATATTGACTCGCCTATTTGAAAAGTTGCATAATGTTAATTGCCAGACAAGGCATTTTTATAACAATAATATGATTCCCTGTTATCGGATCTTCAAATTGCCATTGGGGGCTTCATAACTTGAGAAGAAAGCAACCAAATCAGCATATACGTGGTCAATAGAAATACTATTATTTAGTTTCAACACATGCAATTCTGGATTTTCTTTATGTTGGAGAATTAAAATGCTTTTCATGGTCAAATATATTTATTACATTTCCATTTTGTAATAACCTGCACAATATGTAATACATTTATTACATAATAAGGCAAACGTTATTACATTTTGCGTTCAGCCAATTTATTACATAATGTGCAGGTTATTACATAATGCGGTGTTATTACATATTGAAAGTGACTTTTTATTACATTTTGGGATTTTATTACATAATGTGCAGTTATTACATAATGAGGCTTAACAGGCCCTTACTTTTCAGTCTGTATATGCTACCCCCACGTGATGTTATTAGGAGGCACAATAATTAGCTTCCATAGCTACGCAGATGACACCCAGCTCTATATTTCTGTGGCACACGATGACTCAGTTGACCACTTGGTAGAATGTATTGCTGATACACATGCATGGATGCCACTGAATTTCCTTCAGTTAAATCAGGACAAAACATATGTGTTTTGGTGAAAAAGTTGAAAGGGAGAGACTATCTAGGGCCTAGATAGTCTAGATAGATTCTAGGCACTTAAATACACTGCCACTGAACAAACAAATGTCAAATTTGTCAAAGACCTAGGTGTGATGTTTGATTCAGATCTTAATTTTGAGGCGCATATTAAGACATGTGTCATGCTGACACTGAAAAACTAATGCATGCATTTATTACTAGTAGGCTGGATTACTGTAACGCTATCTTGTCTGGCCTACCAAAGAAAGCAATACAATGTATACAAGCTATACAAGCTCACCAATCTTACAATCACTACACTGGCTACCTGTCAGTTTTAGAATAGGCTAGATTTTAAGATTCTTCTATTAGTTTATAAATCACTCCATAGTCACGCACCTGAATACATGTTAGACATGTTTGTAAGATATACACCAAGTAGGACCCTGGGGTCCTCTGGCACTGAACTTTTAACGGTCCCTAGAGCCAGGACCAAGAGACATGAGGAGGCAGCTCTCAGTTTTTATGCCCCCAGCCTCTGGAATATCTTGCCAGAAAGCCTAATGGCGCTATTCCACTACCAGGCCGGCCCGGGCTGGTCCGGTTCATTTTCCATTCTCCACTGCCAACCGACCCGTACCGGGCCATAGTACCCGTGCCGTTTTTAGTTCCCGTTCGAGAGGGGTAGCGAAAGGTACTTTTTTGCCAGGCTGCGTGTGACGTGTGACGCTGCATACAGTTGATTAATTTAGAGTAGACTTGATTATTGTAATGGTCTACTAACAGGCCTATCTAAAGGAGCTGTTCGTAAATTGCAGGTCATCCAAAACGCCGCTGCTAGGGTCCTAACAAAAACAAAGAGATTTGAACACATTACACCAATCCTGAGATCCCTGCACTGGCTACCAGTCTCTCAGAGAATTGAATTCAAAATCCTCCTAATTACATACAAATCACAAAATGGTCTTGGACCAAAATACATATCAGATCTCCTCCAACCCTATATTCCCGCAAGGTCCCTAAAGTCAGCTGAAACTAATCAGCTAATACTTCCAAGAGTAAAAACAAAACACGGTGCAGCAGCTTTCAGTCACGCTGCTGCATGCTCCTGGAACAAACTCCCTGAAGAAATCAAACAGGCCCAAACCATTAAAATATGTAAATCTAATCTAAAAACCTTCATGTTTTGCACCAGTTATGATTAAACACAAACACTTCTATCAATTTTTTCCATTAACTATTGTCTTTTTAAATGTTTTATATATTTACTTCTTATATTTGCTTTTATTCATTGTAATTTGTATTTTCTTATGCTCCTCTTGCTGTATTTTTAAATAGTGTATGTAAAGCACTTTGAATTGCCCCTGTTGTATGAAATGTGCTATACAAATAAAATTGCCTTGCTTTGCCTTGCCTATAACAAACGCGGAGATTCCAATGAGAGTGTCAAGCACAGCCTTTTCGTAGAAATACAGCGCTCCCTGTCTAATGTTATATATCTAACGTTACATGTTTTAAGCCTCATCTGTGCATGATAGTGCTGCATTTTGACATAATTCTTATCGCATTTCCCCCCGTTGTGCTGTGCCCCTTCTAAAACTGCCATCACCCCTTTCCATCCCTTGCGTCATTTTATCAATGAACGTGGTATTACATAAATATTACATATTTGTTGTTATTTATGGAAGTGTCCGGTTGCTGGAGGAAAAAAAATCACAACAAGACTCGAATGCGAGATTTCACAATTCCCGACATGAGGACCTTTTAATGAAACGGTGTCACATATTATCTGTCTTGCTTTGTTTCTTGTTTTGTGTACTTACTATGAACCATGTTTTATTTATCTTTCCTTATTCTGTAAAGCACTGTGTGCTACATTTGCTTGTATGAACATGTACTATATAAATAAACTTGACCTTGACTTCAAAGCACCACATCTGTGTTCATGCATGTATCCCTCATCTTACATTCTCCACCGGGTTCTCTCTGACCTCCCTGTTGACTCTGTGATTGGCCTAATGGGTTGAAGTGACAGCCGGGTTGACCAATGGTACGATCCCATTATCAGCCTCTCCGGGATGAGTGGCAGAGGATGTGACAAGGCCTGAACTGTAGCAGATGCTCCTTTGACTTCCCTGTTGGTGTCTTTGTGACACTAATGGTTCACAGAGAGAGAGAGAGAGAGAGAGAGAGAGAGAGAGAGAGAGATGCTAATGACTCTCATCACTAACAGGCCAAAACTGTCTAAAAGTTGCTTAAAAGTGGCCTGAAAGTTTGTGTCTACTGTAGGTTATGTAAGAATGATTTAAAGAATGTTTCTGGCATCTGTTGAAGTGTTTATTTAGACGTGGAATGTCTGCTCCCTGCTTCTGCTTTATCCCAAACTAATATCCGTCATTGTTAATGGTAGGCGGGTGAATAATTGGATGCATTACGATCACTTCCTCTGAGCCTCCCAACATGATTAGAAATGATTGCGCCTCAGCGGCTGACACGAACGCTCTCTTACACACACACACACACACACACACACACACACACACACACACACACACACACACACACACACACACACACACACACACACACACATACCAGGGTTTCCGTTAGAAAAAATTGCCGCCGGACATCGTGTCCGGGAAGATTTCGATTTACCGGACAAACGTGATATATTCCGGTCATCATATTAAAATATAAAAAATAATAAAAATAAAAATAAAAAATAAAAAATAATATAGCTGTTTGTCGCGGTGATTACTGTTGTGTAGCGGCCTATATATGCCATTTAATGTCTATTTCTCATCCGATACGATTAGATGCGAGCTATATAATATATAATAATATAACATGATTCGCATGCGCGCTATGCCATTATGTCCAGCGCTGAACGGGCGCCTCACTGGGAACTGAACAGACAGCATCGATCAATGAACAGACTCCACATTACGTTAACTGAAGTTTGTTAAATTGTTTGGGATTAATGTGAGTTTTCTATTTTCTCTTTCCAGTTTTACCCTTTTTTTAATCAATAAAACAACGTCATTTCTATAACCAGGTCTCGCTGGTTGGGAAGGCATTTCGTTTAGCTGCCTGTCAAATCATACTTAATCGGACTCGGGAGTATGTCAATGAGGAGAACATAACTGTTTATTGAGAAACAATAGGCAGGCTGGGATACGTATATAAAGAAATACCACAATGTCTAGATGTATAACATTTTATTGAACAGTGCAAGCATGTAGGCTTCTGGCGTAACAAGAGGAAGACCGAATGTGGAAAAAAACGTTGTTAAAGCTTTCACCACTGAGCTGGCTGATATGTTACGCAACGGAACAGCTTCGGGAAAACGAGTAGCAGCGCACATAATAGTAAGCAAATACTGACTTCCACTTTTAGTCCTAGACAAAGGTCCAACACAATCAATTATTACACGTTCAAATGGCTCCCCTATAGCAGGAATGGGATGCAATGGTGCGGGTGGAATGGATTGATTAGGCTTACCCGCCATCTGACAAGTATGGCAACAGCGGCAGTGCTTGGCAACATCCGCCTTCAGTCCGGGCCAAAAGAAATTTTCAATATCAGCTGATAAGTTTTAGTTATACCTAAATGTCCTGACCACTGGCTCTCATGTGCTACAGATAACACCTGTTGTCTATAACCCACAGGCACAACCACTTGTTTTACAGTATTCCACTCACAACCATTTGCATTAGGAGGAGACCATTTACGCATTAATATCCCATCGTTAAGGAAATAAACTACGTTGCCCCCTATTTCAGATTCCTCACTAGCTGCATGTAAAAAACATTTGTTTAATGACTGATCAGCTACTTGAGCGACACGCAATCGCCCGCCGGTTACAGGCAGAGAACGGCTGTCAGCGGATGGTATGGTAGGACTCGGGGAGGATGGTAACTCTACCACTTTCTCCCTGGGAGAAGCTGAAACAATCGGGTTCTCATCCCTTTCAGAAAAGGCTTGCATAATCACACTATCACAGAGAGAAACATCGCTATCCTCCTCTCTGCCTCGACTCGATTGTGCACGAGTTATAGCGCACACCGGAAACAACCGCTGTTTCGCATAGGCAGCCTACACATTAGGAGTCATCATCATGCCGGTGTCAAATCATATCATAATAAAATAAATACATAGCCTATATATTCGTCTTTTTTAAAATAGAAGGAATCAGAATGTGAACTTTAGCGAATTGTATTCAAATTGTGCTTAGAGGGAATTATTTTCACCGGACATTTATGTCCGACAAGTTTTCAATTTGTCGGACTTCAACAACTTTTACCGGACAAAGTCCGGGAATTACCGGTTAACGGAAACCCTGACACATACACATACACATACACACACAGACACACACTCTTTGTCTCATATGAAACTTGATTTACGCTTGATTTGCTGATTTACGCATTCAGAATCATCAAGCTTGATGAAGTAAAATCAGATAGAATTAGGTGCCAATCTATCCCATTCATTCAGGGTTTAGGACAGCATGCTTCTGTCAGGGTCATCCCTATGTTCCCACAGCCCAATGGTCCCACAGCCCAGTGGTCCCACATTTCTAATATTTAATAGTTGGGCTAGGGATAGTGTTAGGGTTAGGATTAGGGTCAGTGTTAGGGTTAGGGTCAGTGTTAGGGTTAGGGTTAGGGTCAGTGTTAGGGTTAGGGTTAGGGTTAGGCCTGGTACACACATAAAGATTTTCTAAATCTTAACAGATGTTTTATCTGAGAGACCCCACACATGAAGATAAAAAATCATGGATTGAACAGTTCTAATCGTATTGTGTGTGGTGTGCTCCGATATTCCCAATACAGCACACCACATACATAAAAATCTGTCCTACGACAGTAGAGTCTCGTCCCCAAAGCCAGAAATCCACGTGATCAGGGTAGTAGTACCCTGACTGACCTGTACGAGGCAGCCATGTGCAACAGGGCAAATAAAGTGGCGAAGAACGAAAAGAATAAGATGCGTCAGTCAGCTCACTTCTTGATTGGCTACATTCCATTCCACGTCACAATCCGACTCGGGAGTTGTCAGTTTTTACCCTGAACAGAACAGAGACAAGAACACTTTTGATCGTAAATATTGAACACGTTTAATATTTACGATCGTTGGCCCCGACCATTTTCCGAGCAGATTGTCGGTAGAAATGGACTCTTAACACACCTCACACCACAGGATAATCTTGTAGGATAATCCTTAGAGCCATCCGATAACCGGGCGTTTGCTGTCCTTGGTCGGAAGGGGGGAAATCGGGGCAAAATCGGCCAGATAATCTTTATGTGTGTACCAGGCTTTACCCAAGAACACAGCAGAAGGTCTGTCTGCAGACGACTGTGCCATGAATAGCGATGTTGAGATCAATGTCTGAAATTCTGTTGTCTTCTTTGTCATCGTCAGATTCAGAGTTCCCGTTATGTATATAGTCCAATATGAAGGAGTTCATTAATTGCCCACTGTCGATATTTCTATCGGCTTCTGAAATTCTGTTGATAGCATTAGCGAGTGTCAGCATCCATCTTGTAAACTTCTCAACAAACAGGTCCACACGCACATGGCTACTTAAATACAGCTGGGGTGTGGGTGTGGCTACACACACTGCCACACGAATACTCCCCACCCGACTTTGCTAACTAAATGTAGGTCTTTATGTGTAAATGTAAAACTGTTGGTTATGATATCGAGTGGGTTCTTCATTGCTTACATTTTTTCACAACAAGCCTTGTTTGGTTCGATTGGCTTGGTAACCACAAGCTACTTGTTCTTTCTTTTTGACCATTTTAATTTAATTTAATTTAATTTAATAATTTAATTAGGTTACCTAACATTTACAGAGAAATTATTTCATATGCATATCAACATCACTTTAGTGGGCCTTTAAGACCACTGACATTTCAGTTCTGCAATGGGTTTGAAACATGTATTTACATTATTTAGTAGCTTTAGTATTAATGACAGGGTCTGGTGAAACATTCCCCATATTTTAAAGTTTTTTAATATTATGAAAGTGCAGATTGTAAGCTGATGTGTCATATAATGAAATCTGAAAAGAGTTAGGATAGGATATGTGTATTTGAATGTTGATACACCTCAAACGAAGAATTGGGAAAAACGCTCGGAATCAAAACAGGTTTGCAACCATCGCGTTGGTAGCTACCTAGCAGCTAAAAAGAAAACATTGCTATGTACTAACATCTAACTGCATCAGTAGCACATCAAGACATGTGGATAGAACATGTTAAAAACACATAAGTACTAGGGGTGTAACGGATCACCTAACTCACGGATCGGATCGTGTCACGGTTTTTGAGTCACGGATCGGATAATTTTTCGGATCAACACAAGACATAAAAATTAAAAGCTTTTTCCTCGAATTCTGTAAAAACACCACTTTTACTGTGTAAAACCCAACAACATTCAAGATGTCAAAACTGGTATATATATATATATATATATATATATATATATATATATATATATATATATATATATGTGTGTGTGTATATATATAGATGATACAGTGAATCCAATTCACAAATTACAAGTATTTAGTGATCCTAAAACTGTTTTTTGTTATAGTGAGTGGGCTCTTCAACACTTAAACTTTCGTAATATGAAAAAAACATTAAAAAAAAAAAAAAAAATTGGTCATTTGCGCGACTTGAGAGTTGCCGACATGCAGACCTTTTCACCAGAGCGTGTCACATTTGTTCTGCTGTGAAGACATTTGTTCTGTAATTGAAGCCAAACTTTAGTTGTCACAAAGCAAACTGTCTTTTTGAGCTGGTATTCTTTCCCCTGGTTAGAATATGAAGCTTGGTGTACATTCTAGAACCCTGTGTCTCCTTCACCCTTCACTGTTTGAGAAGTGGCTGTGGGGAGACAGCAATGAAGAATGATTGGCTGCTTGTTCCAAACAGCTTATCACAAACGAGACCTACACTGCCGGGCAAGAGCTGAACTCATCTCTCACTGTCAAGTCCCTTCTTGTCATTCACTGCTGTTTGGATTTCACAACCTACAGGGGGTCTGAAAGTTATTTTACCCATTTCAATGTGATGTCATTGAACTAATGGTCAGTCACCCTCAGGTTCAACCCTGTGTGAGTTAATTCTGGCTTTGGACGGAAAACGTTCTTTTGTTTAACATTAGTATGATTTTTTTCAACCCCTGAATGCATGCTAGAGGTAATTCTCAAATATCTTTCTAAACATTTGTTAAGCTATAAATGCACATTCAACACTTTTCATCTGTGTATCTGTGGTTACGTTGTTAACAGCAACCGGTGCAATATGCTCTTTCATGGATACAGGCTAATTTGATTGTGTGCATATGATGGGGTTAATGTCGGGGTTGGAAAAACATAATCAGAGCTCTCTCATTTTTCTCTGCACTTCATTTCCTGCCACAGAACCTGTCAATCAAAGAGCCTCTTTGGGGGGAAAAGCAGTTGAGCGTTGTTGTGGGTGGAACTGTTAAACCTCTTAGTGTGCAGATCATATTCCCTGCCACAGTAGTTATTTAGCATGTTTGGGGTCATTTAATAAAGCTCTGCGTTGTAAAGTGGGCATTTAGCGACTCAATTAAGCAGCTTGTTTGGTGATGACTACACTGATTGTCCATGACTTCTTTTCAAATGAGTCACCTCAAGAAAATACAGAGGGAGTACATGCCTACTTTACAAGATAACAGTGTCTGACAGAACCATCATGGCCACTCAAACACCCAAGATACTCAGACACAGAGGCTGTGTTCGGAATGGCATACTGCATACTAGCATACTCAATGAGTATATACTGCATACTGCCTACTAAATTCATAATAAGTATGTGAAACAACTTAACAACACTGCTCTCCCTGGGAAGCTGAAGCTGTGGTGCTTTCAGTTTGGACTGCTGCCCCGTCTCATGTGGCCAATTTCCATCTACGAGCTCACACTATCCCATGCCAACCGGCTGGAGAGACTGGTGAATGCACAAGTGAGGAAGTGGCTTGGACTGCCGAGAGGCCTTAGCAGCATAGGCCTGTATGGCAACGGAGCCCTCTCCCTACCAATCTCAAGCCTGGTGGAGGAGTACAAATGTGCCAAATCAAGGCTGGAAATGACTCTCACAGAATCCCGGGATCCATTCGTCAGAGGTGCTGCTCCAATCCTAGCAACGGGGAGGAAATGGAAGCCAACTGCAGCAGTTGCGGTGGCAAAGACCGCCCTCAGACACCGGGATATAGTTGGGCATGTCCAACATGGCAGAGGGGGCCTTGGCTTGGAAACAACAACACCCACATGGCAAAAGGCTACTCCAACCGAACGGCGGAAGATGGTGGTTGAGGAGGTGCGCCACCAGGAGGAAGCAGCCAGGTGTGCCAAGTAGGGGTGGGACGATTAGAAAATGTCATGTCACGATTATCGTGGGCAAAATAATCGCGATCCACGATATTATCGCGAGAATGTAAAAAAAAAAAAAAAAAAAAAAGACTTTTTTTTTGAATGCCAATAAAACACACTGTAATCACTTTAACTTAGATTTTGTTGTATTTTTATTGAATCATGTTAATAACATTAACATCATTTTAAAAACATCTTGACAAAAATAAAAATCTTTAATAAAATCTTAAATAAGGTAATGATAAATTATAAGGTATCACTGCATAAATAAAGGGGAAAAATACTGTCAAACAAAACTTGAACACTGACACTTTTCTGTCATCAAACTGAGTGCTAGCCTTGTGGCTTAGAGACTTGAAAGCTTCAAGATAGGTTAAAGTGCAAAAATGTCAACATGTTCACTTTTTCTGCCTTTAGCTCGGAGAGGTGTGAGTATGTGCCCACTGGCACTAAACACTCTCTCTGAAGGAACACTAGTTGCAGGTATGCATAGAAGCCTGCATGCAACCCTGGAAAGGTGAGGCAATGGACACGGGGCCGATGCAGCCATGGTGAGAAGGCTAGCATACGTTAGTGACTGACTGACAAGGCTGACTTGACAGTCACGTTACCCATGCAGGCTGAACAATCACGCGAGACAAATTTCTGTGACGATATTCGCGCGCGGCTCATGTGAGAAATCTCAATTATATTACTATTTCTTTATAACATACGATTATGACATCCTCCCTCTCGCCAGTTTGGGGCAACATAGACTTCTCCCCTGGTGCCACGGATAGGGGTTTCAAGCGGTGGGACAGCAAAGGGATGGTTACTATCGGACATTTATATGATACGGAAATAGTACTTTCATTTGACCAATTATGTAAGAAATATGACCTACCACGAAATGAGTTTTTCAGATACCTTCAGATACGAAGTTTTTTAAATAGCCAAAAAGACACTGGCCTCTGTCACCAACCCTCTCCGCTGGAGGAGATAGTCTCTGCTGGAAAGACGAGAGGCATTCTGGGGTTTGGGTATAGAGCACTTTCGAATATGATAAAGGCAACCCTGCATTTACGCCCAAAGACTGGAATAATGACCTGAACATTAATACTGATGAAGCAACTTGGTCACTAATATGGCAATCGGCAAACGACATCTCAATCTGTAATAGGATGAAGGAAACGCAATTTAGACTACTACAACGTTTGCAGATTACTCCCCAACTTAGACATAAAATGGATCATAACAAATCGGAAATGTGTACAAAGTGTATTACCGAGGTTGGGAGCTTTGTTCATTGTGTTTGGACTTGTAGATATATAGATGATTACTGGAAAGGTATAGTGGATAAAATTCATCTAATTCTAGATGTTACATTGGATAAGGACCCCATGTGTCTATTGTTTGGGTCATTTAAAAATAATAATAAAAACGATTATGACGATTATTCAACTAATTAAAATTCTCCGCGATAAAGTTATCGCGGGTGTTTTTATCGCGATTAACGATAAACACGATAATCGTCCCATCCCTAGTGCCAAGGCAGTCTCCCAAGCCCAGCAAGGCCGCTGGATGAAGTGGGAGAGCGTGGAGAGGAGGAAAATCACGTGCAACGAGCTGTGGAGCATGGAGTCTAATAGGCTAAGTTTCATCATCAGAGCCACATATGATGTCCTGCCCTCTCCTACCAACCTACATCTCTGGTACGGAGAGGACCCAGCCTGTCTCCAGTGTGTAGCCCCAGCAACCCTCAAACACATCTTGGTGGGTTGCAAGACCAGTCTATCTCAAGGAAGATACACCTGGCGCCACAACCAAGTGCTAAAGTGCTTGGCTGCCGAACTTGAGCACAAGAGGGTAACCACCAACGCCATGCCTCTAAATGCCCAGACTACCTTTCCACGGAAAACAACCTTCATCCGGGAAGGGGAGAAACAGAGGACCAAGCCATCACCTCCAGACTCAGGCCCCCTGAACGCAGCCCGGGATTGGGAAATGCGGGTAGACCTCAGCCAGAGGCTCACCTTCCCACCCGAAATTGCAGCGACCAACCTGCGCCCAGACCTAGTCCTCTGGTCCAAGTCCTGCCGGCGTGTCTTCATCGTAGAACTGACGGTCCCATGGGAGGAGGCCATCGATGAGGCATTCGAACGGAAGAGGCTGCGGTATGCCAACTTAGCAGTCGAAGCAGAGGGGCGGGGCTGGAACGTGAAGGTGTGGCCAGTGGAGGTGGGCTGCAGAGGCTTTGTAGCCAGCTCCACCACAAGGCTCCTGAGGGCAGTAGGGATCAGAGGACAGGCCCAACGGAAGGCAATCAGAGAACTGTCCACTGCAGCAGAACGGAGCAGTCACTGGCTGTGGCTGAAACGTAGGGACCCAACATGGGCTCCCAAATGACCACGTGGTGCCACCGTGCGACACACACCCAGGCCTGATCAGCCTGTGGTGGGCCAACCTCGGCAGAGGGTGTCTTGTGATAACTGGCCGAAACACCCAATGAGGTCGGGGACCACAACTGAAGATGTGTCGTACTGGTGGCACCACGTGATCATTGCCAAATTCCACTCCACCCAAGAGGACATCTCCAACTCCACTCAATTGTTGTGCTGAATATTTAGGGATTTTAACAACCAGTCTTATTAAGAATCCTGATGTCTGGTGTCAAAACCAGTGACCGCTGCGAAAGGGCAGCTGACAACCTGGGAAAGACCTGGTGACGGCCTGAAGAGACAGCTGACAGGAGGGAACAGACCCCAACGGGGCTGGCATGGGTTAGCTACCCGTGTTGGCAGGAGCCTTTCACTACACAGTGACTTGGTTCCACCCAACTATGGCTACGAAAAATTCTAAAGGAAAAACACCCCTAGAGTCTGCGAGAGCGGGGGCGGAAGATGACTCATCGGCGGATCACACGGTAACAGACCCTGGAACGGAAATGACAACGAATCAAATGATCAGCACGGTAGTTGATGGAGTAACAACACTGGCAGGACACAAGCTACAAAGCTGCATCTGTGGCTGGAAAAAGATAACATCAGAGAAGGGTCTCAAGATCCACCAGGGCAGGAAAAAGTGCCTAAGAGAGCTTAGCGAGGTGCCTCGCATTGACCACTACTTCCTCAGAGGTAGGGCAAATCAGTCGAGTGAAGCCCAGTGGCAGGATATTCACCACAGTCCACAGGGTATCAGAACCCCAGACGAAGCTCAACCAAGCACAGATCCATCAACGGACATGAGTCCAGAGCCTATCCAGCCACAGACAGCAGTAGAGAGGAAGATGAATGGACGAAAGCCTCAAATCTTGTGGCCTAAAGCCTGCCAGAAAAAGGAGTGGGAAAACACAGACACAGACCTTGTCCATCTTCTAGAAGGTCTGAAAGGGGGCGTGGAAAGAAAACTGGACAAGATTGGAGAGATCATTTACAGCTATGGAGCAGAGAGATTTGGGGTGAAAAGTAAGAACCATGGGACACAGAAGGAACCATCAGCCCATCTCAAGTCCAGGAGACAACAAGAGATTGAAAGACTTGTGAAAGAAAGAAGGTGCCTGAGAAAACAGTGGAAGAAGGCCACAGAAGTGGAAAGGAAAGGACTTGAGGCACTACAGGCCGAAATCAAGCAGCGAAGTAACACTGCGAAGAGCAGAATGCTTGAGAAAGCAACACAAGAAAAAAGAGCGAACGAGGACTGCCTTCTACAGAGATCCCTACAAGTTTGTCAAAGACCTCTTTGTCAAGGAGAAAACGGGGACCCTCAAAGTCCCCATAAGGGAACTAGAGGAGCACCTGAGGAAGACCTACTCTGACAACCAGAGGCATGTGCCAGCCAGCATTCCGGATGACATACCACCAATCCAACTACCTGAGCACCAGATGGAAACAAGGCCCCCTACATGGAGCGAAGTAGAGAGCACAGTAAAACGGGCAAGAACAGCCTCAGCCCTTGGGCCCAACGGCGTTCCATACAGGCTATATAAGAACAGTCCAGGCGTCTTGAAGTACCTCTGGAAGCTAAAGAAAGTGGCATGGGAAAAGGGAATCATACCAAAGGCATGGCGAAGGGCAGGAGGGATCCTGATTCCCAAAGAGAATAATTCCTCAACCATCGACCAGTTCCGCCAGATCAGTCTACTGAATGTGGAAGGAAAGATTTTCTTCAGTGTTGTGGCCCAGAGGCTCTCAGTATTCTTGCAGAAGAACAACTTTGTCGACACCTCAGTGCAGAAGGCAGGGATAAGTGGATTCTCAGGATGCCTGGAACACACAAATGTCATCTGGCACCAGATACAAACGGCCAAGAAGGAGAAGAAAGACCTGCATGTGGTTTTCTTAGATCTTGCCAATGCCTTCGGGTCAGTGCCTCATGAGATTTTGTGGACAGCGTTCAACTTCTTCCAAGTCCCAGAGGGCATCACAAGGCTGGTCAAAGCCTACTTCCAGGACCTCCAGTTCTGTGTTACAGCACAAGCCAGTACAACTGCTTGGCAGCACCTCGAGATAGGCATAATGGCGGGCTGCACCATCTCTCCACTGGCGTTTACCATGGCAATGGAGCTCATTATTCGAGCATCCCGATGGGTTGTTGGAGGGGAACGGTTGAAGAGCGGGCTGCGTCTTCCACCAATCAGGGCGTACATGGATGACATGACGACAATAACAACAACAAACGCATGCACCAAACGCCCGCTGGATAAACTCCAGGGTAACATCAAATGGGCACGAATGGAGATTAAACCCAGTAAGTTCCGCAGTATCTCCATTGTCAAAGGCAAGCTCGCCAATGAGAGGTTCCACGTCAACAACGAGCCAATACCAACAGTTCTGGAGAAGCCCATCAAAAGCCTTGGCCGCTGGTATAGCGCAGAACTCAAAGACTCGAAGCAGGTGGAACAACTCAAGCAGGATACAATCAGTGGCCTCAAGCAGATCAACAACACTGCTCTCCCTGGGAAGCTGAAGCTGTGGTGCTTTCAGTTTGGACTGCTGCCCCGTCTCATGTGGCCAATTTCCATCTACGAGGTCACACTATCCCATGCCAACCGGCTGGAGAGACTGGTGAATGCACAAGTGAGGAAGTGGCTTGGACTGCCGAGAGGCCTTAGCAGCATAGGCCTGTATGGCAACGGAGCCCTCTCCCTACCAATCTCAAGCCTGGTGGAGGAGTACAAATGTGCCAAATCAAGGCTGGAAATGACTCTCACAGAATCCCGGGATCCATTCGTCAGAGGTGCTGCTCCAATCCTAGCAACGGGGAGGAAATGGAAGCCATCTGCAGCAGTTGCGGTGGCAAAGACCGCCCTCAGACACCGGGATATAGTGGGGCATGTCCAACATGGCAGAGGGGGCCTTGGCTTGGAAACAACAACACCCACATGGCAAAAGGCTACTCCAACCGAACGGCGGAAGATGGTGGTTGAGGAGGTGCGCCACCAGGAGGAAGCAGCCAGGTGCGCCAAGGCAGTCTCCCAAGCCCAGCAAGGCCGCTGGATGAAGTGGGAGAGCGTGGAGAGGAGGAAAATCACGTGGAACGAGCTGTGGAGCATGGAGTCTAATAGGCTAAGTTTCATCATCAGAGCCACATATGATGTCCTGCCCTCTCCTACCAACCTACATCTCTGGTACGGAGAGGACCCAGCCTGTCTTCAGTGTGCAGCCCCAGCAACCCTCAAACACATCTTGGTGGGTTGCAAGACCAGTCTAACTCAAAGAAGATACACCTGGCGCCACAACCAAGTGCTAAAGTGCTTGGCTGCCGAACTTGAGCACAAGAGGGTAACCACCAACGCCATGCCTCTAAATGCCCAGACTACCTTTCCACGGAAAACAACCTTCATCCGGGAAGGGGAGAAACAGAGGACCAAGCCATCACCTCCAGACTCAGGCCCCCTGAACGCAGCCCGGGATTGGGAAATGCGGGTAGACCTCAGCCAGAGGCTCACCTTCCCACCCGAAATTGCAGCGACCAACCTGCGCCTAGACCTAGTCCTCTGGTCCAAGTCCTGCCGGCGTGTCTTCATCGTAGAACTGACGATCCCATGGGAGGAGGCCATCGATGAGGCATTCGAACGGAAGAGCCTGCGGTATGCCAACTTAGCAGTCGAAGCAGAGGGGCGGGGCTGGAACGTGAAGGTGTGGCCAGTGGAGGTGGGCTGCAGAGGCTTTGTAGCCAGCTCCACCACAAGGCTCCTGAGGGCAGTAGGGATCAGAGGACAGGCCCAACGGAAGGCAATCAGAGAACTGTCCACTGCAGCAGAACGGAGCAGTCACTGGCTGTGGCTGAAACGTAGGGAACCAACATGGGCTCCCAAATGACCACGTGGTGCCACCGTGCGACACACACCCAGGCCTGATCAGCCTGTGGTGGGCCAACCTCGGCAGAGGGTGTCTTGTGATAACTGGCCGAAACACCCAATGAGGTCGGGGACCACAACTGAAGATGTGTCGTACTGGTGGCACCACGTGATCATTGCCAAATTCCACTCCACCCAAGAGGACATCTCCAACTCCACTCAATTGTTGTGCTGAATGTTTAGGGATTTTAACAACCAGTCCTATTAAGAATCCTGAAAATCAGCCGACCATTTACACAGAATGCATACTGCCTCCCAGAATGCATTTCGCCGGGAGCGGCGAATTTAAACCTCCATTAGCTAAAATATGTAATTTTGGCTTTACAAGTGTTAACATGTCATTTTATGAAGTTTTAATATGTTTTCAGGCGAGAAAGTAACCACATATATTCCCAAAATGTGTCCAGTTTACCAAAATAACCCGTATATATATCTGATCTGACGATTTTTTGCGTCTTCTGTTCGCTAGCTGCGTTCGTAAATTCGCCCTGGAAATATGATCAGCACTCATGGAATGCCTCTTGTCCAATCAAATTACCTGGTCCCTTTATGACGTTGCACCCAGTGTGCGCTCCGTGCTCTCAGAGCGATTTTAACTTCTCCCTTCATCCAGGACACCTTGTGCATAGTCTACCCACAAATAGAGTGCTTATATAATAAAGTTCCATGAACAAGACTGCTCCAGGCACAGGCATATGGATGCTTAGGGTCATAGTCCTCTTGCTCACGGCCATACCACCCTGAATACGACCTGTCGTAAAAAGTTTGGGATAGCAGCGTGAGCCTTTGGAATTTGTTTGTGTGCATGAGAGTTTAGTGTTTGAATATTTGCGTAGTTTGTGTGAGTGAAAGGAGAGTCAGTGTGTAAGAGTTTATTCCCCCAGCAGCTTGCTGTTAGGGGGGATATTTTTGTATTTTCGTTTTGTTTGTACACGGACGGCTCAATATGGTAAAGGCACGCGGAACGACAGACGACTATGAAGAACACGGACACAGGCATGGCGAAAGAAGGAGAGAAAGAGAGAGAGGAGATGGAGAGACAGAAAGTGAGAGATGAAGTGAGAGAGGAGAGAGAGAGAATAGCGAGTTAGAAACAGGCGGCGGAAGCGAGGGCGCAAGCGGAGAAAGAGGAGCGAGAGGGAGAGAGGAGAGAGGAGAGAGAGTAGCCAGCCTACAGTAAGGAATTGACAGTGGCGGTGGAGCTGGTCGGCGAGGAGAAGGTGACCATGATGGCGCTGCTCCGGGCGACGAAGGAGGTGTGCGGGCTTGTCGTGGGCTGCCGATACATAGGATTAAATAAGTACGAGATCACGATGAGCCATCCGAAGGGGAAAGAGAGGCTGCTCGACGGCTTCAAGATCAAGGAGACGAGGGTCATGGCGAGGGAGTTGTGCGGGGACGAAATGGTGGTCTCCTTCATCAGACTGCCGGTCTACACCAAGGACGGGGACATTCTACGGAAATTAACGGACTGGGGGGTGCACGCGGTCTCCCCGATAAAAAGGAGGATGTGGCCGGGGACCAGCATATGCGAAGGAACACGGTTTGTAAAAGTGAAATTTAATGATGTTGTAAAATCACTGCCGTACTCGACCAAGTTCGAGACGGACAATGGGTCTGATTTCTTTCGGGTGATTCATGACAGACAGGTGAAGGTGTGTAGGATGTGTCTGCAGCCAGGGCACATCCTACGGGAATGTCCCGAATTCAAGTGCAGAAGGTGTGGGCTCAGCGGGCATTATGCGAGGGAATGCGCGACTTTTGAAAACAAGTGCAGGGGGTGTGGGGACCTGGAATCCCAATGTAAGTGTAGGGAGGAGGAGGAAGTAGTGACGAGTCCATCCACTGTTTTTAGACAGAGGGAGGAAGAAGGGAAGGGGGGAAAGGGGGAAGAGGAAGAGAAGGTAGAGGGAGAGAAGGGAGAGGGAGAAGAGGGAGAGAAGAGCGAGGGAGAGGAGGAAGAGAAGAGCGAGGGAGAGGAGGAAGAGGGGATGGAGGAGGGAGTATCGTTGACAGCTCAGACTGTGTCAGAGACTCAGAGCACGAGGTGGTCGGGACTGACAGGAGAGAGTGGGATGGGGGGCATGGGGTCGAGCCTCGACAGTTTTATGGGGGTAACCCAGGCATCGGAGTTGCAGGGGAGCGCACAGACGACCGGGGGGAGAGGTTCCCAACAAGAGCCTTTGCCCCCGAGAGTCGTGCGCCCGAAAGGAGCACAAGAGGCAGGCAACAAATCAAAGGAGGGAACCCCCATGAACAACAAGTCGGAATGGCGAGGGGCCGTATCCGTAAGCCCCCCCCCGAAAACATCTGAAAAGATGTTAACAAACAGTGACGATGGGTGCGGGGAGCAAGACGAGTCTGAGCTGTTGACGATAGTGGGAGGGAGGAAGAGGGCGCTTTTAGAGGGGAAACTAAAGCGCAAATCAAAGCAGCAGAACGCGGAGGGAAAGAAGAAATGAAATAAAAAATGGCAGTAAACATATTTATCCTCCTACACTTGTTTTCAATGGTCACGCTTTCCTCCATAAACATCAATGGGCTCAATAATATGGAGAAGCTGGAGGAGGTGCTGGTGACTTTCACATCTGATGTTCTGGTACTGCAGGAGACAAAGTGGACAGACACCAAAATGACAGAAATCAAGGGGAAATGGAGGGGTATGCTGTTTACAAATAATGGAACAAATAAATCATGTGGGGTAGCGATATTAATTAAAGAGAATAGGGTAGAGAATGTAAGAGAGGTTTTGAATGACGGGAAGGGTAGAGTAATAGGGATAGAATTTAATATAAATAATGTTATGTTTAGATTAATTAATGTGTATGCACCAAATAGAGAGGTTGAAAAGAGGGATTTTTTTGTAGAACTGGGATTGCACTGCACAGGAAATTGTATTTTGGTGGGTGACTTTAATGTATTCTGCACTAAGATGGATGTTTATAGAGTAGATAGTTTTAAGACAGATTCAGCTAGGAGGGGGTTATTAGAAATGATAGAGCAGAGAAATTTAATAGATGTATGGAGAGTTAGGAACACAAGTAAGAGAGAGTATTCGAGAAGACAGGTAGTTAGTGGGGTTTTGAAGCAGAGTAGAATAGATTTATGTTTAGTATCACAGGGGATAGAAAAGGAAATAGGGGATATACAACACAAATTCACGGGGTACAGCGATCACGCAGCAATCACTTTTCACTTAGGGGGTAGGCACACAGGGAAAGGGGGGTGTGTGTGGTGTTTGAACACGAGGGTATTAGGGGAGAGTGAGTATAGGGATATGGTGAATGGGCATATTAGTGAGCGAATGAAGTGTGGAATGTATGAAGAGAATGTGTGTGAATGGTGGGAGTGTGTTAAGAGACAGGTAAAACAGTTAAGCATTAGTTATTGTAGAAAACGAGGTCAGGATAGAAAGAGAAAAGAAAGTGTATTGAGAGGGAGGATGGATGAGGAACTAAAAGAAATAGACAGGGACCCAGATAGAAGCGTAGGGAAATACATGGAGATTAGGGGGGAATTAGAAGCGTATGAAAAGGAGAAGTGTAGAGGGGCTATAGTTAGGAGTAGGGCACAGTATACAGTAGAAGGGGAGAAATGCACAGCGTTCTTTTTAGGGTTAGAGAAGCAGAAGCAGGGGAAAACATACATAGAAGAGATAGAGAATGAGAAAGGGGAGATAGTAAAGGACTCAGGGTTTCCGTTAACCGGTAATTACCGGTCTTTGTCCGGTAAAATTTGTTGAAGTCCGACAAATTGAAAACTCGTCGGACATAAATGTCAGGTGAAAATAATTCCCTCTAAGCACAATTTGAATACAATTCGCTAAAGTTCACATTCTGATTCCTTCTATTTTAAAAAAAGACGAATATATAGGCTATGTATTTATTTTATTATGATATGATTTGACACCGGCATGATGATGACTCCTAATGTGTAGGCTGCCTATGCGAAACAGCGGTTGTTTCCGGTGTGCGCTATAACTCGTGCACAATCGAGTCGAGGCAGAGAGGAGGATAGCGATGTTTCTCTCTGTGATAGTGTGATTATGCAAGCCTTTTCTGAAAGGGATGAGAACCCGATTGTTTCAGCTTCTCCCAGGGAGAAAGTGGTAGAGTTACCATCCTCCCCGAGTCCTACCATACCATCCGCTGACAGCCTATCTCTGCCTGTAACCGGCGAGCGATTGCGTGTCGCTCAAGTAGCTGATCAGTCATTAAACAAATGTTTTTTACATGCAGCTAGTGAGGAATCTGAAATAGGGGGCAACGTAGTTTATTTCCTTAACGATGGGATATTAATGCGTAAATGGTCTCCTCCTAATGCAAATGGTTGTGAGTGGAATACTGTAAAACAAGTGGTTGTGCCTGTGGGTTATAGACAACAGGTGTTATCTGTAGCACATGAGAGCCAGTGGTCAGGACATTTAGCTATAACTAAAACTTATCAGCTGATATTGAAACATTTCTTTTGGCCCGGACTGAAGGCGGATGTTGCCAAGCACTGCCGCTGTTGCCATACTTGTCAGATGGCGGGTAAGCCTAATCAATCCATTCCACCCGCACCATTGCATCCCATTCCTGCTATAGGGGAGCCATTTGAACGTGTAATAATTGATTGTGTTGGACCTTTGCCTAGGACTAAAAGTGGAAGTCAGTATTTGCTCACTATTATGTGCGCTGCTACTCGTTTTCCCGAAGCTGTTCCGTTGCGTAACATATCAGCCAGCTCAGTGGTGAAAGCTTTAACAACGTTTTTTTCCACATTCGGTCTTCCTCTTGTTATACAATCTGACCAGGGCACTAACTTTCAGTCTAAGCTTTTCAAACAAGCCCTAAGAACGTTAGGGGTACGATGTCACGCCAGAAGCCTACATGCTTGCACTGTTCAATAAAATGTTATACATCTAGACATTGTGGTATTTCTTTATATACGTATCCCAGCCTGCCTATTGTTTCTCAATAAACAGTTATGTTCTTCTCATTGTCATACTCCCGAGTCCGATTAAGTATGATTTGACAGGCAGCTAAACGAAATGCCTTCCCAACCAGCGAGACCTGGTTATAGAAATGACGTTGTTTTATTGATAAAAAAAGGGTAAAACTGGAAAGAGAAAATAGAAAACTCACATTAATCCCAAACAATTTAACAAACTTCAGTTAACGTAATGTGGAGTCCGTTCATTGATCGATGCTGTCTGTTCAGTTCCCAGTGAGGCGCCCGTTCAGCGCTGGACATAATGGCATAGCGCGCATGCGAATCATGTTATATTATTATATATTATATAGCTCTCATCTAATCGTATCGGATGAGAAATAGACATTAAATGGCATATATAGGCCGCTACACAACAGTAATCACCGCGACAAACAGCTATATTAGATTTGAAAAAAAAAAAAATAGTTTATTTTTTATTTTTTATTTATTATATTTTAATATGATGACCGGAATATATCACGTTTGTCCGGTAAATCGAAATCTTCCCGGACACGATGTCCGGCGGCAATTTTTTCTAATGGAAACCCTGAAAGGACTATGTAGGGCAGGGGTGCTCATTACGTCGATCGCGATCGACCGGTCGATCGCGAAGGTAGTGTTGGTAGATCACACAGCATTGGGGGGGGAAAACTTTTTTTTTCCCCCCCCCTGTGTGGTCCAGACGGGAGAGGGCATCACTCAGCCCCGCGCCGCCTCACAACACACACACACACACACACACACACACACACACACAGACAAGCACACACACACACACACACAGACAGACAGACACAAGCACACACACATGCACAGACAGACAGACAGACACACACACACACACACACACACACACACAGACAGACAGACAGACACACACACAGACAGACAGACAGACACACACACACACACACACTCCGCCGCCCGGAGACGTCGATGGCACCTGGCTTGGCACTGGCCAGTCTGGTGTAAACCGCTCAGAGCTCCTGAGTTAATGTTAATGTTAATGGACTACCAGTGTGAATATTTGTTATATAGTTTAATAAATCTCTTCTTTGATTTTGAAACAGTGTAGCGTGGCCTTAATTTGTTATTATTACAGTACATTTTTGTGTTCGCAGCAATGGCAATATGTTTTATTTGGTTGGTAGATCTTGTTGAGCTGGTAATTTGAAAAGTAGCTCACAAGCCTAAAAAGTGTGAGCACCCCTTATGTAGGGGTTTTGGAGACAGTGCAGGAGTATTATGAGAATTTATTCAAAAAAGGTAGTGTAGACAATGACAGTGTAGGAGAAGTTTTAGGGACAGTTGAGCATAGGTTAGCGGATAGTGACAGGGAAGGGTGTGATAGGGATTTATCAGAGATGGAGGTCACCTTAGCCATTCAGAGCTCAAATAATGGCAAAAGCCCGGGCTCTGATGGCTTACCAGGTGAATTCTACAAGTGTTTTAGTGCAGTGCTTAGTAAGATTTTGTTGAAGGTTTGTAAGGAAATGGAAAGGGTAGAGAAGGTTAGTGAGTCGATGGCAACAGGGTTAATTACTTTATTATACAAGAAGGGTAGTAAGTTACAGTTAGGGAATTACAGAGGGATTAGTTTATTGAATACAGATTACAAAGTGTTAGCGAAGATTTTAGCCAATAGGATTAAGTCAGTAGTAGGGTCCATAGTGTCATCGACTCAAGCGTATAGCATACCAGGGAGAGATATAGCGGATACAATAGGGTCAGTCAGGGATACAGTGAAACACATGAAGGAAGAGGGAGGGATAGTGTTGAGTGTAGATTTCAATAAAGCTTTTGATAGAGTAGAGCATGAGTTTATGTTTAGGACCTTAGAGAAGTTTGGTTTTGGGGAGAGGATAGTTCAGTGGATTAGGTTACTGTATAGTTGTGCAAAGAGTAGGGTAAAGTGTAGTGGAGTTTTGACAGATAGTTTTAGTTTAGAAAGATCAGTTAGGCAGGGTTGTCCGTTGTCCAGTCTGCTGTATAGCATTACAGCAGAGCCACTGGCGACGTTGTTAAAATCAGACAAACACATTCAGGGTATACATATTCCAGGGGGTGGGAGGAGTTTAATACATCAGTATGCAGACGACACAAACATAACAGTTAGGGATGTAGACAGTGTGAAGAGAGTAGTCAAGTTATTAGAAGTATATGGGAAAGCATCAGGGGCTAAAATGAATGTAGAGAAGTCAGAAATACTGTGTGTAGGGAGTGTAGACATGAGTGAATGTGATTTACCTTTGAAAGTGGCAAAAGGAATGATAAAAGTGCTAGGAGTGAATGTGGGTGTGAATGAAAAAGAAGCAAGGGATGTAACATGGACAGGGATTTTGAACAGGGTGAAACAAACACTGAATTCATGGAGAAGGAGAAAACTGAAACTAAGGGGGAAGGTGACGGTAATAAACTGCCTGATCCTATCAAAGGTGAACCATGTGTTGAGTGCACTAGATTGACCTTTGTGGGTCACGAAATAATTGAATGGGGTGATAAATAGTTTTTTGTGGGATAGCAAGCAGGCACTAATTAGGCACAGGGTGTTAATAAATAGTTATAAGAATGGGGGGTTAAAATTGATAGATATAGAGGTGAAGAAAAGGGCACTTAGGGTCAAAATTGTGAAAAAGTTTTTGTATGGTAGGGATGAATATTGTTGGATGGGTTTCTTTGAGGATTATTTGCACAGATATGGAGGGTGTGGTGTGAATGGTCTTTTAATGGTTTTTAATAAACCACGGTATGAGGGAATGTCACTGTTTTATAGAGAGGTGTTTGAGGCATGGGGGAAATATTTAGAGCAGGTAAGGTACAAGTGTGTAGGGAAAGATGAGGTTTTAAATCAGCCCATCTTTTTTAACCCCAAGATAAAGTACAATAGCAAGATGATAGTTAGTAAGCACTTTGAACAGGCAGGGTTTAGACAGGTAAAACATTTAGTGTCAGAGAACAATTTCAAAACAGAGCAGGAGATAGTGCAGGGAATAAGGGCAGTGAATAGGGATATAAGAATAGGTGGGATTGCAGGAGTGTATAATAGAATTAGGGACAGTATAAATAGGGAATGGAAAACTTTAATGTTAGGACAGGGAGAGGCAGGTGAGGAAAAAAGGATGGTAGAATTAAGGGTAGAAAGGAAAGGTTTAGAGGTCAAGTTTGAGGATGTGAAAACAAAAGGGATATACATGGATTTACTGGGTGATGGGTTGGTGAGGCCAGCGTCAGAGAAGGTGTGGGAAAGGGGTTTTGAAGGTTTTGATGTGGTAAAGGTATGGGCAAATTTGGGTGTGAAATATAATAGCGTAGAATGTGAGCACAATGATTTTAAGATTAGGCACAATAGGGTTTACACAAATGTCGTATTGCACCAAATGGATAGGAATGTAGGTAGGGTATGTGATGTATGTAAAGGGAGGGATGAACATTTTGACCACTTTTTTGTTGAATGTCCAAGTTTGTCTGTCTTATTTGTGAAAGTAAAGGGGTTGTTAAGTGTACACTGTGGGGCTACCGTCATGAATGAGATTGAATGGAAGGAATTGTTATTGTTTTGGGTGGTGGGAAAAAAGAAAGAAGTGAACGTAGATTTGGTAAATTTTTTGTTGAGTCACGTAAGGTATGCAATTGTATGTAGGAGGAATGTAGCACATTATGAGGGGAAAGTTACCAGGGTGTGGGATTTGTTTGTGTCACTATTTAAAAAGGATGTTAGGTTAGTGCACACACTGGGGAAAGCAGATTTTTGTAAACACTTTGTCAATAATAGCACTTTGATGACTATTACGGGATCAGGGTTTTAATATAGAGGATTAGTATCTGTGTTTGGTTTTGAGTCAGTTTTTATGTTTGTTTTATGTTTTTTCTGAGTTGACCAAGGGCTGCCAGGCATAGATAAGACCTGGTATGCTACTTGGTCTCATGTTGGTTTGTCTATTCTGGTTTAGGTTTAGGGTTTAGGGTTAGGGTTAGGGTTAGGGTTGTGTCTGTCCCACTTTTTGCGCTGTCTGTCATGAATCACCCGTTTTTTATGTGTCATATCCTTTGCTTTATCATTCTTCATTGTTTTATCATTTCTATATTTGTTGTAGCATTCTTTATTGTCTCTTTGTTTGGATTATTTTGCGTATGGTTTATTTGTTATGTTGACGTTATGATTTTTCTGATTTGACCAAGGGCTGCCAGGCATAGATAAGACCTGGTATGCTACTTGGTCTTTTTTGTTGTCGTCTTTTGTCTATTCTATGTCTGTCCCACATTTTGTGTTGTGCTGTCTGTCATGTCTCACTGTGTTATTTACGTATCGTATCTGTATGTGTTTTGTGAATAATGTAAATAACCAACTGAACAAATTATCTGTGAAATGTATTTAAAAAAATACGCCCGATCTCGTCCGACCTCGGAAGCTAAGCAGGGTTGGGCCGTGTTAGTACCTGGATGGGAAACCGCCTGGGAATACGCGGTGCGTTACCGAGGAGAGGCGCGTGCGCGTGCAGCGGCCGAGGAGAGTGCACTCTTTCCGGATAGACATTTATGCATGCTCTCGGGGTTCGAAACATAACTTCCCGGGGTGCCAGTGGGTTGGTTGATGGCTCAAAATGACCGTATAGCGATGGTGGAGTTAGCAAAGTAGTATTGTGTTTTTACCACCTTCCTAGCCGGTGTTATTCACAGACAAATACGGTGCCCGGGGCACACTCTTTGCGGGTTAATAACGTCGCTTTACCGGGGCTTACAGTGAAAATTCAAATGTGTCCGGACAGGGGAGAGGGGCGGGATCGTGAATGAATGAATGAATGAATGAATGAATGAATGAATGAATGAATGAATGGTCTTTATTGTCATTGCTATAGTACAGGTACCAAACAACGACATTTGGGAGGGGTGGCTCCCCTGGTGCTAGGAAAGAAAAAAAAACAAGAAGGGAAAGGAGCTGATTTACATAAATAAAGGCTATGTACACTATCCACTATACTATACTGTACAGCTAAAACGACTATCACTTTGAATGGAGTCGATTGGAGACCCCCATCGATGTCGACACTGCTCAGAGTGAATTTAAGCATTTGGCGCATGTTGAACTCCCTGTTCATTGAGTTTACTCCCGGTTCACTTCTCGGGGTGGCACCACGGTGGTTCAGTTCACTCACTCGACAGAAATATCGTAACATAATTACAACACGTTGTAAAATGATTTGGGGGGCCAACATCTTTAGCTAGCTCAAGTAACTAGCTTACTATATTGTTGTCTTAACAGTTGATAAAATAACATGATTAAAATAAATATATATGAGCAATAACATATTGTGGGCAAGCACTACAACCAACTTGTCCGTCTGAAGCTGGGATACTGGGATCATTCGTGATTGGGCTACAAACAGTCAAATACTAGGTGAACATGTGTGTAAGACACAAATAAACTTGGATTTCATGCATTTCAAGTGGCATATTTGTAATCATGACGATGTAGTCATGTCTAAGAATTAATTATTGTTAAGACATGTTAATTCCCAGTATAGTGAAAATACCACCGCTCATCCGTGATCAGACTTAGCTGGGGTGCTGCAGCTGAAGAGTATCAAATAGAGTGCAAAAAAGCAGCATCTGCACACTCAAATATGTGCAAAAAACGATGTTTATTGCAAGCTTTCGGTCCCCAGGCTATCGGACAATGTAAACAAAAGCTGTATGACAAGTTTGTATGACGCAGTTTGACAAGGCTGAAAACGCACAGGGTTGCCAGATGGGATTGATAATTTAGATCAATTTACTTTCTATAACCTCAAAATCAAGTAGCCCATTCAACGGTAACCCGCCCCATCTGGCAACCCCGGACGCAACTCTGCAACCCTGGAAGCGAAATGCATTTTGGAAATAGGACCCGAGCTAGTGTCCATCGTAACTGACTTAAATTTAGCAGGAAGTAATTGCTCACATACTAAACTTCTCGCATACTCAAATCTTGCATACTGTACAGTGTGAACGCACTACATACTCAAAATCTACATCATATCAAGTATGAGTAGTATGCTAGTACGCTATTCCGAACACAGCCAGAGACAAGGATATACCTTCTCTGAGGGGTGTGTGTTTTGATATGCCACTGCAACGTTTATTGTGATATACAGATTCTAATGACAGCCCTGTCTAGGGGCAATTTGATGCTGTAGCCTCGTATTTGCATCTCTGGTGTCCTGTAGGCACTGTGTTGTAGCGTTAGCCATTTAGCTTGTGTGGTCCTTTAAGGCCCCTGGCTTCAGTATGCTGTAGCGTCTGAGCTCCCTGGTTCACCCCTCCTGCTGTTCTAATGGCTGCAGTAATGACAGTGTTGACTTTGCCGTCGGCGTGTCTGTCTGTCTGTCTGTCTCTCTCTCTCTCTCTCTCTCTCTCTCTCTCTCTCTCTCTCTCTCTCTCTCTCTCTCTCTCTCTCTCTCTCATATTCTGGGGCAGAAGTTATGGAGCTATAATGATGGAACTGGTGGCAACGAAGCTATGGGTGGTGCTTGGTTATTACAACCTGGTCAACAATTTGACAGAATATGCTGTGTGCCAGCCAGGGGCATCCTTTATTCTGTTGATAAAGGGGGGGGGGGGGGGGGGGGGGGGGGGGTCACAGAGTGTTTTTTGTACTACTGATTCTGTGATTGGTTGGTGCCAATAAAAGCTCACTATCTCACTCTCTCTCTCTCTCTCTCTCTCTCTCTCTCTCTCTCTCTCTCTCTCTCTCTCTCTCAATTTTCAAAGGGCTTCATTGGCATGAGAAACATACCTTTACATTGCAAGTGTGAAGATAAAAAAAAGAAGGTACTGTATGTATCTAGAATAAATACATTATTAAACAGTTGTGTATACGTATAGTATACACATTAATAAAGATAACCTAAAATAAAAAGAAAAGTGTGGACATTGCAGTTTAAAAACTATAAGTACAAATAAATGAGAACTGTGTAAACATAATGTATAGAGATCAGCATGCTGCAAGTAGTGCTGATATTTATTTACAGTCTTTACGGTGGTTGTGTTCCATTGGACGTCCTTTTTACTGTCACAACATGTCACAAATCTTGCTGCTGTGTTTGCACATTACTCAGGTATTCTGCTACTGTCTGTCTATTCTCTCTTCCAATTTGGATTGGATTAGCATTCCAATTTGCTCTGGTTTTTGTTTGATTCTTTCCAACGTGTCACGTAATTTCATTTTAGTTTTCTTATTTTGGTTTAGTTAGTCTAAAGGGATTTCTGTCTGGTGGCTCTGCTTGTGTTTGTAAATAGAATCCCAGAACCATCTGGCTGAGGAGACATCTCCCTTGAGTCTCTCTGTTGGTAAGGACTTTGTTGTGGACATTGTCAGGGTCACTTTCTTTTAGGTGATTGTAACATTTAAATGCTGTCTTTTGAATTTTTATAATTAGTGGGTGTCGTCCAAATTCCGCTCAAGATGTATAATTTAATGTTTTCTGTTGGATATGGAGAATGGATTTGCAGAACTCTGCATCTCTCTCTCTCTCGCTCTCTCAATTTCAATTCATTTCAGTTCAATTTAAACTTTATTGTCATAGGAAACATATAAGGGCATTTTTTTAATGCTCTATTATTTATTATTTATGAATACAGTATTATATAGTAATGTGCAAATGGTAGATATGATATATTATGTTTACTTTGGCATGTGTGATACATTGTTTGCCCTTTTCTAATGGTAACTGGTCAAAAATGTAGCTGCTATGATTTGACAGATACAGGAGTCTGCCTTTGGTGGCCTCTTTTAATAGCAAGGCTATGCTCACTCAGTCTGTACATAGGTAGACCAACATAGTCTCCAAATTATTACATTCTGGGGGATCATTTCTGCAGACCATTGAATATGGTCTGGGGGGATTGTATTATCTGGCTATACCCGCCTACACTATACTGGACATACATGTGAATGAGCACTTTCAGAACACTCACACTTACACTGCACAAATCAGTGTTTTATTAAAAAGAAATGATATTATTGACATTGTCATGTTGATCAACTGAACATTCAGTATTTCGTATCCGATCCTCTGGGTCGGATGCGACAGCTCATAATTGATCTCTTTGTTTACATCGAAGAATTATGGGAAAATAATTGTATACATAGATCAATAGAACAAGGGTTTAATGCCTTTCATAAGTCAATTTCTAATTTAGTGCCACCCCTCCCTACCCTCTCCCCCACTCAATTAATTCGACACAATTCATCACTGGGGAATGCAGGGTAACATGGCTGCTGGGTGCACTGTAATTGGGTAACTCTGGAAAACACCTATTCACAAGAGAGAGACTATGTTGTTGTCATGGTGAACACTTCAGAGGTAATTGAACTCAATGTTCTCAATCAGACCACTACATTGTTCACATTGCTCTGTTGAGCTTGTGTATGTTTATATTCTGTGTATTTATATAATGTGAATTGTTCCAAAGTGAGGAAAATGTACATGCTGTATTTGTTTGGTGCAGACTTTTCAGACCTAATTCAGCTATGTTTTGTTGCTTTGATACAAATAATATCAATGAGTCACAAACAAACATCTGGCAGCACAGCGTAGCTGTTTCTGGGGTTCTAACCAATGCACAATCTTGTGAAAGGGTCTGATGAAAAAGTCCTCAAGTAGGGCAAGGTCATTTTTTTGTTTTCCAGTGCAGATTGTAAGCTTTCAAATGATGTGTCATACATTGAAATCTGAAAATAGTTAAAGAAGATATGCTTATTTGCACACCTCAAATCAAATATCGGAGAATCTTGCTCTGAATCAAAATACATGCAAAACAGCTGCTATAGCTATCAGCTAAGAAGGTACATCGCTATGAACATCTAACTGCATGTTTAACACATCACAACATGCTGATAGAACATCAACATGCTAAAAATGCATCACTACGCATGATGATCACACAGTCCTTGCTTTTGAACACGTCCTAAAACGTTTACAAGCCATGTATCACTTACCCAGTAGTCTACAGCAGACGATACAGTGAATCAAATTCACACATTTTAAGTATTTAGTGATTCTAAAACTGTTGTTTGTTATATCAAGTGGGCTCTTCAACACTTTTCGTACGTTTCGTAAAAACAGAAAGCCCTTTTTTTCCTTTTTCAGATTAGATTAGATTACCGTATTTTCCGCACTATAAGGCGCACCGGATTATAAGGCGCACCTTCAATGAATGGCCTATTTTAGAACTGTTTTCATATACAGGGCGCACCGGATTATAAGGCGCATAGAATAGAATATAGAATACTGCAGTCAAACGTTTGACTGGGGTTGCGTTACGCCCAAGCTCCGCCAGCACGCCCACGTGGGTCCCATAGGGTTTCAAGGTGGGCTAACCCATATGGGCCTCATGTCGGCAATGTTAGCGGGATCCACTTGGGTCCCAACTGGGATGCCCATGTGGGCTTTAGGTGGGTTCTACCTGGGCCCTAGGTGGGCCCCAACTAGGCATGTCTATATGGGACCGAGGTGGGTCCTAACTGGGATGCCCATGTGGGCTTTAGGTGGGTTTTACCTGGGCCCTAGGTGGGCCCCAACCAGGCAAGTCTATATGGGACCGATGTGGGTCCTAACTGGGATGCCCATGTGGGCTTTAGGTGGGTTCTACCTGGGCCCTAGGTGGGCCCCAACCAGGCAAGTCTATATGGGACCGAGGTGGGTCCTAACTGGGTTTGGTTGTACAATGGTTCCTTTGATTTCCAATGTGGGTCCTAATAAGATTTAAATATAAATAAAATAGATTAAGCAGTATTTGACATGAACCGTGTTAATTCTTGTAAACACACCTAAAATAAAAATTGGGTATAACATTTTACACGTCTTAAGTTTTACCAGGATGAAAATAGACAATATATATTTTGACAAATTTATTAAAAACAATATTACAACAAGATAATAAAAGTTCAGTTCAGACACGTCCATACACTCAGTACACTCAGTGACTCAGTTCGGTTCGTTAGGTTCAGTTCAGTTCAGTTCTGTTCAGTACAGTACAGTTGAGTTGCAGCAGTTACAGTAGTGTTCCTGAAGTGTTCGTATGTTCAGGTCACGGCCGTTCACTCAGTGACTCAGTTCAGTTCGGTACAGTTCCAGTTCGGTGGGGGTGTGGCAGGGTAGGGGGGGGGAGGGGGGGGGGGCGGAGGTGGGTGGTTGGTGGTGATGGTGGGGGTAGTGGTGGAGTCACCACCCGCCACCTTGCCCCAAGCCTGCAACCTGCAACCTGCTGCCCACCAAGCAGTTGTACAGTTTAATGGCTGATGGGACAAAGGAGTTATTGAACCGCTTCGTACCTGCTGGCAGTGCGATGAGCCACCAGCTGTGGCTGCTCTTCCGCCCCGCGAGGATGGGGTGGTGTGGTGTGGTGTGGTGTGTCCAAGCAGTGCAATAAAAAAAAAATCTTGGGCCCTCTGTGCGTGTCTCTTCAGCCTTTCGGTTTTAATCCCCAGTGACAGAACCAACCACAGGGCAGCATTGTAGAGAAAGAGAGACAGAGACTTTGCCTACTGGGTTGGTGCATCATCCAGTTGTAGAAGCTGTGTCTGAGGTCTAACTCTTTTTCCACCTCTATCGCGAGCTCCAGTGAACCACTTGGAGAGAGCCTTTTCTGCATCCTTGTGGTTGGTTTCTTGAGTGAAGGCATTTTTCTTTAGTCCCCCTAATAGAAATGACAAGAGGCCAACTGTTAGAAATTATAGCATTATGGAACTTTCTTGAGTGACATCAGTTTAAATGTTTTGAAGATTTGTTGTGTGGCAATGGAGCTCATTATTCGAGCATCCCGATGGGTCGTTGGAGGGGAACGGTTGAAGAGCGGGCTGCGTCTTCCTCCAATCAGGGCGTACATGGATGACATGACGACAATAACAACAACAAACGCATGCACCAAATGCCTGCTGGATAAACTCCAGGGAAACATCAAATGGGCACGAATGGAGATTAAACCCAGCAAGTCCCGCAGTATCTCCATTGTCAAAGGCAAGCTCGCCAACGAGAGGTTCCACGTCAACAACGAGCCAATACCAACAGTTCTGGAGAAGCCTATCAAAAGCCTTGGCCGCTGGTATAGCGCAGAACTCAAAGACTGGAAGCAGGTGGAACAACTCAGGCAGGATACAATCAGTGGCCTCAAGCAGATCAACAACACTGCTCTCCCTGGGAAGCTGAAGCTGTGGTGCTTTCAGTTTGGGCTGCTGCCCCGTCTCATGTGGCCAATTTCCATCTACGAGGTCACACTATCCCATGCCAACCGGCTGGAGAGACTGGTGAATGCACAAGTGAGGAAGTGGCTTGGACTGCCGAGAGGCCTTAGCAGCATAGGCCTGTATGGCAACGGAGCCCTCTCCCTACCAATCTCAAGCCTGGTGGAGGAGTACAAATGTGCCAAATCAAGGCTGGAAATGACTCTCACAGAATCCCGGGATCCATTCGTCAGAGGTGCTGCTCCGATCCTAGCAACGGGGAGGAAATGGAAGCCATCTGCAGCAGTTGCGGTGGCAAAGACCGCCCTCAGACACCGGGATATAGTGGGGCATGTCCAACATGGCAGAGGGGGCCTTGGTTTGGAAACAACAACACCCACATGGCAAAAGGCTACTCCAACCGAACGGCGGAAGATGGTGGTTGAGGAGGTGCGCCACCAGGAGGAAGCAGCCAGGTGCGCCAAGGCAGTCTCCCAAGCCCAGCAAGGCCGCTGGATGAAGTGGGAGAGCGTGGAGAGGAGGAAAATCACATGGAACGAGCTGTGGAGCATGGAGTCTAATAGGCTAAGTTTCATCATCAGAGCCACATATGATGTCCTGCCCTCTCCTACCAACCTACATCTCTGGTATGGAGAGGACCCAGCCTGTCTCCAGTGTGCAGCCCCAGCAAGCCTCAAACACATCTTGGTGGGTTGCAAGACCAGTCTAACTCAAGGAAGATACACCTGGCGCCACAACCAAGTGCTAAAGTGCTTGGCTGCCGAACTTGAGCACAAGAGGGTAACCACCAACGCCATGCCTCTAAATGCCCAGACTACCTTTCCACGGAAAACAATCTTCATCCGGGAAGGGGAGAAACAGCGGACCAAGCCATCACCTCCAGACTCAGGCCCACTGAACGCAGCCCGGGATTGGGAAATGCGGGTAGACCTCAGCCAGATGCTCACCTTCCCACCCGAAATTGCAGCGACCAACCTGCGCCCAGACCTAGTCCTCTGGTCCAAGTCCTGCCGGCGTGTCTTCATCGTAGAACTGACGGTCCCATGGGAGGAGGCCATCGATGAGGCATTCGAACGGAAGTGGCTGCGGTATGCCAACTTAGCAGTCGAAGCAGAGGGGCGGGGCTGGAACGTGAAGGTGTGGCCAGTGGAGGTGGGCTGCAGAGGCTTTGTAGCCAGCTCCACCACAAGGCTCCTGAGGGCAGTAGGGATCAGAGGACAGGCCCAACGGAAGGCAATTAAAGAACTGTCCACTGCAGCAGAACGGAGCAGTCACTGGCTGTGGCTGAAACGTAGGGACCCAACATGGGCTCCCAAATGACCACGTGGTGCCACCGTGCGACACACACCCAGGCCTGATCAGCCTGTGGTGGGCCAATCTCGGCAGAGGGTGTCTTGTGATAAATGGCCGAAACACCCAATGAGGTCGGGGACCACAACTGAAGATGTGTCGTACTGGTGGCACCACGTGATCATTGCCAAATTCCACTCCACCCAAGAGGACATCTCCAACTCCACTCAGTCAATTGTTGTGCTAATTATTTAGGGATTTTAACATCTAGTCCTATTAAGAATCCTGCCCCGTTTCCATTGCTGTATATACTGTCTTTGCTGTGGCATACCTTCTATTGGTGTACATCAAATGTGTTGCCAAATTAAAAATGTAAAAGTTAGACTGAGCAATTCAACACTCAAACTTACCATATATGACATCATAAAGGCGCATTTCTCTGAACTTCCTCTTGCTGTGACTTCCATGAAGGTTGAACTGGACTGCCAGATCATTTGAGAGGAGGTACGGCATCATTCTTCTGGTAGCATTATCCAGTGAAGTACCTCCGATATCTCCAACCATGGCAACCTGAGTGTATGGGGGGAAAAAATCACAGGAAGGAAAAGCTGTAAGTGAACAGCAAGATATAAATTTCAAGCAGTCATTCTATCTTTAAACACACTTATGTCCCCATTCTTTTTCAGTGGGACGTCTGCTCCTGCAGGTGGTTCCAGCTACGACACAGCCTTGCCTCATTTCCCCCAACTCACATGTACAAACACAATACAAGCAAATTTTCAAGTGAATAAAAGATTCAAACTTACAACTCCAGACATGAACGCAGAGTCACTCAGCTTCTCGTTCATGGAATCGACGTCTTCATTCGTTTTCAGTGGGAAGTCTGCTCCTGCAGGTGGTTCCAGCAACGACACAGCCAGAGGCGGAGCCTGTTGCTTCAGCACCAGGTTCAACATAGTCTTTATCACTCGTATGTCTTCGGCCTGTTTCTCCATATCCTCGGCCTGTTTCTCCATGTGGTCTATCAGGCTTCGATAAACTGTTGGTCCAGGGCAATTGGGACAGGTCGGACCCTGGCTTCCACTGGAGCGCCTCACTCGGTACTCACTTGCACTGCTTGGACTCTGGCTTCCACTGGAGCGCCTCATGCTCGGGGACTTCCTCACACCGATTGGACTCTGACGTCCACTGTGGTGCCTTTTGGGGGATGCACTTGGGGGGACAGTGGAGTGCCTCCCTCCCTGGGAGACACTAGGCGTAAGTCCATGGGGGGGTTTAGGGGGCAAGTCATCCTCACCACAAGAGTCAGATTCGTCTTCACTTGAATGACGCTGGTATTTGCTTGATGGCCTATTCAGATAAAAGCATACATTTTAGCACATGAAACATGAAACATGAAAAGTTAATTTAAGGGAGCACATCAGCCATTTTCAAACTTGTAATTAGTAATACTCAGATGGCTCAATTTCTGTCTACTAGTGACATAGTGTGTAGACAGAAATGGTCATTAGAAGAGGTCCCCCAAAGATGAAACCTGGATTTAGTTATCCTAAAAATAATGAGAACAGAAACTTTAGTGAAACTTTATTTCTCCGAAAACTACCAAATGGGGAAAAAATAGAAAGAAAGTGGCTTGTGTACTCTCAAAAACGGGACATGTCTTTTTGCTTTTGCTGTAAGCTTTTCAACATAAAGGATAGGCCTACATGGTGGTGAGTAACATCTCTATTCATGTCAATAATGGCTTGTGCATATTTAATGTTGGGTATGATGACTGCTTTATCCTAAATCCTAATCCTTTACGAGTATAAAGGTTTGAAATGAAACAAACATGGTTGTAAACTATCTAAATAAGTAGATATTCTATTGTCTATCAGCACAGCATGTGAGCGCATTTCTTGCAATATATCGGTGCGTGCGTGTCGCGCGGTTAGAATAGTAGCCTACATCATTATAAAAGGCCTCGCAAATCTGACTTCGCACAGGGCCTCGCATATCTCCCAAACGGCCCTGGCTACATACATATGAAATGACAAATATAATTTCACAAGTTTCTTACCTTAATTAAATGTGTTTCCAATGGTCAATAAATGAAGAAAAGACAGTAAAAGAGTCCGTGTTCTGTTGATGGAGCAAAGCAGCAAGACGTGCGGTGTGTGTGTGTGTGTGTGTGTGTGTGTGTGTGTGTGTGTGTCGTGTATATAACCGCTCTGGATATTTAAACCTTAAACAAAGAGGATAGGCTCGCGCAATTGGTCGGTTCATGACTGTCGTCATGACCAGCCAGTTCCCTCCCCCCACCTCTCTCTCTCTCTCTTTCTCTCTCACTCACACACACACACACACACACACACACACAGACACACACACACACACACACACACACACACACACACACACACACACACACTACTAACTAACTAAAGTATATTTACTTAAATGAGTACTAACCCCTAGAACAACATTGGGCTCACCTGGTACATTGTAATACATTTCTATAGATGATATTGATCTCATATAATCCACAAACTCTCGACTGTCGTCATGACCAGCCAGTTCCCTCCCCCCACCTCTCTCTCTCTCTCTTTCTCTCTCACTCATACAGGTCACCGAAATTCAAACTCACTGAGTTTGAATAACAATGACATTGGCTTCACATGTATTCTAGAGAAGCTATTTTGCATCTGTATGCTGTAGTCGTTGCACCCTATGGTTGCACCCCCCCCCCCCACACACACACACACACACACCGTTTTGTAAGCCCACACACATGATAAATAAATGAGACTTGGATGAATTTAGTGGTATTTTAACAAAGGTAAACAGTTGACTGATGTATGTTGAAAATGGAGAGAGATTTTAGTTGTATGGGAGTATGTTATTACAATTTAACTTGTACAATTGGTGGGCTGAATTTTGTCTCCCTTCTATTGAGACATATTTAGATTGTGTCAAAGGTTATGTGAAAAAAAAGCAATCATAATTGTTTTCTTTTGCCTAAATAAAGAAGAAGTTGTCCATTTACTTCCGGCGCCCTGAGGGGCAAAAAATAATATCCGCCATCCGTTGGCCATACATTGACACACATTTAGAATTTAAAATGTTGCTCAATATTACAATAGAGCAGGCCAGGCCGAATATGGCTGACCCCTTGCCTAGAGCAAGAACAAGAATTCTAACAATTGACTGTGAAGTTGATTGCATGGCAGAAAAATAAATTATTATTAATTATTATTATCTGGGTTGATCATGTTCAACCCAGATTTGACTCAACAATTAAGGGAATGAACTCGTTCTCATGCTATTCAACAAAAATGTGGAATGCCCTACCCAAAGGAGTAAAGGAGTGTAAAACTCTACTCACTTTCAAAACTTCGAAAATGGCCCCCTGTCAAAGTCTTAACTTAACCCCCCCCCCTTCCAACCCATGGCAGTGAGCCCACATGTAGCCCACGTGGGACACACATGGGCTTGCCCACTTCCAACCCGTGCCAGTTAGCCCACATGTAGACCACGTGGGAACCACATGGGCTTGCCCACTTCCAACCCATGACAGTTAGCCCACATGTAGACCACGTGGGAACCACATGGGCTTGCCCACTTCCATCCCATGCCCAGTTAGCCCATATGCAGACCATGTGGGACCCTCATAATTTGCCCAGTTCCAGCCCATGCCCACTTGGTACCCAAGTAGCCCGCATTGAACCCATATGGGTCCCACGTGGGCGTGCTGGCTGACTAACCCTTATAGTGCGGAAAATACGGTATATTAGATTCAACTTTATTGTCATTGCAGAGTACAAGTAATGACAAAATGCAGTTTAGCATTGTGGGTTATTAAGCTACTTGTTGAATACTAAAATGAAGAATATAGTTCTGAGTAGGACAAGACTATTTATTGAAACAAAGTACAGGTATACAGGATATCAGAGCTGGATTCTGGTCTGGTAGAGAAGAGAGAGAGAGTGAGAGAGAGAGAGAGAGAGAGAGAGAGAGAGAGAGAGAGAGAGAGAGAGAGAGAGAGAGAGAGAGGAGCTGCGTGGTCAAGATGAGAGAGAGAGCCCCCCTGGGCTCACACCCTTATTTATAAACAATAGTATGTTAATACAGTTACCGTATTTTCCGCACTATAAGGCGCACTTAAAAGCCTTTAATTTTCAAAAAAAACGACAGTGCGCCTTATAATCCGGAGCGCCTTATATATGGATCAATTGGTTAATTGGTTGATCCATACTGGTTGTACACAGCGCTCAAGGCGCTCTGTCAAAATGTTTCAGTACGACTGGTAAACTACAAAGCTGCACCGCTTGCAGCATTACGGTAATCAGTAAACACCGGTACTGATGTGCTTACTCACAGTCCCACACCACAAGACCCCAAGTAAAGAAGACTAAACAGAGTTTCCGAGGGAACAAAGCGAGATGGCCACAGTTAGACACAGTTAAGCCCTGTTCGGACGGCATATAAATTACCTGAGGACCCTGGTAATATTTGTTTACCCTAGGACCCCAGTGATTTTAATGACCGATCCGGACGGTAATAAAAGATCTCCATGCATGTTTGCGTTTTGGGTACAAGATGCCATTTATCCTCACAGAAGAAGAAGCTGTTCCCGGATGTTTTCGTCAGGCCCACAACACAACGCAGCGGTTCTTTCAGAAAAGTTACTTGTCAGACACTCGACACTGGACCCGAGAGGAGACCTTATGTCTCATCTCAGTGTGGGGGGAACCACGCATCCAACGCCTTTTCGAGCAATCCATCCACAACCACAACATTTGGGATGAAATCTACAAGCAGGTCTGTGACAAATCTCCGTCGGTAAAGACGAGATTTGAAACGACGAAGTGCCGTGAAAGGATCGAATACCTCAAAAAAAAAATACAGAGAATGCATCAAGCACAACAGGAGCATGTTTGCGTTTCGGGTACAAGATGCCATTTATCCTCACAGAAGAAGAAGCTGTTCTAACTCCCATATGTCTGATAACTGATGCTAACAACGGGGCTGAGGCTACCTTACTCACAAAACAACAAATAACTGTTTGGCTATCCTAAGTAAACAACACAAAATCCTAGTATACAACACATGTAACTCACTAAAACGTACCCAAGAACACAGCAGAAGGTCTGTCTGCAGACGACTGTCCCAAGAATAGTGAACTGATGTGGAGATCAATGTCTGAAATCCTGTTCTCTTCTGTCATCGTCAGATTCGGAGTTCGGAGTTCCCGTTCGGAGTTCCCATTATGTATAGTCCAATATGAAGGAGTTAATTAATTGCCCACTGTCGATATTTCTGCCTGCTTATGAAATTCTGTTGATAGCATTTGAGAGGTTCAGCCTCCATCTTGTAAACTTGTAAACAAACGCAGGTGGCTACTTAAATACGGCTGGAGTGGGTGTGGCTACACACACTCTCACACTAAAACGAATAATACCCCCCACCCGACTTTGCTAACTAAATGTAGGTATTTAGTGAATGTAAAACTGTTGGATATGATATCGAGTGGGTTCTTCATCGCTTCGTTTGTCTAAACAAAAATGTACATTACACCAACACACAACACAAGAAACATAATAACACAGACCAACCCAGCACCAGTACCAGCAACCAAAGATATCATACAAACCAAATGTGACAACTGACAATGAAAAGGGCTACCTGTAGGCGAAATCATTTTTCTGTTTTTTACATGTGCTTAAACTACAGATTGTAAGCTTTCAAATGATGCATCATACATTGAAATCGGAAACAAATTGAAGACGACATGAGTATTTGAAAGTTGCTACACCTGAAATCACTAAGCACAGAAAATGCCATTCAAAGATATTGTTTTTTCTCACCTTCACACAGCCAGGTAATGGGCGGTAACAATGTCTGGTTAACCCCACCCCAACCACTCCCCCTCTAGCTGTCAGCTGTCAATATCTGTCAGTGGTAGTCACTGGGTCAGATAGCTATAGCTAACATTATTACCTAGCAAGGTATTACCTAAGCTAATTAGCCAGCTTATCATTATGGAGGCTTTATGGTTGTTGTAACTATTATTCTTTTAATGAAACAAAAAAGTCTTGAATCAGAATCAGAATTTATTTTACAGTACACAATAATACAAATCTTTGGCTGTGGTTCTTCAACATTAGCTTTGCAGCAAGGTACATAATCACAACAATACCATCACAATAATCACAGGTAAATAAGTAAAGTAAGTAATGATAAGTAATAAAGTGATAAGTGATGGTAGTCGCACTACAGCAGAATTAAAGTGCAATCAATAGTGTAACATGCTGTGCAAACACAAGTAAATAAGTAATGATAAGTAATAAAGTGTAACATAAAGTGTCACATGTAAGTAATAAAGTGTAAACAGTAACATGCTGTGCAAAGTTCAACAAGATGAAAATGAAAGTGTTCAGGTATTTCTCAAGTAGTCAGGTAGTGTGCAATTCCTGCATTCCTCCAGTGTGTTTCTCCTGCCGCTACAAACGGACAGTCTTGTTCCGAGGTGCCTTTTTCTGAGGTGCCTTGTTCTGAGGCGCTGTGGAGTCTGGTGGGCACGGGCATGTGGTGTCTTTTGCCTCATCATAACGGAATTCTCTGCTCTTGTCAAAGAGATACTTCTGTCTGTCCACGTCAAGTCCGGGTGGGGCTTGCACAGGAAGATCACCTCTGGGGGGCTTGACATCAATGTATTTCAGTAGCTGAAACTCGACTGGTTGTGCGTCGTTGTATTCCCTGGCAATAACCACGCCAGGTCTCTGAGCATCAAAGCTGCAACAGACAGAAGACAATACATTAAATTAAATATAATATAAATTAAATATAATATAATAATAAATGAAATAATATTACCGCCATACCATGTTCATAAAATGAAATAGGTAATACATGACAATGAATTACCTGAAGTGTTGGTAACTCTTAATGTGTGGGAGCTTTCGGAAGTAGCCACCAAGATGCTTTTGCCAGTCGGAGCATTGAACAAGCACGGTGCCATTCTCCAGGCCTACAAGCTGGGGGATGTTGACGTGTTTCACCGGAGAGCTGTCCGTCACGACTCTAGCAATGTCATCCAAAGTGTCCACTCTGGTCTTCCTGAAGCACTGCTTGACAAGGCCAAAGCACCAGTCGGGGCCAAACTTGGTGTGGCCTGCAATCAGGAAGTGGAGGGCCAGTGTCTTGTGAAGGCCATGCATGGTCCGCCACGCACAGTACCACAGCATGAAGCTGTTCTTGTTTTGGCCACTGCAGTTGTCACAGTTCAGGTCCACGTATCTTTCTCCAACTCCATAGTTCTCGAAGAAATGATGCAGGTAATTGATGACTGCGTTGCTGCCCTTACTCGATGCCATCCCTTCATCGATGAGGTAGTTCACCTGCTTAGGCATCCCTTCGCAGGAGACACCAAAGATGCCGCACTTGCGTGGAGTCAGAAAGTACTTGGGCCCTGGTTGATGAGGGTCAGAGGGGTAGTGGACCTAAGAAGGAGAGACAAAAGAGGAAGAGAAGAAAAAGATTAGATGCAGTGAAAACCAACATCACAGAGTTGTGTTTGTGTAAACCAAATACAATCAACCAAATCAACAGTCATAGGATGAACTAATTCTCACCTGTTGTGCAAAGTCAAAACTGTAGTGCATCGTGATTTCTCGGCTTGCTGGTGTGGAGGGGCCAAGAGAGAGCTGCAAGTCCTTGCAGACCTCCGCACAGGCAGTATTCATGCGCTGGTACAGAGAACGCTCCTTTGCAACACGGTCTAGGTGCTGCTCCTGCTTCTTCAGCTTGGCTGATTTCACCACATCCGGCAGATTGGCACTTCGGAACACTTGGTAGTTGTTCCGCTGGCACTCCCAGCACAGATCTGTCCGGGGTTTCGTGCTTGTTATGTCAGGGAGCAAGTCCTTCCACAGCTTTCGGAAGCTGTCCACACTAACAACACGTTGCTCTGCAAAGAAAGAAATTATGTTATGAGTATGACAGCTGTACATATTTACCCACACAACATACAGTTTCTCAGTACAAAAAACATTTAACATGTCTGTAACTTATTACAATTCTACTGAACACGAGTTTAACACATAATGTTTACATACCACATTTTTGCAGAGCATCACTGTAGAGACGGTAGACTGTGGCTTTGCAGACATTAGATGGGAGTAGCTTTGCACTGTAGTTTCTATGCCCAGGATGACGGCCCGGTAGAACAATGGCGTGATCTTCGGCGTAGTTTCGGATGAACTTTACGACTCTTTTGCAGTCCTTTGTCTGGAGAAAGTTTTTGTTTGTTCGTGGACACTTCTTCCTCTCGCGTGGTAGTGCCCCATTTTCCTTGTAGGATTGGGAAATGGAATTGAGGAGCGTCTTGCTGATCCTAAACAGAAAAAAATCAAACAGTTAGTTAGCTAGATGTATCAACACAACAGAAGAACAGCATACGTACAGAAAATGCTAGCTAGCTAATGCGGCTAGCCCAACCCAACCGGGAACAATAGAAACTCACTGTACACAGTATCGACGATACAGAACATAGCTAATGCTAGCTAGCGAATGCTAACACGGCTAACCCAATACAAATAAACAGTTTTAAAGCACAAACTCACCAGAGTACAAAGCGGAATGTGTTGCGGCATACGGTGATCCCTTGAAATCCGTATGTGGTCCTAGTAAATGTTCGTTTCCTCGGGACCCGCTTTAAACCTTCAGTCATTCCTGAACGATTCATTGTGTTCAACAACGTTCCAATTACAAGCATGTCTCGGTTTCCTTTTGATAACGACGCACAATCTAACTGAGTATCACAAATGAATTCTGGAGACAATCTTGTACTGCAAGATATTTTGGGTTGAGAGGTATCTTTCCGTCTCCGCTGGCAATTGCAATCAAATCGTCTTATGAAGTCCAATTCTGTCTCTAGCTGGTTATTCTCAACGTCATCAGACCAATCGTTGTTGGGATCAGTGTCTGGATCAGTGTCCTCGTTTTCGCTGTCTTCCGACTCTGAAGCTGAGCTATGTCCATGCATGAAATCATCGATGTACGAAGTCATAAATTCTCCATTGTCGATCTTCAAACCAGCAGCAGAAATTCTGTTGATCGCGTCAGCAAGCGCTTGTGAGTCCATTGTTAGAAAAAAAATGTAAACACAGAAACGAAAACACTCCTTTTATCCCACCCCTTCGATCAGCTATTCGCTACCTCAGTCGAGCTCAACAGCCAATCATACCAAAATGGAAGCGAAATGGGATTTTAGCCCACCCCCTGAAGCGGGTCGCAAAAAGCAACAAGAAACGAGCTCATTGTGTTATAGATTACACTTATTTAATGAACGTTAAACTGTTCGGAAAAATAACGAGTGGGTACTTCACATCTTCGAGTTGAATGTTAGCTAAAAAAAACGAAAATCTGAGTTTTAGGTCAGAAATATTTTTAAGACCGATTTCACGTATTTCTGTTTTCCGAGAGGTGTCCGAAAAAACCTGAGTTAGACACAAATATAAAATAATCAACAATAAAAAAGAATCCTAAAAATAACAATACAAATTAATCTAAACAGAGTACATCACACACATTTCAACACAAAAACTTCCAACGACCGACGTCTTCTTGGTTCTTGAATCTTCAGGGTCAGAGGTTACTAGCACTTGAACCCAGTTGGAGAACAACCTTTACCGCTGTCTCAGAATGATAACCTTTCCATAGTCAGGAGCTTTTCCTTCGTTGCGCTAGGAACAGAACTTCTCTCCCAGCTTCGCATAACCATCACATCACTTCTCAACTGACATCAATCACATGGTATAGAAATAAACAAACAGTACACAAATAATCACATTCAGTTATCATAACACATAATTCCCCAACAGTAAGAACAGGACAAAGGGAAAGCATGAATGCATAGATCTTTACCTCAGATGAGGACTAACCTTCTGAAAAGTTCATCAACGTGGACTGAGTGACTGATTTTCCAAAAACAGTCAATGAGGCCCTGTCTCCTAAGAAAGTCAAAAATCATGTCTGCTATAATAGGTGCTCCTATCTTAGCAAAATAAATGTCCCATGCCCCTAAGACCGTTTCCAGCCATGCAATCATCTGCTGTCCATTCCCGTCGTTCCCTTTGATCTGCTGCTTCAGTACTCTATGCGTAGTCTTTAATCTCTTCCTAACTGGTCGTCGTCTGTCAGTGTCATTCAGGTTCAGGCAGTCGTCTGGTCCCCTTCCATGCTGATCAAGGTCTGGGGAGTCGCCCTCAGCATCATCTGAAGCATGATGCAGGCACTCACCAGCATCCTCAGTTGCACAGGTGTCCAAGCTTTGGACACTCCCAGGCTGGACCTCCAGACTGTCTACACTCTCTGCTTCGGTGGTTTCTGGTTCATTGGCATCTGGACAGCTTTCCACTGTCACCTTGGTTTCAGGTATTGCAGGTAATGTCACTGGCTGTAACTCTGGCATTGCCACTGGCAATTCCACTGGCATTGCCACTGGCTCTGGCAACACCTCAGCATCTCTCATCACCTCCTTCTCAGGTTCTCTGGGAACCCCAGCACCTGTTGGCACAACATCCTGCCTGCTCTGTACATCCACCCCCCTGTCCACCACCCGTGGCCCAATTGGGGTAGGGATATGCCCAGACACCACTGGTGTACCCACTCTGATGTTGTTTCTCCAACAGACCCCACATCGACCTAAAGCATGGTCAATATGTTCCATCAAATATGGATTCCAAAACCCATATTCCTTGGTGATCTTGCGTCTTACCTCCCCCCTAGCTACATGTGCTATCCCATGAGCTTCCCGTATTAACATGCCTAATCAATCTGAGGGTGCTACAACCAACCCCTCATGATTCCTCCATAGACCTGTGTCATCCTGACTTGCCCCCCTTGCTAGCCAAACGTTCTTGTCTAACGTAGTTGCCCCACCCTGTAACATCAATAAAGTGTGACCATGCCCTGCAATTGTACTTCATGTGTGACCAGAAGAACTTTACCTGCTTTGTCTGCTCCTGTGATAGCTTTGGCTGCATCATCTGCAGCCCTGTTACCCTGTGTGACATGTGATGAGTCAGACAGATGTCTGTACTGTTCTTTGCCCACAGGTCTGCTGGCACATTCTGCATCATTTCCTCTCTGAGGTCTCTTTCCGCTTGTACAGGAAGGATTGGCTTGTTCATTAGCTTCACAGTGTGGGGATGTCCCATTCCTTGAGCAGAGATCATCAGTTTTGTAAACTGTCCATCACTGCTCCTCCAGATATTAGGGTTTTCTTTTGATGTTACAAATCTGGCCTTTTCTGAGTCTGCCATCATTGCCCCTAAATGCTTCTGTTTATAATGTTCAGATATCATAAGTGTCACATGTGGGATGCTACCCTCAACCTTATGCTCCTGATCTAGATAAGTGTCACTGTTTATCTTCATAGCCACCCCCTGAGGGCCTAGGATTATACAACTTGTGCTAAGCTGTACCTGTTTTGGCTGATGCTTCAGCCACTCATCTGGGTTTGCGTCTGCAGCATTTCTAAAATACTGGAGTGTACAATGCAATGGATCAGTAGGCCGTCTGGCCCCTGACATGTTTGCCAGGATATAATTGTCCCACATCCTTGCTGGTTCCATTAGGTCTGGGCTAAGCCCTCCCACCCAATACACCATGGATGCGTTGTTGTCCATCATGACAGACAGCTGTCTGTATTCTGATGGCGCCGTCAGATGTGCATTTCACTGTACAGTTCAATTGGCATAGAGCATCTCTCCCTAGCAGCCCTATTGGTGTGTGTTCTGCAGTGTTGGGCACGTTACTTTTAAAAAGTAATTAGTTATAGTTACTAGTTACTTATCCCAAAAAGTAACTGAGTTAGTAACTGAATTACTTCATTATAAAAGTAACTAGTTACTTGGGAAAGTAACTATTGCATTACTTTTTACCACGGTGCAGCGGGCTAAGTTAAGGTCAGTCAGCCAAATGTGACAAGGAAAAGCTTACCCACTGCCATAGAAGATAAAGATAGATTTTTTCTGAGCAGGTTTCAGCAGGGAACTTTTCATATTTATTGCACTTCAACAGACCACAACTGGTAGACATACTGTACTTCAAGTATTTTCTTCATTACAAAAGTTAACAGTTAAACAATATGAAGTGCTTTTAAAGTAGTACTGAAATAGTGCCTGTACTTCCACCGTGAAAACGCCACGTTCACCTCAGAACACTCGGGACTCGCCATTGCTGCGTGTATCTCTCTGATAGTTTGAGTGTGTGTGTGATGCTGTGCGCACGTGTGGTTTGTGTGTAGAAACATCCGCACAACACTGAACTATGGTTGGCTTACCATGACATTTTCTCTACCATAGCCAATCATGATCACTTGCGCGGTTGTCTCGCCCCTCCCCTCCCTCCTCACCAACAAACAAACAAAAAACACCTTTGCAGCTGTGACTGAGGTCGGATGACAATGAGAAGCTTCAGTAGTAACGCGCCGCATTGAATTACCGGTAACGGTTGTGTTGTTATTATAGTACATAATATTGGTTCCGCCCTATGTTGTTGTACCCGGACCGGGGACCGGAGTTTGGGCTCGGGAGTGTCTGGAAGACGGATGAGCTACGTGTTTATAAAAGCCAGCTCAGAAACCCTAGCCTGTTTATTAATAGTTAGGAACACTGGAAATACCAAACATAACATGGTGTCAGATAATGGGACTGGCAACGCGGAGTTCATCGACTTATGAAAAAGGAATGTGCTGGATTCCGAAAGCACACATCTGCGCACTGCTAGCAAGAGGAGCGTCATGCGAGCATGTCTAGCGAGAGTGGAAGTGACAGTGATCAAGCTAACGTGAGTGAAAACGTTTCGAACAATCAACAAGGAGACCAAGAAAATCCTGCACCCGTAGTGTTCCCCATCATGGATAAACTCAGTCCTCCCACACACATGCAGTTCAGTGGCAATCTTGCTGATAATTGGAAGAGATTCAAGCAGAGATTTAATATTTACTTGGCCGCGAGCGGGGCGGGGGGAGGAGATGAAAAGCTAAAAGCGTCTATATTTTTGCATGTAATAGGAGAAGATGCATTGGACATTTACAACAGCTTTCAAATAGATGAGGGAAATTTAACATTGACTGAGCTAGTGACAAAGTTCGAGGAGTACTTTGTGCCCAGTAAAAATGTCACTTTTGAGAGATATAAGTTTTTCTCTGCCACTCAGAAGACAGGTGAGAGTTTTGATCAGTACTTAACTGAACTACTTAATTTGAGCAAGTCATGTGAATTCGGAGATTTAAGAAACTCATTAGTCAGAGATCGAATAGTATGTGGGATTCCTGATAATGGGCTTAGAGAAAGATTACTACGTGAACGTGATTTAACGCTAGAGAAAACAGTTCACATGTGCAGAGCTGCAGAAACCACTCGCGCACAAGCAAAGGAGCTGCGCATGGATGAGTCGGCAGCAGTGCATGCCGTGAAAAGAGAGGGACAGCGCCCAAAACAGTTTGGAAAGCAAAAGCCTACAGAGCAAAGTCCCAAGAGTCCAAACAGTAGATGTGGAAGATGTGGAGGCAAGCATATGCCTAGGTCATGCCCTGCTTATGGAAAAGTCTGCCACAAGTGTGGGAAGGATAACCACTTTGCGAGGTATTGCAAAGCTGAGGCTTCAGGGATGAAAGTGGACACAGTGGAAGAAGAGCCAGAGGAGTTCTTGGTTGACTCAGTACAGTCTAGCACAGCAGATGCGGCCAAATGGTTAGTCCCATTAACTGTGAATGAGACCATAATTCCATTCAAGAGACACTGGTGCACAAGTCAACCTTATGTCCATACATGATTACAAGACCCTCACAGAGCAAAATACACCCGGTGAAAGTAAAAGTGACAGGCTATACAGGAGAGACAGTTCCAATTAACACTAGGAAAGCCGTGAGGTGTTAAACAGCACCAGTGAGTACAAAAAAAATTCTACCTTTGCACTCGATCACATTTCAGGACCCTCCTTTCATGACTTTTCCTAGATATGTGCGTTCTACCACCCAGCATTTTTACATTTTCAAAATCGAGTTAGTATAAAGCGTTTTAGCAGTATTTCTGTGTGTGTCTGTGTATTTGTGGCTGCCATCTTTTTCTCCAAGCCTGCAATTCTCTTTTATATCAGCAGAGGTAGCAAGGGGGCACACACTGTGCTCAAATTCAGGCTTCAGTGCTGAATGAGACACAGTGCATAAGACTGATATTTGTGTTTATATATAGGCTACAATAACAATCAAAATAAGATATGTATATGTGCAGACAGTTATGAAAATGATAAACTGTACAGTATGTCTCCCAATCAATGTTCGTTCAGACAATACAACCAAAGGCGTAAAAATACTGATGTTCTCATAATGTAATTATAGATATAGCTAAATTAGACTGTAGACTGCTATGGAGGTATATTGAAACCAATATATAGATTATATATATAGATTATATATACAACCTGATTGGATTAAATAAGATTCTGTTGTGATTGTGTTGACATTGTTGTGATTGCAAAATAAATCTTGGTTATGTAATGTGTAAAGAACATGATGACACGAATGCCTATTATGATGATATGCAAAAGGGACAATCTGTGTCTATGAATCTTGAACAATCACCGGTTGAATATGCTAATATAGGAACAGTGCCTAAAACCCCACTTCAAAAGGTTGTTATTCAAAGGCAGCATCCAAAGCCTACTAACACATTGCACAGTAAAAGAGAACATGATCAAATGTCAACAATGAATAATCAGTCAACAATGGATACTCTTATCAATCAAGACACCATGTCCAATGTAGAGCAAAAACATGACATCGCTGATATCCTTCTTACTCAGCAGAAACTTGCTTTACTTCCTGTGAGGGAAATGAATACATTTGATGGAGACCCAATGAATTTCCTACCCTTTATGCGTGCTTTTGAACATTGTATTGAGGACAAGACAAGTAGCAATCCAGACAGGCTTTATTTCCTGGAACAGTACACCACTGGACAGTCACGAGACTTGGTGCGTAGCTGCATGCATATGCAACCAGACAGAGGCTATGCTGAAGCTAAGAAGCTACTTGAAAAGAACTTTGGAAATGAAATCAAGATAACCAGTGCCTACATGGAAAAAGCCTTGAACTGGCCAAGCATAAAGGCTGAAGATGGAAAGTCACTACAGGCCTATGCACTGTATTTGAGAGGATGCAACAATGCCATGCAAGACTTGCACTATCTGGAAGAGCTTGATAGCCCATCAAACCTCAGGCTTATTGTTTCTAAGTTGCCCTACAAGTATAGGGATAAATGGAGGTCTATTGCCTGCAATATACTTGAGATTAGTCATGGCAGGGCTAAATTCAAAGACCTTGTTGGCTTCATTGAAAAACAAGCCACAATTGTTTTAGATCCTTTGTTTGAAGTCTTTGGTTTTTGAGGTGTTCTTGTCAACCGTAGGGTCTTGTATGTCTCCAAACAAAGGATCTAAAACAATTGTGGCTTGTTTTTTAATGAAGCCAACAAGGTCTTTGAATTTAGCCCTGCCTGTAATGTCAGCCTGTCAGCCCCTAAAACTGCTGTAATATAAGCTTGAGAGCCGTGTTTGAAACCCGCTTGGCTCCCCTTGGGAGGTGTGGGGGATGGAAGCGGCATCCTTTGTTTGGCTGATCTGCGACAATCATCGAGAATAAGATTACCATCCCCCATGCTTCAACCATTACATCAAGTGAATGGAACTGACTTTAGAAACGAGTTATTCTGGTTTATTTCCGAGGACTAGTATGTGTGTATTCCCACAGGAAAGGCCAAGGATTTCCACTTACACATGTGTGAGGAAACGTAACAGCGTTTTGTTACAGAACTGTTCGCAAATGTTCCATTTGTTCATTTGTTTTATTGAGGTGACTCTGCGAAATGACAATAACTAAACAAGTCCTGACAACAAAAATATATTTATAATATTGTATATAATGTTTCTTCTGTATATCACTGTAGACCACAGTCTCACTCACATATACACAACACAACACTGTTGTGTATAATACAGTTTTCTCAGTAGCTTTGGTGCATTTCTCACATCACTATTAACATTTGCACAACAGTTGAATAGATGAAATCTACAGTGGGTTACACATTACTGTATTTAGTGAGGTAAATAAGTACAAGACGCTGAATAGTTATGTTTCACATTTTTACTGCATATGCTCTTTGCAATTCAAATGTATTCACAGCATTGTGCAAAAGAAAAATACAAACTTATTTACAACAAACATAAAACAAACATAAAACCTCAACTATCATCCCAGTCCCGAAGAAAAGCACGGTGAGCTGCCTAAACGACTACCGCCCGGTGGCACTCACACCAATCATCATGAAGTGCTTCGAGAAACTAGTCCGGGCCCACATACTCACACGCCTCCCGCCCAACCTGGATCCATACCAGTTCGCCTACAGAGCCCACAGGTCCACAGAGGACGCCATAGCGACGACTCTCCACGCCACTCTTACCCACCTGGAGAGGGGAAACAGCTACGCGAGACTGCTCTTCGTGGACTTCAGCTCCGCCTTCAACACCATCCTTCCAGACAGGCTAGTGACCAAACTACTAGACCTGGGTCTATCACACTCTATATGTGCGTGGGCCCCCACACCTCCACAGCCCTCAGCCTCAGCACTGGGTCCCCCCAGGGCTGCGTGCTAAGCCCCATCCTCTACAACCTCTACACCCACGACTTCACCCCCGTCCACCCCAGCAACTACATCGTAAAGTTTGCAGACGACACCACCGTGGTGGGATGTATCTCGGGGGGGGACGAGGCGGCGTACAGGGATGAGGTAGAGCAACTGAGCAAGCTGTGCAAGGTTAACAACCTGCTGCTAAACAAGTCAAAGACCCAGGAATTCATCGTAGACTTCAGGAGGAAAAAGTCCGAGATCCAGCCCCTGCTCATCGACGGAGAGAGCGTGGAGAGAGTCTCAACCCTCCGATTCCTGGGACATCACATGCGGGATGACCTGGCCTGGAAGGACAACACAAAAGGCACCATCAAGAGGGCACAACAGCGGCTATACACCCTGAGATGCCTCAGGAAAGAACACAACAAGCAGGAGATACTGGTGGCCTTCTACCACGGCGCAGTGGAGAGCATCCTCACCTACGGCATCTGCAACTGGTTCCACAGCTGCACAACAGCGGAGAGAAACGCGCTACAGAGAGTCGTGAGAACAGCACAGAAGATCACCGGCGCCCCCCTCCCCTCTCTGGAGGAGCTGTACAACACACGCTGTCTCAGGAGGGCCTCCAAGATCTCCAGGGACCCGACCCACCCTGGGCACGTACACTTTGTCAGGCTGCCCTCGAACAGGAGGTACAGGACCCCGGCCGCTAAGACAAACAGACTGAAGGACTGCTTCTACCACAGGGCCGTCAAGGCCCTGAACACAGAAAAGGCCTAAGTTCTGGGCCCAGGACAGTCCGGACGGATTGTATGGCAGCTAGTGCTGAGGCACAAACATGTACATTTTCAAGCCTGCAAACTGTAACACTTTAAAATAACGTGAAAAAATACTTTTTTGCAATATGACAACCCTAGTTGACTATCTGTGCAGTATAGTACAGTGGATTGTGTACATAGCCTTTATTGGTGTAAACCAGCTCCTTACCTTCTTGTGATTTTATGCTTTTATGCTTTTTCAAAAAAATAAATAAAAAAATCCCTTTCCTAACACCAGGGGAGCCACCCCTCCTAAATTTCGTTGTTTGGTACCTGTACTGTAGCAATGACAAATAAAGTCCATTCCATTCCAAACACCCTTTGGGTAGTGCTGTGCACAACTGTAAACAATATTGCAGTACTTATTGGACATACAACATACACAGTACTGTAAATTATTCATTCGCATCCAGACGTTCCTGTCTGTCTGGCCACATATTTTCATCAACATCACAGCGAATATCATCCCTGGCAATGCAGCGAGGAAAGTATCTCCTTGAGTGGCGAATCCACCCTCTGCAGGACTGTGCTGTGATGTCATCACATGCTGCATCCATGGCTGCTAGCAAGGCCATTTGGGTATGTGGATGCCGGTCATATACCTTCCACCTCCAGGCAGAGAAAAACTCCTCTATTGGATTCAGGAATGGGGAGTAGGGAGGGAGATATTCCACCAGCATCCTTTCATGTGCTGCAAACCACTGTCTGACCAGATCTGAGTGGTGAAAACTCACATTATCCCATACAACAACAAACTTGTTCAGATGGTCTCCATTTAGATCCCTCGCATTCTCAGGGATTATGTCCCTGTAAAGAGTGTCTAAAAAAGTCAGCAGATGTTGTGTGTTGTATGGACCAAGACAGGGTATATGGGTGAGGACGCCGTTTTCTGAGACGGCTGCACACATTGTAATATTCCCTCCTCGTTGGCCTGGGACATCAGTGGCTCTCTGTCCAATGCGAGTTCTGCCACGCCTTCTACCTTTTGCCAGATTGAAACTCACCTCATCAAGATATATGAATGTGTGCAGCGGTTCCCTGGCGTCCAGCTCCAGTACATGCTTTATCCCAGAATAGAGAGAGAGAGAGAGAGAAACTATAACAACTTTTCCTGTGTAACATAATGCATTTTGGACAACATATTGTACAGTATGAACTGTCATGTAACCAGTTTACAGCACTGAACATTAGAGTATGCATAGAACACATAAATGTTTTACCTGTACATACTGGTGACGGATCTCCTTCACTCTGTCACTGTTCCGTTCAAATGGCACATTATACAGTTGTTTCATGCGCATTTCATTTCTCCTAAGCACTCTGTCAATTGTAGAGATTGAAACGGATTCAATATTGCCATCAACAAAGATATTGTCATCCTCTATAACAGCGCTCTGGATCTCTCTCAACCTTATGGCATTGTTTGCAATCACCATTGCACAAATGGCTTCCTCTTGTTGCGGAGTAAAAATGGGCCCTCTTCCACCTCTGTGAGGTTGTCTTGCAATCCTATGTGGTGCAGAGTAAAATTAGAGTAATGTACAGTAAACATGAGATATACAGCTTTAACCCATATTACTGTAGTGTACAATAACAGTGCTTCCCACTTGTAAAATGCTGCAGTACAGTACCATACTGTAAATATGGCAAATATTTACTGTAACACTACTTTACACTACAATACAGTAAATCTGTGCTGCAGTAAATCTAAATGTAAAATGTAAAAAGTGACGACAAGTTCTTGTCCCACTGTAAGCTTCATGTATGACACAATGACAGTAGTGCAGTGCAGATAGTTTAGTGCTGAATTACTGTCCAATATACACACCTGTTCTCCCGACGAATTTTATGAATGAAAGTGAAACCGCAGGGTGCGTTCGTAAATTTGCTATGAGAGCGCCGGAGCGCACACCGGGTTCAACGTCATAAAGGGACCAGGTAATTTGATTGGACAAGAGGCATTCCATGGGTGCTGACCAGATTTCCAGGGCGAATTTACGAACGCATGCTAGCGAACTCGACGACGAAAATATATACGGGTTATTTTGATAAACTGGACACATTTTGGGAATACTGTATATGTGTGGTGGCCTGGTAAAACCCGTTGGATGTCGCTGGCGTTCGTTCGTGGCAAAGAACAAATAGATAGATAGATAGATAGATAGATAGACTTTATTTGTCATTGCTACAGTACAGGTACCAAACAACGAAATTTAGGAAGGGAGGCTCCCCTGGTGTTTAGGAAAGGAAAAAGAAACACATTTTAGAAAAAGCATAGATGCATAAAATCACAAGAAGGTAAGGAGCTGGTTTACATCAATAGAGGCTATGTACACAATCCACTGTACTATACTGCACAGATAGTCAACTAGGGTTGTCATATTTCACAAGAAAGTATTTTTTCACATTATTTTAAAGTGTCACAGTTTGCAGGCTTGAAAATGTACATGTTTGTGCCTCAGCACTAGCTGCCATACAATCCGTCCGGACTGTCCTGGGCCCAGAACTTAGGCCTTTTCTGTGTTCAGGGCCTTGACGGCCCTGTGGTAGAAGCTGTCCTTCAGTCTGTTTGTCTTAGCGGCCGGGGTCCTGTACCTCCTGTTCGAGGGCAGCTTGACAAAGTGTTCGTGCCCAGGGTGGGTCGGGTCCTTGGAGATCTTGGAGGCCCTCCTGAGACAGCGTGTTTTGTACAGCTCCTCCAGAGAGGGGAGGGTGGCGCCGGTGTGTGCTGTTCTCACGACTCTGTAGCTCGCTTCTCTCCGCTGCCGTGCAGCTGTGGAACCAGTTGGAGATGCCGAAGGTGAGGATGCTCTCCACTGCGCCGTGGTAGAAGGCCACCAGCATCTCCTTCTTGCTGTGTTGTTTCTTGAGGCATCTCAGGGTGTATAGCCGCTGTTGTGCCCTCTTGATGGTGCCTTTAGTGTTGTCCTTCCAGGCCAGGTCATCACGCATGTTGTGTCCCAGGAATCGGAGGTTTGAGACTATCTCCACGCTCTCTCCGTCGATGAGCAGGGGCAGGATCTCGGACTTTTTCCTCCTGAAGTCTACGATGAATTCCTGGGTCTTTGACTTGTTTAGCAGCAGGTTGTTAACCTTGCACAGCTTGCTCAATTGCAACCTCAAAATTTGAGCAACCTCAAATATAGATGGAAATCGCGATTTTGGCGATTTTGATATTATGTGGTATTCTAGTACTTTGAACTCCATACTACATTATGGTGAATAAACATTTTAAGAAAACAAAAGAGAAAGTACTTATTTGTATGTTTTTGTGGCGGGTAGTTTGCTAGCGAAACAACATCACGTTGAACGTGTCTCATTCTCAGTTAAGCAACGCACGCACACATGAGCGAAAGGAGAGACGATACTTCCACCTGTGTTATTGCCAGTTTACTGATGCTCACAATAAGCATAAAGTAATAACATCTTAACTAGAAGACACACAAATGGATCTGTCCCTCGCATACCGACGAGGCAAGCAGACTACCACCGCATCACAAGCAGACTAACGAGACCGGCCGATCTGCATAGGCTCCTCCCCCGACCCGGAGGAGAAAGGGGAGGATTTCTCCCCTTTCACTTTTTTTGACATGCTACATTAAAATGCTCATAACTTTTTAAAATAAAGGGCTATCTCAGTCATTCAACCAGTTATGAATAGCTGAGAACTTCTAATTTATGGAAATATAAAAAAATGAAAATGTCAAAATGCCACCATGTGAAGGGTTTTCCCAGGCCACCACACATATATTGGTACTTTCTCACCTGAAAACATATTAAAACTTCATAAAATGACATGTTAACACTTGTAAAGGCAAAATGACAGCTTTTTTTTTTTGAAAAAAAATGGAGGATTCAAATCGCCTTCTGCTCGCCGGTGCGAAATGCATTCTGGGAAAAAGGCGTCGGAGCCTGGCAGACGGCCTTGTGTGACATCGCCCTCCAGCGATCTTTGTGCGTCAGTACACTCTTCTCTATGTTAAACTATCATAGTGCTGAAGCACACCTCATCGCGATGGAATAAGGTCGCGATCCGTGGCGGTCCTAGTGTTAAAGGTTGTTGTATAGTGACTCTAAAGCACAAGGGACAGCAGTTAAAGACACAGGTGCTCATAGTAGAGAAGAGCGTACAGCCAATCCTAGGTCTGAGTACCTGTGAAAAGCTTGACTTAGTGAGAAGGGTGTTTGTAGTGAATTCCCAGACTAGCACAGACCACAACGCAATTATGCAGGAGAACAACGATGTCTTTCAGGGACTAGGATGCTTGCCTGGTGAGCACAAGATATGTGTGGATGACACAGTGACTCCTGTAGTTCATGCATGCAGAAAGATTCCATTTGCACTGAGAGACAAACTCAAAGAAGAGCTAGCACGCATGGAGAAGATGGGCGTCATAAAGAAAATAGACGAGCCAACAGATTGGGTGAGCTCACTAGTGGTTGTGCAGAAGCCAAGTGGAGCTCTACGCATAATTATGTCTTGATCCACGGGATCTAAACAGGGCTATAAAGCGTGAGCATTTCAAGCTACCAACAAGAGAAGAGATCATGTCACAGTTTGCTGGTGCTAAATGGTTTAGCAAGCTGGATGCGTCAACAGGCTTCTGGCAGATGAAGCTTGATGAGGCAAGCTCAAAACTATGCACGTTCAACACACCAGAAGGACGGTTTCGCTTTCTGCGTTTACCTTACGGTATTCTGTCTGCGCCAGAAGTTTACCATAAAACAATCCATATGATCTATGAGCACATAGAGGGAGTGGAGACCATGATGGATGACATCATCGTGTGGGGATCCACAAGAGAAGAACATGATGCACGGCTGAGGGAAGTACTGGATCTGACACGCAAGTCCAATCTGAAATTAAACCAGAACAAGTGTGAGTTTGCAGTGAAAAGCCTTACCTTTGTGGGAGATGTGATTTCAGAGCAAGGTGTCAAGCCAGATCCAAGGAAGACGTCAGCCATAATGAACATGGAACGTCCACAGAACAAAGAAGAGGTGAGGAGATTTCTGGGAATGGTCACATATTTGGCTAAATGTATCCCCCAGTTGTCTGCCCAGTCAGCACCACTCAGATGGCTTCTAGAGCAGAAGAAAGAGTGGGAATGGTCCCATGAGCAGGAAGAGTGCTTCCATAAGCTGAAGGAGATCTTAACCAAGGAGCCAGTGCTCAAGTTTTATGACCCAGAACGGAGCACTAGGATCTCGGCAGATGCTTCTCAGTACGGCCTAGGGGCAGTACTGCTACAGATGTATGACAACAGCTGGCAGCCCGTAGCCTACGCGTCTCGTGCATTGACAAGGGCTGAAGTTAGATACGCACAAATAGAGAAGGAACTTTTAGCCAGCACATATGCATGTGAACGTTTCCATCAGTACATATATGGAAAGGCTTTTGAAGTGGAAACAGACCACAAGCCCTAGTATCAATAATGTCCAAGCCCCTCAATGATTGTCCTCTGAGGATTCAGCGACTGTCAATCAGACTGCAGAAATATGACGTGAGAATGGTCTATACACCAGGAAAATTCATGTTTGCTGCTGACACGCTCTCACGCGCAGTCAACAAGATGGAAAGTCCAAATGAACAGAAAAGCGTCGAAATAGAAGCCTATGTTGACATGATTGTCACATCACTTCCTGTGTCTGCGGAGCGGACAGAGAAGATCAGGAAAGCAACTGAACTAGACGAGACACTGAAAGAGCTCAAGAAGACCATACTGAAAGGGTGGCCTGTGCAAAAGCGTGATTGCCCAAGTCAGATCCAAGATTACTGGGCATGCAGATCATAGCTCTCAGTTGCTAAGGACATTGTCTTCAAAGGAAGCAGGTTTGTCATCCCGTCATCCATGCGCAAGGAAATGCTGCAGAAAGTGCATGAGGGACATTTGGGTGAGGAAAAATGTAAACGTAGAACGCGTGAAGTAATGTACTGGCCAAGGCTCAACCAAGACATCAGCCACATCACAGCTGCATGTGAAATATGTCTCACCTACAGGTCCAAACAACAAGCAGAGCCGCTCATGCCCCACCCTGTACCTGATCGCCCGTACCAGAAGGTCGGAGTGGATTTGTTTGACTGTAACGGTAAAAGCAACATTGTAGTCACAGATTACTTCTCCAACTACCCGGAAGTTGCAACACTGCAGTCAACATCCAGCAGAACAGTCATAGCCTACCTTAAAACAGTCTTTGCGAGACATGGAGTTCCCTGTGAGGTGTTTTCAGATAACGGGCCACAGTTTTCCAGCAGCGAGTTTGCTGGTTTTGCAGAGGACTGGGGTTTTCACCATGCCACCTCATGCCCTAACTACCCGAGATCCAATGGGCTCGCAGAGAGTTCAGTCAAGGTTGTCAAGGCTCTCATGAAGAAGGCTCAAGATGGACAGGAGGAGTTCCAGAGGAGTCTGATGGTATACAGGAGTGCCCCTTTGGAAAATGGTTTGTCCCCAGCCCAGATGCTGATGGGAAGGCACTTACGCACTAACCTTCCTATCCATGAGAACCTGTTGACACCTGTAGGAGCGCACACAATTAGGACAAGGAAACAAGAACAAAAAGAGAAACACAAGTTGCAACATGACAAGAAGGCAAAACACTTACCAAGCCTCAAGCCAGGCGATACAATCCGTATCCTGGATCACACAAAAGGCACATGGAGGCAAGGAGGATGCGTGCAAAGAGAAGTTGCACCACGCTCATACCTGATCCAGACAGACCATGGTGCAGCTCTGAGACGAAATCGTGTGGATCTAAGACCACAGGTAACGGTCCCAGAGACAGATTCTCAACAACAAAGCACTGCAGAAGTGTTAGATGCTCCCAGGAGTGAGCAGTTTGGTCAGAGTTCTCCGGACCGCAGTGACTCCCTCATGCCAAAGGGGGGCAGCACACCCTCTGAGACCTGTTGCAGGCCTAAAAGGACTGTTAAACCTCCTGAGAGACTTATTGCACAGTGCTAAAAACCATGTGGACTGTGGGCAGGAGACAGAGTAAAGAAAAGAGGACACTTATTGTTGAGAGTTAAATGTAAATGAAAATGTTTGTGAAAAAAAGAAAAAAAAGAAAATGGGTTGTAAAGAGATATGTGATACATATGCTTATTATTTGAATGCATAGGTTCATGTTTGAAATGCAGGTTTATTATTGGAATGCACAGATTTAAGAACAGTCAGAAACTAATGTTTTGTTATATGACTACAAGAAAAGAACAAGTTGTTTTGTTTTGAAAGAAGGGAAGATGTGTTGTTATTATAGTACATAATATTGGTTCCGCCCTATGTTGTTGTACCCGGACCGGGGACCGGAGTTTGGGCTCGGGAGTGTCTGGAAGACGGATGAGCTACGTGTTAATAAAAGCCAGCTCAGAAACCCTAGCCTGTTTATTAATAGTTAGGAACACTGGAAATAACAAACATAACAACGGTAACGGCGTTGTAACGATGGAAATAGTAATCAATTAGATTACCCGTTACTGAAAAAAATAACGCCGTTTATTTTAACGCCGTTATTCACATCACTGGTGTTCTGACACAAGTATTGACAGAGTTGCTCTCTGTCCCTTGTACTCTAAGTTTACAAGCTCAGTAGTAGGAATCAGCTGTTTAATTCCCTCAAATCCGATTGTCTTCACATATTTTCCAACATAGGAAGGTGCGTGGCGTCTTCAGGCTTCTTTGTCACCACCAGCTGGCACCTCCCACTCGGATCTTCCGGGCACCCCTATAGCCCAGCTGCTGGGCCTCCGTAGAGGTTCACCACTCCTGGAGCAGGTGTAGCAGGAGGCCAATATCCTCCTCCTTGGCTCCCCCCTGCGCCCCCCTGGGGCCTGTTGTAGCAGGTACGGGCTAGATGTCCATACTGGCCGCATTGGAAGCATGGCCCTAGAGTCTTCCTCACTGCTGCTGTCCACCCCACTGGTGGTGGTCCTTGGCCAGGCTGTGTGTATGGCTGGTATGGAACCGCTTGCACCCCTGGTGGCCCCTGTGGGTATGGCTTGTAAGTAGCAGGATACCCCCCTTGTGGCCCCTGTGGATATGACTGAGGAGGGACAGTCTGCACTCCAGGTGGCTGTTGCTGAGGCTGAGATGGGACCTGTAGAGCTAAAGCCTGCACTCTCTCTCTGTTTCTCTTGCCTTCAGTCAATTGCACTTGAGTCAATCTTCTGAGTGAGTCTTCGTCTTGTGTCTTCTGTATTTGAATTTTCTTTCTATGTTGCTCTACTTGATGTGCTACGTTGTCTATATAAACAGCCTTGTTCATGTGTCGTAGCCCCACCACTTCTGCTAGCTTATCCTTGACTGGGGTAGGAAGACCTTCTTGTATTTTTTCCCTGATCATGGCTTTTTCTAACGGGTTATCTTCAGCGTCCTTCCCTGTTACACTTCTCCATTGAGTGTGCACACGGGCAACAAATCCCCTGGGATTTTCATCTCCCCCCAGTGGCTTCACAATGATATTGTCTGGGTGGACGTGAGTAGGGTAAGTTTCCCTGATTGCCTTCCACAGCCTGCGTCTGTTTGCTGCGAAGAGCTCTGGGTCATAGACTGATGTATTGATATATTTATGAAGTCCTGCCTTCATCAATATCTCCTGCATGGTATCCAACCCTGCAATTGAAGCTAAGAGTCTTTTCAGGTCTCCCATTGCTGCTTGCGTTCCTGTCATCCAAGGGTGGCCACCATCCTCCAGAACAGGGAGCTTTTCTATCACTTCAGACAGATCTGTATGATTCCAAGGACGATATTCTATCTTGTTACCTCGAATCAGCACTGGACAGTTCTTGAATGTATTTGATGACATTTGATGACAATCTTCCTCCCTTTCTCGTTGCTCCTTCTGTCGTCTGTGGTGTCTTTCTTCCTCTATTTCCTTTTTCTCTTGGCGTCTTCTCCCACCTTTCTTTTCGGCTGTGGCTATCATCTTCCTGACCTGGGCGTTGTAGCCTCCATCTGCATTGCCGTCATCACTTGAGTCTTCGCTGCCATCTTCGCTGCCATCTGTCTTGTCATCTTTCCTGTCCTCCTCTTTTCCCCTTGGTTCCTTTTTCTTCTTCTGGGAATTGTCCTCCAGTGCCTTTGCATATGGAGGGGGACTGGAGACAGGACACATTTGTGTGAATGGAATGTTCAATTTCTGTTCCAGTGTTTTGGCCAATGTATCTTTCTTTTCCGTTCCCATATGTTCTGTTTTCTCATTCCAAGCTGATGCTATTTTCTGCCCTTCCACCTTAAATAGATCTAAAATGGCTAATTCTAACTTGCGTTTTTCTGATCTATTCTTTCCTTTCTGATGTGCTTTAACAAGTACCTCTAATGTTGCAATAACTTGTAAGCCGAAGGTGCCTTCCTTCGGCCAAGGTTGTTCAATGTCTGCCCAACGAATATTCCATTTGGTTGATATTCTGCTAATTACCTTAACAAGAGGATTCATTTTTTCTACTATAGCCATGGGGGATAGTGTAGCCAATATACTACTATCTTCATTAACAGTCTTTAACATATTACTTGAATCTGTCCCCATTTAAAGTTGATTGATTTCTAAATGCTCAATATGCTGAAAATATACTATAAATTGGATAAGGTGAATGAATGAATGAATGAATGAATGGTCTTTATTGTCATTGCTACAGTACAGGTACCAAACAACAACATTTAGGAGGGGTGGCTCCCCTGGTGTTAGGAAAGAAAAAAAAACACTTAAAAAAAAAAATCACAAGAAGGGAAGGAGCTGGTTTACATAAATAAAGGCTATGTACACTATCCACTATACTATACTGTACAGATAGACGACTAGGGTTGTCATATTGCACAATAGTGTTATTGCACATTTATTTAAAGTGTCGCAGTTTGCAGGCTTGAAATGTACATATTTGTGCCTCAGCACTACACCTTTTTTTCAGTCCAGCAGCTGCCATCAGTCCGTCCAGACTGTCCAGGGCCCAGAACCTAGGTCTTTGCTGTGTTCAAAGGTGTACTTTTTCTTACAACGCACCTTCTTTATTGCCTTGTTTGCTATATAAATGCTAGTCTAATTTAACTGTATCAACTGTCCACAGAGAATCACTACAACCTAGAACAACGGATTTGCCTCTTATGTATTTCAATGTTTCTGTATTTGTGTAGAATTAACTTAAATGTAATCTATGTGTGTGTTTAACTTAAATGTTTTTTCTAATTGTTTATGAATATGTGTCACTTAATTACTCATTCAATACTAATTACAGTTCTGGTCAATGTAATTATTAAACTACAAAGGCTGGTCAACACAATTATTAAATCACAAAGGCTGGTCACTCCCCAAGTATTCACTGATTTACAAAAACCCTTTTACTGCTCAACTATCAATATGAACTATTCTGCTATTCCTTAATCAAAAGCTGTGGAAATGACCTAAATGACCTATGAACTAAAATAAAATATGTAAATTACAAATATTAATTACAACCTGTAGAATAAATCAACGGTTAAGTGAAAGGAATGAATGATTAGTTAGAATTATTCATTATACAATCATATACATTGATTTAATACCTGTAGAGTCAATTTAGCTGTTATATTAAACAAAATAATGATTATTCAGAATTGTTTTCATTAGACAGTCACAGACATTGATCAAACCTGTGGAATCAATCAATTGTTTTGTGAAACAGACAATGAATGATCTGAATTATTATTTTAACCAATTAGTAATTAAACAAGTAATGCAATATTCAACAGTCATTTACAAACATCAGTCCATGAATGCAAAGGATTATTTTCATCAACATTCTGCAAGCAAGCACACAGTTTGCAAACAAGCACAGAGAGGCGTTTTATGGGGGTGTGATAAAAGTCCTGCTGTGAGCTGCTCCGGGAGCTCTGCTTAGGCTCATTCACAAATTGCCTCTATCTATTCCTTTGAATCTATCAAAAGCTGACAATCTGTCTTTTACTTTTAACAAACAATGCTTACATTTTCGTGATTCAGCGATCACAACTTTAGCACAGGGAGGCATTGAAGCAGGGTTCGAGTTATAAGCTGATCTCTGTGGGGGTCTCCAAAATAACAGTGTGAAATGTTCTCATGCACGCGCGAATCATGCCCACACAGCGATGGGACTTACAAGTTTTAATTAGCTATAGGCAGTAGCGGATTAAGGTGGTCAGTGGCCCTAGGCTACTCCTTTGTGTGAGGACCCCCCGCCCCCATACACAAGCCTCCCCCCTCCCCAAAATATACAACTCACGAGCACCCTGCACACACACCACTCATAATGCTTTACCATAAAACACTTAAACACTTTAATAACACAATAACACAACAGTGTTAATAATGCAAAGAATAAAAAAAAAAGTTCGGTGCATTCAGTTCTGTCTCTATTGCTCTCCTCTCCCGTTGTCTCTCTGTTACTGTCCTGTTGTCCGTCTCTCTGTTGCTCCCCTCAGCTCTAAATGACAGAAATGAATTAGCTAATTAGTTGGCATGTAAACATATAGTTAGGGTTGGGTACAGTTTGGGTTTTATTCGATACCGGTGACAAATCGATACTTTAAAAACGGTACCGGTACCGAAACATCATCCTCATCCTCATCCTCCTCCTCAAATACCAACATATCCTGACGCTACAGCTGCAGGCTACTCATTTCACCACATCAACAGCCCCACATGAAACAACAGCTATAAAAGCGATAGTCACACATGTATCTCGGCCAATAATTGTGTTATTTTTGCTATACAGAAGGAGCGAAAAATACATGTACACTAGGTTAGTAAAAAGTAAAAGCCACCTTACCTTTACGGAGACAAGATAGACCTGTTTGGTCTGTTTTCAGTAGGCTGCGGTCGCGGTCCTGGAACCCATGATGCTGACGTCCGATGTTCTTTCTTTATCCAAGATTGGATGAACGGGAGAGGGTCAAAAAATTGGCTTTTTTTTGGGCGGCATGGTAGCTACTGTATGTATATACTCCTGTATAGCTAATGAATGAATGTTTGCTTCTCAATAATAGGCTAGGTGCACGATCTCACTACTTCCTGAAAGGCAACTGGTATATGAACATATCCTGTCTCACTCTATTGGTTTAATTGATTAATCAGCTGTACACTGTGTGTTCCAACGGTTTACCGCACAGCTGATTAATCAACCTTTTGCTGTTGCACAATATTCTACTGTGCCCCATGGTGTCTTGGTGACAGGGCTGGACTGGGACAAAAATTAGGCCCTGGCATTTTTGGCCCAGACAGGCCCACCCCAATCGGTCGGACCACACCCACCAGCACAAAAATACTTGCCTTATATACTCGTCTTATATACTGTGCTGTACAGTCATATGACAAACTGTAGTATTCCCCCAAACCACTACAAAGACGACTACATACAGTAAGCAATGGTACCAGTGCAAGTAGACCAGTGTACTCAGTGATCAGATTCCAGAGCGAATTTACGAACGCAGCCTTGTTGTTCTAGATTTTTTTTTCCATTATCAACCTATCATTGCGCTTTAGAGTAAAACAAAGCACGCAACTGTCGCGTCTATCTTTTCATGGCAACTCTACATTGTGATTTACAAGGGATATTAACTAATATTAAGTAATATTATTACTTGGTTACATTTTGCAATTGATCCGCGGTACACATGCGTGCCGAACCGTGGGGGGCGATCCGTTACACCCCTACACAGCTACCTATATTTTCCTTACCGGGTCAACGGTTACAGGCTGACTCGGCCCCGCTTCTTCTGTATCCTCTCTATCCTCTGTATCTGTACCCTGCTCCCGCTCCTCCCTGCCAGCCTCCTCTTCAACCTGTTGCTGTTGCTGCTGTGGTAAACTTGAGGGTGCAGCAAACATGTCCCTAATGTTTACACATTTGGCAGCATCTGCCTCGAGTTTCTTCTTGTTTTTCTCCCTAAGTTTTTCCCAGCCTCCCTTCCGTTTTAGTGTGCTTTTGCGCTCCATCTCTCTCAGTATCTATCTAGTAACTATCCAGGCTAACTAAATTTATTTTGCCGGCCGGCTCCGCCCAAAACTACCGCGAAACTGAGACGGAGGTCTGGTGCTGCGTGCGTGCGTGACCCCTGACCCCCCCCCCCCCCCCTTCTCTCTGTTGATTGGGCCAGCCCAGAGTCTGTATAGAAAAGTTACCAATGGGCCGCTGTCCCTGATTTATGGGCCGTTCAATGGCAGCTTTCGATTTATGGGCCGTTCGATGGTAGCTTTCGGCCGGGCCGGCTGGTAAAAAAATATATTTAAATTTTTTTATTTTTTATTTTTTATTTTTTTTAATTTTTTTTTTGCCGGTCGGCTCGGCCCAAAACTACCGCGGCCCACCGGGCAAATGGCCAGATGGCCAGTCCAGCCCTGCTTGGTGGTGAAGTGCAGGCAGTCAAAGGCCTACTGTCATTCACAAGAGATTAATGGTGCGCGTAGCTCTTTTGGAAAACGTGTTTATTTTACAATATTTATAATATAAATTAAATAATATTCATTACATTGACATTTTGATCAAATAATAGTTGTGGTAATGTATTATTAGCGACCCCCACAGATTTTTGATTTTACTGCCTTCATGGGAGCTCAGAGAGTCTCAGACCATCTCTATGGGAGCTCAGCTCCCATTGGCTCCCACATAACCCGAACCCTGCATTGAAGGAGAGAGTAGAAATGAAATGAAAGAGAGAGTATTCCTTTGAGCTCCGCGCTCTCTCTGTGTGTGTAATGCGCCTTCGCGCTTCGCGCCTCGCGCCTTCAATGCGCATGCGCACACTTCACTCGGGCTCGTGAATGAATGTTAAAAAATATCTTTAAACTATTTTAAATACCCCGATGATCAATTCACTTTATCTCAATCTTTATAAATACTATAATCTATGTGAATTGATTTATCTTTATCTTTAAGAGATGAGTAATGCAATCAATCAAACGCAGATTCCCTGCGTGTCTGTATGTTTGAATCAATGCGTGTATGTGTGTACGAGCGCGGATGCTCGTGCGTGTGTGAACGCGCGTGTATTTGAAAATGAACAGAGAGGAGAGAAAGGAGGGGGGCAGAAAGCAGGGGGGTCAATTTAACATTCCTTTGTCTTACTTATCTGCCTCTGAAGAAGACCGCGCCTCTGGACTCTTAGATTAATCTTTACAACATAACATTGCTTTCCATAATAATGTTATTTTCCACGACACAGCAATTTCACGATTATCTTTCAATGTAGTTAAACAATTAGTTACCAAATTAAATCTCATTCAAATATTCTACAATGCATTCACGTTTTCCTCTTTTCATAAAGAGTGGTCAATTAATGCTTTTCACGTTCTCTTCATAGAGAAGTTAAAGGCCTCTGTGTGTCCGCGTGTGTTTGAGCGTGCATGTTTTTGCTCCGCTCACAAAGGACAATGGGCTATGGAGTCAAGACCCACGTTATAGGCCACAGTAATAATGCTCTTACTTACAAATAGGATTTCATAATCCAGTTACACTTGATCAAAATAGGAATTAATATTCCATAAACACGATAACACAATAATCAGACTATTTTCTGATCCAACACACTTATAATCAATAATATACCAGTCCACTTCAAAATGCCTTTATCAGTTTGTTTCTGGCAGTCTACTCATATAGACACTACGTCTTCCTCTAATACCAACTTCACACACACACACACGATATTTCCCAATACCGTACAATCAAATCACATTACCTTACCATCAAATCACTATATTTACAAATACGGATTTCCTAATCCGGCTCTCATCACCAGCTTTTATGAAAGATTATGAAAGATTTTTGTTTCTATTCCAACAAGATTACTTAACAAGGTTCTTTAGTCTCAAGGAAATGTTTGAAAATCACAGCTGTTGCGCACGCGCCCCTAGCGGTTTAAAGAGAAAATTGCGCTATTTTCTTTTTCACCTTTTTTGGAGCCGTGGTTTCCAGCTTCAGTCTTCAAACGCTTCTTATTTATAGACTCCTGGCTGGCTCGCCATTTATGTGGGTTATTAAGCAACTTGTTGAATACTAAAATGAAGCATATAGTTCTGAGTAGGTCAAGACTATTTATTGAAACAAAGTACAGGTATACAGGATATCATCTAGTCATTCTAACAATGCCCATATATGGACAGCACTTCCTGAGGCAAGAACAAAGGATGTGTTTACAAGGTGTCATCAACCCCCCTTGTCAGTAGAACAGGCCCATACCATAAATACCCATGCATGTGTGTGTGTAAGTAAAACATACTACAGCATCTAACCAGAAGTGCAAGTAAAACATGATCAAGTAAAACATGATATAAAAACCTAGATAGATAGAGGTACAGTATGGCAAGTACGGTAGTTAGTGTATATATGGGGCGGCTGTGGCGCAGGAGGTAGAGTTGCCGTCTAATGATCACATGGTTGGCAGATCAGCGGTTCGAGCCCCGGTTGGCCACATGTCGAAGTGTCCTTGGGCAAGACACTGAACCCCAAAATTGCTCCCAGTGAGCGGGCCAGCACCTTGCATGGCAGCTTGTCGCCATTGGAGTGTGAATGTGTGTGTGTGAATGGGTGAATGAGAGGCTGTTGTAAAGTGCTTTGGAGCAGCTTTGGAGCAGCAAAAAAGGCGCTATATAAGTGCAGTCCATTTACCATACAGTTATGAGCTATACAATTAAAGTAGCTATGTATACAGATGTGTAAGTAGTGGCTATATATATGGGAGACAGCTGGGCTTTCTTCAATCTCTTCAGGAAGTATAGGCGCTGCTGCACCTTTTTAACCAAGGAAGAGGAGTTGAGCGTCCAAGAGAGGTCCTCGGAGATGTGGACACCCAGGACCTTGAAGCTGGGAACACGCTCCACCTCCATCTCATTGATGTAGATGGGGGAGTGTACGCAGCCCTCAGTTTTTCTGAAGTCCACAATGATCTTCTTGGTCTTACTGATGTTGAGGGCCAGGTTGTTGTCATCTTGTATCATCTGCGAACTTGATGATGGAGTTAGAGCCATGCATCGGCACGCAGTCCTAGGTGAAGAGGAAGTAGAGGAGAGGGCTCAGCACACAGGGTGGAGGAGGGTCAGGGTCAGGGTGGAGGAGTGGTTGTCCAACTTGACGAGCTGGGGTCTGTTGGTACCAAGGTCTCTGAGTTTGGTGACCAGTTTGGAGGGGATGATGGTGTTGAATGCTGAGCTTAAATCAATGAACACCATCCTTGCGTAGGTGTTGCTTGTGTCTAGGTGAGTCAGAGTGAAGTGCTGTGTAGATGGTATCTTCCGTTGACCTGTTCTTGCGGTAGGCATACTGGTGGGGGTCTAGTTTTGGAGAATGGAGAGGTGGCCCAGGACCGACTTCTCGAGGCACTTCATGATGCCGGACGTGAGCACAACGGGGCGGTAGTCATTCAGACCCACTGCAGCAGAGGGCATGGTCACATTTTTGATCATATTGAAATCTTCCCCTCATGGTTTGCTATAGTTACACTGAAATGTTAGCACTATAAATGCTTTTTTAGTTATCATTAAATAAAAAAGCATTTGTGTCATGCAGGCCTTTTCACCAGACCATGTCATATTTGACATTTAATTGGAGCAAGACTGTGCTGCACATGTTTGATACCATTCCTCATTCCATTCCATGCGTTATAATGAGCCCTATTTCTACCTCCACCAGCCTCCCCTGATGTGCATACTGTGATACAGTAGATCTTGAGCTGTGACTTAACACACATCATTGTAAAACCCTACATCATTTAAATCCAATTACATGCTGTAATTTATTTTATCCAGCATACAGACTGCACAATGTCTTCACATCGACTAACTGTTAAACTGTCATGAGTCTTATGGCAGCTGTCACATCCATTATATGTATGAATGAATGAATGAATGAATGGTCTTTATTGTCATTGCTATAGTACAGGTACCAAACAACGAAATTTGGGAGGGGTGGCTCCCCTGGTGCTAGGAAAGAAAAAAAAAACTAAAAAAACAAGAAGGGAAAGGAGCTGGTTTACATAAATAAAGGCTATGTACACTATCCACTATACTATACTGTACAGATAAAACGACTAGGGTTGTCATATTGCACATAGTGTTATTGCACATTCATTTAAAGTGTCGCAGTTTGCAGGCTTGAAATGTACACATTTGTGCCTCAGCACTACACCTGATTTTTCAATCCAGCAGCTGCCATCAATCCGTCCAGACTGTCCAGGGCCCAGAACCTAGGTCTTTGCTGTGTTCAGGGCCTGGATGGCCCTGGGGTAGAAGCTGAGCTTCAGTCTGTTTGTCCTTGCGGCCATGGTCCTGTACCGCCTTTTCGAGGGCAGCCGGGCAAAGTGTTCGTAACCAGGGTGGGATGGGTCTCTGGAGATCTTGGAGGATCTCTGGAGATCTTGGAGGATCCATGTACCGGTAGCTACTACGATGACCAGCTTCAACAGGATAATATGTGAAGAGGCTTGTTCTGAAATGGCTAGTCAAGCTGAGATACTCAACAATCTCAGGTAATATTTTTTTTGTTTATAACAGCACCTCTTCAGCACCCAGCAGGGATATCACTCTCAAGCCATGTGCTCAAGTTTAATCAGTGAGAGCAATAATGGTAGTTTTTTGAGCTGATGGAGGGCCCAGTCGCAGGGTTAACCTGCTGTTTATATAAAAAGAGAACTCAACAGTCTCTGCACTGCGGTGGGGCTGAGAACAGAAAACCACAGTCAGACATTGATTGAGGAGTTGCAATTTACATGCTGCAGACCTGCCTTCTGTATTATCGTTCACCAAGACAATCCAGAGTATTATGTTAGATGCAAACAATACAGAGAGACAGATGGATGGATTGTCAGGCAGGCAAGACAGGCAGGGAGGCACACACACACAAATGCTTTTTTAATTTAATGATAAATAAAAAAGCATTTATAGTGCTTACATTTCAGTGTGATTATAGCAAACCATGGGGAGCAGATATTGTTGTTACAGTTTCGATATGATCAAAATCACATACCCGAATGGAGATAACAGCTGCGATAATGCAATTTCAGTGATCGGCAATCCTCTTTCCAAAAGTTAATGAAATTGCTGATTGAATTATTGTTTTATATGAAAACGTCTCATCCTGATTACCATACCGCTGCAGCAGGGATCTGAAGGTTTGCCTTTGAAGTCTTGCCCTCTGAAATCACTTATTATTAAACCACTTTTCATCTGAACACCGGTTACGGTTACTTTCCTACTGCTAGAGTTTCCCAACTCTCCATCTTTGTAACCTGCTCACAGCAACCATTCAGCTGTGGGCCACAAAACAAAGAAAATAGAGAAAATCATTACTGCAATAACACTGCTGGCCTTCCTGTCAAGCTTACTGAACAACTTAGGGGAAGAGAGAAATATGTGACAGGATTTGATTAATAGGTCCCCATCTCGGCAATTGTAAAAGCTCACAATCGAGCCAAACAAGCAGTGGCGGCTGGCCGATAGAGGGCGCTGGGGCGCCGCCCCCACCTTCACTTCCTTGTTGCGATTTGTAAAAGTTATTTTTTTAAATAAACATTGTTTATTCACAAAATGTGGCTGATATTCTGTCGGCGCCTATCAGCATTCATTAAAAATCCTCCAATACAATAAACATTTTTATCTGTGTGTGTGTGTGTGTGTGTAAAACTCACTGTTAAAATACATAGGGGGGAGAACGCGGGGCGCCGGTCAATGAAAGTCTATGCCAGGACGAATACTTTTGGCTTACACGTGAGCTGTAGCAGCGCTCCAATTGGCTGTCTCTATTTCTTGGCCAGGGCGCACAAATGTGCGTCCCTGAATCTCCGGTTGTATTGCAGACAATGCATTATGCTGAGGACTTTCGACTTCCGGTTTTCCGGACTTCGGGCTTCCGGAGTATTTTAAATGAACATTCGTAATGTCTGTCTCTGATGTTCATGGTCAATTAAATCAGCCTATTTTGTGCAACTAATAATGTTCCCGCTAATGGGTTAACCAAGCAGCCTTGCACCTAACGTGCAAGCACCTATCTTCGAACTATTCATAGCAATATGCGCGGGGCAAGGCGGAGGTGCGGGTAAACACGGCTCATGTTCTGTCATCAAAGGTAAGAGTTGGTTTTCTTTAACTCAGCTGATGCATTGTTGTGTTTCTGACATGGTCTGGTTGTGTTTCTGACATGGTCTGGTTGTGTTTCTGACATGGTCTGGTTGTGTTTCTGACATGGTCTGGTTGTGATACATCATTGAATGTGTTGACCTGCTGTGATGTGTTGACCACCATCACTCTCCATCATCATCCATCATGTGTCTATGAAATAGATAGTTACTGTACTACTGACTGCAGCATTCATCTCTGCTCATTGATGTAGCCATGTCACACAGACACATAGTACACATATTCAGTGGTGTAGTCTAGTTTTTTCTAGTGGGTATACTGTGATTTTGCCCTCCCAGTCAGAGCGACACCTGTCCCGTAGCGACACCCCATAAGCACCACCACACTCACTTTGCATATAGTATGCATCTACACCAGTGTTTGCTGCCTTGGGGGGGGGTGGCATGGACTGTACTTGTACATCAAGCTGCCTCACGCTACAGAAACAGGAGATAGGCTCCTGCCCCCTAAGGGCCGTTAGGCTCGAGAACCATCGGTTCTCAAGGCTACTTATGTGGTCTTGACTACATGTCCACTTTCTCACCTGGTTCTTGCTCTCTCTCTGGTGTGCCGACACCATCCTGCTCTCTCTCATTCTCTCCCTCTCTATCCTCCTCTCTCCCTCTTTTGCTGTCAACCAAAAGGCAAATATAACAACCAGAGTATTTATAATTTAATAAGAGGTATACATTGAATTCATATCAAATCATAACATCATTCTAATTGAATATTGGGTTGCTGTGGGCAATGCAGTCAGATACTGTCTTTACTTACTCTCTCACCTGTAAGAAAATTGTATGTCCAACTACAAAAAACAGACATTTCCAATGAGTGAGGGTTTGTTCCAATGCTTCAATCCACTGTCCATGTACTGTAAATATACCATTATGGTATTACCAGAAAGCCCAATTCTAGCAGAATAAGAAAGATTGTATATCTACTTTAAGTAAAATAATGAAGTGCATTCAGTTAGCTCTTTAGCTGTCATGTGTGCAGCAGACTAGCTCATCTAATCACCTCTGAGCATGCTAGTTCTTTGACACTATTATTCACACCATGAAACTATAATCAGACACTTTCTAGTCACAATAATAACGACTAATTTGAACCAACTTTCTCTGTCAGAACACAGTAATTATATTTGCTAACGTTTCAACTTGCTTAGTTTCTTCTGCAGAGCTTTCACCCTGCAAAAACTCTCTGGCGTCGCACGCGCACACTCGCGCAAAAACAAAACAAAACAAAACCATTCTCCAGCGCGGCACGAAGCGAAGTGTGGAGGCAGGTCTGGCCCGCCCACCCCAAGGCAATTGTAGGGGAAATACTGAGAGCATTCTGAACGACTGGTTATGCGATAACAAACATGTCAGAAAGTTCGAAGTAAGTGCTTCCTAACACAGACGGGGTGAATTTTATGAATAAAAGTGTGAAAGTTTTGTCACAAAACGCCGTTACGTATCCTCGCGCTATTTTAAGTGGGTATACGCAAATCCTTGTCCTTTCCTAGTGGGTATACGGCGTAGTCCTGCGTATCACGTAGACTACACCACTGCACATATTCATCTGCTACCTTTATTAACCTGAGTGTAGCTGTGAGGCCTGTACTAGCCTTGTTGACTAGACTTCCTCCTTGTCTGACACTGGGTATTGGACCGTACCGACGTCCATAGACCGGTCACTCTTCCACCTCAGTGTCTGTAGTTGACAGGGTAACTTCTCCATGGCCCACACGGTCATTTTAAGGGTGAAAGTTGAAATTATACAGTGGTTGTAATGCCAGTGCGTGTTCTATGCGCGTGCACGCGAAAAAAATCATGCACGCGAAAAAAAAATCGCGCGCGCTGCGCGCGCGAAAGAGGACCCCCCCGCCACACTGCTGTGCCCCACCCAAAATTTTTGGCACCAGCCGCCACTGCAAACAAGCCTTGTTGTGAAAAGATTTGTTTTCCGGTTTTTGGCATAGGACGACAAACGAAGCGATGAAGAACCCACTCGATATCATATCCAACAGTTTTACATTCACTAAATACCTACATTTAGTTAGCAAAGTCGGGTGGGGGGTATTATTCGCATTAGTGTGGCAGTGTGTGTAGCCACACCCACTCCAGCAGTATTTAAGTAGCCATCTGGACCTGTTGACAAATTTACAAGATGGATGCTTTAGCTAACGCTATAAACCGAATTTATGAAGCCGGTAGAAATATCGACAGTGGGCAATTAATGAACTCCTTCATATTGGACTATACATAACGGGAACTCCGAACGGGAACTCCGAACTCCGAATCTGACGATGACAAGAAGACAACAGGATTTCAGACATTGATCTCCACATCAGTTCACTTTCATGGGACAGTCGTCTGCAGACAGACCTTCTGCTGTGTTCTTGGGTAAGTTTTAGTGAGTTACATGTGTTGTATACTAGGATTTTGTGTTGTTTACTTAGGATAGCCAAACAGTTATTTGTTGTTTTGTGAGTAAGGTAGGTAGCGCCGTTGTTAGCACCAGTTATCAGACCACTGAAACTGCTCACCACAATAATGCCACCCCTCTACAAAACTAATGAGATGGTGGGAGGAGGAAATACGTTGTCAAAGATAAAACATAATGAATAAATACATTTGTTGCAGACCTACTAAACATGCAACATACTGTACGGTATGTTTCATGCACCATTTTAGTGTGTGTGTGTGTGTGTGTGTACCAGCTAGCCAAACAAGTGTTAGCTTGTTATCTAGCTAGCTAGCTTTGTTAGAGATGTAATAGATTATAGAAAAAGTAAATGCTTTTGTAATGAACGGTAATCAGGGTTTTTCCTGCATAGAGAATTTTGAGGCGGCCGCCTCCGTCATATTTCTAGCCGCCTCCAGCTCTCGACAAAACTCTGACAGTCATATTTTCTACCGTGGATTTCTGTCATTTCTAACTGCAATTGCGGCACTGGGCCGACGTGGTGGCGGGGGCGCTGTTTCGCAAATAAGTTAGCTTTCGTTTTTGCTAGCGAAATAGCTGATAGTTGATATTGACTGCTCAAGGAGAATACATATTTGAAAGTACAGAATGCCTGAGAGCCTTATATTGCATTATATTACATTATATTTTGATTGGTCATCTGGTGCCTGAATATTGTGTTTTCCTTTACATAAATAATGACATTTCCACCATAAGTTGATGCAGAAAGGTCACAAATTGGTGCATATCAATTCACCAGAATGCAAGAAATTAAGTGTTTGATGCTCGTTTAAGGACCCCCAGACAGCCCCGCTTCATGGGTCCCCCCCGATGTCAAACACCACTGGTACCACCTCCGCCTCATTTTGAGCCAGGAAAAACCCTGGTAATGTTATGTGGAATCAAAAAGAATGATTAATTCATTGATATGTAGATTTGCTGTAGAATAACACTGTGAATTGAAATGATTTCACTAGCCTACTTCAGTACAAGTACAGTACACTGAGTCTATGGAAAACCTCCACTAGAGAAGTGTCCACACCTCTGACCTGAAATTTGTGTTACAGAATGAGGAGGTGAGAGGTTCTGAGAGATGACACCTTGATGAGAGTCACCAGCACTTCAGGTATTTGTCATTGTCATTGTATAAGCAATTCTATTTTATGAAGATAGTATTAGGCTATTTCGTAAAAGTGGTGTTGGTAACAGTGGGCAATCATTTGAAATGTACTGTCTTCTTTTTTTTATTACAGCTTTGATGCCCAGATGGGATGGGAAGGAACTACGCCGAAGTCCCACTAGATGCTTTATGGACTATAATGATAAATGCATGCACACGGCCAACATTATTATTTTTTACCATTCTATTATTGTATTGCTCAATTGTATCTTGCCTAATTTTTTCCATTGCCATGAATTTTACTCTCTTGTACTTGTAATGGGACGTAATAAACTTTTGGCACACATGGCAATAAAATGATGATGAATCATGAATCTTGATTTATTATTATTATTATTATTATTTAGCTATTTAAATGTGTCAGCCCTGCAATTTTGCTTCCTGAGGGTTAGCTGACAACCCCGCTGACAGATGACAGGTAGTGTAATGGGGGAGTGGTTGTCTTGAGGGTGTGGTTGTTTTGAGGGAGTGATTAGGGTGGAGTTAACCAGCTATTGTTCCCACCCATTACCTCTGTGAAAAACGTCTCTGAAGAAGTTTGAGGCTAGATATCTCAGTACGGTGGTTCAGGGGGTATCACCATTAAACTATCCATGACTTCTTCAACTTGTTTCAGATTTCAATGTATGACACATCATTTTAAAGCTTACAATCTACCCTTTCATAATCCGGAAAAAACAAAAAAAAGATTTTGCCCTAGTTGAGGACTTTTTAACCCTCTATGGCACCTTGTTGCCTCTAGGCAACATACCCATTATTGGCCTTTTACATTCACACAATGCATCCCTAGTTATGATGCAATACTTAGAAAAAGAGGCAGGGTCATAAGGAACCAATAGCAGTGTTTGAATTTGTCACATGTCTCTCTGGAGGCCATGCAGCATCCCTTTCTTCCAGACCTTCCCACAAGAATTAGCTTAGACATTTCTCTCCACAAACATCGTCTGAAAACATATTTTCCTGGCCATTTTCAATCTGGAAAAAAATATATTCATAATAATAGCTGAGTAAAGCTTACCTTCTAATAGTTTCATTTACTTTATTTGCTAATTAAGTAATGGAAACTTGTTAAAATGCAAATGTTGCCTTGAGGCAACACCGTACCATTATGGTAAGTTGCAAATGTTGCCTTGAGGCAACACCGTACCATTATGGATTCACCATGACACTGGTCAGGCGCACCTGTCAGGGGGCAGGCGTGCCTCTCTTGGGGCACCTCTCGGGGGCCTCTCGGGGGCACTCTCCATGCCATTACTTGCCATTACTTACCATTACTTACATGTATGTACTTTAGCCACTTTACTCTATTATACTTATCCAATTACCACTATTGCACTATTGCACTATTGTCTATTGTATTCCACCCCTGTACATTGTACCGCACATTTAAAATCTTTTATCTAGTATTTTTTGTATAGATAGTTATGTCTAATCTTGTCGTATTATATTGTTATTTATTGTTTTTGTTTACTATGCACCGTGCATGAGAGGGAAATGCAATTTCAGCCCTCTGTATGTCTGTACATATATTAGATTAACAATAAAGCTGATTTTGACTTTGACTTTGACTGACCATTATGGCACAGTGTTGCCTCAAGGCAACGCACCCCAAAAAGTACCCCCCAAAAAATATTTATTGAAAATGTCTTTAGATTATGTTTATTTGGTCTATTCTAAGACAAAAAAACACTCCAAACATTTTTTTCCCAACTGGATTCATAATGCGTGCAATAGAGGGTTAACCATGCCCTGTCACATATGAGAAAATCTTAAAAGTGTGTGTGGATTGATTGCAAAGCCTCTCTTCCTTCTCTATGTTCACCATGCAGACGTAGCTCTACTCACCTACTGTATACTATGTGTGTGTGTTACATTTAAATTGTTGGTATTTAGCAGACACCTTTATCCAAAGCGACTTACAACAAACTTACATTTGTCTAAGTAAGTGAATCAGTCATCATAAGAAAAATACATCTATGCTAGGATCAGGGGCCATTGGCAGTGACAATGCTTTTTTGAATAATTGTATTTACAGTAGAGAAAATATACAGGGGGGTAGAGGGGATGAAGGGAGGGACAAATAAGGTGTAGCCTGAAGAGATGGGTCAACAGTCTATGGCGGAAGATAAGTAGTGACTCTGCAGCCTTGACAACAGTGGGAAGCTTGTTCCATCAGCAGGGCGCCAGGACAGTAAAAAGCCGAGTAGCATGTAGAGGCTGCAGTGCCAGTCGGGTGCGAAGAAGGGGGTTGACAGGGGAGAATTTGGGGAGATTGAACACCAGGCGGCGGCAGCATTCTGGATGAGCAGCAGAGGTCTGATGACAGAGACGGGGAGTCCGGCCAGGAGTGCTTTGCAGTAGTCAAGGTGGGAGATCACAAGTGACCAAGAGTTGTACTGCTCCTCTGGTGAGGAATGGATGTATCTTTCTGATGTTGTAGAGGAAGAATCTACAGGAGCGTGCTGTCGCTGTGATGTTCGCCGCACAGGATAAGTGGTTGTCAAGGATCACCTTCTTCTTGGCTGTCTGGGAGGAGGTCATCGTAGAGTTCTCTACTGTGATGGAGAAGTCTTGTAGAGGGCAGGCTTTCCCAGAGAGGAAGAGCAGCTCAGTCTTTTGGCTAACCCCAAAAGCCGTCTTTTTGTGTCTTGTTATTATTTGTAGTACACTTGTTATTTGTTTCTTGTTTTTATTTTTATTTTCACTTTCACTATTCTTTTAAACTGCTATTACTTTTGCTCTTTAATTATGTTTTTATAGCCTATGTAAAGCACTTTGACCACTGGTCTGTGATAGGTGCTATATAAATAAACTTTACTTACTTACTTACTTACTTACTTACAGTCTTGTTCAAAGTTTGAATTTGAGGTCGTGGGCTGCCATCCAAAGCAGAAATGTCTGCAAGACATGCAGAGTCTGATTTAAGAGCTTCTTTCATTATCACACTCATGCAATGTGTATGTGCGTGCATCTGGTCAATGGCAATGGTCAGTTTTCTGGAGAGATTTCAAATACCAAAGTAACTGTCCAGCTAACAGCATTGTGTCCAGAGGTAAAGAGCCAGGGGGAGTCTGGGAGTAATGAAGCCTCTGCTGAGAGAAGCCCACACAGCCTGAGGCTTTGGTCTGATTCTCTCTTCCTGAGTGAGACTGCGTATAGTATGTATTTGTGTGTGTGTGTGTGTGGGGGGGGGGTGTGTGTCTGTCCTTCAGTGGCACTAAATTACTAAATCCTGAGTGGTCTGTACAGTGGCACTAAATTACATTGTCAATACAAAATGACAGAAATTAAGAGACACCACTGCTAAGCTATTGATGTATAGTGACATGAGACAGGGAGCTTTCTTGCTGTCTCTGTCTGCATTGGTGACTCTAAGGCCTCTGCAGTAGCTTTAGTATTCACAGGGAGAGGCAGGCTTTGTGCAAATGCCCTCACACACACACAGAGAATCAGACAGGCTCTGCTCTGCTCACTCTCCACTCAGAGACCCAATATCCAGGAGCTTTATTGGGTGCACCTCTGGTTAGAAAACACTGAGAGAACAGCCAATTCACCTGTGTTTGTGTGTGTGTGTGTGTGTGTGTGTGTGTGGGTGGGTGGGTGGGTGTGTGCGTGTGTGCGTGCGTGCGTGTGTGTGGGTGTGTGCGTGCGTGTGTGTGTGTGTGTGTGTGAGTGGGTGTGTGAGTGTGTGTTTGTGCTTGTGTGTGTCTGTCTGTCTGTGTGTGTGTGCATCTGTGTGGGTGCATGCGTGCATGTGTGTGCGAGCGTGTATGTAATGTACACAGTGCACAGTGGAAACCTTTACTGTTGTGTGGATTCCCCAGCCAAGATCACATGATCTATGACATAATGTGATTACATTACTTCAAGGACGAGATGAGACATCTGCAGACACTGCTGTAGAGGAAATGTAGACACTCACCCAAGATGAACACCCCAGTAATCACCCAGTGTGACTGCTGTTGTAGTCCCTAACCAGCTGACACAATGACACTCATTAATACAGGTAATTAAATGCTATCGACCACGGCTGTGTGTGTGTGCCTGTGTATGTGTGTGTGTGTGTGTGTGTGTGTGTGTGTGTGTTAACTCCAACACCCCGCTCCCCCTGTTTTTTCCTGCCTTGACTGACAATGCTTTGGAGGATTGATAACCTCTACAGATGAGTATCTGAGCTGAGCTTAAGTGTGCGTTTGTAAATACGCTCTGGAAATCTGCTCTGGTTTCTGCTTTCTGTTGCTAACTTTAGTGATGTGGACAGTAGATACTTGTTATCTAACGTTGACATTTTCATCTTTTAAAATTCATTCAAAAGTTAATTCATCCCATGTATATAATTATTACCTGTTTTGTTACACGTAGATGCATGTTGAATAGAATAGAGTACTAATCAAGGTGCAGCCGTAACATTTTGCTCCGACATTTTTAGATTGGAATGTTCAGACGGACAAACCGGACAAACCGTCTTTTCAGTCAGAGCCCAGTGTGCTCTCTGATTGCTCCCAGAGCACAGTGCTCAGAATTTTCGAACAGGGGCGTTCTGAGCCCTCTGAATGTCCAAACGACCAGAGAGCACCCTGCGTGTGCTCCGGCACTCTCAGAGCGTATTTACGAATGCACCCATAGACAGCTACAGAACCTTTCACAGAAAAGACTGATGGTGTGCTTGACCTTCTCTCTTTTTTGCATCTGCAGATGTGAGGTACAGTAGGAGCTATTTTCTAGAGAGTTGTTTTGAAAGAGCTTGTGTCACAGACTCTACGAATCTGGAAAGTTTAAGTTATATTTTTGGTTTTACTTGTTGTGGGGAGTGGGGAGTGAGAGAAAAAGAGCAAAGAAAAATGTAAAACTTGAGAGTTACAGTGGAACAAAGGTCAACGTGATCTTTGCAGGAAACGAGAGTTGTGAATGAAACGTCACTGGAAGGTATTGTCTTGAGAAAGCTTCTCTCTCATTTGCGCATTGTGTTCTCTCTGATATTGTTGTATCAACCAACGGATTGGTTGATAGTGAGGGTGAACTATGCACCCCAAAACCTCTTGGTTACCAATTCATAAAAGGATAGCACGTAGGGGTGCTGTTTTATCTGTTCTGCCTTTTTTCTTCAAATCAGCACTGACAGTCCAAGCCCAAAGTCATGCAAACCAAGTTTTTAAAGATATGGAACTGAAATATACTCACTCAGTCCTCCCATATAGGCCTAGCCTTTGTTATGTGTCTGGTAATTGGTAGGCTTTGATGCATTGGGCTGTTGGGACCATGGACTTTAATTAGCTCATTCAGGGCTTATGTACTGGGCTGAAGACTCGAGCAGAGGACACACACACACACACACACACACACACACACAGCCTTGGAGAGCTATCAGGGGATGGGCTTACCTATCTCTGTAACAGTCCCTAGTGGGATTATTCAGCGCACAGTGTCCTTCTCGCTTTAGTGATTGGCAGAGAGACGGACACTTAACTAGTGTAGAGGAGGACATCAAACTTAACCTTCCCCTCTCTCTTTCTGTCTCTCTATCTCTCTCTATTGCCTTCTCTCAGAATTCATTAAAACCTGTGCGGTAAACGTTTAACTATTATGAGGTAGACTCCACTAACTTAGAATTTGAATTGTTTGTGAAAACCTAATTCCTAATTATTCAAGCCACGGCCTGCAGAAGGGACAAATGAGACTGATTGATTTCCACTCCTGTCTTGATTGGCTGAGCTTTCTCCTGCTTGACATCTCTGTGGACTCTCCAAATGTCAGGAAAAGACAAATACTGGAGAGACATCCAATTTAGGACACACACACACACACACACACACCTTGCTCTCTCTCTCTCTCTCTCTCTCTCTCTCTCTCTCTCTCTCTCTCTGGGTGTGCATGCATATGAGCAAGAGAGAGAGAGAGAGAGAGTGTGTTTGTGTGTGTGTGTGTGTTTGTGTGTGTGTGTGTTCAATGTGACCATGTGTGCAGTCCATTGGCAGTTGTTTATTTTCCCATGCAGTGGCTGAAGGGAGATAAGGGGGAGTTCCCTGGGCAACAACTGTTTGACCATTGACAATTTCACAGAGAGGGAGGATGAGAGTGAGGGAGTGAGAGAAAGATAGATAGAAAGACAGACAAATCATCAAACCCCTACCTTTACCTCTCACTCCTACATTTGGCTTCCAATTACTATAATGAGAGAAATCTCCACTACTTTCCCTTATACTATCAGGCTTGGAGATGAAAAAAAAGAAAAACTTCCTTTCCTCACTCCCACCCTGTGTTTTCTTGGAACATGTCTGCTCTCCAAGTTCACACAAATCTGTGTGTGTGTGTGTGTGTGTGTGTGTGTGTGTGTCAGGGTTTCCGTTAGAAAAAATTGCCGCCGGACATCGTGTCCGGGAAGATTTCGATTTACCGGACAAACGTGATATATTCCGGACATATTAAAATATAATACAAATAATTTTTTTCAAAATTATATATTTTTTTCTTCCAAATCTAATATAGCTGTTTGTCGCGGTGATTACTGTTGTGTAGCGGCCTATATATGCCATTTAATGTCTATTTCTCATCCGATACGATTAGATGCGAGCTATATAATATATAATAATATAACATGATTCGCATGCGCGCTATATGTCCAGCGCTGAACGGGCGCCTCTGGGAACTGAACAGACAGCATCGATCAATGAACGGACTCCACATTACGTTAACTGAAGTTTGTTAAATTGTTTGGGATTAATGTGAGTTTTCTATTTTCTCTTTCCAGTTTGACCCTTTTTTTTATCAATAAAACAACGTCATTTCTATAACCAGGTCTCGCTGGTTGGGAACGCATTTCGTTTAGCTGATATGTTACGCAACCGAACAGCTTCGGGAAAACGAGTAGCAGCGCACATAGTAGTGAGCAAATACTGACTTCCACTTTTAGTCCTAGGCAAAGGTCCAACACAATCAATTATTACACGTTCAAATGGCTCCCCTATAGCAGGAATGGGATGCAATGGTGCGGGTGGAATGGATTGATTAGGCTTACCCGCCATCTGACAAGTATGGCAACAGCGGCAGTGCTTGGCAACATCCGCCTTCAGTCCGGGCCAAAAGAAATGTTTCAATATCAGCTGATAAGTTTTAGTTATACCTAAATGTCCTGACCACTGGCTCTCATGTGCTACAGATAACACCTGTTGTCTATAACCCACAGGCACAACCACTTGTTTTACAGTATTCCACTCACAACCATTTGCATTAGGAGGAGACCATTTACGCATTAATATCCCATCGTTAAGGAAATAAACTACGTTGCCCCCTATTTCAGATTCCTCACTAGCTGCATGTAAAAAACATTTGTTTAATGACTGATCAGCTACTTGAGCGACACGCAATCGCTCGCCGGTTAGCGGGAGAGATAGGCTGTCAGCGGATGGTATGGTAGGACTCGGGGAGGATGGTAACTCTACCACTTTCTCCCTGGGAGAAGCTGAAACAATCGGGTTCTCATCCCTTTCAGAAAAGGCTTGCATAATCACACTAGAGAGAAACATCGCTATCCTCCTCTCTGCCTCGACTCGATTGTGCACGAGTTATAGCGCACACCGGAAACAACCGCTGTTTCGCATAGGCAGCCTACACATTAGGAGACATCATCATGCCGGTGTCAAATCATATCATAATAAAAGAAATACATAGCCTATATATTCGTCTTTTTTAAAATAGAAGGAATCAGAATGTGAACTTTAGCGAATTGTATTCAAATTGTGCTTAGAGGGAATTATTTTCACCGGACATAAATGTCCGACGAGTTTTCATTTTGTCGGACTTCAATAAATTTTACCGGACAAAGACCGGTAATTACCGGTTAACGGAAACCCTGGTGTGTGTGTGTGTGTGTGTGTGTGTGCACATGTGGGTGTCTGTGAAAGAGATTACGGTTTTCCCCTGAAAATCTCCATTATAATCCTTCCTTCTGGAGGTTCCTTCCCAGTACCAGTACACTGGTTTCCATGGTGACACCTCAAACAGTCTGTTGTAAGTAGTGTTGTTCCGATACCATTTTTTGATCCCGATACCGACACCGATACCTGACCGTGCAGTACTTGCCGATACCGAGTACCGATCCGATACCACGGCGTTTGAAAAAACAAAACAAAAAAACATGTTTTTTGAGCCGCATACTCACCTCGATGTAAAATTATTGCTAACACTTAGTCTGGCACTGCTCAAAACCTTTGTAAAACAGGAAAAAATACCAACAGAGAGTGAATACTATAGAACTTTTTTTTATTGTCTACCTGGTATGGTGACAAGAAAATCAACCCCTTATAAAACCTGAAATGTGGCTCTCACAGATGCCAATCAGTGCAATATCCATTTAAGATATAAAACAGTCGTAGTAGTAGTGCAACAGCAAGTGAACATTTACAAACAAAATAACTTTAGTACTTAAAAAAAAAAAAAAAAAAATCGGTGGCCATGCCGATACTAGTATCGGTATCGGAACAACACTAGTTGTAAGTGGTCTGTTTGTGTGTGTGTGTGTGTGTGTGTGTGTCTTACACACTGCTCTAAGTAATTTGAGTCGTGTATGCTCTTAAAGAAGCTCGTCTCTCTGTCCCCCACAGAAATGCTGCTGGATCTCCATGGTTACAACCAAGCCTGCGTTTATCTCCTGTGTTTCCTGAAACACTCCGTCCTCCTCTGAGGGTAAGTTAGCCCCAAAACCACATATTTTCTAATTTCTCTCACATTTCTCATAGATTTCTCATCCAAATAGATCTCTGATTTCTCCTAATACTCTCACAAAGACACACTGCTTCTCCATAAAGTAATGCTTTCAGTGCACTATACTGTGTATTATTAGGTGTGTTGTTGTCACAAGTGTAGTTTTTGTGTTTAGAAACTGTATTTATCCTAGAAAATTGGACAACAAACTTAATTTGATCACTTAGGCCCGATCCAGATTCCCTTTTCTACCGTTACGGCTCGTTTTGGAGTGCCACTCGCTTTGGAGCCAAGGCCTCCGAACAAAGCCACAAGCCGTAGTGTTTGAAATCTTTCCCTATGAAATGGGACAACCCTTCAAGACCCTGATACGTCATCAGTAGTGTCATAGAAAAGCATTGACACTCACGATTCATTCACAACTTAAGTTTTACGCTATCAATCGATCAAACAAGTCATAAAATAAAAAAGAACAATGCTTCATTATCAGAATAACGTCATGACAGAATAACGGTGCTCTGTATGCTATTAACCTGTGCTCATACCCTGTGCAACAACTTCGTGCTTAACTTTAGTTACATTTTGGGCGTCATATGCCATTAAAGGGGACAAAAAGACATGTAAACATGCATGACTATCATGCACATATCAGCCTTAAAATATGTAACATTAGATAGATAACGGTTGTTATGGTTTAATAAGTGCCGCTATACAGCTCAAGGGGGGGAAATGCGACATGAAATATGTCAAAATGCAGCACCATCATGCACAGATGTCCCCTTAAAACATGTAACGTTAGACCGGGAGCGCAGATTTATTTTTATGGCGTTCCAAAATCCGATGTGACAGGAATGCTGGCTGTCCACGGCATTAGTCAACTACATGCTCACATCCAGTCTCCCGCTCATTGCTCTCCATTAAGAAATGGTACATCCATCAATAATATTACATAATAACAACTGCTCGGATTAGATTGCGGGTTGTTTTGGTTTAATAAGTGCCGCTATACAGCTATAGTGGCACATCAACTGAGAAAATGTGACATGGGACTAGGTCAAAATGCGAGCCTATCATGCACAAATCAGCCTAACGTTAGATAGATAACTTTACATTAAATATGTCTACCATCATCCGCTGTCAAACGGCACATGTAAAAATGTATTTCTAAATAAACAGGATTGTACATCTTGTTCTGGAGCGGAAATACTGTATGAATCGCGCTCGATGACATGGTGTATTTCTACATGGGAAGGCTGTCCCATGTGACTGCCCGGGATGCCGGGACGCCCATACAATCAGCTGATCATATATGAGTGCTCTGGTGTCTTGCTTTGGGTTCTCTAATAGAAGTGCCCAGGTAATAGTTTTGCTATTATTGTCCTCTACTGCTAAGCACCAAAACCCTCGGGTCTTAAACTTGGCTGAAGCGCGCTGGACTTTGGAACAGTGGAACGGACTTTGGAACAGTGGAACATCATGCACAAATCAGCCTAACGTTGGATAGCAGTAACGTGCAGTGAGGTCATTGGCTGGGTAGGCAGTGAGCTATTTAAAAAAAAACATGCGAGTAACGCAGCAGCCAGACTTCAAATGGCATAGCGCATAATATAAAGACAATCAAATAGCCCTTATATCTTTTGCCGCAGGCTCAAAACTCACTTCTTCAAGAAGTAGGCCTACCAGGGCCGGCCTGTGGGTCTGTTGGGCCCCAGGCGAGATCTTGAAAATGCCCCCCCCCCTCGTAGTAACTCGTTTTTACAAATAATAATCGCCACGTTGCTCAACGTCCAAGAGAAACACTGTGACTGGTTAAATTGATTCACCAGACATCTTTCAATCATCTTAGCTGACACCTAATTTCACCAGTCACAGTGTTTCTCGGACGTTGAGCAACGTGGCAATTATTATTTTGTTAGCCTCATAGCATAATTGCCTACGTCATGCTTTACTTGGTCACCTGGTCACTGGGCCATCTTTGTAGGTAGTGTCAACAATGCCTATGTCAAAGAGATGACTTGGGCAGATAGTGATTTTGGAATGTAACAAGCATTCTGACAGTGAATCAGCAGTGTTAGGAGAGTAGAGTTAGGCAGATATCTCAATTTGGCCTGTAGTGGCTTCAAACAATTTAGTAACCACCATCCAGGCAAGACAGGGGTTTTGACGCACATCCAAATATTCAAACCAACAAAATCGTATATCCCGTCCAGGTAGAATTGCAACAAAAATATGGATTTATTCTCCTTTAAATATAAACATAAAATTCACACTTTCAATGGCATCTTTAGAAAATAGAAAAATAACAAAATAAAAAACTCACCAGCCTCCGCTGATTTGGCAGTATAGCCCACAGAAGTTCACAGTATATATCTCAGTATATTTCTCAATATAAATCACAGTATATTTCTCAATATAAATAACAGTATATTTCTCAATATAAATAACAGTATATTTCTCCTGGGTCAGGGTCCTCTTGAGTAGAAGGACCTGGGTCAGGGTCCTCTTGAGTAGAAGGACCTTCAAGCAGACATATGAGATAATATATAATAACCAGAAAACCTTTACCTTAAACGGACATACTGTATATCTGCAATGTCACACAAATAATTGTGCTCCTACATAACACAGTATAAAGTATGAAACATTACTCACCAGCAGCAGTAGTAGGATCTACTGGAGGAGGTGGCTGGGTTGTCACATCAGCTGGAGGTGGGGGCCCACTCAGGAATTTCAACAAAGCTCCTACAGGAATACAGCCAAAGCATACCATTAATTAACTTAATCAAATAAGTGTAACGTTACATGATGTAGGCTATATTGAGAACATTTCAGAGGGATTTATTCTATTCTGAAAAAAAAACATTATATGTTGAATCGGTGGCGATGCTGCATTTTAACCAAGCTAGTTCATAGTTACCATATTGACCCGAATATAAGACGACCCCCCCCCCCCCCCCTTTTTTTCAAGACTCATTTTTGGAAAATGTCTTTTTTTAAGACCAAATCTTTTTATAAAGAAAATCATTTTATTTGTATTCACATTGAATAAAACAATGTAGGTTATTTTTTTATCATCTTGGGGTATGGGCATACATTCGTTACGTTTTTCAGTCACGTATTCACACACCCTCCTGTCAATCTCCTGGAAGGGGATCTTTTTGGTCTCACCATCTTCTAACATTACACTCTGTAATATCATATTTCTTGGCTGCTCGACAGTTGTTTGATGCCTCTGCTTCATTGATCACCATGGTCTTAAAAATTGGCATCGTAACTTGACTAACTTTAGAGCCACTTTGTCCGAGCTGGTCCTAGTGTGTCTCCATCCCTCAACTGGCTAAGCAGCAACATTAGCTAGCTAGCTAGTTAGTCAGCTAGAGTTAGCTACCATCCTCCTCCATGCAGCACACATAAATATTAAATAATGAAATTCAAGGACAGGACATACATACATACCTCTACTTTTGGCTTGTTTTTCTTCATCTTCTCTTTTTCTTTTTCTTTTTTGGGCGCCAGAGTGATGCTTACCCGACATACTTGCACAGACAGGCTCTTGAGTGACGGAGTTGACCGTTGCCCACTCAGCCCCGCCCACTCACACCCCAGTGATCATTCAAAATAATAATAATAATAATAATAATAATAATAATAAACACAAGACTTGTTTGGCTCGATTGCGAGGTTTCACAATTCCCTACATTAGAACCGTGTCACACATATATATATATATTTTATATATATATCAGGGTTTCCGTTAGAAAAATGTTGTGCCGGTCAACGTGTCCGGGAAGATTTCAATTTACCGGACAAACGTGAGATATTCCGGTCATCATATTCAAATATAATATAGCTGTTTGTCGCGGTGATTAGCTGTTGTGTAGCCTATATATGCCGTTTAATGTCTATTTCTCATCCGATACGATTAGATCGCGAACTATATAATAATATAAGCTTTCATGATTCGCATGCGCTACTATGGCATAATATGTCCAGGGCTGCACGCGCGCCACACTGGGCAGCCTAGTCACCTTTGCTACTTTGAATTACGACTGTAGGCTACTTTAAGATGTTTATTTCAATTGCATTAATGGGATTTGAGTATGTAATTGGTAATTTTAAGTATGCCTAGTTTAGCTTTTGATTTAAACTTTTTCATTTGAACGGACTGCATCGATCGATCAATGAACGGACTCCACATTACGTTAACTGAAGTGTGTTAAATAGTTTCACGACAGTAATGTACGTTTTTTATATTCTCTTTCCAGTTTTATCCTTTTGATCAATAAAACAACGTCATTTCTATAACCACGTCTCGCTGATTGGGAAGGCATTAAGTCTAGCTGCCTGTCAAATCATACTTACTCGGACTCGGGAGTATGAGAATGGGGAGGATGTATCGGGGGGATACACACCCGTGGACTATTTCACCTTAGTGGCACAAATTAAACTCTAACACTATAGATAGACTAAATTGAACTAAAATGATGGACACCGACTGAATAACTGAGTGGGGGGAAGACAGGTCTCAAATGTGGAACAATTATAACATTTAATACATAAAGATAAAACATACACAAATATATAACATTGATATCCCTAAACTCAAATGTAGTGTGGTATTGTCAACCTAATCTAATCAATCCTAATCTAATGGTACCAGTAGCCCAGGTTGTCGATAGTAGCGCACTACTCCCGTAGTACTTCTCCCGACTCAGGGCTGGAACGGGCACGGCAGGCTCAATCAATGAACGGGGTTGAGATGGCTAGCGTCCTTTAATAGCTACATCTCACGGCCCTCGGTGGTCATTCACTGTGCTCTAGCACATCCAAAACACGCAGAACAATAACCTTGACTCCGGTCACTGCAGTGGTTTTATTTAGACTAGATCAAACTCAATTAACTGACGAAACTACTCGCGCCGTTGAGAGACAGGGTTGCCAGATGGGGCGGGTTACCGCCGAATGGGCTACTGGGTTTAGCGGTTATTTTCACCGGACAATATGACCGAAGAGGTTTAAATATGTCGGACTTCAACAGATTTTATCGGACAAAGACCGGTAATTACCGGTTAACGGAAACCCTGATATATATATATATGTTTACTATGAGTGGGCCCCTCCCCCGCCTTTCGGGGCCCCATGCGACCGCCTGTATGGCCTGTAGGACGGGCCGGCCATGAGGCCTACTACCAGGATCCTCCCTCTTAAGCACCTATTGTATTGTTAGTTTGCTATTATTCTCTATGCTATTGCTATTGCTATATTGCTATACTGTATTTTTAGTTTGCTATTCTTCATTTTGCCTTAAAAAAGCAGTACACTCCTACGTTAAATGCAATTATTGTAAGTCGCTTTGAATAAAAGCGTCGGCTAAATGACTGTAATGTAATGTAGGCTAATATACTATACTATAAAGTCAATCACATAGCCCATATATACTATACTATCAAATAGCTGGTAAAAAATGTCAAATGTATTGTTATCTCATAACTACACATAGCGTAGCGCAACAGCCTGTATGGCATTGCCTACATTCACCTGCATCTCAATAGGATTTACAGCAGCACGCAAAACAGCTCAATGACAATATAAATTCACCTGCATCAACAACACAGGATTTACAGCATTTGAACCGGCACGCAATAGCCTACATTATCTTAAGAACATGCGTAGGCTATAGGCCATTCGGTCGTCTGAATGAGACAGACGACGAGAGAGAGAGAGCGAGCGAGAGAGAGAGAGAGAGCGAGAGAGAGAGAGAGAGAGAGCGAGAGAGAGAGAGCGAGAGAGAGAGAGAGAGAGAGAGAGAGAGAGAGAGAGAGAGAGGGAGAGAGAGAGAGAGGGAGAGAGAGAGAGAGAGAGAGAGAGAGAGAGAGAGAGAGAGAGAGAGAGAGAGAGAGAGAGAGAGAGAGAGAGAGAGAGAGATAAGACAGGCAGCGCTGTCCGGGAATGAGTTTGGTGTCAGCGCACCACAACCACCATCACATTATAACATGCACAAAGCCAATGGGAGGGGGGCACTTACTTTATTTGTAAATGAAGTCCATCCGTCTATCCTTCTGGACGAAGATGCTGATCACTTTGTTGTAGAAGTCCTCCTTGTCTGGTGCATTCTTTAGTTTCATGAGTCTCTCCTTTTCGATGGAAATCAGAGCCAAAGATGAAAGCCTGTCCTGTTCCATCCTATTTCGGCTGTAGGTCTTGATGCGTTTTAATGCTGAAAAGGTCCTCTCCACAGAAGCGGTTGTAGCAGGTATAGTTAAGACCAGCTTCAATAGCTTTGTGGCCTGAGGTACTGTCTCCTGCAGGTCATTGTCCTTCAAAAATGTAAGCAGTTGTACAGGTGATATTCCCTGGACCATTGTGAACAGTAAAATCCCACCAAATCAGATTTTAATCTAACTAGATCAAAGTATTTTGCGTATTTGGACAGACTTTCCAATTTGTCACAGTCAAAATTAACTGACATCTCCGCAAATTTCTTGCTGTCAACGAGGCCAAGGAAAGCAAGCTCATTCATATTGTCAAACCGGGCCTTCATTTGTACAGTGATGTTGTCAAGAACACTGTAAAACAGTCTCCTCCTCTCATCTCTGGGGGATCTGCTGTGGCGAGAATTGTTTTCCGACAGATTCAGTTCATTGCATTTCTGTTCAAAACGATCATATAAACTATCAAACTGTTCGCGCTGATTGTTCAACGCACACATGGTGTCTCTGACGCGCACACAACATAGGCCAATATCCATTGTCTTGTTCTGAAGAACACGAAAGAGCGCGTCTGTCACGTTGAATATGTCACCATAAACATTCAAGAGAAATTAGGTGGATGCTTTTGAAAGCCACAGATGAAATCCAGAGGCCATAGCGATGGTCTCGCCGTCCCATTCATCAGTGTTCTCCATCATTGTCCGGAAGAGTTGGCGGAGATCTGGTACGTGTTGGAGGATAGTCTGTACCAACCTGGAGTTTGAGTTCCACCTAACAGACGATGCCCTAGGGATGCGGGATTTCACAATTTCATCCAGTAGATGTGTGTGTTTGGTAGACTTCCTGAAAAATGATGCGAGCCCTTCAACAGTTTTGAAAAACACTTTACACTCTGGAATCTGTTTTGCTGATTGTGAAAGGACTAGGTTTAGTTTATGCACATAGCAATGCGTAAAGGTAGCTTCTGGCACTTTGTCTTTTATTTTTGCCTGTACTCCGTTGAGCTCAGAGGCCATCACTGCAGCCCCATCATAGGTTTGGGCTAACTTTTCAATGCACTCATATTTATGTAATACAGCCAATACATATTCTGATATTCCCTGTGCCCGCCTGTCATTGCTCACGTCATCAAATCCCAAAAAGGCTTCTTTTACTTCACTGTCGCTGTTAGAAAAATCACAGATATTTGGGCTTTGTTTGTGATATCCGTGGTTTCATCCACTTCGAGTGCAGCAAATGATGCAGCCTTTATGTCATTTTTTATATGAAACCTTACGACATCACCGATAATAATGTCATTCTGAATCCTATTCGATGTACCCATAAACACAGTTGATGATTTTAAATGTGCGGCAAATTTCTCATCCTTTTCTGCCATCAAATGTAAAAGTTCGACATAATTCCCACGATTGATGGAGCTACTGCTCTCGTCGTTCCCCCGAAATGCTAATTCTTGTTTAGCAAGGTAGCATGTTGCATCAATTAGGCTTTTCAAGATTTCCCTGTTCTCTTTTACCTTTGCGTTGTGTGCAGTAACATGCAGCCGGTGCTGCTCATCCAGGGCCATGTCTATGCGACTTTTGCCAAAGGTTTTCAAGGCAATCTGAGAGTGGATGTGGGCTGTGGATTTTTCATGCTTCTCTAAAGCTCTTGGAAAATTGTTCAGGTCACAGTAGCCCCCTTTCACCCACACGCTGTCGCTAGACGAGAAAAGTAGGCAAGGGAAGCAGAATAGCTAGTTAGCCTGGCTACATCCACACAGCCAGTCCGTTTTTGGGCAATTCCGTTTGAAATGTTCGTACAATCTTCTGTCCCTTCCTTTGGGTTAATTGAGATAGGTATTCACTGTTGCCATGGTTTTGTTAACGCTATGCATCCTGGGTATACGCTATGCATCCTGGGTATTCAAGATGCCATGTTGTTACTGTGAGGTTGATCTAACGTGGGGCTCCACAGTAGAGAACAATAAGTACTCAAGTTACAACCGTTGTCTGAGTAGTACATGTTATACAGGTGAGGTTCATAGTCCTCAGGATATAACATAAATTGGCGACGAGGACGTCTGAATCCACGACGTGTGCGCGACCGGAAGAAATTTCGGCGTGTGTTTTGCTCGGTTGCTGGGCTAGCTTCGTTAGCCACCAATGCTATTAGCCTGCACCCGGAGCAACGGTAAAGTGCGCCCCGCTCGCTGTGTATGGAGCAGCAAGAGGAGGGGAGCGACCAAGATATCCAGTTAAGGGAAAATAAGAAGATGGATGGAATTATTGGTAATATTGGACCTTTTGATGAGAGTATTGAACAGTGGTCTAGCTATACAGAGCGCTTTGACTACTTCACCACAGCAAATGACATTGATGATGCCAAGATAGTTCCAACATTCCTGACTATTATGGGCCCTAAGACATTCAATTTGTTACGTAACCTGCTACAGCCGACAAAGCCAGGTACCAAGACATATGAGGAAATAGTTGATATCCTAGCCCTCCATTTTTCACCGAAGCCTTTAGTTATTGCTGAGAGGTTTAGGTTCCACCGACGCAGCCAGGAAGAAGGCGAGTCTGTTACCCTGTATGTTGCAGCTTTACGGAAGCTAGCTGAACATTGTGATTTCAAACAAACATTAAATGACACATTGAGAGATCGTCTTGTGTGCGGTTTGAGTAGTGAATCGGCACAAAAGAAGCTACTGACAGTCAGTGATCTGACGCTGGAGAAAGCTGTCAATATCAGCGTGACTATGGAAATGGCAGCAAAGGAAGCCCAGCAGTTACATACAACGAGCCGAGTGCATAAGGTCAGTAGTGAGGAGCAAAGTGGCCAGGGTCCATGTTTTCGTTGTGGGAGAACAGGACATCTTGCATCTACGTGCTGGTGTAAGGACCTGGACTGCCATAATTGTGGAAAGAAAGGGCATGTAGAGCGGGCTTGTAGAAACCAAAAGAGCGCTGAAAGGCCAACAAAGTCTGGATACATGAAAAACACTGGTTATGACAAAAAGAAAAGACATGTCCGTACCGTCGAGCAGGGAAAGACAGCTAGTGACTCTTCAGAGGAGGAGGAGAGAATAAGTTTTCTCAGAGTACTAAACATGGATGAGGGCTCGGATTGCTACTGGGCTACCCCTGAGCTGGAAGGACTTCCAGTGAAAATGCAGATCGACACTGGGTCAAGGGCTTCAATCATCTCAAATAGAGTCTACAAGAAATTCATGAAGCACCTCCCATTACGAGCATCAGACACCAAGTTTCGAACATATACAGGAGAGCCCGTTCCGATGAGGGGTATGACGGATGTGACTGTCCAGTGTAATGGACAAATTGAAAAGCTCCCTGTTTACATAACTAATGGAGATTATCAAGCATTGATGGGACGTCTGTGGCTAGACAAAATAAGGCTGGACTGGCAAACAGTACGCATGATAGCAAACGGCTCCACAGGCCTACAGGCTGTCTTGGAAAAACACAAGGAGGTTTTCCGGAACGAATTAGGAAGCATGAAGGACATTACAGTAAAGCTACATGTAAAGCCTGAAAGCAAACCGGTGTTTTTGAAAGCTAGATCGGTACCATATGCTATAAGAGACAAGGTGGAAGCTGATTTGGATGCTCTTGTGAAGAGTGGAGTACTGGAGCCAGTCACTACCAGTGATTGGGCGACACCGATAGTGCCAGTGCCTAAGAAGGATGGAAGAATCCGGACCTGTGGGGATTTTAAGGTAACAGTTAACCCTGTGCTATCTGTAGAGCAGTATCCACTCCCTCATATTGAGGACCTGTTTGCTGGACTTAGTGGGGGTCAAAAGTTCAGTAAAATAGACCTTAATCAAGCTTATTTGCAAATGCATGTGCATGAAGACTCACAGGAGCTGCTAACTATCACAACGCACAAGGGCCTCTTCAGGTACCGCCGATTACCTTTCGGAATCACATCAGCACCAGCACTGTTTCAACGTGCTATGGATCAAATCCTCAGTGGCCTGCCTGGTGTTCAGTGCTATTTAGACGATATCCTTTGCACAGGGGCCAGCGATTCCGAGCACCTTCATAATCTGGACGCCACTCTTCAAAGACTAAAGGAATATGGACTCAGGATTCGCAAGAAAAAATGTGACTTTTTCCGCGCTTCCGTGGAGTACTTGGGACATGTCATTAATGCCGAGGGCCTACACACGGCCCCATCCAAGGTCGCAGCCATCATGGATGCACCGCCACCCCAGAACGTCAGTCAGTTGCGTTCGTTCCTAGGGCTGCTCAACTACTACGGTCGTTTCATCCCAAATCTATCATCGCTACTAGAGCCACTACATGACTTACTCCGCCAGGACAAGGCGTGGGAATGGAATAAAGCATGCCAGGAGGCTTTTCAGAAATCAAAGGATGTGTTAGTGGGGTCAGAGGTCCTAACTCATTATGACCCGTCACTCCCAATCCAGCTGGCCTGCGATGCATCTCCATACGGGGTGGGTGCAGTTATCTCACACATAATGCCAAATGGGGATGAAAGGCCCATTGCCTTTGCTTCAAGGACTTTAAACAAAGCCGAAGCCAATTATGCTCAGCTGGAGAGGGAAGCGTTCAGCATAATTTTTGGCGTTCGTAAATTCCATCAGTACTTATATGGACGGAAATTTACACTCCTTACCGATCACCGACCTCTTACGACCATCCTTGGACCACATACCGGGATACCGTCTCTCGCCGCAAGCCGTCTGCAACGATGGGCGCTGCTGTTGTCTGGGCATTCATATGTCATAAAGTATCGTAAAGCAGACTCACATTGCAATGCCTATGGCTTATCAAGGTTGCCACTCCCTGTCACCAAACCAGAGCTGCACACTGAGCACGTTGCCTATTTCAGTCAGGTGGATGATGCGCCAGTTTCAGCTGAACAAGTGAAGAAGGCCACACGCAATGACCCGGTCTTGTCAGCTGTCTTGGACATTGTTGTAAAGGGCCACTCTGGCAGCAACGACGGTGCTTTGAAACCTTACCTCGCGAGGAGGGCGGAACTGACGGTGCAGTCTGGATGTTTGCTGTGGGGAAGGAGAGTGGTTATACCACCAACACTACGCAAACCAGTGTTGCAGCAACTCCACTCAGGACACAGTGGAATAGTAAGGATGAAGGAAATAGCAAGAAGCTACTTTTGGTGGCCAAATATGGATGGACAGATAGAGGAGATAGCAAAAGCCTGTTCCTCATGTCAGAAAATCAGGAACAATCCTCAACTAGCTCCTCTGCACCCCTGAAGCTTTCCAGAAAGGCCATGGCATCGTGTGCATATTGATTTCGCAGGACCTTTTGAGGACAGAATGCTACTTGTCGCTGTGGATGCACACAGTAAATGGCCTGAAGTGGCTATCATGAGATCCACCACAACAGAAAAGACAATTGAGAAGCTGGGAGAGATGTTCAGCCGTTTTGGATGTCCCGTTCAACTGGTCTCTGACAATGGACCACAGTTCGTGTCCCAGGAAATGGCTGCTTTCGTGCAAGCAAATGGCATACAGCACATAAGATCAGCACCTTATCACCCGTCATCGAATGGCCTCGCTGAAAGGTTTGTGCAAACGATGAAAAATGCATTAAAGGCATCACAAGGGCAGGGAACCCTCCATCAGCGGCTGCACAGATTCCTACTGACGTATCGCAACACGCCACATGCAACTACAAGTATCACCTGCCAGCTTGTTGCTACAAAAAGAGCTTAGATCCAACTTTGACCTCCTGAAGCCAACGTCAGTGAAAGAGACAGTTTCACAGCAGCAGAAGAAACAAATCCAACAAAGAGGACAAACCAAGTTCAGAGTTTTCACTCCAGGTGAATCTGTGTTGGCAAGGAATTACTGCAGTGGACCTAAGTGGATTCCTGCCACCATCATTGCACAGACTGGACCGGTATCATATACGGTTCAAACTGCCACTGACATCGTCTGGAGAAGGCACATCGACCAGCTATTGCAAGCTCCAACACACACCCCGCTGCTTGCCAAGGACCCTCTCGATACACCGCCTCTTGATCTACCTGCAGAGGTTTCTGGCTCTTCGATGCCTGAGCCTGAGGTTGCTGCCGCAGCACCTGACTCTCCAATCAAAGAGACTGTAACGCCTCCGCCTGATTCTGCCTCTGGTCCGAGCCCACTACAGAGACACAGAGACTCTGAGGTTCCAGCTGCACGGCGAAATCCTGAAAGACAGCGGCGGCCTCCTGATCGTTTGGACTTATAGCTTGACTTACCCAATTCAACTGGAGCAGAATAAACTCCATGGGTATAGTCAGGGGTTTGAGGTGGTCTACCCTCACCCCAGGATTGTTTTGCTTGTGTAAAAAATAAATAAATAAAAAGGGTTATTGTTGAATTAAACAGCAACATTGTTATTGTTTTTGTTACAGACATCTATAGAGTTATGGTGTTATTTGAAGATTTTCTAGCTGATGTTAAATGGGACATTTATTGTAAGGGGGGAGGAGATGTGATGTATTCACTGTTGCCATGGTTTTGTTAACGCTATGCATCCTGGGTATACGCTATGCATCCTGGGTATTCAAGATACCATGTTGTTACTGTGAGGTTGATCTAACGTGGGCCTCCACAGTAGAGAACAATAAATACTCAAGTTACAACCGTTGTCTGAGTAGTACATGTTATACAGGTGAGGTTCATAGTCCTCAGGATATAACATTGCCCTCCCATTTTCAATCACATTTCGTTTTTGCTCAAAACTGAAGGTTGAACATCTTTTTAACTGTTGGATATCCATGATGCTGATCTCAAGTTAGCTGGGGAAATTTAGAACCGCGGCGCGAACAGCAGAGGATGCCGCTACGGCAAGCCAAACGCAAACTGTCAATCATGCTGTCAGAGGCAGCGTGGCACAAGTATATCCAGCTGCGGACATCACGCCTATCACCCGGAAGCTTGATGGACCATATTTCAAGTATTCTCCAAGTATATCCAGCTGCGGACATCACGCCTATCACCCGGAAGCTTGATGGACCATATTTGGTTGGAGTGGTTGGAGCGCGTCATCATACCGCGCCTGCATATTTGCATATCCGCAGCTGGATATACTTGATGCCAACGATGACGACGAAGACCCATCTTTAAATACCACATTCGCTCTTGGAAAAATGTCACTACAGTTTCTGTAATAGCTTATTAATAAAGATTCGAAAAATTATGCTGACCATCGTATTATTTTAGTTTAATGTCATTTCAATGCATCATAGAACTTTTATTTACAACAAGCATAACACATAAATCGCTATTATGCACCGTCTTTGCCCGTGAATAACACCGGCTGTGAAGCGGCTAAAAATACAAGGCTATGCTGGATAACTCCACCATCGGTATACGGTCATTTTAAGCCATCAACCACCCCGCTGGCACCCCAGGAAGTAATGTTTCGAACCCCGAGAGCATGCATAAATGTCTATCCGAAAAGAGTACACTCTCATCGGCCTCTGCACGCGCCTCTCCTCGGTAACGTGGAGGTACGAAAACCCTCCATATCAACACTATCAGACCCTAACCCTACATATCAACACTATCAGACCTCCATATCAACACTATCAGACCCTAACCCTCCATATCAACACTATCAGACCCTAACCCTACATATCAACTCTATCAGACCCTAACCCTACATATCAACTCTATCACACCTACACCTGTCCACGAGCCGCTGTTTGAATAGGCCTGATCTAAAGTATAGATAGTCATGTGGAACAAAGGAGCACTTGAAGACAAAGGACTGCAACAGAGAATTTTATTTCATTTTTTGTAAAGAATTGTAAACATACATCATAATAACAATAAATGAATAAGAATAAATACATTTATACATTTTAATAAAAATAAAATAATGAAATACAACAGATCAGCAAACGAGATAAATAATCTACTGTTCATTCAGAGTTAATTGTATCAAGTGCTCTTTTATTGTTTTCTTGAAAGTGCATCTAGAATTAGTTTTACTAACATGCTTGGGTTAATGAATGAATGAATGAATGGTCTTTATTGTCATTGATATAGTACCAAATAACGAAATTTGGGAGGGGGGGGCTCCCCTGGTGCTAGGAAAGAAAAGGGTTAGGGTCTGATAGTGTTGATATGGAGGGTTAGGGTCTGATAGTGTTGATATGTAGGGTCAGGGGCGCCGCTAGAGATTCTGGGCCCCATGACAGAATATCATTTTGGGCCCCCCCCCGACCTAAACCACCCATCAACCTAGACAACAGGCACGTGCCGTGAGCTTTTAGATTGGGTAAGCATAAGATATAGAAATACACATAATTACACATACACGCTATCAGTGAACGCAGTTTCAAGGAAATGCAATTTTGATGCCCTAGAACCCGCTAATAAACTGTAGGGTCACTTTGTGATCAGATGACCAAAAACAAAAAAAACAGTTGCCAGTTTCGACTATATCAGGGGTGCTCAAGATCTTTTCAAGTAGCCAACCTGCTGAAATCTACAAGTCCAGTTTCAACATCGCAAACGCACACACGCACAACACAGACACACACCGTTTCCATCCTCCATAGTAAACTCACAACACACTTTCTTTTCACACTTTTGTCACACAGGCACTTGACATCACATCACATCTCTATCTCTCTCAAACACTTTTGGTCCAGAACCACTGGCACGGACAGCGACATTAGGCCTATCTCAGCGATTGATTAAGCAGGTCTCTCTCCAAACACAACGGCACAGGCCTACATTCAAAGGTAAAAGCAGAGGAAGTCTTAAATAAGGAGCCATAACCAGCAGTACAGCAGTACTCAAACCATATAAACAAGCACAGATCGCCACCAGCCTCGCGAATCATATAAACCGCTCATACGATACCAGGCTTGCTGTAACCCCTAGCGACTCTCCCTTTCTGGGTGTGAAGATCGGTGAGTGGTGGCTTCGGGCGGCCTTTAGCCAGTAGTTGTGTTTTTCCAGTCCAGTCCAGTCTACGAAATCCCTTTAGGTCGCTGACAGTAATGTCCATATTCACAAAATCAAGCAAGTTATCCTTATTGATTATTATTATTTAGATTGTTTGAGCTAGCTGGCATAAGCTATTCTGCCGGGCGAGAGAAAGTAAGGTGAAATGTTAAGTGAACTTGAAAGTGATAAGAGCCAATCAGTAGCTCTTATCGGAATGAACGAACTACTGATTGGCTGGTAAGCATGCTTACCCTGGCCACATTAAACAGTGGGCTGAGGCATTGAAGAAAAAAAAGAAGACATTTTCACAGAGAGACGCAGACATTACATTATGACATTTCAGCAGAGAGAGAAGTGCTTATAATGCAACGCAATGCAAGCAAGGAGAATAGCGAGTGCTTACTCCTGCAGGTGGCGCCAAAATGAATGAATCCTGCTGCCCTGGGACCTAAAATACGACTCTTTTAATGAAAACAAACAAACGGTTACATGCACTTTTATTTTAATATTTTCACTGTCCTTTTTTATTTTTTCGTTGGGTAAGCACTGCTTACTATGCTTATATGGACGACACGTCCTTGCTAGACAACCCAGTTGAAGTTGATGAACGAAATCCAATGATGGACATCTTTTGTAAATGTAATTTAAAATGACTTAATACAGGAATCAACAATTCAGCAAAGAAATCTCAACATTCTTTAACTTATTAAATTAAGACTTGAACAACAGAAGGACAAAAGTATAATTAAATGAAGATTTGAACCCAATTATAAATGTATAAATCACACAAAAAGTCTAAATATAATTTTAATGGGGTGGTATTGTGTCTAAATACATTTAGATCTTTTAAAGATCAGTTGGCCATAATACTGTCAGGATTAGATCAATGAAGAATTACAGCAGAGATATTTACTGACTCAGCATTGCTTGTTTCACACAAAGACAAAAGTGTTTTATACAAGAGGGACAACACAGACATGGTGCCAGCGAAATTGAATAGGTAATTTTTACCCACTGCGGCAGTACTGTGGAATAGTATACCTGGAGAGCTAAAAACTATATCTAGCCTAATGCACAACGATTCAAGATAGGAGTAAAGAGGCCAAATCAAAGCTAAACTCTGGGCCTTCTTAGTAGCAACATCTTTAATAAGATCCTTGAAATCTAGTGATAAAGCCAACTTGCTGTGCTGCTGTCATTGTCCTTTGTTACTTCTTGCTCTACATAATTCATAATATGTCCTATAATAGTATTAACATACTGTAGTAATACATACATTACACCAGATTAGCTAACTTAAATGTTATCTAGCTAGCTAACAACAATATTAAGATGCTAGTGGTCAATGTTATTGCAATTACTGGAAGAAATATTAATTAAATATGAATATTAGCTAAAGTTGTATTCAATGCTTGCATGGTAATGCAGCATACATTAAAATATTCAAAATCTGTTTGTTAACCCCAAACTCCTACTGCTCACCTCCTTCTCCTTCAACTGGGAGGCTGCATCTGTGCATGACGTCATTAGCATGTAACCTTATACTAGTTAGCAAGCTAGCTAGCTATAGCAAGAGTGCATAGCTGCTGAATTCACTGAGCTCTAATAACCTATATTTGGACCAAAATTGCCCTCATCTCATACATTTAACTGAAATGATACTGACAGTGTACTGTAAGTTAACTTTACTTGAAGTTAATGTTAATTAGCTGTAGCGAGCTAACTAGGTCATCCACGCAGTGATTAGCTAGAGCTAAACCACACAATGTTGGCTAGGTAGCCTACATGTTATGGACCCCAAAAGAAGGTCTGTGAATGAATACTTTTTTTTTTTTTTTCACTTTGTGACTAGCTGTCGCCCTTTTTTGTCACTCTCCTCGTTCTTTACTTTTACTTTTCTCTTTTGAGACCCTTACCTGACTTTGGCGTTGCCCACCATGACCACATCACCCCCATCCTTGTCAGACTATTCGCGGTAACGTTCCTCTCGCGCGCGGTGGACTGAACCATGCAATGAATAAATAGAGGGGTAAATAATAAGGCTTAATTTTGTCAAACATAGAGAAACAAAACTCCAGTTTGTTTCTTTTGTAACTTTTTTTAATACATAGAATTATAAGTCGGCTACATTAACTTCCTTATGATAATAATAATAATATTATTATAAATATAATATATTTTTAAAAAGATTCTCTTGGGCCCCTGTCAGTGCTGGGCCCTTAGAATCGTCCTAACTTACCCCCCCCTTAGCGGCGCCCCTGTGTAGGGTTAGGGTCTGATAGAGTTGATATGTAGGGTTAGGGTGTGATAGTGTTGATATGGAGGGTTAGGGTCTGATAGTGTTGATATGGAGGGTTTTCGTACCTCCACGTTACCGAGGAGAGGCGCGTGCAGCAGTGGCGATTCTAGAGATTTATACATGGGGTGGCAAAGGGGTGGCAAGCAGATATTTTAGTGTGGCCATCCTTTTGATAAGTGGCTATCTTAATGTCTTACATTTATGTGTATTTAGCATCCCTTACAGCCTGTTCTACATATAGAACTAGTGTGTGCATGTGTACAGGTTTCTCTCTCATCCAGTAAATTATTACAAAGACATAGGTTTGTGGGAGAAAAAAACATTTTATTACAGGGCTGCCAAGTTTCACCAAAACTTTGGAGTGAGATTTTTTGCCGGTGGAGCGACGCAAAACTGAGCACGTTTGGCAGCAGCGGCCCCTCTCTCCCACCCAATTATTATTATTATTATTATTTTTGCTAGTTTCCTACAATTTTACATCATAATAAACCAGCACAAGAAATGAAAACAATTGGAAAATTGTTTTAAACAAGACAAATTCAGACAGTAATAAAAATATATTATATTTATTATCATCTATCTATAAATAAATCAATCATGTAACATCAGAATAACTCTTTTAACTGTCAATCAACCATGTAACATATTAATCACTCTTTTAATTGTCAATCAACCATGTAACACAGGGGTCGGCAACCTATGGCACGCGTGCCAGCAGTGGCACGCGACAGCTTAAACAGTGGCACGCAAGCAATAAGTGCGAGAATGGGAGAATGTTTTTAAATTTATTTTATGTTGGCCGCGTTCGTAAATTCGCGCACACTGGGTTCAACCTCACAATGGGACCAAGTAATTTGATTGGACTAGAGGCGGTCTCAGGGACGCTCCGGCGCTCTCAGGGCGAATTTACGAATGCAGCCCTAGTCTCTCATCCACTCCACGAGAGTCGTATTCTGGCGCCAATTTTCAAAGTAAAATTCTGAATTCGATTCGATACAAGTGTTATGGGGTGTTCACACTTGACGTCTTTTTTTTTTTTTTTGAAAAAAGCGCCGTCTTCAGCGCCTTTTCGCCGTCTTTTTACATACAACCCATGGGAAAAAAGCGCAGCCACCGCCTTTTTCCCAGAATGCATTTCGCACCGGCTAGCAGCGGGCAATTTAAATCGTCCATTTTAACCTCCATTGGCTAAAAGCTGTAATTTTGGCAATACAAGTGTTAACATGTAATTTGAACACAGCAAAGACCTAAGTTCTGGGCCCTGGACCTAAGTTCTGGGCCCTGGACAGTCTGGACGGATTGATGGCAGCTGCTGGACTGAAAAAATCAGGTGTAGTGCTGAGGCACAAACATGTACATTTCAAGCCTGCAAACTGTGACACTTTAAATAAATGTGAAATAATACTATTGTGCAATATGACAACCCTAGTCGTCTATCTGTACAGTATAGTACAGTGGATAGTGTACATAGCCTTTATTTATGTAAACCAGCTCCTTCCCTTCTTGTGATTTTTTATAAAAGTTGATTTATTTATTTATTTTTCCCTTTCCTAACACCAGGGGAGCCACCCCTCCTTAATTTCGTTGTTTGGTACCTGTACTGTAGCAATGACAATAAAGTCCATTCATTTTATGAAGTTTTAATATGTTTTCAGGCGAGAAAGTAACCATATATATTCCCAAAATGTGTCCAGTTTATCAAAATAACCTGTTTATATATCTGATCTGACGGTTTTTTCGTGTTCTGTTCGCTAGCTGCGTTCGTAAATTCGCCCTGGAAATCTGATCAGCACTCATGGAATGCCTCTTGTCCAATCAAATTACCTGGTCCCTTTATGACGTTGAACCCAGTGTGCGGTTAGGTGGCTAAGCTGCGGGAAAGTTTTGGACCAGTTTGTCTGTTACTTAAAGTGACCAAGTACCCCCAGATAATGGAGTTGAGCAAAGGAAAACAGGGCCAGGGATCACATTGATTGTTAGGACTGTTTACATGGCTTTGCATACATAGCTCTTTGCAAAAAAATAAAATAAAAAGTTTGTTGTGGTTGGAATAAAATAATAAAATGTAAGTAACAACCAAATAATTATATAAATATAAATTATAATTCATACAAGTAAGACCCTTGTATAATCACCATCCAGTTAGGGCTACTTATTAAAATGATAACCATAGGGAGCGCAGTTAGCAACTTTGTTAGAAATTGAGCGCACCAATTTGCTTAAAGTTGTGCTACACATCACAACGTTTTAGTTGTCTTAGATGTTATGTTGGTAATTTTGTTCAAGTTTCAGTTAGTTGACTATTAGGCCTGTTTATTTAGCATACATGGCTTTGCATACATAGCTCTTTGCTGAAAATTGTTGTTCATGTTGTGGAATAAAATTGCAGATCTGTTGGTCTGTTTGGTTTGGTTTGATGTCGAGTCATAATTAATGTTGATATTGTGGTTGGCACACTGACTAACAAGAAAATTAAAAAATGGCACTTCATATAAAAAAGGTTGCCTACCCCTGATGTAACATATTAATCACTCTTTTAACTGTCAATCAACCATGTGACCTATAAAGTTACAACATCTTATGCAGTACAACAACCCCAACCCTTACAAGCGGTGTTCATAACTCTGTGTTGTAGGCGTTTGTGGCAGATTTTGATGCCTTAATAACAGAGGTAGGGGGCTCCCACTTGAAACATTCTGGCTCGAGGCCAGCCATCTTCACCGTAATGATGGATGAAAGGGTTCCATCAAGAGCCAGACTGTTACGGGTTTTGTTTTTGTTCAGCCCCACCACGGAGAACACTCGTTCTGCATCAGCATTTGAATGCGGAAGTACCAAAACCAATTTGGCAATATGAGAGAGCCTCCCAAATCTGCTCATCCCGTTCACCTTAGAAAAATGTACATAGGAAGCCTAATTACTCAAGGATTTTCTTATGCAGCAAGTTGATTAAGTCAATGTGTAGCATGTCAAAGGGTGCAGAATAATTATTACCTTATTCTTCTCTGATGCCATGTTCCCCCAAAAGCTCTCAACGTTGAATGTGGCTGGGTCTGGTGGCATGGGAATGTCCATGAACTGGAATGTCCATGAACTCCTCGCTGAGTTTGTCATGCTCTTGAGGTCCGTGGTACGGGAGAAGTTCAGCAAATCTAAAAAGAACACAATGTGCACTGATCAGATATAGTTACAGCAGCTGGAACAGCAGGGTTTGTTTTTCAGATGTGATTATCAAACTTAACAATCTATTCAAAATGATCAGAACTTGTCAACCCTAACCTGTCAACAAAGTACAAGGCATCTTCCACACCACACTCTGTCCTCTGCTGGACGTCAACAAACATGGCATGTTTGAGCAGGGGCTCTCGCAGGGGTAGTTTCTCCATGGCATACTCCACAGCCCTCAAAAGAAATGCCAGTGCTGCCTGTTGGAACCTCTCCACTTGCTGCGGTGTAATGTCTCCTGCATCAAGGAGCCTGTTGAGCGTAGCTCGATATTCAGCTTTTCTCCTGCCAGAGACACAATAACAATACAACTATGAATTACTTTAGAACAGGTAAGTTTAAAATAAAAAAATATTTTTGTTTGTTTACAAGGGTTCGTTTACAGAGTTCATTTACAATCATCAACAACCACAATAGCTAACTTCAATACCCTTCTTTAAGTATCTCCCATCACATCAGTGATGACATGATCAAACTCATAACTTGTCTGAACAAGCAGCCGTCACACAAACCGTCTACGCGAGGTCAGTGAGTGGATAGTGTATGTGTATCTGCTTATCTAAAACTTGGAGTCACCTGGCAGTTGGTTTGACGGGTCCTTGTAGAGGATTTCATGTGTTCTCCGGCCCTGCAGTGCTACAGGCTTCAGAAACTTTGAGCACAACTTGCGGATGAAATTTGTCATCTACAAAATTGTATTTCAGAAAAGATTTTCAAAATGACTTTAGACCTAAGACATAGCACTTAATGAAAAAAGGAACAAACGTATATCACATTATTGGCAGAAGCATATCCTGACCCTCCCATTTTACCTCATCGTGTAGAAGGAAGATGGACGACTTCTGTTTCTGGAGGAGGAGGTTGAAAGTGGAGAAGACAGTCAACGTAGCTTGATAGAAGAGCAGGTGCACTTCCGTCATTGGATTAGAGAACGCTTCCAACAGCCTCCTGAACCTTGGTTGTTTCTCATCTGTGAATAAAAAAGCACAGGTTGTGTAGACTAAGTTTACATTTCAGTCTCTTGTAAAAATCTTGCATTCGTATCATTGAAAAATTAGACCTACTTGATGACTTGAAGTAGCTGGTCAGTGGCCCATACTGCCGCAGAACACGAGTCAAACACTTCTCCAGGCTCAACCATCGGATGGAAATGTGCTGGAGTATTTCCATGTACACACTTCCATAGAACTCACAAAATTCTATGACAAGAATGTTACCTCTTAATTTCCATCTAATCAAAATGTTCTGCATTTAATTTGTACTATATTGGGACTGGGACTGGTTGAAGTGCATACCTGTCAGGTAACCTTTCCTATTGGTGCTACCTCTAAACCAGTATCCCACATACACTGTCAGAACCTCTGGATCAAATCCAGACACCTGCAATACATGATGATTCACAATCACATTACATTTTGGTCAGTGGCGGCTGGTGCTAAAAAATTTGGGTGGGGCACAGCAGTGTGGCGGGGGGGTCCTCTTTCGCGCGCGCAGCGCATAAAACACGCACTGGCGCTCAAAACAAAGACGTAATTTCACTTTACCCACGCAATACCCACTTAAACATGTGTGAGGATATGTAACGGCGTTTTGTGACAGAACTTTCACTTTCATTCATGAAATTCACCCCGTCTGTGTTACTGTTTACACAAGTACAATCACAGTGTGACAGTCAGATGGAGCATTCGGTAAACAACAACAGCAAGGTAATGCATCAGCTGAGTTAAAGAAAACCAACTCTTACCTTTGATGACAGAACATGAGCCGTGTTTACCCGTACCTCCGCCTTGCCCCGCGCATATTGCTATGAATAGTTCGAAGATAGGTGCTTGCACGTTAGGTGCGAGGCTGCTTGGTTAACCCATTAGCGGGAACATTATTAGTTGCACAAAATAGGCTGATTTAATTGACCATGAACATCAGAGACAGACATTACGAATGTTCATTTAAAATACTCCGGAAGCCCGAAGTCCGGAAAACCGGAAGTCGGAAGTCCTCAGCATAATGCATTGTCTGCAATACAACCGGAGATTCAGGACGCACATTTGTGTGCCCTGGCCAAGAAATAGAGACAGCCAATTGGAGCGCTGCTACAGCTCACGTGTAAGCGAAAAGTATTCGTCCTGGCATAGACTTGCATTGACCGGCGCCCCGCGTTCTCCCCCTATGTATTTTAACAGTGAGTTTTACACACACACACACACACACACAGATAAAAATGTTTATTGTATTGGAGGATTTTTAATGAATGCTGATAGGCGCCGACAGAATATCAGCCGCATTTTGTGAATAAACAATGTTTATTTAAAAAAAAAACTTTTACAAATCGCAACTAGGAAGTGAAGGTGGGGGCGGCGCCCCAGCACCCTCTATCGGCCAGCCGCCACTGCCCCTCAGTATTAGTATTATAGCATAGCAATGGATGATGTATGATTATGATCAATCCAAGCTGATGTCTCTGTCCATTGCGGGGACTTTGCGGGCCTTTGTTTTTATCAAACCAAAGAGAGACAGACAGTGATTTTACACAGGCTGAAGTGAAGATTTTCTAAACTTCAGCTTTTAACTTTCAAACCGGCCAGATGGGGAAGGAGAACCATACAGAAGGGCGTTATCTGTAAGAAGGTTTTCTTTTCAAGAGTTGTTCCCTGCATAATGTATTCACTAAAACGGTTTCAGTATTAAATGGTGTCTTATTCCTATTTCAATTCATTCAAGTGTTTTGCATTTCAGTTTTAGATATTTGAGACCCTGCCTCCTCTGCTGAGACTGTCTAGACCTCCTGATTGACCCAGACTACATTATACCATACAAATCATCTTATGATATGCAATTATGCAGTATTTCACTCATTTGCATACACTTTGTCGTCTATACTTTGAAGTAGCTTCCGTCTCACCCTTTATTCTCTCATCATGTCATGTCCCAGCTCTAGACCATGACAAAGAGTGGACCAAAACACATTAGAGAATGGTTAACCAATATTTATTCCAACACAAATAACTCATAAATACTTAATACTTACATAAAAGTATAACATTTACTAGTGATGGCGAGATGAAGCTTCTTGAACTGTTGAAGCTTTCCATCAAATTGCGTCACACATGGGCCGAAGCTTCGTGTTGCTTCATTTGCTCTACTGCGCCATCAAGTGGACAATAAATGTCTAGCAGGCAGAGTGATGATGACACCGTGGCTTTGGTGTGTGAAGCTTTGAATTGAATAAATGTGCTTGTGTTACTAGGAACAACAACATTTTAGTCATTTATTCATTTTTATTTAAAAATAACAATTTCTCCACAGTGCTGGGCTTCAGGCGGTTTCTTTTTTTTGAGACGATTTCACCTGCTTTTGAAAATATCCTTTCACAGGGCACAGATGAAGCTGGGGTACATAGATAATTAACGGCAAGTTTATACAAATTAGGATACACATGTTTGTGTTCTTCCCAATACTGTAGGGGGTTCTGCATCCTTTCGATGTTTGGTTCAGCCAGGTCGGTATGGACCTCCACTGTTGCGTCTGCAGTTACATTTTGGGTCCTCGCCTGCAGGACTGTGGTGTCTAAACGACGCCACAGTTTGTTACCTAAAACAGACAAACAGGCTGTCAGTGTCAGTGAATATATACAATAAGACAATTAGAATGTATCCAGTATACATTACCTTGAGTCACAGGCTGCGAAGCTTCTGATATGGGGGGTTGTGATGACGAGGAGGAGGAGGAGGAGGCGGAGGGGGCGCTGTTTCGTATAACGGTAGCACATTCCAAAATGAGGCACTTCCCGAATCGGTCACGTGGTACGGCCGGAAGGCGAAGCTTCGCTCTTACCATATACGTCATCAACACACGCCTCGTTACGCGCTTCACAAAAATCTGCCTCTGTTACTCGACAAACGCTCCGAAGCGTCGGCTTCATCTCGCCATCACTAACATTTACCAGTCAGTAGCATCAGTGTGAGTGGTGGGGTGCTGGATGAGTAAACCAAGTCCATGAAGGATGTTGAAAATACCCAAACAAAACATAAAAGTAAGCCAAACTAATCCTAAGAGGGACCAGTGTCCATGAGGGCCAGAGAGAGTAAGCCCAAAGGCCTCATGGGCTTTTATAGGCCTGCCCACAGGTGTGCTTGCTTCGACAGCCAATCAAGGCTCCTGCTGCCACTCCCCACCTTGCACTGCAACATAGAAACAGACAGAACAGAACTCCTGCAACATAGAACTAGACAAAACAGAACACAAGCGACTACAAACATGATATAACATAGCAGGGCCATGACAATCAACAACCAGTCCCTTGACAATGACACGGCAGCCACCGTACAACCACTTAACATCTTCCATCTGGGTTCACTGATAGGGCTTTCACACCACCAAGGAACCGTTTCCGTTCCCTTTCCCGTTCTGGAACCTCCGAACCTTGGTTCTGTCTGGCGAACCAGCCCGTGTTCATACCAGTGTAACCGGAACCATCAACTTCATCAATGTTGTGACGAAGGGGCGGGATAAACAAAAATGTCACAACAAGATGGCAGCTACTTCACTGGAAATCAGGATAATATCTTCCACTGCAATATCTGAAATAAATACATTTTCTATGAAAAAAAACAAAAGACACTTTCTAAACACGTTCTCTTACCGAGCCAGATGCTCTGTTACTGGAATAGAAATAACTTACGAAGTTCACGTTCAAGTGTGTGTGTGTTTGCTGAGCATGTGAATATAGAGAGAATGCTGAAACTTTTGATGTTTTTTAATCACTAATGATTAGATTTAGATTAGATTACAATTTGTCTCCTTTCTTCTTCACAGCCTATGACTCACCCACTGACAACGTCACAGTTCTATTTTTTGGTTCGCGCTGAGAACCACTATTTTCTGGTTCCAGCTACGAACAAACTTTTCAGGCTCTGAACCAATTTATTTTCGGTCTGAACGGGCCAGCCGGTTCCAGACTCGGTTCCCGAATGCACACACACACACACACACACACACACACACACACACACACACACACACACACACACACACACACACACACTCACACACACACACACACACACACACACACACACACACACACACACACACACACACACACAGTTAATGCTACCTGGCTGGAGTTTTCGCTTGAACCAGTCAATCCATCCATTCTCTTTATTGCTAAGGATTACAGCTACAAAGTAACAACAAGAAGAATGGAGCATTGTACTGGAGTCGATTAAAACACTCAATTGGGGTGCTTAGGTGGCATAGCGGGTTAAGCGCTGACCATGTAACCGCAGGGTCCCCGGTTTGATTCCGGCCGGGGACATATCCTGCATGTCATCCCTCCTCTCTCACTCACCCATCCCTCTCTAAATCTTCACTGTATCTGTCAAATAAAATGAAAAATATGAGTGGGACTGCCCCACTCAAATAAAAATAAATAAAAAACAACAACAACACACTCATCAATTAATACACTTCTTATCCTTCTCAATAAAAAAACATCTCTCTCTCTCTCCCTTTTGTTCTCTCTCTCTGCCAAGCAGTGGTTTAGCAGCTCTGAGTTACAGTAATAGTTGTGATAATGAGTGTAATAATGAAAGAAAGAACCTCTTAATCAGAAGCAGGGGAGGCTGGTTCATTAGGGGCAATTGGACAATGCCCCACCAAAGGGAGAAGAGAGAGATTTTTTTCCTATGACTTCTAGACAGTGTTGCTTCTGAATATCATAGTCCAATCAGCTAGTGTTCTGTGGAGTATATCATAGTCCAATCAGCTAGTGTTCTGTGGAGTATGTTCCAATCAGCTTCAAGTCCCGCCCCTTTCAGGGCAACTTTCACTCTACTCGAAATTGCACTAGGCTGTTCTCGTAGACTTGCATGTAAAATCTATTTTGGTAACTTCAGGCCATTCGGTCATTTGTCTATGGGGTTTTGGGACATGCACAAAGAATCGTACGTGCTTACGTCATGTCATACGGCCGGCGTAGCTTTAGACGTTCGTTCACCTGCTTCACCATGGCTATGGCGGCTAGTAATGTTTGCTTCGTGTTTTTATTTGTTTTGTTCGTTTTGTGTTTTGTGTAATATGTCTATTGGCAACATTCTACTGCTGGTCTTAATTATCAGCGACCGTCTCCGCTGCCGTCTCCGCTGCCGTGCGACCAACACGCAGGGGGAATATGGAACTATACAGCAAATCACACAGCAAACCACTACCGGACTTTGTAAACAAATTGAACAAATGGATTAGAAGGAGGCATCTTTTGTTCCCAACTTGATGATTGCAACTGGACCTATTACCGAAGTCAAACTTGTGTAAGTAAGTGAAGCATCTGTCCTTCAGTCATGATAGGAAAACCAAATCGATGCTGGGAGAAGGAATGGCAGACTGTATTCTGATTGTATCTTCTATGCTCTTTGTATGTTTCTATGCTCTTTGTATGTTTCTATGCTCTTTGTATGTGTCTTGGTGTAGGAGAAACTTAGGACCACGTTGGAAACAAGTGTTTCGGTACACGTTGACGTGTAGAAACTGTAGAGAGAAAATTGTAGAAATTGTAGAGAAAACTGGGGGGGTAGAGGTGATGAAGAGGTCTGTACAGGGGGGGTAGAGGTGATGAAGAGGTCTGTACAGGGGGGTAGAGGGGATAAAGAGGTCTGTACAGGGGGGTAGAGGGGATGAAGAGGTCTGTACAGGGGGGTAGAGGGGATGAAGAGGTCTGTACAGGGGGGTAGAGGGTATGAAGAGGTCTGTACAGGGGGGTAGAGGGGATGAAGAGGTCTGTAGAGGAGGGTAGAGGGGATGGAGAGGTCTGTAGAGGAGGGTAGAGGGGATGAAGAGGTCTGTACAGGGGGGTAGAGGGGATGAAGAGGTCTGTAGAGGAGGGTAGAGGGGATGAAGAGGTCTGTAGAGGAGGGTAGAGGAGGGTAGAGGGGATGAAGAGGTCTGTACAGGGGGTAGAGGGGATGGAGAGGTCTGTACAGGGGGTAGAGGGGATGGAGAGGTCTGTACAGGGGGGTAGAGGGGATGGAGAGGTCTGTAGAGGTGGGTAGAGGGGATGGAGAGGTCTGTAGAGGTGGGTAGAGGGAATGAAGAGGTCTGTAGAGGGGGGTAGAGCTATTCTCATGCTAAAATTGACTGTAAATCCAGATTTTAAAGTTGATATTCTTCCCCGTGGAGCATGCCCCCATAACCTGTGCCCCACCCAAACATTTTAGCACCAGCCGCCACTGATCAGAAGGATTTGGGTAGGCTGGCACATATACACCCACACACACTCACACCATAACCCCCTACACACAGACACACACACACACATGTGCTGCTCGCAAACACACGCACACGCACCCACTCTCTGCGGATCGCTCTCCGCTCCTCATTGTGTGAGTTTTAATTCTCTTTGAATCAGCAGATTATGCACATGAAATGCATTATGTGAGTAGAATACAGCTCTATTCCAACAGAGAAGAAGAGCCACAGAATGGCTTATATTCTAATCCAGTAATAAAACATGCCACGCTCTCTGAAGCATTCAACCTGAGGCAAAGAGGAAATGATGTTGCCGCAGGTAAAACCTCTTCAGCGTGCTGTTATTTCAGTCAGTGTTACATTGTACTATTACTATTGAGATGAGGCAGAGAAGGCGCCGGAGAGAGCATTGGTCAGGGTAATAGGCTAAAGAGACAGAGAGGCTATTAAAGTTGTTCAGTCTATCGGGAAACCAAGTACTATCAAAGTTGACAGTTGAAACGTATTTTGCTTTTAAGAGCCGATCATTCATATGAGAGTCAAATTATGTGGAATGGATATGATTGTTGTCAAAGAGTGCACTGTTTGATGTTGAAAGCTACCTGGTTAACACCAAAGCAAAAGTGAATTGTCTTTGACAGTGAGTCTGAACACACACACACACACACACACACACACACACACACACACACACGTGCACATGCGCTTGTACGCAAACACACCACTTGCTGATTAATTAAATATCTAATGTCCATTTGACACCAGATGCATCTGGGAGTGACAATGCAAGGAAAAATAAACATGATTATGTTACATATTATTGTGTGTGTGTGTGTGTGTGTGTGTGTGTGTGTGTGTGTGTGTGCATGTGTGTGTGCGTGCATCCTCTACATTGCCTGTCAATGTCAGAGGTCTTGCCGAGCACAATAAACTTGCCTTGGAGAGAGTAGTAACTGGAATGAGGTAAAATAGGGTTAAGACTAAGATTATGTCATAACCAGGAAGGAGGAACACATGGCTGCCACCTGTTCCAATGTTTTCATTCAGGTCCCTTTACTCCAAGCTCTCTCTGTACTTCTTGAAGTCCTGTGACTCCTACTGCATCTCATCTTGGCATTTGAAAATGAAATATTACGGGCAAAGACAAGAATAGTCCCCCCTTTTCTTTCTCACACACATACACACACACACAAAGAGAGAACTCCAACATACCTCAAACAGTGTCTAGTCCTCCCCTCCACTCTGAACACACTGTATGGTAGTACTCTAGTCCGATTGGAGTTTAGAGAGTGAAACCTGTCCCAGGTGTGTGTGTGTGTGTGTGTGTGTGTGTGTGTGTGTGTGTGTGTGTGTGTGTGTGTGACTGTGTGTGTGTGTGTGTATGTGTGTGTGTGTGTGTGTATCTATCTGCATGCACCTATTCCCTCTGAGTAGACACAGCGGTACAGTAATAGGATCATGGTCACCCATCTGTCTGCCTGAGCACACACCACAGGCTATACATAACACAGCTAGCTAATGCTAATGATGATATACTAATGCTTAGCACTGGCTAATACCACAGCCAGGGGTCAAAGTGCATTCTACTACAGTGAAACAGGTGAACAGGTGATCCATGTGTTAATAGTCAAGTGCTGTACTCAAGAAAGTTAACCTGAGAATTGCAATTACTTGCCTATTTGTTTGAAAACAAACCCCAGCCCTTACCCTATATACAGAGAAGCTATTTAGAAGAACCAGGACACAATCAATTAAACGAGATACAGAGAGAGTTTGCAGAGCCCAAACAATCGAGAGAGAAAACAACAACAAACAATGGCCTAATTAGTTCAAATAGAACACAAAGAGAAGCCTCAAAGAAGATGATAAAGACAAATAAAAAGCTACTTTTATGGTATTGATTAGCCTAAACAAGTGAGAGAGAAGAGATACTTAAATATAACCATGTCTCTTATCTGTTCCGTACAGGAGGCACATGGCAGACCAACTCCCCTGCTCTCTGACAAGTGGCAGTCAGATTTTAATCAAATAAGGCTGAACCAAGAGACAGCAACCCTGATCACTCTTGTCCATTGCTACCACACAGCTTTTATGAGAGAGAGAGAGAGAGAGAAAGAGAGAGAGAGAGAGAGAGAGAGAGAGAGAGAGATAGAGGGGGGGGGGGTCCCTATGTCATGTGTGTTTGTGACAACTGATGTATGACACAGTAGAAGTATTTTGTGTCTTTCGTGTCTGTGTATCAAACTGCAGCACACTCCCAAGGAATACAGTAACGAGCCTGTACTCACAAGGAATGCCAAATGAGAGATCAACCACAGGGGAACTCAGCGAGAGAGAGAGAGAGAGAGGCAGAGACCGCAAGAGAGAGAAAGAGAAATAGATAGAATCTTCTATTAGAATAAATAAAAGGGAGAGCACAACACTGACCCATTTAAAAGAGGGAGAGACTCCCAGCCTGCATCTCAATAACATGGAGAGGCTTACTCCTCTCCCTGTCTCATCTTGTTCATCAACATTTGATAACTCAGGATAGGAAGACGTTAAGGAAAAAAACTGGATGGATGTTGAAGCATGCATCCTCCAAGTGGTTTTTCCCAACCCATTTCATGAAATGTTCATATCAGCTCAGGTGAAAGAAAGGACACGGGTGGGTAACTACTTTTGACCATGATGTTTGAGGCATGTCGATGTAGGTATTAGGCTGAATGTGTTGTTTCTCATGATAAAGAAGCACCAACTGAATGTCATTATCCAACAGTACAGTATCTTTTGCACACTCGTTTTTTAATGTATGCCCCTTGCATACATTAAAAAGTGAGGTCACATCAATAGCTATTACTTTTTCTTTGCTGTCTCTCATTAACTAGATTTGTTCTGGCTAACCCACACACAGAGAGAGAAATAGAGAGACAGAGAGAGAGAAGGAGGGAAATACAGAGAGAGGGGCAAACGGGGGGGGGCATGTCAGTCCTCTGCCAGAGCTCCACTATAAGTGCACCTCACTGTAGGAACCTGAAGAATGTGTCTCTCTATATCCACTATCTCAAAATATTTATCCACTAATTTCTCCACTCCTCAAATAGGAGAGAAACAGTGAAAAAGACGGAGGGGAAAAGGAGACAGGGAGGGACTTAGATTTTTAATAGCTCTATATTCACCACTAATCTGGTTAATGAAGATAGAGCGTTACACACTGTACATGTATAAACAATTAAAAATGTCAGTTGTTCAGAATTCTGAATTCATGATGAACCAATGTGTATCAAGATGGAGACCACCAATGTGCTGAAAGAGAGATTCTAGGGGGTGTTTGGGATCCAGGCCACCAGGCCCGGTGCTTGGATCAGCCTCTGGGCTACCACAAGCAGCTACAGACTCCAGTTTTCTGAGGGGGTTAGGATCTGATAACAATGCTCTTTGTTCTTAATTTTTCCGCTAGAATGTATAGAACTTAATTATTGAGAGGAAGCATGTGCTAGGCAGCGTGTTTTTAATTTTATTTTATTTGCCGGTCGGCTCGGCCCAAAACTACCGCGGCCCACCGGGCAAATGCCCGGTATGCCAGATGGCCAGTCCAGCCCTAATGCGGGGTAAGCCACAAAGCAGCTCCTCTGCTGCTGTGGAATCAGTATTTGGCAGCTTTATATACACAAGGCGATGAGCATGTGGAAAAACACACAGCGCTTCATTAAAGGTACGGTAATGAGAATGACAGGAAGAGGAAAGGAGCGCATGGAGAGATATTTTATCAAGGTATTGTGAAAGACATTTGCTGATGAATGAATACCGGTACACACTAAAACTGAAGAGGGCAAGACAAATAGATACCTGCATACAGATTCAAAGTGTAATCCATCATCACCACCACAGACAGCTCAGTACACAGTATAACTGTCTGTCCAATGTTTTTTTTTTCCTTCACGATTTGGTATGTCAGGAAGTATTTGACTATAGACCATAGAACTGTACCATATCAACCTGTTCCTTCCCAGGACTGACCCCCCCTCTTGCTGGCCACCTGCGCAGGAGTACCCCTGATCCCGATGGGGGAGCAACTCAGCCCCGACCAACTCCAAGGACTCAGAGAAGTCACCATGCAGTACCGAGATGTGTTCTCGGAGACCCCAACCGGACCACCATGGCCCGGCATGATATCCGCACCAAACCAGGCGCCCGCGTGCACATACGGCCTTACAGAATCCCTGAGGCATGCTGTCAGGTCATCCAGGAGGAGGTGGAGAAAATGCTCAGGCTGGGTGTAACTCCCTCCAAGCACGATGACACAAGTGGCTTTCTTCTACTGATGTATTGGTTTTATTAATCTCCAACAGCACCGTGAAAACTATAAGAACAAAGATTCACAGTTAGCTTTGCTAGCATAACAACATAACTGTTACGGGTCTACTTAGATCGATGCCATCGGCTATCGACTTGTTTGGTTGTTTCTGCATGACCCGTGTGTAGGTGCCTGTTCCCTCCACTTTGATATTACATGGCTGAACTTGATACACGTCTCTGTCGTCTTTGCTGCATCATACCATACACAAACATGGTGTCAGAAGCTGCTGAACTCACGTTAGCGGAATATTAGATAATATGAAGTGAGTACAGGTAGAGTAGCCTATGTCTGGATCGGAATCAAGTGATTCGGATACTTTAGAAGACGAGACAAGTCAGCGAGCAACGATAGCTAGCATGGCAGCCATTACTTTTCCACCCCCTTCACCCATGAGCTTCACGGGCGATTGGAGCGTCAATTGGGACATATTCCGGGCCGAATATGAGGACTATGTCATCGTTACTGGCGTAGCTGGAAAGGACAAGAAAATCCAGGCTGCAACTCTGAGGACCGTGATGGGAAGTGAATGCAGACATATATACCGTCACAACTTAAATCTTTCCGAAGAGGATCAGGGGGATGCTGCGAGCATACTGGCCGCGTTGGAGAAGTATTTCAAACCTACCAAGAACACAATATATGAAAGGTACGTCTTCGGGAGCTGCAAACAGGAGGAAGGAGAATCTATAGACGGTTTTGTGACCAGGCTGAGAGAAAGGGCAGCAACCTGTGAGTACGGACAGTTAAGAGATGAGATGATTCGTGACAAAATTGTACTGGGTGTTGGTAACGAGAGCATAAGGCGCAGATTGCTTAGAGAAAAGCAACTGACGTTGATCACAGCAATTGACATGTGCCGTGCAACAGAGCAGACAGACATTCGTATGAGAGCGATGGAGATAGCGAGTCCTCCGCACGTAGAAGCGGTGCTCGCCGTTGCTAGGCAACAATCTAGGCAACAACAATCCAGGCAAAACCAATGGAGGCAGAACAATTCACCCAGAGCTGTAGATGCAGGCTATGCATGTAAATACTGTGGCAACTCGCATGCAAGGGGCAGAGATCACTGCCCAGCATTCGGAAAACAATGCAAATCATGTGGAGTAAATAATCACTTTGCTAAAGTGTGTCAAAAAAGCAAAAGACCCACTGAGGGAAAGATACACTGCATGGAAAATACAGCTGAGAGCTCAGAACAAAACCGTGAGGAAGACATATACATGCATGAGTCAATTGGTGCAGTGCAAGCCAAAGGGAAGAAATGGTTTGTAACATTACGTTTTCACAACAAGCCACAGCAATGTCAGTTGGACTCTGGAGCGACATACAATGTAATGAGCCTTCATGACAAGAAAAGGCTGGCACCCAACGCACCACTCTGCCCAAGTGAGGCTAGACTAAAGCTGTACTCCGGGGAAACACTGAGCTCCATAGGCATCTTTGAGACAGAATGTAGAGTAAGAAGTCAAACATACAAGCTCTCATTTGAAATAGTTAAGTCTAGGCAAAATCCTCTCCTGTCAGGCTCTACCTGTGAACGCCTAGGTCTCATGCAGTTCACAATCCCTGAGGACGTGCTCAAAGTGGAACATGCACAGCCTGGAGCCCTAACCAAGGAGCAGCTGACTAACAAATACAGTGATGTATTCAACTCACCTGTGGAATCTCTACCCGGGGAGGTCCACTTTGACCTAGATCCCAGGGTTCCTACAGTTCAATGTGCCCCTCGCAATGTTCCCATTGCAATGAAAGCAGAAGTCAAAGCCCAGCTGGACAAGTACGAGGCTGACGGCCACATGGCGCCGGTCACAGACCCAACTGATTGGATCAGCAACATGGTTATTGTAAAAAAAACAGACAAGCTCAGACTATGTATAGATCCTAAGTTCCTGAACAAGGCCCTAAAGCGCTCTCATTACATCATGCCTACTCTGGATGATGTCCTGTACAAACTACCGAAGGCAAGAGTATTCACCTTAGTGGATGCCCGAGATGCATTTCTACAATGCAGACTTGACTACGAGAGCAGCCTCATGACCACATTCTGGACCCCCTGGGGGAGGAAACGCTGGCTTAAGCTACCATTCGGAGTGTCTGTGGCACCCGAGGTGTATCAGCGAAAACAACACAAGCTCCTGGCTGGACTCAAGGGCATCGAGCCCATTGCGGACGACATCCTGGTTGTGGGTTGTGGGGACACAGACAAAGAGGCTGAGAGTGACCATGATGTCAAGCTTTTGGCACTGATGGAACGCTGCTGTGAGGTCAAGCTGCGGCTAGGGTTGAAGAAGCTGCAGTTCAAAGTAGCTGAGGTCCAGTTTCACGGCCACATCCTCTCATCCACAGGGCTGAAGCCTGACCCAGAGAAGGTGAGGGCCATCATCGAAATGCCCAATCCAACTGACGCAAAAGGGGTGCAGCGTCTGATTGGCTTTGCCAACTACTTGGCCAAATTCATGCCACACTTATCAAGTGTCTGTGAGCCGTTGCGACGCTTGCTGGACAAGGAAACCCCCTGGCATTGGCTACCCAAACACGAGGCGGCAGTTCAAGAACTCAAGTCTCTAGCTACAACCATGCCTGTCCTGCGCTACTATGATGTGACCAAACCAATCACAGTCCATAGCGACGCCAGCCAGAATGGTCTCGGATGCTGCCTCATGCAGGAAGGACAGCCCATCGCGTTCGCTTCGAGAGCTCTTACCCCCACAGAAAAGAACTGAGCACAGATTGAGAAAGAGTGTCTCAGCATCGTCTTCGCCTGTCAGAGGTTTCACTACTATCTATATGGCCGCGACCTGATCACAGCGGAGACAGACCATAAGCCCCTAATATCCATTTTCAGCAAACCTCTCCTCAACGCTCCCAAGAGGCTTCAGAGCATGCTCATGACCTTACAGAACTACAGTCTGACGGTCATCTACAAACCAGGGCCTGAAATGTTCATCAGCGACACGCTCAGCAGAGCAACAGCAGGATGCACCGGCAGAGGAACAACCTACCAGCGGCACGCTATCTGCTCCCTGCAACAAGAGCAAGAGGAGATACAGCATGTGAACCAGGCAGACTACTTGAATGTAAGTGACCAGCGTCTCGAACAAATCAGGCTGCACACTGACCGAGATGAATGCCTGCAGGCACTTAAGTCCACAGTTCTCATAGGCTGGCCAGATGTGAGAGAAGAAGCACCTCTCATTACCAGAGAATACTGGCCTTACAGAGATGAAGTCAGTGTACAGAACGGTGTTCTATTCCGGGGGCAGAAAGTCATCATCCCAAAATCACTACGCCCAGAGATGCTTACGCGCATTCATTCAAGTCACACAGGAGGAGACGCATGCTACCGACATGCTCGAGAGACATTGTACTGGCCGAACATGCAGGCAGAGATAAAGAATTTTGTGGGCACCTGCTCAACCTGCAATGAGTATGCTCACAAACAGCAAAAGGAGACCATGCTCTCACATGAACTGCCCACCAGGCCGTGGCAAATTCTGAGCATGGACCTGTTCAGTCATAGGCAGAAGGACTATCTTATTATAGTCGACCACTATTCTGACTTTTGGGAAGTTGAGCTCCTCCCTGACTTATCTGCAGAGACAGTCATCAAGCGATGTAAGGCACAGTTCGCTCGGCATGGCCAGCCAGAGAGGGTCATCACAGACAATGGCCCACAATTTACCTCTCAGTTCTCACGTTTTGCCTCTGAATGGGAGTTTGAGCATGTGACCTCCTCTCCAAGGCACCCGAAAGCAAACGGCAAGGCAGAGTCGGCCGTCAAGATTGCAAAGAATCTGCTGCGCAAGGCTATGCGTGACAGTGACGACCCCTGGAAGGCCATACTACACTGGAGAAATACTCCCACCGAAAGCATGAACAGCAGCCCGGCACAACGTCTCATGTCTCGTCGGCTGAAGACCTCTATTCCAGTGACAAACAAGCTGCTGGAACCAGTCGTTGTGGTAGGAGTCACTGAAAAGCTGCGCCACAGGAGGCAGCTTGCCAAGTCTTTCTATGACCGGTCCGCCCGGGACCTGCCGGAGCTGGCAGTCGGGGAAACCGTCCGAATGAAGCCTCTGCCTAGTGACAACACTGGCATCTGGAGGGCTGGGACCTGCCTCCGCAGGGTTGCACCGAGATCGTACCTGGTGGATGTCGACGGCTCCCTCTATCGACGCAACAGGGTGGACCTCAGAGTAGCCGAGCCGACTGCTACTCCGACCTACGAAGAGAATGACCCTGTGCCAGAGAGTACCGCTGCAGAGGCTCCCCCAACTGTGGCCGAGCCGAGCCCGGTCAGGTTCACACCTAGGACCTCACCTAGTCCAATTGGCACAGCACCATTTGAGGGACGCGCATACACTAGGGTTGGACGGCTGTCTAAGCCACCTGTGAGACTCAATTTGTAACCTAAACTATATAGGGCTGTTGCCATAAAATAAAAATGGAAAAAATGAAAAAGGAAAGACACAGAGAATACAGAAGTTAACAGAGACTGTTGTTACATTTTATAAGAACTAACTTTTGTTATTTTTGCACTAGATTACTTTTGTTATTTTTGCACTAAGTTCTAAGGTGTTTGTGTTCACTTGGAAAAGGAGGATGTTACGGGTCTACTTAGATCGATGCCATCGGCTATCGACTTGTTTGGTTGTTTCTGCATGACCCGTGTGTAGGTGCCTGTTCCCTCCACTTTGATATTACATGGCTGAACTTGATACACGTCTCTGTCGTCTTTGCTGCATCATACCATACACAAACAATAACATCGCATGTACAACACAGTTCAATACAAATTAAATACACACAAAACGAAAATACCTCGTTGGCTGCATGCTATAAAGGGAATGTTGTCTATGAATCTGTAGTCTTGGCGAAGCTAGCTGTTCCTGCCGTAGCAAGTCCAGAACAACGGCTGCTCCGTCTCAAAATGCCGCCGCCATTACCAAAACGGCAACGGAAAAGGACAACTGACGCGTGATTTCCCAAACCACGCGAGAGCAGACCAAACGAGACCACACCACACAAATAACCAGAAACAAACAACAACATTCAAACACCAACAAGCAGACAACATGCTAACCAATATAAATGCCTTGTCAACTGTCCACACGAAATGGGTGGCTACAGCTACACTGGGCGTAATAGAGGAGTCCCATAGCGCCTGGTCTAGCCCCATAGTTTAAGTCACTAAGGCAGCTATAGCAATTTTTAAAAATGATTTACAGTGGAGAACTCTACTGTAACCCCCTCCCTGACAGCCAAGAACCTTGGAGTGATCCTGGATAACCGATTATCCTGTGCGGAGAACATTGCAGCAACGGCTCGCTCCTGCAGATTCTTCCTCTATAACATCAGAAGGATACAACCATTCCTTACCAGAGAGGCAGCGCAACTCTTGACCCAGGCACTGGTCATCTCCTGGCTGGATTACTGCAACGTACTCCTGGCTGGTCTCCCCGCCTCCGCCATTAGACCTCTGCAGCTCATCCAGAACGCTGCTGCACGTCTGGTATTCAACCTCCCCAAATACTCTCATGTCACCCCTCTCCTTCGCACCCTGCACTGGCTCCCGATAGCAGCTCGCATCAGATTCAAGACCCTGGTACTTGCCTATCAGGCAGCTAAAGGGACAGCCCCTGCCTACCTGAAGGAAATGGTAACCCCCCAAACTCCAGCCCGCTCACTCCGCTCCTCCACCTCGGCTGGCCGACTGGCCCCACCACCTCTGCACAGCAGTCGTGCTGCCCGATCACGTCTCTTCACAACTCTGGCTCCCCGCTGGTGGAATGAGCTCCGCACGGCTGTCAGAACGGCAGAGTCACTACCCATTTTCCGTCGTAGACTGAAAACCCACCTCTTCAGGTAACACCTTAACTGCTCCTCCTGAGACATCTTCTGCCCCTCAGCACTACGTCTCCTAAAGACGTCTGCTTTCCCCTCTACTATGTCCCTAAGAACTTCTATCGCCCCCCTTGTACTGTTTCTCTGTTCCTCCAGTATTAAAAAAATAAATAATAACGTTTTAGAAGAAGGTGGTAGAAGAAGGTTTCTCCTTCTATCAATGGCCCCGGGCCTGAGCTAGATTACTCTTCCTGCCACGAATGGTGGACTGATGATTCACATGCTTCGTATTCAAATGTATTGATTGTAAGTCGCTTTGGAATAAGGCGTCTGCTAAATGCCAAAAATGTAAATGTAAAAATGTAATTTTAGAAAATTGAATGAAATATCTGAGTTTGACGCCTACCCCATGCCTCGGGTGGATGAGCTGATCGAGCGCTTGGGTCCGGCCTGGTACATCACGACCCTCGATCTCACCAAGGGGTATTGGCAGGTACCCCTAACGGGCCGGGCCCGGGAGAAGACGCCGTTCTCCACAGCCCGGGGGGGCTATATCAGTATACTGTGCTGCCATTCAGCGTCCATCATTCTTTGAAAGGTGGCGCCACCTTTCAAAGAATGATGGACCAGATCCTCCGCCCTGACCATGACTACTCCGCCGCCTACCTGGATGACATCGTAGTGCACAGCACCTCCTGGGACGTCCACCTCCACTAGTTCCGGGTCGTCCTGGGGGCTGTGAGGTGTGCAGGGCTGACCACCAACCCCGCCAATGTCAGGCAAGCATTGTGCAAGCACTAAGATACTACCTGATGGGGAGGGACTTCACCCTGGTGACCAACCATGCGCCCCTCAAATGGATGGCCACGGCCAAGGACACTTGGTGACCCGATGGTTCCTCCTCCTGCAGGACTACCGGTTCCAAGAAGACCACCGCCCCGGCCGAGAACACGGCAACACCGACACCCTCTCCCGCCGCGACACCTGCCTATGGGCTCGGAGAGTGTTAGGATGTGTTTTCATTGTGCATAGACTTTAAAATACTTTCTATGAAATAACTAATCAAACCAATGTGTCATTTAGACTGTTCACTCTCTCCCTCATTCTCTGCCTTGTAACTTGTGAAATCACTTGAACTGAACCAGGGACAAATCACTCAGAACTGACAGAGAATCAGCTCCTTATGGGGCAGAGTTAGAACGACATGGCTGGGGTACCCTTCAAGGTCAAGTAGACTGAACGGAGCCATTGCCATTGGTTATAATTTGTGTTAGACAGCTGTTTGCTGATTCATCAATATTCTGTCTATAAAGGCACACTGAGTGTGGCCATGAGGGTGTGCGTTCTCCCTCTATGAGAGAACTTACCAGCAGCGCTGCACAGGAATAAATCTGTCTTCCTTGAGCAAGAATCTCAATCAATCAAAATACATCATTACAGAGAGGCAACCCCAGCTTTCTTCTGGGGAGGGGGAAACGTGGCATCCCTCTCACTAACCCCCCTGAGCCGGGGAGGCAGTACCATGATCAGCGCCCTGAGCCCCTAGGCAGAGTGATCAACGCCTGCTACTATCCGCTCGCACAGCTGAACCGTGTCCGCCAATCAACACAGGGGCGAGCGCGGGCTCATTAACACTTAATCAGCCGTGAGGTGTTAAACAGCACCAGTGAGTACAAAAAAAAATCTACCTTTGCACTCGATCAAATTTCAGGACCCTCCTTTCATGACTTTTCCTAGATATGTGCGTTCTACAACCCAGCATCTTTACATTTTCAAAATCGAGTTAGTATAAAGCGATTTTGCAGTATTTCTGTGTGTGTCTGTGTATTTGCCTTGGGATTCGGCTGCCATCTTTTTCTCCAAGGCTGCAATTCTCTTTTATATCAGCAGAGGTAGCAAGGGGGCACACACTGTGCTCAATCTTCAGGCTTCAGTGCTGAATTAGATACAGTGGATAAGACTGATATTTGTAACATAATGTGTTTATATATAGGCTATATATAGCAATAGTGATACATAAGATATGTATATGTACAGACAGTTATGAAAAGGATAAACTGTACAGTATGACTTTTACAATCCCTTCAGATTTGTTGGAGCTGAGGTTTTTTTTTCACCCAAGTTCCATGCAATAGTGATAAGATATTATGATATGTGTAGCCTATGTACAGTTATGAATGATACACTGCACAGTATGTACCTATCAAGCTGTGTGGTATTACATAGGTACCACAGCAAAGTAGTTCATCAACAAATATTATATAACAAACGGATATTTATAATATTGTATATAATGTCTTTTTTGATGATTATGCCTGTACAGCGCTGTCAATTTTCAAATAATGCTATAGGCTATATATATATATATATATATATATATATATATCTACCCTCCCTCCACCCCCACCCAGAGAGCTTTGGACTGTCTGGATATGAACACTTGAACACTTGATCTCTGCACTTTATATTTATAATAATTATGACTCTTGCACTTTGATGTTGGTTTGCACTGTCTTGTCCTGTCTTGCACCTATCCTGCTGTAAACCGTGCTCCATTGTTCCAAACCAAATTCCTAACATGTTTACATGTCATGGCAATAAAAGTCTTCTGATTCTGATTCTGATATGAATGTTCAGTTGTGATATGAAGTAGCCAACAATTCTCATGTCGACCATGATAATAATAGGCTACAACAAGGTTGTACATAGATATACGCAGATTCATATTTGGATAGTTGATTTTGGCACCATTGTATAGTAGCCAATTGCAGAGAGTATACATTATTTTGTTTGTTTACTGCACATTATAAATGAAATGAAAATAGCTGTTGTGAAAAGTGAAAATATAGTGTGTTCATGTTGCAGTGAAATCTATTTACATAGATATATCAGATGTGATATTTCTACTACAAACGAACACAGAGAGACAGATAATTCAAGTAACATTTTTATTTACTTGCAATGTTCACGTAAATTCTTCCAAGTAAAAAGTATGGTAATTAATATGAACACCAATATATATTTTAAAAAAAGTAGAAAGTGAATAGGAGGTCGCCGGAGCGCTCAGCGTGGGCGCTGTCAGGTAGACAGGGCAGGAGAGGCATCAGGCCTGGCCATGGGACAGTCAGCATCCCCAGCACACCGTTGCTGGCTTGGTGCATGTGCCACAGACAAATCGTCCACATGACTGGCAGATGTTAATTGCTTTGTTCCCTCGACATATGGTGCCTTGACACTTTTTTCTTTTCACCTGTGGGGACGGAGGTGTGCGAGGATTTTCGAGCTGCAGTCGCCTTCTCGCTGGGAAGAACAATACAACAAATATGTGGCATACTATCTACAAGATAAACATACATCCATCATGGGAAGAACAAATACAACAAATATGTGGCAGTTTCTCGCGCCTGTCCCGTTCTGTTGTTCAAAGAATATAATATAAAACGCATCACATGTTTGTCATTGTGTGAAAATGTTTCTGTAGCGAAGAACCGTGGCTATGGGACAACTCGTTTCTAAGTTACAAAGTTCTGAGTTACATACACTTGATGTTGATGGGGGAGGGTTGAATGGCTCTCGATCGTTTCCGATCAATGAACAAAGAGATCATGTTTCCCCCACGGTGTGTTTCTCTTGCGTGATATAGTGAAGACAGACAGGAAAGGGAGAGAGTATATTGACAATTGATAAGATATTGATAATGTATTTCGCTGTCGACCAAAATCGTTTGAAATTACGTGCTTGTGCATTGAATGACACTATGTACAGCGCTGTCAATTTTCAAATAATGCATATTGTTTATCAAAGATGAATCCTGACAATTGAATGCCATTTGAGATCGAGACTCGGTAGCCTAATAGCGATAATGAGTTCAATCTGTAAACAGTTATCATCTCAATAGGACGGCCAATGTAATGCGTTGTTTTTTTGATTTTGCATTCCTTGTTTCGTGACAAAATCACTGTATGGGACAACTCGTTTCTAAGTTACAAACTCGTTTCCGATCAATGAACAAAGAAACCGGGTTTCCCCCGCAGTTTTTTGATTGATTGAAAACTTTATTAGAAGATTTGCAGAAGTAGGTACATGAAAGTACATATTACATACAAGGTCAACTAACAGGATAAAAACCCAAGAAAGCCACTGGCTTATTTCAATTGGGGTCCTTGATTCTCAATTCATCGTTACATGTAAGACAGACAAAAAAATAACTAGTACTATCTACAAGATAATACAGACAAATAACTAGTACTATCTACAAGATAAACATACATCCATCATGGGAAGAACAATACAACAAAACATTAGGTATGTACAGCAGTGTGTTTCTGTTGCGTTTCTGTTGAGTGTTCACGCTTCTTGCGTGTCATCGCCATCCAGCGATTTTTGTGGGTCAGTACACACACGCCCATTGTGATTAGTGGTCGTGTGATTCCACACCTCGTCGCGCTTTAGTAGGTAAAAAAACGTCGGCGCCTCCAGTGTTAAGCGGACGCGGGACAGCTGTGCGAGCCAGGGGGAAGCCAGGATAAAGCAGCCTGGCAAACCCACATCGGGGGGAAGCACTACCAGTACGCGGCACAATGCCGGATGGGTGAGGACTGCTTTGCGGTGACAATTACAAATTGCTAAGTTATAATAACGGATTTGTCTTTTGTGACCAGACCGAAGCGGCCTGAGCGGAGAGCCCGGGTGAACAGAGCTCGAGTGACGTCAAGACGGAGAACTATAGAATAGCCGGCGAGAGGTATGGAGTACCCCCCGGAGTACATAGAGTGCAGCAGAGCGCCACATCCCCTACCCTGAACAGACGGATCCCCAACTGCCAACCGGCAACCCCTCTCCAGTGGAGGGGCACCTATGTTATCCTTTTTGATATACTTGACTTTTCTCCGTCCTTCCGAGTGGGCAGTGCCCAACTATCTTTTAAGTTAGGAATAATATGGCGATGAATAATATGTTGCCACAAAACATACAAGGATGGGGTTAGGGTTAGAAAATAGGTTGTGTGTGTGTTAATAATAATAATAATAATAATAATAATATTGTTATTAGTATTATTATTATTATTATTATTATTATTATTATTAATAAGAATAAGAATAAGAATAAGAATAAGAATAATAACACACACACACACCCTCAGTATTTCTCTGAGTAGTGGCTCTGTCTTGAGGCAGATAGCTGTTCTGGGCCCAGTGTTAGCATTGGCAGCAAAAGTGGAGCTGAATAGATCTGCAGAGGACTAGGCCGACGCTATGGTGCATGGACACAATGACAGGAAACGAAGACACAAACCCCTTTCCATCCCTCACTGGAAAACCCCTGAATGTGGCTTGAAGGCTCCACAGTGGGGGAGGATAGGGAGGAGATCTGACTCCCCCAGAGTGAAGGGTGGAGGTGGAGCTGGAGGTGAGCCCTGGGGAGGAGGGTACTGTAAGTGGTCTGGTTTAGAGGGGAGTATGGGCTCTTATAGGCCTAAGGTGACAGTGTATGTTCCTACAGAAGGGATAGAAGGTCTCTCTCTAGAGTTTATTCCTTCCATTCCCTTTTTCTCTCTCACTCGAATTTCTTTTTCCTTTCCTAAACACCAGGGGAGCCTCCCCTCCTAAATTTCGTTGTTTGGTACCTGTACTGTAGCAATGACAAATAAAGTCTATCTATCTATCTATCTATATCTTGTCTTTCTCGAGGGACTGCAGTAAGAATGATAATCAGTCACAGTTTTACTATGCATCCCGCAGCTGTACGTACAATTATTGCTAAAAAATTATATAACAAAACACCTGCCACAAGAATTCGTGATCTCACAGTTTAGAGTCTGTAGTGCGCTAATCATCGCCCCATACACGCCATTCTGAATTGGAATATTATATGATTGGTTGGTAGGCACATAGATCCTGCTTCATTAAAAGCAGGATCTCTTCATCAAGTTGCATAGATTTGTGAACACAGGTACTCTACGGGCTGTTGTTTATAATGAGTGTATGATATTGATTGATTGATCATTGTTCCAATGTCTCTCTCTCGCTCTCTCTCTCTCTCTCTCTCTCTCTCTCTGCGTGGATCAATAGAGCCGAGCATCTGTGTATTAACAAGAATGTTCCAACCCATCCATCAACAGAGAGAGGATATCAGGAGTATCACTTTACATTCCCATGGAACCCTCACATAGCTCAGTATTCACAAGACACAGGACAATGAGAGAGAAAGAGCGAGAGAAAGAGAGATAAATAAACATGTGGAGGTTATCAGTTAGCAGCAGAATAATGAAGAGAGGGATGAGAGAGAGAGACTGAGAGAGAAAGAGAGAGAAAGAAAAAGAGATAGAGCCTGTACATGTGTGTATTAGAGAGGTAGATGGATGTGGTGGTAAATGTGGAAGGTCAACGGTGTGTGAGTATTGGGAACATTAGCCTGTGATGAAGTGGAGAGAAAGAGAAAGGTGTGGGGGACTGAGAAAAAGAGTGAGGGGTGGGGGTTATAAGGGGTGGTCAGCTCATTGTGATGCTCTCACACGTATCTCAATTCATCCACTGCGTCTATATCAGCCAGTGACTGAGATAGGGCTTTTTTAATACTTCATCACCCATTCACACACGCATACCTGCAGATAATACCGGTTGTGGGACACTAAGGCCTATTGAACACATTGTCAATCAAATGCTATATGAAGAATCATATTGAAATGATGTACTGTATTTGTAATGTAACATATTTTGGCGTAAAGTAACTGTACAAAACTAATCATCTGAGAGGATTTCATAAAGTTTCCTGATGAATTATGGAATGCAGAGGAGATGTCTCATCTGGTGCTGTATGACAGTCTTTGTGAGAGGGGCTTGGTTGGCAGTCTGCTTTGATTGGTACGAACAGCTGCTGGAGTAAATAAATCGGACCTCACCCTGTTTCAAGATGTGTGTGTGTGTGTGTGTGTGTGTGTGTGTGTGTGTGTGTTTGTATGCGTGCGTGCGTGCAAGTGTGGCCACAGAACATTTTATCAAACAGAGAGGAACAGAAACAAACATGCATGACAACCAAAGATACAGCCAGAAGCCAGCGGCCTGAGGACCTGTCAATATTGCCTTTCATGAAAAGTATTTTTTTTTTTCCTGGTGGGCTGTAAGTTCAGCCTAACTCAAGGGAGATACACCTGGTGCCACAACCAAGTACTGAAATGCCTGGCCTCAGCACTTGAGGACAAGAGAGTAACAACCAACTCCATGCCCCTAAATGCTCAAACCACTTTAACACACCCAACATCCTTCATCCGGGAAAGAGAGAAAAAGCGGACTAACTCCTCATTTCCAGACACAGGTCCACTGAATGCAGCCAAGGAGTGGGAAATGCGTGTCGACCTAAGCCAGAGGCTCACCTTACCATCCCACATCGCAGTGACCAACCAATCTGGTCCTCTGGTCCAACTCCTGCCGGCGTGTCCTCATCGTTGAGTTGACGGTTCCTTGGGAGGATGCCATCGATGAGGCATGATTAATATTATTATTTTTTTTTTCCCTTTCCTAACACCAGGGGAGCCACCCCTCCTAAATTTCGTTGTTTGGTACCTGTACTGTAGCAATGACAATAAAGTCCATTCAT